>NC_063215.1:71817342-72425675 GCF_020740725.1 Corvus hawaiiensis
TTTACAAATAATCCCTGCTTTACGGTCTTGTTTGACTTCACTGGGCATGGAGGCTGTGTCACATACAAAGGTTAGGGTTGGATCAATTTGGTTTCCATTCATCACAGAAGAAGGTACTTAAAATACAGAATGAGATTTAATCAAACGAATATGAAAATCACTCCTCAAATAAACTATTAGATTCTAAAATATTCTAAAACAACCCATGAAATTTACAGCTATGTGCACTCTCAAGAACCATTTAGACTGAAATATTTGAAGATTTAGTACCTGACTGCTGCTGACACAAAGTGGACGTGTCTCCTTTGACAAAATAAAGCAATATATTTATAATTAACTAAGACCAAATGCCAAAATGCTTTACTGAATTAGGCCCTTCAGTTCATTTTTTGGTAAGCAACTAATATCCAAATGAATAAAGCTTCAAACTATTTTTTTCCCCACAGGAAACAATATACTAAAAAGCCCTCAATTAACACATAATTATTTCCAGTACATCAATACATTTAGTTAACTTTGTACAGGGACACGAGAAGAGGAGAAATAACCATTCACCCAGGAAAACAATCACAACTGGAGAAAACAGTTGTGTGGAGAAACAGTTTTCTACAGAAAAAAGGAGAACAGCTTATGAAATGACACATGAGGACAACATTGTAGGTGTTAAAACAATAAAGGCCACCTATCAAAAGTAAGAAAATCCCCATATAGAACCTTGGGAAAGTATTTTGACTATGTATGCAAAGGTGGAAGTCACAAAAACTTCTACGTTTTAAGAATATACATAATTTGAATATATACTGAGTGCTATTTCTAGACAAGAAAAGGAGGGATATAAAAATGTAAGCAAACTGCAAAAGAGTTTGGAATAATTTTTCTTTGAGGGGATATAATTTAGGCTCTACAAAGACAGTATCTTTAGAGTGTGAACAGGAGACCAGAAAAGTGAGTAAAGACATTAAAATTTAAAAAAACACCAATTTGTAGATACATTAATTAAATTAACAATTACTTCCATGCTGTTCTATTGGTATAATTCTAATTATAATATCCAAAGTTACAGATTAATATATTACTATGAGTATATTATTACTGTTTGAGCTGGATTGGCTATGATCAAGTTAATTTTCTTTATACCAGCTAGCTGAATTATAAACGGTATTTAGCATAATTTGGAATAAAAATAAACATGATCAGAAATTTAACTTTACATAAAGTCATGAGCAATTATAATTTCAAGCTAATGGATTTATCAGTCCACAGAACGTGAATTTTAAAGTTAAAAACTTCAGTACACTAGGAACAGGAATCAAAAGCATTTTGAAAACTAATATGAATATTTTAAAGTACAAAACTTCACACTTTTCTGTTGCCCTCAAGACAATGTTTGGTATTAAGGGCATGTATCACTAAGGTATATGCCAACTCAATTTCTTGTAACACAGGAAAAGATAAGATGCTTTTCCTCCTAACTCTAGACGTGGACTTAGGGCAGCGACAAGCAATACCCAATTGTTTCTCCAAGAATGAGTCAAATACTGTAAGTGACATTCCATGACATTTTTCTCCACTGCAAATATAACTACGAGGCACATAGATTTTCAGTCACAGAAGACTGAAAACCCTTTCAGCTAATTAAACAGTGAAATATAAATGACTGTTTCTGTCAGTGCTGATGAATGTATACATGCAGTATATGCCCAAGAAAGCAAAAACAGGAGATGGCTGGGCTTTTAAAAGTATATTGTTCAAAATTACATGCAGGCTCACCCCTGCGAGAGAGTTTCATATGCTGCTGACCAAATGCTATAGTATAGAAGATTTCTCAGGATTAGTTACTTTCTTCTTTTCAATTTAACTGAACTCCTATCATGCCTAAAGTTACATGTGGGTTCACATGCTTTGTTGAACGAGGCGCAAAATGAGCATTACAGAAAGCCAAATATTTGGTGAAGCCTGTATTACACATGTAATGCATGTAGCTTGACTGCTGAGATGGCAGTGATTTTAGAAAATAAATCACCAGGAAACTTTCTTGGAAAAATCAAGCCCATGAAAGGCCCAACCATCTATTTCTTACATATTAAGGCACCACTGAATCAAAGCCATTTGTGTGAATAAGACTACAGAATAAGTTACAGTTTAATAGTTTTGACCTCTATTTGTCTTGCTCTCTTAGGAAATAAGATATTCCAGAACAAGAAGGAAAACCCGTCTCAAGTTAAAATATACAGATCCTGGCTTTTAGTACACTTACTGGACTTCAGGAATTTTTATTAAATAAATTACATTTTTATTATTGGAAGGGCTTGGAAGGGTCTTTTAATAAGTTCCACTGTAAATAAGTCACAACAGGAACAGAAGTTATTTCAAAATTCTTCAAAATCAGAATCACAAAATCAGTGCACAAAAGCTGAAAGGTCTGTTCCTCTTAGAAATATTTTTACATTTTAAAATGAAGAAAAAAACCCCATCTTAAATCATCTGGCCACACTAAGATTTACAATATCCTAGTTTTCAATTTTTACACCTGATCAAAAGCAGACTAGAACCAATGTTGGTATTGACAGGAATTTTAATTTTCAGATTGTACTTACTGACTGGAAGTGGTGCCTCACTGGCAACAACAGAACAGAAATAGAGATCCATTGCTTTCTATAAAATCCAGGAGAGCAACCTTTGCTGCTGTGCACATAAATTCATGCCAGTTCACACAAAGATTTGCGAGGAATGTACTTACAAACATACACACTACATATAGTATGATTTAGGCTGTTATGAAAAAACATTCTTTCATTTCTGTTGATATGAGATATATTCTGGCAAATATTTGCTTAGATGTTAAAATGCTGCCATTGCTCATGCTGTATGTAAATGGTATGGCTATACACACAAAGGCTTTAAGCCTGTAGCTTTTGCAAAATGGACAGTTTGTGTTTGTGATATACAAGAATAGAGGTATCATGTGTAGGAAACGAAAATAAAATTCAATGAAAAATTAAATACATGGCCTTTTTTTCACTGAAAGTGCATGTGTCAAATTTCAATAATTCTCTCCCTCTTTTTTGATTTTAGTTTTTAAATCCTCAGTGGAAAAGATCTGACTTCTATTGCTACTCAGAAACACAGGTTTGATAGCACATATTATAGAAATATTAAAATACTTTCAGCTTTCATAAGGGAACAGGGCTCCTTTATGACGTCTGTTAAGCAAGAGCAAATCTGTCCCATGATAAAGCAAGTGAATTTATTCTTATCGCAAGATCCATACAGTATTGGGTTGGATTACAAGTGCTGCATGCCTTTCGACTTCTCAACAATCTAATTCAAGTAAGAAATGCACTTGTTTCCTCACTGAGTGAAATTCTCTGAAGTTATTCAAGTTCCCTTTTAAATGCAAACACTGATTCAAATACAGTTTTATGAAGGTGGAAAACACCTCTCCAATGCAGGCTACAGCTGATCACACAGAATTTAAGCATCCACTTTAAGTGTGACTAGGTTGGTGAATGCCAAAAGCATATTTATTAATTCCACATTATTAATGGCTGAAAATAGCCCTGACATGAACCCACAGTACAGCTGGTTATTATATCACATGGGTACCACTCTCACTCAGATTAGTAAAAGTCCTTTAAGAGCTACTGTCTCATTCTAAAATTGTATTTTATTAAAATAAGCCTGCTGTGAACTTACAGAGAAATGAAAGAAAGCCATGATACAATATTAAAAGATTGAACATTAAAATAGAGCTTTCCTGAAAAAGGGAGAAGGGTAAAATAATCTAAGTGTAAACTTAACATCTTAAATTTTGTACTTCGTATAAGTAAGACAAGTCTCTCCAAAGGAGAAAAACATCGCACTTTCAAGATTTTTGTGACTCACAGTGAAATGGAAAGGAGTATGAGTGTTAAATGAAAAACCATTGAAAAATAGTAAGTATTTCTACATGTCTTTGATTTTGAACCCCCCTTTTTGGAAAAGGAAACAGAACAATCAAAACAAAATACATACAGAAGAAACAACATTGAGTACGCCACAAAAACAAGTAAGAAACACATTTGCTAAAGAACCATCAATGTTGTTACCAGTGGGGGTTCCAGGGTTTGGAAAGGGAAGGTAGTACCAGTCAGAGGAATATCAGGACAAGGCACTTACGATGTGGACAGCACAAAGAAACAATTGGAATAGAGCAATAAATTTCACATCCATGTTGACTCAATACAGGGCTTTCTATCTATTGCTAAGGTTGACATGGGACCAGAAACAAGCACTGCACATGAGGAAAAGTTGACTTTATTCCCGTAAGTTTCAACAGTTTTTCTTTGACTTCGGGAATAATAGTTTCAGGCTTATAGGTTGCAAACTCAATGACAATTAGTCATGAATGTGCTTCTGCGGCCGATTCAGATGATATGAGAAACAGGCTAAAATGCACATTTTACATCCCATCATTTCCCTGGGAATCAATAAAATTATCTTTAATTGAGGAGTAATTAATTACTCATAGACTAAGCATCTTTTTCAAAAAAAAAAAACCAAAACCAAAAACAACCTGGGAGAAAATCTTTCTCATCTTTGGTACTTGCTTTGTAGTATTTACAGATGGTTATTCACAGAATTGCGGACATAAAAGCTCAAATATCCTATAAAATCTATGATACTTGGAAACTGTTCACTATAGGAGTTTCCCCACAGACACACTGGCTTGGCTTTCATAATGCTATCAGGTATTAATACAAGTACTTGTACAGCTCTTACTTAAACTACTTTTCAAATAATTGAAAAAGGTGTGCTTCATGATACAAAAAAAATATTACTTGAAGGTAGTATATTATCAACAATAATGCAACTTTGAAAAGGAAAATTACAGTCTTTTCTGGTTGGATTTGCTTTTTCTATTGCCTGGAATTTTCAGTAGCTGGATATTAACAAGTAAGAAAAGATGGTGTTAGCAAATATTATCCCTTTGTGCCAAGAAATCTTTGACACAGTGATTACTGTATCTTGACACTGCTACTGCTCAGTAACAAAGAAAACAAACAAAAAAACCCCATCCTAATCACTGTGCAGAATTCTGGTAAGCTGCCGAATAGAAAATTTCCACTGAGAAAACAAATAAAACAGTAGATCATCCTCCTCCCCAACATTTGGCTAATGAAAAGACATCTGCTGTGTTTGAGTTCATTGTTTCTGCTGACTGGTATACACATTTTGTATTTTGAATTCTCTTTTCACATGGTGACATGAACATCTAATGGCAACTGCTCCTACAAAGCCCTTCCTTTACTCGAAGTAAGGAACCTTTGAGGTGTAACAACCATAACACATCAAGCAGCTTTCAGAATAAGGAAGAGTCACCTGTACCACAGTATTGATCCCTCTAAATTAGCAATGCACCACCTCTTTCTTGTATCAACTCCTGACGGCATTAGAAAAACCTAGCCAGTGGCAAGTCCTCTCCTTACCAACCACCCTCAAATCCTCACTGGATCCACCACTGATTTCCTGTGCTTGCACAAATCAATGCAGCAATAAAGCCACATTCAATACACAACAAAAAGGCTACAGGAGGACTAAAGCACAAGGCTTTGTGTATGTATATATTATTGTTTTTCCTTTTAACATTCATCCATCACAAATGCTGGGCTCACTAAAGAGAAAACAAATTAAAAAAACAGGAAAGAAAAGTATAAAAAAGCTTGTTGCTCTTACATCTACTGTGTCAGTCACTGAGCAAATCCTGAGAAATAGAGGCAGACCAAACTGGGGAGATTTGATATGTAAACCAAGAATTTTAGAATGAAAAACTTTAATAATAGCAGAAAAATCACACTAGTTTAGCAGTCTTAGAGGAAAAATAATCTAGCAATATTCAGGAGCTGTACAGTGCTGACACAAAGCTAAGAGCAGGGAAAATAAGGAATAGGCAGTTGTTTTTAATAATTACCACGCTCATGGGTGATGACTGAGGAAGGGAGGACAGGACAATTAGTTCAAAGAAAAAGAAACAGGAAAAAAAGAAAAAAAAGTGAGAATTTGTTTTAGCAAATACAAAATATAGTTAGTATTGATTTTGCCAAAATTAGTTCTGTACTGAAAGAGAAACATCAAATAAACAGAAAATGAAAAAAAATATCCCTCAAATGAGGAAGCACAAAAATACTCAACATCAGTAGAGTCAATTATGCAGCATTTAAAGATTTGTTTATATTTGCATGCAAAATCAATCATTTCTAGAAACAGAGGCAGAGGTCAAAAGAATAACGAGCCAATATCTTGAGAGTCTATTTCAAAATTCAACATTTTGCCTAAGTTTAGTTATGTAATAGCAGAAATGTTGTCCCAAAAACCAAAACAAAGTGCGGAATAATCTTCAGTAAAACATGAGAGTAATGGCCAAAATTTACATGTCAGATAGCTGCAGCAGTGCTCAATTTAAAATCTTGTAACCAAATTTTATCCACATGGGTTTACTTTTTTGTTTACTCATATAAGTCTAGAAATATTTAATCTATAATTTAAACTGTGGAAGCACTTTTGGAGAAGCAGAATTTTTGACTGGCCTTGAAGTCATTCAAATAAATGTAATAGTTAATGAAAAATTATTATTTAAGCAGTTGAATATTAAAGAAATAGGCCGCATAAAAGACCTACAGGCACAACAGACAATGAGATATGCAGTGTTGCTGGTATGAATTATGATCCCTCAAATGCAATAGGGATTATACAGTCAAGCTTTTTTACCTTGTGTTTAAGATAAAAACATGTTAAAAGGTTAGGTCACTGTAGGATTTAAACATAAAAATGCACTGTAAAAATTTCTGAAGATAAGGGAAGAAAATGTGCTTTGGTAGCTCTATTAAGTATGTAAGAATGAACTAAATGTATCCAGACAATCACAGTAAGGGAGTAGTAGAACTTACTGTCAAACAGAAGAAAGAAATTAACAGTGAACTGACAACACCAAGGGTGGAAAGCCAAATTCATTCAAAGTCAAAAGTAGAGTGAAAATTGTGCAGTGTTTCCCCAGAGACAAACAGAAAAAAATTATTTCAAAGAAAAAGCTTTCCCAGACTTTTTTCCACACAGCAGATAGATTTCCCTCAACCTCTTATATTTAACTTATGGCTTAAGTAAATTGTGTGGTTTTCAGTTCAAGAAATCAGGTGGGAACTTTTTAATTTCATTTTATGCTGAAACTGGTTGGGGACTTCTGAAATGTTTTACATGCACAAACACTGCTGTTTGTAACTAGAATATGTTCTCAATTTTGCATGTAATGTCTTCACTTCTTCAGAATGATGAGAAAGAGTCCTCTGAGACCATTCTGAAACTCAACACATGCTAATGATTTACTGAAAATGATGGATTTAGGTATGCCAATTAAATAAAAGCCAATTTAGGAATCCTGTTTTAGCTTCAGCCTCTAGATATATATTTTCAGGGTTCATGGAATCATAGACTATCCTGAGTTGGAAGAGACCCACAAGGATCTTCACATTCTAAATCCTGGCCCCACACAGGACACCCCAAAATCACACCATGTACCTGAGAGTGTTGTCCAAACACTGCTTGAACTCTGCCAGGCTGGTGCTGTGACCACTTCCTGGGGGAGCCTGTTCCAGTGCCCAACCACCCTCTGGATGAAGAACCTGTTCCTTATACCTAACCTAAACCTCCCCTGGGTTCTTTCAAATTCAGTTTGCTTCTGCAAAATGTAAAAGAAAAAAGGTCATGGATAATTTCTGTTAAATCAATAGTACCTGATCCCTCTTCAGTCACCATGCCAAGGCCTTCTGCTTTGTTCTGACGTTCAAATGCATTTAGGTCAAGAACACTGCAGTGAGAAAAATTACATTTGTCCTGTGATTAATTAAATATATGCAATATTTAATTTTGTATAAGTTAAAAAGGATTTGTGATTTCATTTATGTTTGCATACTAGTATTAAGAAGATACAGCCCAGTGGCTTGATATATGTCTGTTACCAGATTACAAAACTCAGATCAACAGCCCTAACTTGCTTTTGCCCTGAAACTGACCACAGAATTCAGCTCTTTATGACTGACCAAAAAAAAGGGGGAATTTATGCATTTATGGTATACATACTTATTTTTAGGTGCTATAAAGAAGCCAATTTATTGACTGCTTTTGTATTGTATCCCAGTTCATATCAAGCAGCAAGGTCCATTAAGAAACTGTCGTTATTAGCTCCACTTAGTGGTTCTCTCCCTCCACGTTCTGAAAAACTGAAGCTGCCAAAAGGGGAAACTAACCAGATTTAAGGAATACATACCTTACATATTTCATTTGTGAACCTGCAAGGTTCTGCCTTTCAGGGCTTTGCATGTCAGCTGGACAGGGATAACTTTTGTTCATAAGCAAAAATGGTTATAAAAGTCAGGTGAATATAGAACTATTGCAGCACCTCTGCTGGCAAGAAACCTCACTGGTTTCAAAATGAAACTTGGCCACAGAGAGCACTAAGAAAAAAGAATACATAATGTGATACCCTGGACATAACAAGAAGACTCAATCACCTGATCCAGGGAGCCTCTTTTAGTCCTATGTTTTATGTTCATTAAAACATTATTTATTGATATGGTTTATTCTAGGAATTACATATAAAACATTTAAACATATTTATATATGAAATCAGTATAAATCATAAATAAGCATGAATGGAAAAAAAAGTCATAGTATCACCTCAACTTATTAAAGCACAATATTCCATTCTTTTTTCTGACTTCTAAGAAGTCCTATGGATAATTCTAACAAAGCTGGGTTTTCCCAAAATCTTTATGATTACTAAACATTGATCATTAACCTGATCTCTGCAGGATTACTGGATACCTCCAGAGTTAAGGATTTGCCTCTGAGGAATGCTCCTGGCTTTGGAATTGTTTTCTGCCATGTCTCAGGTAGACACAAATTCCATGAACATTTTTGAAAAGAGCTTTCTTACAAAGGTAAATACATATCACAAAGGTTTTCATACCATGAGCACCACCCTGTCCTTTAACCCAAATCTAGCACATCACAATCTCCAAGTGCTGTTTGCAAGAACTCCGTAGAGGATCTTTCCAGAACTATAAATCCCATGGAATAAAATAAAAATGCAAAAAAATAAATTTTTCAAGTCAATACTTTCTTACCTACAGGACTGCATAAGACCAGCAAGGCTCTGAAAGAACCCCACATCCTTTTTATCTTTGAGGTAGTCAAGCATTTTCTGCAGCAAACACAAATAATTTACACAGAGAATTAATATTCATATTATGTATTAATCTAGGTAAGTTAAAACTATGTGTATTCTATATTATTAGTGATGCTGGTGTTTGGAAATATTGCTAATATTTAAGAGTCTTGCAGAGAAAAATCCAGATATCAAAACCAAAAAAGAACATTTAATCCTCATGTACTTTATAGAAAAGACCATCCATTTTGGATATGCCTTCCTAAAGCATGGAAAATAAAGATAGTAACTAAAGTCAACACAGCCAGAAGAATTTAGTGTTTAATGTAAACACTATCTTGCCACTACTAGGCTAAAAATTTATATTGACACTACTGTTTCAACACCAGATTGGGCTTTTCATAATCTCAGTTTGTTTTAAATTATTTTTGCTGCAACAGCCTGTTAGAAGTAATTTGAGCATATTTTAAAATTTGTTTTAGCTTTATTAGAATGTGTAATAACTATCTGAAAACAAATTGCATTAACAAGAATTTATTGACTGAACTCTATTCTAGAATGCAATGCGTTGTTCAGCAAAGATATAGGATGAGCACTCAGTTATGAAGAGCACTCAGTTATGAAGAAAAACCACAATCCTAAAGTTCAATCTTAGTAGGAAAGCTACTAAAGAAGTCACGTTTTGAATGAAGTAAAATTATTTTTGCAAATAGCAAAAGTAATAGGAAAAGTAGATAATAAGTAACTTCCAAAATGGAGAGCACATAAGCAGACAGCATTAGCAAAACAGCAGCATAAACCCAAGTAGACCCAAGATTACAGAACAAGAATCAACATTATACCAATCAAAGCAAAGAACTCCAGAGGAAGATGATGATAATGACTTTCCAAAACCACTACTCCAGCTCTCCCCCCACCCATAGCATTCTTCCCAAGGAAGACATAAGAGTTGATCTTAGGACGTAAAGGAGAATTGGAAAGTTGAGCATAACACCAGAGAAAACAGGCAGAAATGAGGCAACTGAAAAACAAGAGTTCTAACTGTATTACTGATGTTTTTGTAAGTATGTAATTTAGACTAGTAGCATTTTTTATCAATGTAACAATACTGATAACTGTTTCCTGCATTTTGATTTAAGACTTTAACAAATGATTTTTTAAAATAGATTGTAGGATTAAGAATTCAAATAATATTACTATGTACAAATTTCATAATTTTCCTAATTTAATATCATGACATCACAAAGAACTGGCAGTGGTTCAAGCAGATAATTGCTACACTACTTTTAGTCTTTCACATCAATTCTTGGCAACAACAGCTCCTGAAAAGGACATTATTTTGGTTGCATTCAGCTGCACTTTACTTGGGATCTTAATTGTTCTCAGTTGTCTGTATTCTTTAAACTGTACTACAATAATTTAGTAACAGCAGGTATAAACCCTTCTCAACTCAGGAATCTTCAACTCGTACAGAACACTGAGTGTACCCTGTATCAGTCTCTTCACTTTAACAGTGCAGGATTCTTGTAATATATTAGGCTTGTCCACTGGGCACCAAATTATCTTCTGATAGATTAGTCATTCAGGCTTGAGTTCTCTGCTTTTATCAGCAAGACTCTCCATCACATAAGCTAAGGACTTCTGAAGTTGTGTATCATTATTTTTGGTGAAGACCAGGGTCAGAAATTTTGCTCTACTGGCTATAGGACAACGGCAATCTCCCAAGAAAGCCCTCCCTCCCAAAGAATTCCTATAGAAGTAAATGATACAACATAAAATTTCCCCCTTATACCTGAAGTGCAAAACAAATTTCTTTTTGCCTTGTAAACAAGTAAGGAATACCCCCAAATAAGGTACTTTTCATACTATTTTATTCTAGGAACAAGATTAAGAGGATAAACAGTGTGTGACAAACAGTTACACTATGTAATGCGCTACTACAGTAATAATGACCATGGTATAATGATCTATACTGACTAGAATGCGTGGAAAGAAACTAGTACCTTACCTGTTGAACAGTAGAATTTCCTCCATTTAAGATGGCAATTCCTAGCTTTAGGGTAGCTGCAACCATTGGCCCCATCTCACCTTAAAAATATTTTAAAATGTATTTTTCGATCATATATTAAATTAAGAATGTTTTATTAATTAATTTATCCATTCAATGACTTGCAAAACCAACGTATTTTTCCTTAATCTCTTCATGAGTGCCTACAGACATAATGTAATGTATACACAATACACAGAAAAAGCAAGATATAAGGCAGGAAGAACTGAGTTCAATGAATATATATCACGTTTCAATCACTGGAGCATCCAACAGTTGATATAAGGCTGGGCTCACAATAGTAAGCTAGCTTTCAAATTTAACATTGTGTCCCCTTTGCATGACAATCTAAATGTTTTTTTTCTGGTTTCTTTAAAAATTACAGTGACCCAAGAATTTAACTCTAGTAAACCAAATTTGTAATCAGGAATTTTGAAAACATCACTATTGTGGAAACAAATCACAAAAGAAAAAAATGAAAGCATAAAACCTTAGAGTAAGATGGTTTCTAAGGGAAGAAAGCCTCATTTATGCTTCTGAAATGTTTTATCAAAGTACACCAATAAAGCAGATAGTTGGAGAATGGGAAATTAAAAAAGGATTAAAGTCTACACCTACTTCAGAACTGTGCACATTCCAGAATTTGAGGGCCATTTTGTCATTCAGAGCTGCTATAGCTAAAAAGTACTTCACACCTCCTCTAAACCAGCACTAGAAAAATTAGTTATAACTACAAAAGAAACAATAGTCTCATAAAATTAGTCATTTTACTTTCCTGGATTGGCTGTCAATAATTTTAGAAATTTCGAGTTCCTTTCTAAAGCAAACCTTAGAGGCAAACATCTGCATGTTTTGCCCAATAAGAAATACAATCACTTCAAAGTTCATTGGAAATAAGGTTTAAAATTAAGTCTACACACCAAAGCCCTACCTTTACTTGCACTGATTGTCTGCAGAACCATCTCCGCAGCACCCCGATCATGCAGTCTGGCTTGTTGATACAGAAGTTTTTGCTTTTCCATTTCTTTTTCCTGAATAAAAATTCCAGTCATTTAAGATGAGACTACAGTTACTATCAATCCTCCGAAGGTTTTCGGTTTTCTCTTAGTATATGGGCTCTATGGCAACATCATGGACCATTTTAATACATACGATGCTATTGAACAAATAATTAACAGGCTCAAGTAATATTCTCCACTTGGTATTTTTCTTTAATATGCTTTTAGCAGTTTATCTGGAAAGAGTCATCTCAATTGTAAATCATTAGGTTAGTTCAAAGCCCATGTTCATTATATATATACTGCATGTATCAAACTTGCACTTTTGTGCTGTGTTTTTGTGCAACAGTTCATACTCTTAATAATCTTCTATAGCGTGACCATAACTTCATACTGCTCAGTATGTGGCTCTTGAGTTGCAAGTTGTTGCTGAATACCAGAGTAAAAGAAGCATCTCAGAATTTTTTCCAAAACATGTCATTACATTACAATATAGATTGCCCACCCTACTAACAGAATTATTTGATAGAATACACTGTGCTTTTATATTTTGTATTCTCTAGCGGCAACAAACAATACTGCATGGCGTTGCTTGAGCAATGGTGAAGTTTGTTTTTTGTAATTTAAACTACTATCGAAAACATAAAGAGCATAAAGAGCAAACATAAAGGCACAGTTAATTCCAGATGAGTTTCAACTTTCATCAGGTTAATTGAAGTTTGCTGGAGAATTGAGGATGACTAAGCAGTATAAGTTGCAAAATGGAAGTTGCATAGAGCCCTATGACAGCAAGTCCATCAGATGGCGTGGTAAAAAGCTTACTCAAAAGGAACATGACACAATCAGTTAGTATCATGTCCAAAAACACAACGCCCAAAACATGTATGACCTAAAAGCAGGAACAGCTGCAGCAGAAGTAGCCAGAATGACAGCTTTGCTGCCATAAACTTTCCATCCAAGTTAAGGAAAAAATACATTGGAAGATGGAAGAGGTTTAAAAAATGAAGGCTTGCTAAATAGAGGGTATGAGTAATAAATTAAAAAAGAAGAGGTAAAAAAGAGAAATATGTTTAAATGAATGAAAAAGAAACCTTTAACTCAAAAGCAAACCAACACAGACATTTATGCTGTTACCAGAGAGTTCTCGCCGAGGCTGGCAAATTTGTTTCTTAAATCTTTGATAATATCGTGCTGCGGAAACAAAATTCATCAGGGTTTTTTTTTTTTCACACTATTAGCTCTCCTGTGGTTAAATTGTATCTTTCTTTTTGCTTTAAATTATGTGACAGATCTAGATGGAGGCACAAAAAGGAAAAAAAATGGCAGCGTTGCTTTGTATTTAGCCATGCTACGGTTTGAAAGTTTTGCCTTCATGTTTAAACCTCTTCCTGGGAGTTCAACAAAAACAAAACAGAAACATACACGCACACGCACACACACACCACACGCACAAACCACCAGAAAACCATGACATCACAGGTTCAGTATAGCTGCTACAACAAAATATTTTCATTTGCTTCAGAAGCCATTGAAAATTGATCAGCATTTTTTTCTTAAAAACTATTTCCTATTCCTAGATACTTTTAGTTTTAGACCCAACACCCTTTCATCTTTCACTGCAAAATTTATTATTCACAAGCCTAACACCAGCTATACTACTTTCATTGTACAGTATTTTTTGATAAGAACATCAAAGATTTATAAGAATGCTTACAGTGACGATGTATCTGCATAATCTACAGACTAACTTCTTGCAATGGCATTATAGAAGAACAGTAGGAAGAGGCATTGCCAAACAGCTCAAAATGAGAGATCTGGCATTTGCAATGGAAATCAAGATACTAGTAACAAAACAGATCAAAAAAAGAAAACCAAAACCAACTAAACAAAGCAATCCACCAACAAAAAACACCACAAGCATTTCTTTTGAAAGCAGCCATTCTTTGATGATAACCCACAAAGATCATGGTTCCTTCTTCAGCTTGACAATGCATTTTCACTGTTGCTTTCTCCATGCAAAGTCAATGCATATATCTAAATATATATGTGATGGCAGCACTTACATGAAGTGGGCCACCCATTGCCTACTAAGTATACTAAGTTAATAAAGTTATCCCCATTTCTCTAAGATACCCTTACTGTTTACATTGTTATCTGTGCTACCAGTTTCAGCTTTTTGCACTTTATCCACTTGCTTGTCATTTGAAGTCAAGAAAACTACCATAATAATTAGCCAATGATTTTTCTGTCATTCACCAAAGCATCACAATAACAGCAAAAATACTTCACTAATTAAACTAATTAAACAGATTAAAAAAAACAAAAAACCAAAAGAAACACACCCCAAACAAAACCAATCCTCAATGAAGAACAAATCTATTTTATCTTGGATGCCTTCAATTCAAAGGGGAAAACATTGACCACTTATAAATGTACATACATGTGTTCTCATATTATAGACTTTTTCCAGCAACCTACCAAACCAAGGAAACCTTAGAATTACACTCTTTGAAAGCAGAAACCCAAATATTTTCGACTTCTTCTTTTTTTTTTTAAATCATTATAAGCAATCATATGCCAAAATACATTGAGCAAAACCACAAGTTTTAGTTTGAATTTGTAGGCAACAAACTTGTTAAAACTAAAGAGAAGCTGTAACTGACAAGTGTGTCACTAAAATTCTTAATTTTCTCCTAATTCATACAGAAACTGATTCTTGGAGTCTCCCTTGGAGCTAAGACATATGGAGAGGTTTGTTTGCTGCCACCACTAAGCTCCAAGACACAGACTGCTGGCATAAGATCCTACTTCTACAGAACATTCTTTTTTTCTTTTTTTTCCTCTTTTTTTTGTCCAATATGAAATCACAAAATTAAGTTAAAGAGAATAAACAAAAAGATGGAAAGAGGAGAAATTACTTTCAACTCAGCTATTAGAAGATGAAAGCTTCTCCTTTGAATTGTCTTCATATTTTATACTTTTCAAGACTTCTGTTTAGTCCAGATAACAAATCCTATTAGGCAGGTCTTACAATGGCAAAACATCTGTTCATTTCAATGTCAGGCATGCATAATCTATTTAATTAAAATATCAAGTAGTCATGCATAATAATATCTTTTTTTATATATACTTTTATATATATTTTAATCCTTTAAGTTAAATATATGTTGGTTTCTGCTCTATAAATAAAACTGAATTTTTCCTAACTCACTCCTTTTGGACTTCACCACTGAAGCATCACTGCTTGTTTCAAGGCATTTGGATTACAGAACCTCTAAAGGTCCTTTCCCACCCAAACAATTCTATGCACAAATAATTAATTCTGTAGTGTAGAGAGTGAAACCATATATTAGGTTCCACGCAATCCATCACATGTAACAAAAACTGATGAAAAACATATTTTTACATACTGATTGGAATGTTTACTTTCTTAAAATTGATAAATTGATTATGGAGTCTGATTTTAATTTGTATAATAAGTAGTTACTGATTATAAATATGTGGTATATGGATTCAGTGGTTTATTCAGGATTTGTGACAGTAAGAGGTAAAGGCAGCTGTCTTCAAAATGGTCTGGAACCTCAGGAGGTTGCATTATTTTTATGTACTGAAACTTGAAAATTTTTGTCAGAGGTGACAGCACAACGTATCATTTTGTCAAAAAGGTGGTGAATACAGAAGTCTGTCAACAAAGTTGCTACCTTTCAGCAACAGGAATGAAAAGAACTGACATAGGAAGCTCCCTTTCTCCCATTTCTTTTCTTCCTGCGAGGAGTCAATTTAAATCAATTTAATAAAAAAGAGTTTAAAAATAAGAGCTAGATTTTGACTCTTCCCTTGCGTTCCCATCCTACTCATATTTAGAGCACATTAGTATGTAGCAGTGACTCAAATGCAGAAAATTATTTGCATTCAGCTAGTGAAACAGTTTGATTTGAAAGAATTTCCTATCAGATAGAGTCAAAGGGGACAGTGACATCAACTTTACAGGGAGTCAATTGAGCATCTATTCAATATGACAGAAAGTTAACTTAGAGGCAAAAGGGCAAGGGGCAAAGATACCTATAACTCAAAGCAAATACTAGCAGGTAAGTGCTTACAGGAACGTACCAACATACAGAGAACGTTATTGTCACCTCCCTATTGTCCACACTACTAACCCAATACAAATTAATTGTACAAAAGTGCATGTACTACACTGCATGAGATATGGACATAAAAACTGTCAATAAGATACACTCGGTATTTTCATCACATTCTCAGCTTGCCCAAATGTCTCTGTTGCTCTGACTGTGAAAAGATTCAAGACTTCAAACACCACATATTTTTAAAGTCTAGAGGAGCAGTAGACTTTTATCCCCATACAAACTGAAGTCAGTCTTTTCACATGCACACACAGGATAGAATAAAAGAACTGCCTTCAACATTGAAGTTTAATTACCAGACAGAAAGAAACACACAAATGCACACACAAGCACACACGCAGCTGGTATATACAGTTTCTCATCTGCACAACTGTTTCCTGTCATGTATGAAGAAAGCAAGGGTTATTTCTTCTTGTGCTTTTTTGTCCCTTTTAAAACAGTCACAGTTGACAAGACAGAAAATTTTCTATGGAGCATATAAGATTTAGTGTATGGTAACCAGGTAAGCAGAGTGATAGATATGCAATATTTCAATAGCTGAGTTATTGGAATTAAAAAAGAAGAAATTATTAGATTGCTTATATATTTTCTTTGGGGTTTTTAAATATGCACTTTTTGTTTGTAGCAATTACAATACCTCTTAAATAACTTTTTGTGAGCACATGCATCTTCCATGATAATGCCTTTACTGTATGAAGGTGGAATAGACCTGTGCAAATTTTTGGAGGAGTAAGAGTAAAGCTGATCCTGAAATACATCCTCTCTCCCCACAGATGCATGGGAACCTCTTTCTTTTGTGATCTGAATGTTGACAGAAGGCTAGCAAACAAAATACCAAAATCATCCTGCTCTTTTCCATGGAGAGCATGAAGGTTATAATTGTTTCCCTATATTACCCATAGGAAATTAAATTTGAAGTTACTGACTGAAGCCTGACCATTAGCTAAATCTGTGCATTTCAAATCTCAAGCAATTCATCTTTATTTACTCTAGCTGTCATTAGCCACAGCACAAATAACTTTATTTAAACATCTCAGAACCAAAAATTAGCTACTCCACCCACCACACCTTCTCCCAGAATATCAACCTTGCAGCAATACCAGCAAGCGGCCTGAGTCAACAATGGAAACTGAGACTTCTACCTGCATGAAGCAGGCAAGTATTCTGCTGCATAGTCATGGGACACCCTTTAGAAACAAATGGTGAGGCTTTCATGATGAGACACAAAAGGCTGTGTAAGAAATTGAGCCAATAAAAAAATTGACCCTGAAATTTCAGAGCTATTGCCTCAATGTTTTTATAGAAAACATGGAACAACTAGGAATCATTTCAGGTAAGGAGTAGCTAAGGAATTTCTATCAAATACTATAATGATGAAGGCTAAGGACTCAGTCAGTTCCAAAGGATCTGAATCAGATGTGAACTGTGATTGATGCTCTCTCTGTGACAGATATTGGAAACAGAAGTCTACCACTACTATATCAGAAATGTCTGTCTGCTAAGATACAGAAGAAAAGCTCAACACTTTCCCTTAATAGCCAAATAAGTTGTTTAAATAATTCAAATTAAGTTATAAGCAGATAAGTTATAAAGAAGGTAACTAATGCACAAAAGGCATGAACAGCAAAACAACATGGACAAGCCAAATGACACTGTTTTCCCCAAAACAGTATCACAAATTTATACGGTGTATTCTGCATAAATAATTCCTGCAATATTTAAAGAGCTTGTGCACAAAAAGGATTTGGTAGAGATGTCATGCTGGAACTGAAATATTAAAAACGATTTCAAGACCCTTTAATTGAACTTATCCAAGATGTTGGGCCTGAAAAATCACAAAATTAGACCCAGACAAATACACACATATTTTTTTTTGTTTTACCTTGCTGCGTTGTGATCCTGTCACCTTAAGGAAGGGCAAGGAAGAAGCGAAATAGTAATAAGAAAAAGAAGTCCAAAATTTTTTTGCTGCAGGTGACTGACCAAATACATACACAAACTTGTCTTTTGAACATATAAATACATTATTTAAACATAAGTTTCACAGCTACAGGAAAAATAATAAAGAGAAACAAATGAATAGGATCTTCTCTCAAAACAAAAAATTGAACGCTGAACATTATAATTTAGGTAAGGAGCACTGACAAATTCCTTACTGATAAATTTCTTCATCCACCTTAATGACTTCCTTTTTATCAATTTTCACATTTATAAGCAGAAGGTTTTGATATCTAACAAGCACGTACGGGCTAGCTGATAGAAGCTTATAGGAATGAATATACTTTGTTTAGTCAATAGTAAGTCAGATATTGCATTCCCAGAGGAAAAGAAAAAAAATCAGAAAAACCCACTGAAATTTGGGTTCATACTTAGATATTTACCAAGAAACAAAATTTTATATGTTATGTATATTACTTTTAATTTTTAAGTGATTGAAAAGTCTTTAGTATTGATAGTCTGATTTCTTTATACAGTCAAATAGGGAATATGTACTTAAGTATTCAGTGCTATATCATGCAGCATCATATAGAAAACATAGAGAACATTCTATGTTTATAAAACAATGGAGTAAAAGTAAAAATTACCAAACCACTCTTCAGCATTTAGAACAGCACAGATAGCTTTACAGCAAAACAATCAGTATATTTAGAATTTTTTAAAGAAATAATAAAAGTGTTTATTTCATGTTTCTGTGTTTTAGTAGAGATATGAAATGTAAGTATTAATTGAGTTGAAAGACATAAGAGACACTTTTTAATGTCAGAATTGTAATACGTCAAAAGACATTAAAATATTAAAAATATTAACAAGCTAATTCCCTCAGTGCCCCTCAGAAGAGACAAATTTCTTGGAAACTCCATTTTATTAATGGAAAAAGAGAGACAGGTCCCAGAGCAAGCACATGACAAGGACTCATCTCTTACACCTGTAATCAACTCATATGTATATCCTTAAACAGTGATGATCACTAAAAACTCAACATTAAACAACAATAAATATAGATTTCCTGCTCTCAACATAAACAAAAATCTTAGCAGTACCGATGAACAAAACTTCACATTTTATTAAGAAGCACTAATATATATGTGAACATAAAACCATTGTATGAATTACTGGTACTGAATGCAAATGACTACTGCAAAAAATAGTATTATTTAAGTATTTTAGAAATACAAACTAAAGGGAGGGCAGAATAACTTAAAAGATACAGTCTGTTGTTATCAGACTTTTAGAATAAGTCATTGTCTGTAATATCTAACTAAAAAGTTAAAGTCAATGAGATAAATATATAAGATCCACTAAATTATTCTCTATATAATCTTATATTATGTGATACTGCGCATGTTTTTGTTTCACTAGTATTAATCTGGAGACTCATATCTGCCATATCCAGCTTGTGACATGCAGTTCACTGGCATAATAAGCTGCAGTAAGCCATGAACCAAGAAACATAAATGTCAGCTGGAAGCTATGAAATAATGTCTAACATGACAAGAAAAAAAAAAAAGAAGTATAATCTTACTTCAAAACTCTTCACTTCTTCTTCACCATCATCATCTTCTTCATCATGGCAGCTCTGATACCATGTAGAAAGAAAACATTTACTGATAACTCGCAATTTACTGATAACACTTTACAAATTATTTCTTTTGATCTTCATCACTAACTTAATTAAAACACAAAATAAGCATAAGATATCAAACAAGTTACCTTTGCCATAATGTCAGCATAAGCCATATACAGGAAATCTTCTTCCAATTTGCTGGTTAATAGAGAAAGGAGAGGTAAATGAGGAAGATTAGAGTCATTATAGTAGAATTGAAGTGCCAAGATATTTTTAAACATCTTACAAATATTTTTAAATAATTTCTATGCTCATAAATAATAACAAAAGTATTTTTGGAAAATTAAGACTTGATTAACTTATACAAATGGAAAAGTATAGCCAGCTACAAACACAGTACTCAGAAATTCATAAACACCTTCCAATAAAGTGAATATAGTTAATTTTTCAATTATACTTAGGATATACTTCATATTCTGAATATAACTGTCAATAAGGAACATAGACAGAAGACAGAGGAGTAGTAAGTCCTGAACACAGCATCCATAACTGTGAAAAAGTCCTGTTAAAATCTCTTTACATACCACAAGCTAAAGAGGTTTGAGTGTAACTCGAACTCACCATATGTTCATACACACGTTTTGGCCTAGATTATGTAATCTCACTTGAAAAGAGACATATACGATTTCAAATAAAGGAGTATTCTGAAAATCTGCATGCATTCTGTAGTCTCTCACACCATGCCTACCATTTTTCAGTCAAGGCTGTTCGACTGAATAACAGAATAAGTTGATGTAAAGGATCAACTCTTTTAAGGCTTTCATCTTCTTCTGGTGGTTCCTCCCCAGGTTTCTTTAGGGAAAAAAAGATTTTTAAAGTATATTTAATTATCTATAGTGAACAATGTTTTACTCTGTGCAATTTACTAAACATTAAATATTAACATATGTAATTTTGATTTGGACAGCCAGGAGGACGCAACTTCCAACAAAGTATGAAAAAACTCTGACTGTGTTTATGACCATGAAGACTTACAAAGATGATACGACTTGCTAAGCTTTGGATTTCCTCTCCTCATAAAAATTAACCCTCTCCCCTAGATTCTGAGAATAACTTCAATCTTTTAGTCGGTTATCCAGAACTAGTGGTAAACAGATGCCTGCATTTACTATTATACTGTTTGTAGCTCACTATGCTAAGCAGCTTCATCAGATAAAAATGAGAATCCTGTTTCAAGTCTATGCCAGGTAAAATGTTCACTGAGAAATTATGAGAGACTTTGAAGAAGAAGAAATCCAAAGCTGAAGCTCAGCAGTAGTTTTAGACACAAGGAGCTCTATCTACCAACAACAGTAATGTTGGCAGGATGTAGACTTTTAGGAGATGACAAATCAATAATGTACGAAAAATATTATATATGATTCAATAATATATCTAAATGCATAAAGAGGGTTCTTTTCTCATGTGTTATTTTGCTTTCAGTTTTAGACAGCTCTAGTTAGTTTTCTTTGAAAGAAAAATGTAGTCCTAAATACTTTAATGACAACTACCAAAGCAGTGCTCAGAAAAAAGCCTATACAAATCTGTCCTCCGACTTCTTGTGTTTTGCCAAAAGACATTTAAGAAAGTAAGTTTTATCTATCAAGTTATTAACAAAATTGCTTCATCCAGGCACTTTTTTCTATGAAGACTCTGGTAGCTCAAAGAAAATTGGTCGCATAAAATATGCCCACTCTTCCTCCTTGTTTTCACCTAGCACTATACACCAAAATACAGATAAAAAGAATTCCATGCATTGATAAGAGAGCACAAGTAATAAATTATTATATTGTCATATGTTATCTGTTAAGCAATAAGGATGGCTTGGCCACTTCAGAGATTCAAGGAAAATGGATTGTTGTCTACTAAGAAAACAAATTTTGCATGCCAAACAGATTCCTGTGGGAATGCTTATAGATGGTCTATGAGTACAACTCTTTCTTACGGGCCTGTGAAGTCCACCTTTCCCACTCAGCTGTACCAAACATGACCAGTTGCAGCTGAGAATTCCCTTCAGTTGACATATATGCACAACTATTGTTTCATATGCCACTCTATGATCACCATACAAGGTTCATTTCACATTTTTCAGTATGTGATAATGTGATTTACAGTATCAGTAACAAGACCAGAACAATGATGGATGTCTTCCCCTGCTCTTTATTTCAATCTCATTTAGAATGCTGACCTTTCTCTTTAATTAACTGGCAGTATTCTGTACTTCATAATGTTATCAACCAGAATATCTCCCTATGCTATAAAAACTGATGAAACAAAAGGGCAGAAGTTCTGTTAATATGTTACTAGTTTACATAGATTTATTGCAATTAAATGGAGGATCAAATTCACCAATGAGTGTGCATTATTAAGCACAGCATGAACACTAGAATCAAATGATTTTCTGAATTTTTGGGAAATAAGTATGCTTAATTTTCAATGTCTTGAGACATTTGCCCTATAGTTATGTAGGTGTAAAACAAAAGGCTTTACCTGAAGAGGATAAAACATATAGGTTGGGTAAGTTTTAGCTGCCATTTCTAAATCTTGAAGACTTAAAAAATATTATTTTATATAGTCTAATTATATTATTATTTTATATAATCTAAATTTCTATGAAACATATTTTTCTTACAAGTTATGTCCAATAACATCTACCAATAAAACAAATCAACAGTTATGTCAAATAAGCTTAAGTGTTCATATAACCTATTTATTTAAGCAGAAGCATTTTTAAGATTAATAAAAATGATGTTAACATCAAATATCAAAAATCTAGTTCCCTCAGAGGCTTTATTTGTTGAATCACAATTAGGAATCAGCACAATTAAGCTGCTCAAAAAAAGGACAAGGGTATACTTTTTTCCTTTAATTTTACAAGTGGAAGAAGCAGTATGACTTTTGTATAATAGACTTGAGGACAGAAGATTCATGGAACAAAACTGCAAGCTTCAGCTCAGTTCTCTGCTTTTATGTGATGGAAATTATCAACTCCCACATCCCAGAAAAAGCTCTTACCACAAGTCTATAAATTGCCTGGATCTGGCAAAGTCAGGAAGAAGGTAGCTTTGACTGGATTTGTTCCTTTAAATTATTTTTACTTAGCAGAAAAGAATGGCCAAGATTCTCAGTATTGAGAAAGAAGTCACTACAGCATAAAAGATTGTAGTTTACTAACTACAGAGAGTTAAAGGACAGGAATCTTGCCCATAGTTTCTGAGTCCTGGATTGATCCATTTTCTTACTTAGAATGTGAACAGTCCAGAAACTTCAGACAATCCTTCAATACATCAGAGAGCCCAAGGCACCTCTTTTCTTCCCTTCCAGATGAGTTCTGCCACCATAGCCTGGGCTGTGATTCCATCTTGACAGTTCAATAAACTTTTAATTCCTTGCTACACCAGGGTATAGTTTGTCTAAGAGGAGCCTTCACCAACAACACAACTACATCTTTCATGATGTCCACAAAGCATTCTGGATCAGCTCCACAGAGCTGAACCTCAAACTCTCACCCTTCTGAGAGTGAATGCTCTATGGCAGCAAGAATGTGATAGAAATTTATTTAAAAGACAGATGGAGTTTTGTGTGCTCGTTTGATTGAAAGGTGCAATACATCTCTACTTAAAAGAGCAATGGCAATACACATATCTGTAGGTTTGAGGAACTACAAGGAAATTCCTGTAGTTTTTTAATAAAGGATGATATAAAATCCAGGCCAGTCTGCTTCTGTCTTCTCTGAGACAGTTTTTCACTCAAGCTACCTGTTGGCAAAGAGTTATTAATAAACTTAGTAAGTACATAGGTTTGTCAAGGAGGTAAGGAGATAACCCTTCATGTCAGTGTAGCCAAATTACCATGCTGGGTTATTTCTTTACATCTACACACCTGCACATACATGCACACATGCAAAGAATTGTGTTGTTCCACTGCACACTCATGCTCCCAGCTGCTGAAATATAATTATTTTTGAGATTGAACCTGCACTACTTGCATTGTGTTGGGATACTTAAGGATATCAGTTTAAAAGTCTGTATACAAAGTAAACATTTGTAGAAGTCTCTTGTTTTTTCACAATGCTTGATCCTACTATAAGGATGCCACAAGAAATTAACTCTGCATGTGTGCAGGCAAAACTGAACTTCCATAGTCTGTGTTGAGTTCATTCCTGCTGATTTCCCTTTCACTATTTTGATCCTAATTTTCAAAATTGTTTACAACTTGGGTAGCTGGTTTTAAGCACAAGCTTTAAGCAGTAAAAGCAAATTATTACTTCTTTTCTAATAGAAATTTTACAGTTAGCTTCCTCTCTCTATTGCAGAGTGCAGGCTCTCCTTACAATGAAAGGACTGATCTCAGACTGTGTTCTGTTGGACTTCCCAGTATGAATCCCTAGTACTAGCTCTTGCCCAACCTGTGAAAAAACTACCTTTCAGAGAGACAATTGTAAGAGATGAGGACCCCAGACTCAACTGAAAACCACCGTAGGTATTTACAGGGCTAAAGACATGGCTCTAACACTTCATCATTGGGAAAAATCCTCATATCCCTGACAAGAAGATTCTTCTGTGAAGAAGAAGCAGGCTCTGACAGCTTCTAAGGAACTGATTGATCTAAGACTAGAATTCCTCTAGTTTCATATTCTAACCTTTTGACTTAAACAGCTTTAATGTGGATTATGTAGTCCTCAAATATACAAAGGTTAGCTGCAAAACAGGAGGGAATAGGCTGTTCCAGTTCTCCACAGGGCAGAAGATAAGAAATAGGGGAATGATAGCAATTGATATGTAATTTAGAAAAAAAGCTTTATAAAAGATTATTGAAGCCCTGAAGCAAACTGCCTGAGGGGATTTTGGAATCTCCATCATTTGTAATTTTTCAAAAGCTATCAGAGTGACTTGGTTATAGCTCATCCCTTTGGGAAGAGATAGCTTAGGCGATATCTTAGGTACTTCACAGATTTATAATTATTACTATACAATATAAATGTTAATCCATAATACATTCTTATGACCCTTTCACCCAGACATACTGCTAAGTCTTCTATCAGTTTGTCTTCAAAATAGTGTTCCTCTGTTTCAATCCAAGATTTATCATAGCCTTGAAGAAAGAGATTGACGGCTCGGTGTCTAAAAAGGAACATTTAAAACAAAAGCTGTAAACTTTTAAAAACAAGATTTAGTCAATATGAATTTCATTTAGCTTGAAGAACTGTCCAGTCATTACAAGAATAATTTAAAAGGGAAACAAAATTTCTATGGTCAAATGCACCCATTTAAAAAAAAAAATTACATTAAAATGTTCTATTTAAAACTGTGTTCCACTAACATGTAAAACTGATACTAAAACATAGTAATAATTATTTAGGAACAGATAATAAATAAAACTTTAAAGAAATTTAAAAATCATAATTAAATAAAATACATTGCCACACTGCTGTTTTATTTTTTAATAAAAAATATTGTCATATTATTTTAATTTAAATATTAACATAATAGCAATAGATAAATTTGGATTGTGCTCAAATAATTGCATTTTTTAATGTTCAGGATTAGACTTGAAATCAGAAATTGAAAATTATATTTTTTTGTTATTTTTTTCAGAATATAGAAAAAAGCAATTAAACCTAATAAAAAAAAGCAGCATACAAACTGGTTTACTATTTTTTTTCCTTTGATCTTGCCAAATAGCTCCGTATGAATATTAGTGCATTTGTGAAAGACAGAACAATATAGCTCTCACCTTGGCAGATTATACAATGGTGCCATTCTAAAGCAGGCCACTACTGCTCTTTTCCTCTGTTTAGACAGCAGCTTATGCCACACTGCTTTTTTGGAACGCTGTGGATGCTCCACCTGTTACACAAAATACACATGGAAAAATAATGATGCAATGTCCCTAGTGCCTGGAAATAGTAGTATTAGTGAAAATGTTAGTTAACAGATAAATTAAGTAGAAAAGGAACAGAAGAGGAATAGATCAGAAAAAATGTTCCAGACAGAGTTCAAGCATTCAGCCAAATCATAGAATCAGAATTTAGAAAATAAACTTAAAGCAAGAATCTCCCTTTCCTGGTATGATACAGATATTCTTCTTTTTCACTTCATTCAATTTTTTCTATCTTTTAGATAGAATACTATTGCAAATAAGGCCATCTCTCAGAACACCTTAACTTTTAATGTGAAGAATCTTCATTCATTCTATCTTTTATATGTAACTCTTTACACATGTACAGGTAAATTGTACAGCTTTACATTGCGTCAGACAATATTTTTAAAGAAATATTCATGGATACAATTAATCTTTTATTTGTAATATGTACCATAATGAGCTACAATGGAAAAGAATTAACTTTAAGAAAAAGTGACAAGTACAAAGACTTAAGACTAAATCTTTTCCATGAATTAGCACAGACAGAATGTACATAAAATACATCAAAACACTTTAGCTACATTTCATAAAACTACAGCTTCATCTTAAGATATATTCTCTTTCTGCATCCTGGCTCTACAGTAGCATGACATGAAATTGGGTGTGCTCCATCTTCATCTTTTACACTTTTAGAGTTTGTTCTTCTACCTTTCATCCTTGTTTCCATCTGAAGAAAATGACTACTGTGGTGCTGAAGAGCACTTGCATACTTCTGTATATAGCCTGACTGGATAACTGGGAACTATGATTGCAGGCTGTGCTACAGATCACTCCTTTCCCACAGCCTATTCAGAGTTTCTGTGATTTATTTCACACATCTTCCATAAAGATTATATAATTCGATTTAACCTACACAACTGTTGCAGAGTTAAGAGGGGGATGACTTTTGGGGGGGTGCTGTTTGGTTTTTTTATGGAGGGTTTGTTTCTTCTACAAACAACTACACTCCCCTGTGTTCCAACAGCATCAAAGAAGGCAGTGGAAGTTAGTATTTCTACCCTGAAAGACTTAGTAATTCTCCCTTGAAACAAAATCAAGCATTATATGTAAAATATGTAGTGACAACTCTGATGTTTATGTAGAGCCAATATTCAACCCAAATTTGGTTATCCAGTTTAGTGAAATACAAAAAATGTTAATAGTTAAAAAATGAACATTTAATTAAATGAACAAAAACACTGCTATTCAGTGAAATATGTAATTATACTTGTAAGATTAAATGGTAACAATCTTAAACAAGTTCTTTCTAAAAGATAAAATACAAATGAAAAGTATTTTTTAAGAGAAAGTATAAAAAAGTGTTCACAGCAAACATGTTTACAGTCACAAAAAAAAAAGCCAGCACTAGTAATTTAAAAGTCATTCAAATCCAAATGTGAAAGTTAGGTAATTAGTAATATCTTCACAAACAATTATAAATCCCTCTATACTTTCCCAAAAGAAATAGCCTCGGCCTACGCAAGCGGATTTCTGAAAACAATAAAAACAAAGAAGTTAGCTCTGCCTGGAAAGAAAACACAAAGAATGAACTGATTGTTGCAAGTGCAATACAGAAAGCATTCAGAGTATGTATATATGGAGAACAGAGTATTTGTATACAGAGAGCAAAGGATTACTCAAGACTATCACAAAAACAGATGCAGTGCTCATATATTCACTCATTTGAAAGACACCATATTTCCCATTTCAGTAACAAAAGCTCCTACAGAAGATAAGTAAAGCTGTGGGGCTAAATCTTTAAAGAAATAGGTGCAAGGTAGTCATAAAAAAAGCAGAAAGCATTTACTTGACAACAAGCAAAGCATTTACTTGACTAAGTCTGACCAGAAGTACTGATCTTAAATGTTGATCTGGTATTACAATGAGAATCCATCCTGTTCTGTATTACTGCTGTCAACTTGGATAAAACTAGGGTAAAAGAGAAAACCTTTTTCTCCCCTATGTTTCTAGCTTTTCTCTAGCCTTCTTTCCTCACAGCAACCCTATATCCTCCTAATCAGCACCCATTCTCCTGTCTCGCTCTCTCTCATAGGCAAACCATGATTGACAAGGATTTGCTTCCATATTCTATCACGTTTTGCTTTCTCCACACATATTCAGCAACAGGTAAAATTTAGTGACTCCTCCTCATTCTCTTCTACCAAGCTGTATAAGGCTGTTGAACTTGCAGCAAGTCCATATCAAGGCTGGTCAACTATATAAAGAAGAGTTGTGTGATACAACAGACGGGACACAGATATTCACATCAACACACCGTCTGCAGAGTGTATATGCAGAGTGCATATCTCTCAGGTTCCTATTGACTGAACCAGTGACCTCATCACAGTGTGGAAGCTTCCTGACATCGGATCTGAAAACTTTCTGACTGAAACCAACTAATCTAATGAGAATGCAAGAGAACCTTGAATTTTCAAATGTTCTTTGAAAAGGGAAAAAAAAAAAAAGTAAATTCTATATGAAAACAATTTGTAGTCTAGGTTATGCAACCAGCAGTGTTCATCTCTGACATTAGGAATACCCTCCAAGTTAATGTCCTGTTTTTTCACTACATTTTAAAAAGGAAAAAACACAGAATAAATCTAAAGTGCAAAATACGTAACAATTCTAAAAGAAAAGTCACAAAATGAATTTATCAACTAGTCTTTGACCTGTAAGATGTATCAATTTAGGAGATTTTTTAAGGTCATATTTTAAAGAATACTGCTACTAGAAAGGACACAAAATAAAATACAGAATTATTTAAATGAAAGTTATAGTAGTTCAGGTCACATGGGAAGCTCGTATATTACTGCAAAAAATATTAGATAATACAATAGACCTTTTTGCCAGATTCTGAAGCAACTTAAAACATTCTGACAGATCTTCCTCAGAAAAAATGATTCCTCCAACCTGCTTCTGCTGTTTCTTGAATGCAGCAAGGGATATATGAGTTGGCCAGATTGGCCAAACAAATTGTTGTTGGAGCTGCTGCAAATACACTGTGAGATAGATATGACCATGATATTGGACTACAAAACATAAGATTAAGCACATAAGCAGTAGTCATCAAAAGAAAGAAAAAACAATATAACATTAAATACAGCAGGTCAAAGCACAAATGAAAGGGTGAATTCTTTTATTTAGATAAGAAGGAATGGAATTGGTAAAGTGTGTCTAACCTGTTCCAGGTGAAACAGTACATTAGCTATATCAAGGACCCTTTCCACAGTCTTCTCTGGGTCTGAGGAATCTTCAGTCCTGTTTGGTAAATCTTTGTAAAGTGCCATCTGCCATCTAATGGCGGGATCCTCAAGCTGCAAGAGAAAGATTTCACATGTCACCAAGGCAAAATGTTCCAAACAGTTTAAACTAGTAGAGAAACTGCTTCAAAGGTCAACTGAAACACTTTATATGGCTATCCTACACTTTTACATGGCTAACCCACATAGCATCCACTACACTGTGAGATCACGACTAATTTGTGCAATGCTTTTTAAGAGCTTCCATAAAACATGAAGTGTTTAGGGTTGGAAGGGACCTTTAAGGCCATCTAGTTCCAACCCCTCTGCCATACACAACGACACCTTCCACGAGACCAGATTTCTCAGAGTCATGTCCAACTTGGCCTTCAATACTTCCAGAGATGATGCACCCACAGTTTCTGTGGGCAACCTGTTCCACAGAACTAAAACACTAATAATCATACAAATAGCAAAAGATCATTGGTCAACAAATAGCACTGGCACCAGCAATGAATATAATATTTGAGGAAAAGTAATGAATATGAGGTACACAGCCATAACTTAGTACACTGCCTTTCCCATTATTAAATGAAACCACATTGAAAGTGTTGCTCTGCTAGTCGGGATTACTTAGTTTTCAGTCATGGAAATTAGAAGTACTGCTATTATTTATGTCTATTATAAAATTTTTTTAATTGTTATAAAATCCTAATTTTACTGATTACTAGATAAAAAATTTAAAATTAATTTTGAAAAATTAATTCCAGATTCATTTGCTTATCAGCCTTCAAATTATAAAGAACTTTAAGAAGCAAAATGGTTTTTATTACATTTTTCTGTTTACATTTCATTTTTTCTACTTCATTGATCTGTAGTTCTCTGTTTTACAATTAGTGATTTCTTTTTTGGTTTGTTTTGTCCCTCCAGTCCTTCTGCTAATCAACACTGATGCAACACACTTTGCAGCCATTTATTGTGCCAATGACACCGATGACCCATTTTACTGAGAACTGTGGCCAGTGATCATTCCTAATTATGCAGTTACTGTTGAAGACACACTGTCCCAGATGGCTAGAGAACTTAGGAGCTAAACCCTACAGATTTGCATAGGGCTTGAACTCAACACTTACTTGTCTAAAACTTCTTTGTGGATCCAGATTTCAATTTGTGCCTAAGGTGAGACAATAATGCTAATTCACCTCCACAAAACACATTATGATACACAGTTTACTCAAGTTTCAGGAATGATTAAAAACTTACACAGTCGTTCATTAATAGCTTATTATAACCTAGAAAGCCACATTTTGCAGGCATTTCTTCCACCTTTCGGCTTTTCCATTTGTTAACAACTGTCACATCCACAGTCTTTGTGTGAGCATTTGACTGGATCATCATGAATGGATAGTCCACAAAAGACCTTTTAATCACAGGTGGAGATGTCTTTTGATCTGAGGACTCCTCACATTCTATCAAGGTACAGTTTTTTTGTATAGGTAGTTTTCTAAGGGTATGAGTAGTTGACATTTCAAGATGTGAATTAGAATGGCTGGAAGAAGATTTTGGTGACTTGAGCTTCATCCATGTCAAAATGAATGCAAGTTTCGTCATCAATTTCTTGAAATAAAAGGCTTGGTACTGAGTAACAGCATGCAGGCATGCAAGGAAAGGAAAGACAGAAACAGGGTGAAGACAAATGCACAAATGTAGACAAAGGTAGACAAATGCATGAAATAGACACCACGACATTAATAGCTAAAGATTCAGAAGGATGATTCTCTAACAGTGCAGTACTCCAAAGACGAATCTAGATAAATTACATTTTAACTCTAACATAAATAACAGAATGTTAGGTGTTTATGAGAAGTGGTTAACAGAAAACACCATTTGAAGAAAGAATATTGCCATGGTTGGAAGAAAACCAGCCTTTCAAAAAGCAGTATTTTTCCTATATTTTGGAAGCCACTTTACACAAATACCATTATAACTAAGTTACATTATTACATTATTAATTCACAGTAGTAAATAATAATTTAAATTTGTAAGACCAGTTGGCCTAGATTCCCATTATGTCTGACTTACTCAGACAACAAAAGGGTAGTGCAGGCATGATGGCATCATTTTTCTTAAAAAGAAACATCATACTTGACTGTACAGTGACTGAATCCTAATGACAGCAGAGAATTATGGAATAAATTGTATTTTGTACATAACTACTGAATTTAACTTTAGACATTATACATTCAGTAATTAAGTTACACACATTTAGTGTTAACTTTAGAATATGTCACTGATAAATCATCATTTTGCCTGTAGTTAACTACTTTTCACAGAGGTCAAAATCAGAGTTTTTAAAAGTTAATAAAGCAATATGCAAATAGCTATAAAATAAAGCTAACTACAAGAGCAGTTTAGTTTTGTTATCTATGTATCTATTACGTGTCTCTCTTTCAGATTTTCATCTTCCACCAGGAATTCATTTTAAAATAGGAAAGTCTAAAGTCATTGCTGAAAAGTTTCCAACTAGAAAATCCATATTGTTATATGTACTTTGGATTAGCTAAAATTACTTTTGTCTTAATCATCAAGGCACTGTGAAATTGCATCAGTCTAAGAAATTAAAAAGCACATTTATTCTCATGTAGTATAAACAGAGGAGACGTAAGTTGCTTAACAATAGCAAACTTTTAATTGAAGCATCGGAAGTTTCTGAAGAGAAAGCACAGATCAAGGTATTAGGATGTATCATTACTTCCAGGCAACAAAGCAGTAACAGACAGAAATTTCAGAACAGCAGAATGTATCAGTGAAGAAACAAAATAGAAACTGAAGTAGTTAAAACAGGAGGACAAGTGCTAATTAGCAACATGAAAACCCGGGCAAGAATTTTAACCGCATGGCCCACAAGATGACAATAGACACATAATGACAATGTTGGAACAGAAATAGCTATCGTTGTCACTAAGAAAACACTATTGAAGTTTATACAGAAAATCACCTCATGTTTAAGGGTTTTATGTTCATGGCATGCACATTAAGTACTATTGTTCATTAAGATCTTCAGAAACACTCCTTTTTTCCTAGTACTTTGCCTGTGTGTTTTCTGCTTCTCAGTATATAACAGTATTTGCTATACAAGGATAATTATTTCAAGCTTCTTAGGATTTAACCAAATCTTTTGCTTCCAGAGTAAACTTTTCTATGTGCAAACCCTATAATTTAACACTACTGGATTTTTATTTGTAGCATTTTATGCAAAACACTTTTGTTGTTGACATGGAAGCGATACATGGAAAGCATGATGTGAGAAAATTAATCTTCACATATTATTCAGGAAGAACCATCTCACTTCTGACTCAGTAAAAAAAAATTATTTCTGCCATGCACTGATTGCAGAGGAATCTAGACTTCTGAATGATTTTTTAAAAAGTGTTCAGAAAAAAAAGCACCAGATTTTCAACTCATGTTTACCCTTTTGTTACTTTTAATGAGCACAGGAAATACCAGTTTAGTTTTTTCTTGAGGTGAATAAAACATGGGGCAGGGGGAGGAGGTAGAGGACAATCCTAAGTAAAGATACATCCATAGGTATGATTCCATCTTTCTTCAATAGAGGAGAAACATACATAATTTTATTACACTTCCATATTCTGGCTTCTTTGTCTTTATTTAAAGCATTAATAAAACAGCTTAATTACACTAGACATTCAGCACTTTTCCCCTAAAGCTAGTCACCTGGCACTAACTGGAATTCAGTAACAAAAATCTACACTTTTCCCCAAAATACCTTCTTTTCCCTGGGAAGAAAAGCAGGAACAAATTGAGAAAACTGGAGATTTTCCACTTTCAGAGTACAGCAAAATGGCAGCTTCCTTTTCATTTACACTTCAAGCTGATACTAAGAAACTTTAAGCATTTTGCAGACTTTATCTCAAATAATAGTAGGAGTTTAAACAATGATAGATCTTCCTTCCATCTCCAATTTTGCATTAATGGTGTGAATGGAGAGAGATTTGAAGGGCCATATGTTATTGTATATAACACATATATACACACATTAAAAACCTAACATTTAACAGTTGTCATGAACAAGTTACTTGACAGAAGAGAATAAGGGACTACAAACTATCCTAATGAACCAAGGCAAGTTGTCACTATATGGCACTAACAAACGAATTCAAAGAAAGAAAAGTCAAATTTAAAAACTGTGTATAGATTACCTTGCCCTGAAGATGAAGATTACTGCGGATGACATCTCGTACTTCATCTTCAGTGTCTTTCTGCCAATAGATTACAAATCATATAAATTAGGAATAGAAGGTAATTAGGAAAAGTTATAATTCATTTAAATATCAACCTTGGGCTTCATCAGATGATGAATTAAACTGAGAATGTGAAAGACTGAGAAAAATCTCCGAGATAAATCTTTTTTTATCCAAGCTCACAGGATCAAGTTCTGGATGGCATCGTACGTATCTGTTCACAGTAACATACTAAATGTGAGTCTGAATTCAGATTACTAATATACACATACAGAAAGTTTGACCAAATAAAATCAGTAACATGAACAGAGCCTTCTGTGATTTGATTTCTGTTTGTTTTGCAGAGCTCTTATCCTTTATAGCATTCAGTTCAGGAGTCCAATTGTCATATAACCCACTAGAGTGTATAAAGTATTATAGCTTGAGAAAGGACTATATTCCAAATTACAATCACATTATTGCACTTTGAGTATATACCCAAAAGAACAACTTTTAAATCAGTCTATCCCTACAGAAATTCTTGCATTCACATGAGAGTGATTAAAAGGAATAGTTATGATACTGAGCATGGAAGTTGAGAAACAGCTAGTTCTTAATTTTATCACAGTCAAGTAGATTGGAAAAGACTTTCGAGATCAAGTCCGACCAAATTCAAGCTTCATAAAATATAACAAACACTACTTTGCATTAAAAATTAAGAGAGAAAAATAACTAGTTTAACTACTGAATGCTATCTCTATTCATATACTGATCATTCTGAAGTACATCCATACTGATCCTATGTTCAAACTGAAATATTTTAAGCCATGAGTAAAATACGTAGATATATACCATAATCACCCACTGTGCCCTTATAAAAAAAATTATCATCTTGATTCTCTGTGTCATGCTGTAAGAACGCAGGGTGAAATATTCAAGGAATTCAATTAGTAAATATTTCTACCTTCTGGAAGTGCAAAAAGAGCACCTACCATGCTAAATCGATTTTTGGCCAGTGCAATTAGCTCTTGGTCTCCAGGAGCACAAATGTTTAGGCCTATTGGAAGCAATCTCTTCAGTGCTGCCACAATGAGAGAGGTCTGCATAGAGTACCTGTCACCTTTTCGCTTCATCTTCTTCCTTTCCTGGTCAGAAACTGCAGCCTGCAGAATAAAGTAAAGATGGAAAAGAAAAATCCAATATTAAACAAAAGAACTGTACTAGCAACTTTGTACTTGCCTCTGGTTTGACAATTTCCTTATTACCTATACAGGTGTGACCCTATCCAATGGAACTGGCATTTTATCATTGCCAATATTTTGCCATGCGTTTCGCAAATGACTGTGTTTTGAATCTCAACCCAGTGTTTTCAACAGATTTCTTTGCCAAAAAAAACCCAAAACAAAACAAAACAAAAAAAATCAAACAACAAAAGGTTCTTCTCTGGAGTCTTCTTGACACCTTCCTTTTGCAAAGAGAAAAACATAAAAATCTTTACACTACCTTAGACATCTTGGATTTGGTGTCACTGATAAGGAAAGACATGTTGTTGATTTCATTTTGTACCACAAAGTTCTGCTCTTCCCTTTTGAAATTCTGGAAACATACAGAAGATCTCAGTTAGAAGCATTTATATGAGGATTCTATCTAAACATACCTTAAATAAAAAATATGAATTAAGTAGAAATCTGTAAAATCCACAAGTTAAGACAAGGACAGTAAAAATGAACAGATAATCAACAATGTCCTTGTATTTCAGCTTCATTTACATTGCATAACTCAGGTGGTGTATGTTTGGGGTTTTTTCCCCATGTAAGAGAGAAGGAAATGTTCTCCTAGCTATGAAAAATACATGATAAAAATCTCACTCCTCCTCTAAGTCAATATAAAAATATTGTCCAGGTTTTCCCTTACTAGTAAATTACTCACTCATTTTTTCCCCATTACAAATTTCCACTATATTCAGGTACATAAGAAACTTTTTAAATAAAAGACTGAAATTATGAATACACAGGTGATTTCATTATCCAGTATCTATCTACAGTGTAACCACTTTTTGTGCACACTGTTGCTTATAATAAATCTTACAGTCAAATTCAGGCACAAGTACAGAAGTTATAAGGCGTCTTGTTCCCCAGATTTGAGAGAATTGAAGTCACAGCATATAAAGAAATTTAGTACACACAACAGTACATACAAAGATCTAATGCCTGAAAGAAATCAGACTCTTTGGGTTTTTTAATTCTTTGTGTTCCAGTATTTAAAAAAAAAATGTCCTAAGGTATATCACCATGTCCCGCAGCCATAGGGAGGAGGAGAGAAGATCCAGCAGGCAGGAATTGTGCAGCAAGGTTGATTTATTTAATTATTTTACAAACTCTTTATAGACTTTTTTCTTCATAGTCTAATTGGACAAAGGATCAGCCACCCCTTGGGGTGATTGGCTAAAATCCTAAAACATCCATTGCCAAAATATTTTTCTACTGTACCATAAACAAGACTTTTCAAAGTTGCAGGTGGCTTGGTTGTTTACATAACTCTGCTACCTCTTCTGTGAGCGAGAAAAGTCTCTCACGGACTTAGAAAATAGCAAGAAAATCCTTGCTAGCAGCATTTTTGTATCCACATTCCAGTATTCACTGAATCATGCTTTATTTAAGAAGCATCAGTGCTTACTAGGTGTGATTACAAAAAGGTTATGGGGTCAAAATAACTGAAAAGAAAAAAAAAAATAGGGTAAGGACACAAAACACAATGAGCTTGGTATATTAAAAAAAAATCCCAAAAAACCAACAAACCAGGCAAACAACAAACCCACAACAAAGCAGACTCTGTAAGAAAAATATCTTTAATCAGTTTACTATGCTACAAAATACTTACCCAACTCTCCTATCTTCTCTGCCATTTCAAATGTGTCAGAAATGTGAGTCATTACTACTTTCCCATCTGCAGTTTCACTTCTGTCATTAAATGTATTTTACAAACATAACCACTAAATAACTGATCTAATGATTAAGAAACCTCATTAAAACAAGTATTTACCAAGGAATTACTTACATGAGACTTTGACCAGTAAATGAAGACCTCAGCCACCATGCGGAACAACTCTTCTGCTTCAGGATTGGGCTCTTTCAGCCATTTTGCCCTGAAATTTGGTAAAAGGGTGAAAAAGGGGATGATCCTCGCTGTCTTTATGTTTTGAAATCACTTTTCAACATTTTACAAGGATACAAGTCCACAAAACCAATCATATATGCTTTTAATCCTTTCTGGTAGAAGTGGCTTTTTGATGTCCTATTTCAAAACCCTTAAAATACTTTCTAATCCAATAGATTTGGATTGCAATTTTGTTTTGTTTTCTCCTCAAAAAGACCCCAGCTCCTCCTAGAAGTCAGAAAGCATTAGTTTGATCAACTTCAAGATTTTCAGACTGAGTAAAAGCCACTTTAATTCAGTGCTAGGCACATCAAGGGATAAGATGCGGTATCAATAAAAAGGAAGGTTTTATGAGATTCATTGACCTATTCCTCTCCACATACCTGTTATAGTCCACAAATCTAATCAACAAAGGGTAGAAGGCATAGAGGTCCCGTGCCAAAGTGGTGAACTCATCTAGGATGAGCAGTTCAGCCTCCGACATGTCACCTCTGCCTTCTGCTCTTAGATGTTCTTCATCCGATACAACCACTGCTGCTTTTTTCTTTAGTTTATCCATCAGTGGAAGGAAGTGTGTCTTTAAGAGCTGTGGCTTCGCTTTACTTATGATGGGCTGGGAAAACACTATTTAAGGCAATGAATATTATAATATATACCTGGCCACAAAATATAACTAAAATCTTTTACCTTTTCCCACTTTCTTGAATCTTATTTCTAGGCTACAGAGTCAAATCCTGCCCCCATTGAAATCAGCAGAAGTTTTGCCAAGAATTAAATGTGGTCAGGATTTCACAAAGTCAATTCATTTTGTCTGAGGGCAGAAATTGCAGCTTCACAGACTAAGCCTGCATGATCATAAAACTTGAAATACCTCTTTACTGGTATTCTGTCAGCATGGTATTTGTCTACATAGTTTTATTGAGCAATGTGGAAGTTGTGTAATGGTATGGATGGATACATATATAGCTACATAGTGCACACACAAGTTTCCTCAGCTACTGGCTTCTGTTTTGAACCTTGCTTGAGCGAAGCAGCACTGGAAAGCATGCTCTGGTTATTTGAAAATCCACGGAAACAGCTGGCCTGTATTTCTTATGCACACAAATGAGACTATTCAACCATTCATTTCAGACTTGTTAGCACAAGCTTTTTGCAAATGTACTCATATGAACAATTATGTAAACTACCACTTCAACTGGGCCCATTGGTACAAAATCATTGGTAATATATTGATTAAATTACACAGAATTTTAGGCAGTTACCACCTATTCTTAGAGTGTATTGCTAACTTTCAGAACACTAGGAATTCTGAATGCTACCGTGAATGAAATTGCTACTACAGTAAAAACTGAAAAGTCATAAGAAAGTCTAACTGAAAAATTGAATCCACACCACTGAAGTGACTTTTCCTCAGAGATTGTAACACTGAGAATTAAAGTGTTTTTAAATGAGTTTCAAGCTGTTCATGCAATGAAGTCAATGCAACTATTACTAAAATGACATGAGCATTTCGACATTTCATTGTAATGGATATGTTAGATATACACCTTCAAACCAAGGTTTTAAGGATCCAGCACTCTTACAGAATAGCAAGGAACTGTGTAATGCCTGCAAATGAAAACTTGGTGTATAATGAAAATGGGGCTAAATTACTACAGTCCTTGAATTTAATATACCACAAAAGGCACATGTGTATATTCTCGGGAAAAAGAAATAGTCTAATCTACTTATATTACTTATTGAGAGTTTAAAACATACTGCTTACACTGCTTTTTCTTTATACTTAGTATTTCTGATTCATCAAGATCTGTATTGTTTAAAAATGTAAAATATGAGTGTTCTTCTACTCCAGCTTTAACAGGATAAATACAGAGTGATTCAGAGTCTGTGTGTGTGTACATACATTCTGAATATACACACATTTGCTTGCTTATTTATTTACTTTCACATCTTACCTGCTAATCTCTTCATCCAGGCTCCTTCATCAATACCAAGGTTGTTATAGATGATTTTCAATATGTTACCCAACAGAGTGTTCATGTGCTCCGACGTCAAGGCTGTGCAACATGTTTCAGCCTTGTCAGGGTTGTTCTCTGGCCCGTGCTCCCACCAGTGTGACATGTAACTGCACAGCATAGGCAGGATGACTTCCATGATATGTGGCATTTGTGTGTAACGAATACCAGATTCTGCCAGTTCCACTATTTCTTCCATTAGCTTCACCAAGGAGGGAATATTTGGGCAAACCTCTTCCACACTAGTTGGCAAATTGAGAACTATTGAAAAAAACCCAAAAAAACCAAAAAACCAAAAATCAATAACTAGGTCATAAAAGGAAAATAATTATTCAATACAAATTTTGTTTTCTGTTTACATTTGCACCCTTCTGATCCAAAGGAAACAAACGCAAAAATAAAAAACACATCCCTTCATACTGTTGAGCAATAAACTGTTTATATGAACAGTTCTATAATTAAAATTCCTGTATGAAAGCTTCAACGACATAAATACTGTGGAATGAACTCAGAGAAATCAGATGCACTTTTCTATATCCAAAATAAAGCTTAAATTTCAAAATTATTTCCAGCATAAGTTTTACAATTGAGGAAACAAATTGATAAAATGAAATCACTCTCAACACGTTAGATGAGATCTGGAATTCTAACAGAACAAAAAGAAATCATTGCCTCTCATAATGAATTGAGCAGATTTGAGAAACTGATTCTCAAGGTGAGTGTCTGATTGTAAATGTTTACTTTTGAATTCATTTGAATTTTTAGTTCCTTCCCCTGAAAAGGTGCTGCAGTTGCCTTTATTTTTGAAGGAGTTTCTTTCATCTACAAAAATATATCTGCAAGCACAGTCTGTAGCTCCTGAATGTCTAACATATTGACATACTCATACAGTGACATATACAGGTATCTACAGAGCAAAATTTAGCCGGCGACTTGTGAATACAAATGTCTCTACCAGCATTCCACAGTTCCTTGTCCTAAGGATAGTCCTTTTTGAAAAGCAGTATCTCCTCCTATTTAGCGCAAATATATTTTATACAGGCATCACATAGTCTCCTTAATTATTAATGCAAGTTTGGAAAATAAATTCAAATTTCTGTTAAATATCACAACAATACAGTGGATTGTCCTTCCAGATATTCTAAAATAGCTAAAACATATGGCAGGTATGCACAGCTGTTGATATTTTCAAGCTTGAATACTACAGCTCTTTGGAGAATAAATCTGGTATGCTCCCTTTCTTAAAAAATAAAGGTGAAGTTATAAAATGAATGCCATTATAAACTGGCACCTTGTACGGACATACACTGTCATCTTTGTGTATCTGTAACATGATTCAGACTCGGCACATAAGCAGAGCTTGTAAAGTTCTACTGCAACTTCTATTTATTGCAGGAACAGTTCGTGCATATGACTTTATTCAACCATCATGTTACAGCATAAGAAATATCAATAAAGGAAGAAAAAGGTATATGCAAAATAAATATACATAATGTCACTGTAAACTAGCTGTACTGTCTTGTATGTCAAACAAAATAAAAACCAATCTACATACTACTCTGCAATTTATTTACTTTATAAGGGCATAATATGTAATTAATACAGCAAAGCTATTTTCCTTCAATTGCAAGTATATGTGTTTTAGGGATCCAATATTGTTTATGTAAACTGAGGAACCAAAGCTACTGATGAGAATGCATAATTTTATGATCAAATATAGAATATCTGAGGTACTAAAAATGTGCAAAGTCTCTTCATTAAATCCATTCCAAAGTTGTATTTTGAGAATGATATCTCAAAATTAAAATATCAGTAACAATAGGAACATAAAATCATAGGTTTTATCAGACTTAGAAAATAAATTGATTAGAAAATTCATTTAGAAAGAAAGATTTAGAAAAGAAATACAACCAAGACATTACAAGAAAATTCTCATGCTATAAAATGTATGCAAAACCACATGTCTTAAGGCAAGCAGCATTCACAGTGAAGTCGTTTTCATAACCATGATGTGAGTTTCTGGAAATACCTGCTCTATCTCTCGCATTCTTGGTATTGTAGATTGAGTAGATATTATGTTTGTTCAAGTGAGTTTCCAAAAAAGCCACTGGAAAGGCCCCTGAGAAAGCAGCCAAGCACTCTCCTAGTGCTGATCGTTGCCTGTGAATTAACAAACACCATTAACTACACACATCTTTGATCACAGAGCCACAGAATGGATAAAGTTGGAAGGGACCACCAGTGGGGTCAGTACTGATTGACCACACCTTGGGCTTGTATTCTGAGATGAACGCATTTCAAAGAGATAAGCCACAACAGAACTAGGATCATCCACACAAGGATGTGTAATAGAAATTGAAGTCTAGCAACCCTCTGCTAATATATGAATAAAATGTTAAGACATAAAATCTTAAAGGTGGCCTACACGGCTTACAGAAAATGAAAACCATGCAGGGGAAACCAAAGTAATTGTAAAAATGCTTTCTGTTCTGTTACTTTCCTCTCAGCTTTACTGATCTTATAATCCCTACTATTAAAAAAAATCTACTGGATAGAACAAGAGACCGAAATCAGCTATCATTTTATTTAAGAGATATTTCCTTTTTCTGAGAAATAGTGATAATCACTTTCATGCTTAGTCTAGTATGAAAGTCAAGTTCTTTAGTGAGTGGAAAATATCTTCTCATAATCAAGAACTCTGAGGTTTTATCACAAAGACATTGCTTTAATACCTTCAAATATATGACATTTATTTGATAATCAAAATTCTTTGTGTGTCAAAACTTTAAAAAGCGTGTTTCTAGGAAGAAGTAACTGATGCCCTGTCGCTTCACTTGGGTTCTTCAGGGGACTTCTAAACTATTCTTTCTATTTTCAGTTGAATTGATCACAACAGAATTTAGAGAGGTGAGAAATCCCTAGCTAAGACCAAATCACACATATGACAGAAATCCAAGAGAATTTGAAAACCCAGGAGAATCATGAACTTTCAAGTTAAAAGGAAAAAAAGACCTCAAAACTGATCTTGTGATTTAGCAAGATTCATCCTCGGTCTATAGTTTCTCTCAGTCTTGGAGATTTTATTCTTTCTAGATCTATCTCATTACACTTGATTTTGTTAAATCTAACTCTATTCCCATTATTATTTAGACTGTTTTCTCCTTCTTCCTTTTTTTTCCTTTTCATTAAGTCCTCATAAGTAAAACATACATCCATCACACACACCTGCAAAGAGCATACTATGTGCTTTTCGATTGCAATAATGGTTGCAGACGATCATACACAAAAATTCACTTACACTGATATATTTTCAAAACAAGTCCCAGATCCTTTATTTGCCAAAGAGCAAAATAAATTCATTTTATATCCTTAATGAAAGTAATGAGACCCGATTTTCCACAGATATGCATTTTTTTAAACTTAAATATTGGTCCCAACGATTTTTCATATTATGGGCTATGATACCACCACAAAGGAAGCAAAGGTATGTTGTGGGGCTGCTCTGGAGTTATGCACAGGTTCATTTGCTGGAGAGGGTCACGTCCTAAACAGTAAACTTCCTAGATTACTGCTGCCAATATCTAAAATGTAGTAATTCTGTTTAGCCTTCCTTCAGAACAGTGTTAGTCACTAAAGCGCAACTGTTCAGTTTCAAGAACTGAATTTTTCTATTTGTCTCTATTTTTTGACCAAACATGGCTTACACAGACTAAATGTAACTTGGAGGGGGGTTAGCAGATACAGAGATGTATTAAAAAAGCATTTTAATACCTCATTTACCTGGATAACTGAACTAGAAAAGAAACAGTGTTGCACAAATGACAAATTAAATTAAATTTAGAGTAATGAGAAAGAAATATACATCACAATTAAACATTATAGAAGGAAGAATAAAAATTGCTGAGCTGAATGACATAATTTTACATTACCCCAGTTAACCCTCAAATCAAGTGCTATTTATTGTAAAGTCAGATAATTTTAATTGCAATTTTGATTTTAATTAAGAAAAATATTTTGAGAAACATATAATGCAATATTTCAGGTGTAATATAATAAATGCACCTGCATTCCACTTAAAATCTGAGCACTGTTTTTTTCTCTCAAGATATCTTTCCAATAATTTTCTCCTCCTATATTAATTTATGAACTGCAAATTCATGATGCTAAATATAAATGCAAATATTAAAAACAAAAGAAAAATTTTCCTCCTTACCTCTCTACATAGATACTCTTGCTGGTTCCCAGAGCATATAAACTGGCCAATATTCTGTAACAAGAGACCTGAACATCTTCCACTAAAGAAAAGAAGAAAAATATATTTACAAAGAGTTTCTTTTTTTTCAATACATTCCCATAGAATTAAAATAAATTTCTTTAGACAATAACAGAATTTAAAATATAAAGATAACAAAGGCAATCCGCAGAAATCACCTGCTAAATACAAAATGTCTTTGGGCCTCTGAGTACTATACTTTTTACTCAAAACTTCCATTTATTTCATTATGTTAACAGCTAAAACAGTAAACCTATTTCACCAGTGCACAAACAATGAAATTAATGGCATATCAATCCTTTGTATGTGGCACCTTTACAAATAGAACACCACTGTGCAAAATAAAGGTAATCCTGTTAAACAGATATTTAATTATTTTAATCACAGTTTATATCTTTTTTTTAATTTAGGCACTGATATCAACTAATAGCATGTACCTAATTTACAATTAAAATTTAAAATGGATTAAAATCAATAAATAATCCTTTAGTCCATATGAGTATTTCACCAAAAGACGTTTTAAAATTATTAAATAATTCAGTCACAAAATTGTGAGAATAATCTTAACATCTATTTGAAAAAATGCTTTTGTAATGCACGCTGCACCAATAGTGTAACAACAGTATAAGTACCATCAAGAAGGACAACACACCCATTCTTACCATAGATATCTTTCATAGTCTCTCCTGCAGTGCTATTATCATCCCTCAACATGCAATGAATGAAATGTTGTGAGTAAAACTGGGTAAGACTTGATGGGCTGGGAGCGCCTGCAAGATATTGTATCAAAGCTACGTGGCCTGGCCCTTTATTGCACTGTGATTTTAGTTCAGATCATCTTGGATTTAAGTGTTTTTACATCGTAACAGTAACCTCAGGTACTCTGCCCCACCTTTGTATGCGATTTCCCCCCATGGAGTAAACTCTGTAACTAGTACTTAGGTAAAAGCACCAGGTCAAGATACTTGTACAAATAAAATAATCTTATTCTTAAAAAGATGTAAAGAGAAGTTGTGTGTAAGAAAATATGCTCTAGACAAAATAAATAGGCAAAATTTAAAATAATTATTCTTTCTCAGTTCATGAATTCCAAATTTGGTGTTTTACACCAGTGTGATGTATGTAGAACAGCTGACTAAGAACACGAACTTGAGTGATCAAATATTCAAAGCTAAATACTAAGTTCCAAAACATGGAATACCGGAGATCAAAACTTACACACGGCATGAATATGTTGATGCCTCAAAAAGTGGTTTATGATGAACAAATTACTTTTTCTGGATACTGTCACAGTCTCCTGAATTTTACAGAAATAGTTTAATGAAAAAAGTGGATGTTTACGTCTCATGACATTCAAATCCATCAATACAACTCTGAATTTTTCAAGAGTTTTTTTAATGCTATTTTAAATAATGCTTTTTCAAGATTCTAAAAAGAGAAAAAAATATAACTCAATAGTCTTTTCCTCCAGGTCCTTCTCAGAGATTTTCATAACTGAGTAACTGAGTCAGCCATAGAGAGCAGGATTTCCCCCTTTAGTGCCACCTGGACAGAGATATTTCTGTGAGTTCCTAAAATATATAAAATTACATTTTTTTGTGCAGACTTTGTTTTGTGCGCAAAGTCTGAAAAATTTTGGCTGCAAAATTTTAAGGTTGGGAAAATAAAGGACCACTGAATCTGCTATAATCAGAATCTATATACAGAAATCTGATATAGAGGCTGTCATATACATTCCCTTCTCTGGTGTCTGAATTCTTAAGGAGATCCTTCCACTTCTCCTTTTTCCCAAGAATTTAAGGACCTACCCAAATTCCCCTCTAACTGAAACTGAGTCAAGGTGCATGTATGATGGTGTAACATTCTTGTAGTATAATCTTATTTACAGACAGAGTAAAGACAAAGTAACTTGCACAATGTGAATTCTCACACATGAAGAAAGTCGCAGTAAATCTATGGTAAAGTTATTAACAAAATGGATCCTTCTGACTTTCTAATCATGGACACATCTGCTTTAATATTTATTCAAAGTCCACTAAAACCTGCAGACTGTTTTTGGTTGATTGGAGCAAATGTTTGATTAAACCAATGACAATTTTGTCAAAAATGACATAGGATTTGTCCTTCTCTAACAGAATTGAGGGTCTAGTAATGCTTTCTACATGACACTACAGATATTTTAATGGCATAGCCCTTCTACATACACACATGAATATACGATACATACATATCAAATCTTCCCCAAACTGGTGCTGTCCAATATGCTCAAACAATGAAGACAGCACTGGCAGGAGAGCAACTGTGGTATAATTGATGATTTGTGTAACTCCTTTTGGCTGGTTTCTGCTGTGTGTAAACTGGCCTTGCTTAAGATTTTCCATTGTTTTCTCCAGATCCTCAGCAGCATTGTCCAAAAAGGCTCTCAATGCCATCCTAACAGATTCCAGACCAGTTTTCATCACAGTCCTGTTTATAGCATGCAAAAAGAATGAAGAATATTCTATTAGACAAGCATGGAATAAAGCTTAGTCTTGGATTATATGAAATAAATAATAGAAATATGAAGAAATATCTTTCATCTTTTAACATTGTAAAATCTCTTCAGAGCAGAATAATTGACTGAAAACAAGTTTTATAGGTATCCTGCAGAACACAAGGATACTTATCCGTTTTCCTGCCAAGCAAATAGTCCTTCAAAATTTATAAATTGATTCATTTGCCTTCACAGAGGAAAAAACCAAAAAGTGCCTAACAAAAGTAAAAATTAATAAGTGTCTGATTTCTGACTCCAGAAAGAGAACTGTCTCAAGCTAGAACTCAGAAACTCTTCCCAGTTGCAACAGTCACATTTCTGTCTCCAGAATAAGGGCATCAGAAAGAATGAGTAAAAACAACCACATCTATTAAAATCAAATCAATAAATTCATGAAAAAATAAATGCATTGGTTATGTAACTATAGTATCATAGTCAATTATGTAAAGATATAATCCAGGAGAATTATTACCTTGTATTTTTTTTTTACCTTATATGATTTACTAGCTCAATTAAGAAGATCCTTTGTTTAAGGAAAGTATCCATTTAAGGCATGCATGAAATAAATCAAGTTGATGTTCTTTTGTAAATTGAAGATCAGTCCAATTCTTTTAGTCTGATTGTCTATTTTAAAGAGTGAATATATACAGTTTCAAAAGCAATCTCTTTAAACTTTCATGTTACCTCCATGAATTCCTTTATCTCCTTCTGGAACTATTTTTACATCTCTACCAAGAGCTGAATTAGTGACCTTTACCTGTATCTATTCTGTCTGTGTGATAGCATGGACAATGGAAAACTTCAGACAAAAAAACCAATATATTGCAAAATAAAGGAGTATCATGCAAGAGCTGAGCCATATTAATGGCCACGATCATGACTCTACCCCGTAGCAAATGGAATGTAAAACTTGTCCATAAAAGCTACTGCAAGGACACTGAGAAAAAGAACCATCTGCGCATAATCCAGCCAATTGTTTTGAGATTAAATGCAAAGTCAAAAAAGTAACCTTTAAATTTCCATGGAGGCAGTTTAAGCTATCATATTTTGTTTTACAACTTCAAAGATCTGAAAAACAACTATCAGCAGAGCTGGCTGACTTTACAGTAAATGAAAAGCAACACATTACCCTCCAATATATCAAGGCTGTCTCATCCATAAACCTCACAACAACAGCTCAAGCAGCTCAATTTAATATAAAAATAACACTGAATTCTATGCAAAGGTTTCGGGTTTTTTTCAAATTAGAACCTGAATTAATTTTGCAAAGAAGACATTCTACAAGACAGATTTACTGTATTCCATGTGCATTTAACTCCTGAAGTTTTTGATTAAACAGTGTAAGGAAAATTATAAAATATTTCTAACTTTATTGTGGTTTTGAGAAAGTCACATGATTAAAACCACGTGAACTAACAGCCAGAAGCTTCTGGACACCAGTGATCCTTAACGAAGTTTAAAGTGCAACCTACAAATAGTGTCAAACCCTAGTAATTGACCTGTCTAGCAATGGCAATTATTTTCAGCACTGTAACTTCTTGAGTGTTGAAATTCTGTAGCCTCACACAGGTAGCCCAAAGGTAACTGCATATTACTTTCCTCAGTGATTTTCCTTGTACTTTAGAAAATACGATCAGTATTACCTCGCATCCAAGGTCTGCCCCAGTATGTGAAGACAGTTGACTATTGATGTTGCATCGTTTCCTAGAGAGGGAGGAAAATTATCCACCAATGAAGCTGAGCATAGCATATAGCTGATTGACACTCTGCTAACTGTACCTCTGGATTCAATGAAAGAGTAAATGACATAGCAGAAGAGCAACTGAACTTCTGCATAATTTCAACATTCAAGTTAAAAAACATGCAGTTTTTTGTCTTAGCCTTGTTTACACAAACGCAGTAACTAGAGGCAGTAAAGCATCTTTCATAAAACAGCTGAGGCAGTCAAGATGGAAGCACTTAAATGTGGGGTTAATTAGAGCTGCAGTGTATTGTCTGGTTTTCATTTGATTTCTCTAAGTTTTGCTTTAATTAATTCAAGTTTATTTAACATTTATCTTCTCCCTCTCAGTAACATAAAAGCTGTGAACTTTCCAAAGTTGCTATTGCAGGAAGAGAACACTTACATAAAATGTCATTAAAAAAGTTAGTTCCCTGGTGTTCCCCATAGGCTGCAGCCATTTGTGGCTTAATTGGGTGTGGTCCACATGAATAACAGTCTCTGATATAATACACATATTCCATAATTTTTTTTCCCATTTAAGTATGTAAAAAGAGGACTTACACACAACAAGCCTTCTATGCACGTGTACATCCCAAAATATTGCCAGGTACAAGCCTCTTTCCTCTACGATCTCTTTTTAAGTCCAGAACAGATGTAGGCTACACAAATTTGAACCACAGCCTGTTTTTCTAATTTACTTTTTTTAAATGAAATTATGCAAAAATAAAACTGCCTTTTTTCACTTCTCTTTAAATTTTCCTGATTAAAAAAGTAGAAACAATTTGAATGTTTAAGATTTCTGAAAATACTTCTATCTGCATACAGTGGTACAGCATACTATATTTTCTCACTGGTGGTTATTTCTTAAAAATACAAATGAACATACAACTAAAATTAGTAATTGTTTCACTGAACTAGAGATTTTAAAAGATAAATTGCACAGAAGGTGTGGGAGGTTTGTTGCAGCACCGAGAAAGCTGTTCTGTGCTACCAAAATTAGGAAATATTGTTGTGATGTTCATCCATAGGAGATTAAACAAACCAGAACCACAGCTCCCAGGGCTGCCTCAGACAGGCAGCCCCACCTTTTTTCACTGGCACATGTGATCATGCAGTGGCAGAGCAAGCAGATAAGAAAGCTGAGGTGACCTAAAAAATCCTACCAAAATCACCACCCCAAAAGATTAAGGATTTTTTTGGTCAGATCAAATTCTTTTTCCTTATTATTTTATGCTCTGTTAATAGGAATGCCAGTGCTGACTAAAAGAGCACAGAACTGTGCTAACAGCAGGTATGGAGGGAAGTACTCAAAGCACACCAGACTGTGGATTAGACCATCACAGAATCATGGAATGGCTTGGGTTGGAAGAGACCTTACAGATCATCAAGGTCCAACCTCCTGCTGTGGGCAAGGACACGTTCCACTAGACCAGGCTTGCTCAAAGCCCCATCCAGCCTGGCCTGAACACTTCCAGGGATGGGGCAGCCACAAATTCTCAGCAACCTGCTCCAGAATCTAATGGCTTACTAGAAATTTAAACAGCATAAAAATTGAATCAAACTACTTATACAAATTTGGTTTTTAAATTTGAGAAAATATAGATTAATATGCTCAGTGCACCAAAATTATTCACTAAAATCTTTCAATTTCTGCCCAGTAATACTAATGAAAATAAATCAATACAGTCTTCCTGATGTACAGGTCCAGCTCTCAAACAATAAATTATTGTGGTCAAAATCTACTTTCACATTGTAAAAAAATAATGATTCCATGCTGAATTACAATTCCATAATCTCAATAACACTCAGATATCAAATGTGATTAACTATTTAAGTTCACTCTATAAGACGTGCAGACTTAATTTCCCATTTTATCAAACTCCTATATACATATTAAGCTACATGACTTTCACTAATGATTTTCATAAATGACACTGTATATTCAGAAGTACCATTCAAATTCACAGTAATATAAAATACCTATAAGACAAAACCATATAGAATTGTGCTATTTGTTATAGCAAACTCCGCACTATCCATCAAAGTTATTATTGAGCAACTTTCACTCACAGAAGATGCCTTCAAAATGCACAAATAACTTGCTAGGCCCCAGCTGTGCTCAGTTATGAGCATTTTCTCCTCTTCTACACAGTCTTTGCTGGAATAAGTGAAACTGTCTTGATCAGACTTTCTCACATCATGCAATTCACTTGCAAGGGCAAACAAACTTTAAGGTGACTTTGACTTGAGTTATTAGGTCCACAGTAAACAACCCAATCATGCTCCATAGTCTCATGATGACCTTGTCATAATTCACGCAAAAACTACTGTGTTGACATAAAGATTTTGTACTCCTTTTAGTTACTGCTGTCTTCTAGGAAAAGAGTTAAAAAACAAACTATAGCCATCACAAATAATTAGCTGATCCTATCTGACAACTCCTAGCACTTGAACCCAGCAAAGCAACAGGAAATAAACAAGCTGAGATGTGGAATAGAAAAGAACTTTTCTTTAGTACTGAAGAAAGTTATGTTGACTTTGGTTTTCAATTTCAACCATGACTCATTTTAGGGAAAAAAAAAAAAAAAGTCTGAAAACCAAATGCACAAATAACAAAAAAGATTTGCAAATTTTAATAGTATACCTGAGCTAGTTCATTCTTTGAAGAAACAACCTAGGGTAAAATTCAGAGCTTATGTGTACATTTGTGACATATTCCACCCTTCAGAAAAAGCTGCAACAATGCCACACAGCTGCAGAAATAACTCCATTCCTCCTATGATCTTTTGGCTTTAGAGGCAAATCCACTCAGTTCCTTCCAAAATATTTAAAAGTGATTATCCTAAAACACCTTCTGATCATTCTTCTCAGTTTAATGGTTTTCATAATGGTCTGTAAGCTTTTTAAACATCACACTGCTGCAGCGAGTTCCTTCCCTTCAAATTGAACGAAATACGTGGGAATTGAGTTAGATGCATGTTATCATAATCTAATTCACTATGTAATTACCCAATTAGGTATGTTCATGGATGCTGAAGTTTGCACTGCATCCATCATAGAAGCTATGTATGCATAGGATGTACTATTCCAACTCTCCTAGCACCACGGCATAAGAAAGAACTGCAAATGACTGTGCCACACATTGCATATAATGTATACACTTGATACAGTCTTCAAATTGACTTCAATTCAGTGATTTTCACATGGCATAAGACAAACACCGAGCTCCTGTCAAGGTCACATAATACCAGAAAGAGAGTATACATGCGTATGTGGAGTCAAGCACATCTGGGAATATTCAAGAATTCCACAGAACATAACTAAGCATTTCAGCCCACTTCTAATTTTCCTTGATGACTTTCCAATAGAAATGTGCAGTTCTGACTGTCAAATGTTTTTCCCAAATGATTTAGAATAATGTTACAAATCAGTAATTTTAATTTACTCATCAAAATTCTTTGATAGGATAATGAAACCCAAATATTAGTTAAGACACACAGAAAACTAAACAACACCCTCCCCCAAACTGAAAACTACAAAAGCTTTTTGTTCTATCTAATAAATTCTGTGATCTACCAATCTAAACAATAAGTGGTCTGTGTAGACCATGCATTTCAGCCATGCAGCATGCAACAAAGCAGCACTTAACACAATGCAAAAACGGCAAAGAAAACCAAGTGATGGCCATGCTAGTATTTTTCAAGGGTCTCCTTACCAAACAGTGAAATCCTATGCCTGACAAGAACTCCAAGTTTGCAGAACAGGCTGAAGACAAAAGAAAAATAAAAGAGAAGAGAAGGGAAAAGGAAAAAAATAAGGGGGGGAGGGGGGGAGACAAGAAAGAAAAAATAACAGCTGATATATGAGCAGGAAAAGCAACATGATGTCACGCAGAAAGAATCAATTGTCTGAGCAGAATGTGGGACAGAATACTAAAGAAAGAATTTTCAAGTGCATATCCTTAACAAACATGGTTAAATAAGCACATATTATAATTAAAGAAACAAACAAAAAAAAAATTAAAAGCAAAGCTAATTAATATAAAAGCATCCTATACAATAACCCACAAGGAAATAACCATCAAAGCTTTAAAAAGTAAAATGTGGTCATTGTGCTATACAGGATACCACTGACAATTTGAGAACAAGAGTTAAGGGAATCAGATTAATTGAGGTATGTGATGGCAAATGTTTAACTTGCTCAATTAGGATCTTGTAAACCTGAACACAGCAAGAATTTCTTTTCAAATAAGTTTTCTTTTTTTAAATATTCCCTCTTACATGGTTTAAAACAATATGATCAATGATTTTGTTTCACATGTTTGAACTACTTCCTGTGCTGATGAACAGCACTCCATTGAGAACAAAGAAGAGTGAAATTTTGTGCTAATTCATAGAAGCAGGAGCAAACTGCCCTACCCAAATTGACCTGGGCTCCAGATTAAGGAGGAATTAAATCTGTCTTCATAATCTGGTTTAGTGTGAGAATATTCATCATGAATGTCCATTTTGGTGTTATTATTTTATGCTGCAAACCCCTTCATCTGCTATAAATGACATGAACAATATCATGTCATTTTATTAAGCTACTTAAGTAATAGGCACACTAGCTATTTATTAGCCTCTGATTTAAAAGCAAAAGATACAATAAGCATGTCTGCACAGCCTATGGATGAGATCTGAACATGTTGTTCCATTTACAGACAAGAGCATGGTGTCAAATGGAAGCATTTATGTCCAGAATCACAACAGCCAGGTTAATGTGGTATTGAATCCAGCTAATTAGCCAGTGCACAGTGATCCACTCTAGAAACAGCAACTGCTCTGTTTTAGAAATGAGTCTGCTTGGTGCATGTTCAGGGATCTCTGTTCACTTTTAATTCCATGATGCAGACATAAACTATATATTCTTTTATGAGGACCTTGGTTCACCAAGTCCAACAGGCAAAGCTGTAGAGAAGCATGTTAGCATCATATAGATTTTTTTGTCCATTCTGGAAAAGATATAAATAGCTCACTAATCTATCGTATGTTCTGACATACAAATATTACTCAACTGACTGTACCATGCAGTAGATGCTATGTTTTCACAAAGTGAGACTGAAACTATTATCTACAGCATATTTAGCTGAGCTTAAATAAATAAGTCCAAATTGCCAATACTTCGATTGTTCAGAGCCAATTTCATACAACTACAGTAGTACAAGAACTTGTAACATGGTCTACTGGATGAGAAATTCAAAAAACCCAATCACGAAGAGGTTGGTTACAAATACAACAGAATATAATGCCACTACATTTCAGGAAGAAGCCTGACCCATATTTTTTAGCAAAACAGATCTGGATTTACTGTATTTTCTGAATATGGAATGGTTGTTGCATATGCTAAGACTCTCACTGCATTATCAATATCCAAAACTATACTCTTCCATAGCTTAATGAATGCAAGTTTATCTTCACTGGATAAGGAAAGCAGCCAGGAACTGCCCTTCGCTTGAAGCAAATTCTGTGTAGGAGGTGCACTCAATAGGATTAGCTGTTACTCATCCAAGATTTCCTTGTATCTGTTTTCTTCTCCTTGGCTGACACACCTGGATGGCACATAACCCAATCAAGTATGGCAGCAGCTCTGATCTTTTTGCAGGACTATATGTTCGGGAATCTTACACAGCTATAAAGCATATGTGCATAAATCCTGAATCTCTATGCAGTAGATATGCTGATATATTTGACATATTCCAAAAGTAGGGAATTTATTGGCATGATTTAACAACTGTAAAAATACTGTTACTTAGGACATTGCAGACAGAAAAATAGCAGCTCATAAGACTGGAAAATTATTTATATGCACGCATTTTGATACATTTTGATAGTTTTTATATCCCTTGAAGAACACCACTCAGATAAGCTGCCAGATCAGATTAGTCCATGAGACGACACAAAGTCAAGACAACCATTACTTACTTGTGCTTAATATTGTGCTAGAAATTTCACGCAGTATTCACACAACCTTGCAAGCCCTGAATGTCTGTATGACCACCAGTATTTTTGATGCTGTCAGCCTCAAAATACAGCAATTCAATATCGCATGGTTCATGCCCAAGAACAGCCAAGAAGGCAACCATCATACATGCCCACATTACAGGTATTCAAGAGGTCCTGTGTGAAGCTTGTAATCCCCCTCACTAAATGGGAAATGTGGATTTCAATTCAATCAGAACTGAAAACATCTTAGAGAGATGGTCTTAAAAAAAGTGTAACTTCAGGGAAAGAATTAAGTCAGTATTTCTGTGACACTACTATTCTTATTACTATTTATGAAACTAAAGAAAGAATGCAACTCCCTTATTTTTAATTTTTGTGATGGACATTAATAATGATATTTATTGATCTAATGGTATAAAAGTTTGGCTTTTAAATCTAACAAAATTTTGCAGGAATAATGATTTCTGTATATACCTTTTTCTAACAATGAAAACTGTTACATAATTGTTTATAGTCTGTGCCACAGACTATGCAAGTGCTCCACGGTTGGATATAAGGATAAACTGAAGTTCCCTGCATGCTAAAATAATCCTTTTCAAACAGCATATAATAATAGCTCTGTACTCCTCTCCATTTTATACAATGAATTTTCCTAACAGGGAAAGAAAGTGAAAAATTATTCATTTGTGTGTACATTAAAATATTTCTGTGCCTCCCACTTCTTACTCTCCCACAATCAACTGTTGCTCTTTAAAGACAAACACACATATGCATAGATATTAATATTATTTTAAGCTTTACCTTGTCACCATTTCTTTCTCTTTATTAGAGGCATGGCCTCCACTTGTGAGAGGCCTACTTGCTGAAGATAAGAAATACAGGCGATGATTTTTAAAATACTGATCAATCAAAGGGAGCACAACCTGAAATTATATCAGAAAGAGTGGTTATCTCAGGACCTTCTTTACTCTGTTCTGTATTATGCTTTGTAAGTCACAACTAAAAAAGACAGAAGATTTCAAACAGGTTTTCTGTTTTAAAACCTGTTTGGGTTTTTTCTTTAATAGCTATTCCTCTGAATTTATTTAGTATTCAAGGCACTTAATATGTTATCAAGAAAGGCAGCAGAAAAAAAATTTACATTAGCACTGGGACTTATCTGTGGTTTTTTTTAGGAGGAGTACAATGCAGAAGATATAATTCAATTTTATCTTGCAATTTAAGATTTTTACCATCCACATAACCAAACACAACTATTACGCTTTGTTCCTTTTAATGTAGGTTTTAAAAAAATCACCTACAACTGTCAGCACCCTAAAAGCACTTAGTTCAAGATTTTTCAAATAAAACTCCCTAAACAACTTCACTTACTAAGGGCTTGTCCACAGAAATTTTCCTGTTTACTTCCTGTGGTGATTATTACTCAGTGCCCACTGCAGGCGTCAGCCAGGAGGAGATCCAAAATAAACAGCCAGAAAGAAAATATGAAATTACTTCCTTTTTGGAGCACAAGAAAGTGGAATGCTAACTTCTGAGCCAATCAGCTTCACAAATAATACCACATGGAAGTAGTCTAAGGCATTGAAATTACAACTTACTGCAAGGATACCAGGATTAGAAAATGCTGCAGACAGTTGCCTTTTCTTATTCACTGATGAATTCAAAAGGCATTTTTGAATATGCAAATATCATACAAACTTTCACATGTGAAAGGAATAAGCAGATTTTCTTGGTTTATCACGTGCAAAATCATGACAGAAAAAGGAGAATTGTGCTGAATCTCATGACTGTCAGAGGGAAAGGGAAGTGCAAAGTCCTGCACTTGGGGAGGAATAAGTCCAGTTACCAGCACACACTGAAGGCTAATCAGCTGAAAAGCAGTTTTGCAAAGAAGGACCTGGGGATCTTCAGTGGACAGCAAACAGACCATGAGCCAACAAGGCAATCTTACTGCAAAAGCAGCCAACAGCATCCTGGATTGAATTAGACAGAGTGCTTGTCAGCAGGTCCAGGGAAGGGGTTCTTTCTCTCTACTCAACACTGGTGAGACCACATCTGAAGTGCTGTATCTAGGTTCTGGTGCTGTGTCTGGTTATGAGCTCCCCAGTACAAGAGAAACATTGACATACTGGAGAGAGTCCAGCAAAGGGTCACAAAGATGATTAAGGAACAAGAGGATCTTTTAAATTACGAGAGACTGAGGAAGCTGGGACCCTAACCTGGAGAAAAGAAGGCTCAGGGAGGATGTCATCAATGTGTATAAATATCCGAAGGGAGGGGGTAAAGAAGATGGACCCAAGCTCTTTCCCACTGTGACAAGACCAGAGTCAACTGACTGAAACATGGTAGGTTCTCTCACACCATCAGGAAGCACTTTTTTTTACTGTCAGGGGGACTGAGCACTGGCACAGGCTGCCCAGAGAGATTGTGGAGTCCCTATCCTTGGAGATACTCAAAAGATGTCTGGACATGGTTCTCTGACACTGCTACGCAAAGGACCCTTCCAACCTCAGCCACTGTGTGACTCCGTGATGGAGACAACAGCATGGTTTTAAAATGAGAGAAATAACTACCATGACACTGACAGGCACACAGCCATCTTCATTCCAATAACTATTTCTCACATAAACCTGCCTGAAGATTGTAAAAGAGAAAAATCTTCAAAATTAGGCTAAGTCAGAAAACAGAAAATGTAGGGAGCTTATGAATAACATCATATGAATAGTTGCATAACATGGAGCAGGAAATAATGAGAATAAACACTATAGTCCTGTAATCTTCCCACATCTATACTTCATCCTACATTGCTTTCAAGCTATTTTTATTACTGCTGGTTTTAATTAATAAAAGAATTAATTAAACACAGAAAAACAGCACTATAACAATAACAGTCACTAAAAAATACGTTCTCACTTCTGTTACTCACTATGTTGACAAAGAATAAGCAAAAATATACCGTACTTTGGCAAAAAACTTGATTTCTTGTTCATATGGGAATTGCTCTCCTTTGCCTCTGCTGCCACCATCTGCAGAGAGAAGAAAATTAGCTCCCTGTGATAAATCCTAATTACAGTCTACTCTGCATTTTTCTTAGGAAGTGTACGCTGTACACAAATAATACTGGTCATCTTCAGATGTAGATTTAAGGTACCTCAAACAGTATATGCACTAGTTAAAGTAGCATTTTATGACAACCTCGTTAGAGGAAAAGTAACAGCAAATAAAATGCATAAAGAATAACTGCCCAAATCTTCATAAAAGTGAAGGCATCTTGTAGTCCAAAGAGAAATGGATGCTTTTGTGAGACAAAGATCTGGTGCTATGTTTATCTTTTCCTGTTACAGGTGACCATTTGGAAGCCTGAACTCAGCTTCTAGCATCTTTCTCCAGTTGTTCCCAGGAGAAACACAAATTAATGAATTTTCATTCCTCATTTGTGAACTTTGTACTAAAGAACAAAATTAATGGTTAGATCTATCCAACTGAAATTTAAATTGCTTCACTCTTCCCTTACTATAAAAAACAAAATCTCTGTCAAAATAAAATCTGATACAGCTTCCAAATGATCATTTATTTATTTTCTTCTTTCCATTAATCTATTGAGGGACTTGAATGGTATTTGTTCCACCAATGTTTCTAGTGTTTCAGTATTTAATCATTATCATTCTTGCAGTTATTCCAAATTTATGTAATTAAGAATGATGAAGCCATGGTAACCAAGCATTAGCAGCAGAAGTAACCTGATGAGTTATTAAGACCAGACTTTTGTTACTGTAAGTAACCACGGCATAGAATAGCTCAAAAAATTTACAAATTTCCACATTAAAACTGTATTGGTTTTTAGAAGAGCATTGATTTATTCAATCTCCCTGATGTTCCTGTTACTGTCATTTACAGCATATATGACTAAGAGGCACAGTATATGTTACGTGTCATTGCAACTCCTATGGTCACAACAAAAGCTGCACCTGGCCAGTTTTTTTGGCTTTTACTGCTCATGTAAGAAGCTGACTTGGGTCACCAAACTTTGTATTTTTTTACCTTCACCAAAAGCAGATAAAGTTAAATCCTTCGTAGCACTGTTGACAAAACATGTGCCAGGTATTTGTGAAAGAACATTCCCATTGTGGGAGTTTGTTGAAGATGTTTCTCTACTCCCTTTTTCCAGAGAAAATTTCAGAATGGTACAAATGACGGTTGCATTTGCTCTCTGAAAAAGGGATTACATGTGAATAGAAACTATTAAGGTGCACATGTGAGAGATTATAATTTTATGCATAAATGCAAGGAGGCAGCTAGTTTGCTTTTTCAAAGAATGAAAGTCATAAATTTTGGCTGTAAATTCTTAATCTGATGCATGAGTATGAAAAACTGGAATGAATGGCAATTGCGTAACTCCAAAATTCATGATCTTCATCTACTACAGAAGATTAAGGGGAAAACTAGTCCAGAAATGTACCAATATTTAAAAGGTTTTCTGGTCATTCTTATAACATCAGTCATCTTAGGTAGTAATTGTTTTGAAAAATGTGCAAGGGCTACTATACCAAACTCCAAAATGTACTGATGGGCTTCATCCACATATCTTATAAGCTGCTGAAGGAAACTGTAGGCAAAGCGTTTCTCAATGGAAGGCGTGTCTAATTCCAGGTCCTTAAGTCCTCTGTAAAAAGAAATGAGTAAATTTTTACACATGCAGAAGGACTCAAAGCCATTTTACCTCTCCATGTAGTCTGACACAATTTTCTCTAGTAATGATTATGTGCTTGTTAATATAAGAAAATTTTTTGTGTGTTTCATGTAGACAGTACTCTTACACTTACTTAGGTTTTGAGCAATTTGTTAAGACACAACTAGATTTCCCAACTAGAAGGTTAGAAAAAAAATTACACTTGTCAAGCAGAATAATCCACTATTATTATAATTTCTTTCCATTACTTGTAAGGCATTACTATCTTACATTTCCCTCCAGGGACTAATTCTTGTGTGAGGGAGTTTTGAAGCTGGAAAAATATTTTAATTTAAACAATCAAGCTAGAAGTAAATCTAATATCCATCACTATGACTTTTCCTGAAAAGTTTGCATGCTAACAGAAAAGTTCAGAATAGCTATGTAGCATTTGTGAAAAATCAGAGGAAAACCAAAACAAAATGATGGAATCACTTTTCCAGCATGTTCTATCCATCTTAGTTACTAGTCTGATATAAAAAAAACCCATCTTCTTTCCACAAGAATGAATCTCCAAAGCATGAATCCACGTCATGGGCTGACATCCCTAGCAACAAGCTGGCACTGGCATAAGCCTTGTTTATGCAGGATGAGGACTTAATTGATGGCACATGAAAAAGCTATTCTTAAACAGAAAGGGAATCAGTCATACCTCATCTCCCCCTGACTCATGCACCAAGTTATATTAGTACTCAGCTAGGTTGCAAGTTTAAAAAGTATACCTACTGCATATATACAGAATAGAACTGCCTGTGTACTGCACATTTATGATTTAAATTAAAATATTGATGATGGTAGGGTTCAGATTCAGAAAAAGAGATTCTGGAAATAAAACAGCTTTCTCAGCTGTCGATACAAATAATGGTATAATAATGTCTGCTACATTAAGGCTATCTGATCAAGGACCTCCTCAATGCAGAAGTGGGTAATAAAAGAAAAACCACAAACCAGAAAACCTAGAGACACAAATCTGGTAGAAAAAAGATGAAGGAGACAACACTGGAGAACAAAAGTCTCAAGTTTACTAATTAAGGGACCATTAAGAAACTTCAGGGACAGCTTTGGAGAGGGCCACCTGAACTTTGTAATTCCTAAGAGGAAGGGACATGAGGATTTGGATTACTTGTACACAAACCAATGCTCAGTACACAAAGCAATGACAGAATATACAGTGGGGAAGGATCAAGAAAGAGCAAAGTGAAGAAGAGACAAAAACAGATTTCAAAATAACTGGTCACATGTAAACTGTGGCCTGTCAAATCAGTTGACTGACTGAGTCCTGTATCTCATCACTAGAGTTTGTCCTATATTCTTATTCAATGCTTTCATACCTGTATCTCTGTGCAATGTCACTCATTATTCCATGTGCTGTCAGGAGTAAATGGCAGATACTGGCAGGACCAGCATGAGTGGATATTAGGCCAGGAACTGGAGTCAGGCTTGGAGTATAGGTGCACCCAGGTATGTGACAAATGGGGTGAATGAAGGTCTCAAGCATCAGTAGTTGGGAGACACCACAGCTTTGGGGAACACCTCTCTGGGCCCAGACCTTGAGCCCAGAGTGGCAGCTTCAGCAGGGGACTGCCATAAGTGCATTTGGTAGTGGCCATTGCAGTCAGACAGTCAAGGGCATAAAGCAGTGTCTGCAACTCCAGCAACTCCAGGAAGTCCCAGTTGCCTGCCACTGGGGTGGGAATGCTGTGTTCTAAAAAAATTCCAGCTAATGCGAAGGAGCAGTGTCAGTAAGATGAGTGAGGGCTTCTGCACCAGCAGCTGGAGTGTGCCTGATTGCCACATGCTTGGCAGGGGCCAAGTGTTTCTATCTTCCCTAAACCCAGTTTGCATGGAGGTGCAGAGATCTGAATGGTCACTGTCTAAAGACTGTAAAGATATGTGAGCAAGGCATACATGGCAGAAAGTACAGTGGTGAGCAGACCAAAACCATGCATCACGTCCTTTTTTGTTTAGACAAGGCAGTTGTCAAAGGTGCAGCAAGTACATTGAGTTTAACTTCATGGAAAGGCCTGTGTTTAACCAGCAGGGGAGGATGCAGATGTAACAGGAACTGGCTACTAGACAATGGGTGTGTCCAAGTTAAGGCTCATCTTATTATCCCTCTTTGCCTTCCACTCCCAAAAAAACCCCAAAAGCCACTTTTCACTTGTGTTTAACAGGAATAAAAGGGTTAGTGGAAAAGGAATATGCACTCCTGAATACAGCTGATAATTTTGACAGAGAATAAGGAAAGAAGCCTTTGCTGTCTGACATCCTTCTTTGTACATCCTACTGCATTGACGGGAAGTAAACTGAATTATTACAGCTACTCTGAAAGATTTTACCAAAATTATTAACTGCGGACTCTAGAAACAGGCTGGAATTCACATGTGATAGAAAAGAATGGAAGTAGGCAGATTTTAAGTAGATGTGCTGGGCTAATTAATTCACAATGATTACTTAAATTGATCTCAGTGACTGTTTCATTCACTTACTAATGTTCAAGGCATGCAAGGTGCAAATACGCTTTCAGCCTTTTCTAGTGATTCTGATTTCCTAAGTCATGCTGATGAGGCAGAAAAGCCTCCAAATTAACTAAAATTTTATTCATGCTACATTTAGGAGGTAAATACACCATATTAAAATGAATTATGCATGTCATTCTGCAGACTATTCACTATTATTACACTTACACTGTGGATTGCTTAAAAAGTTATTTTAAAATATCACTTTTCAGTTCTAAAATATTTTAATAATGCTGTAAATGAACTCAATTGAAATAAATGAGTTGTGTGTTTTAGAAATAAAACTGTCTTATCCAACCAATTGTCTAGAAATTCCTTTAGAAAGGAACATGTCCTTGAAGATGTCCATGAACCTGTAACTAAGACTTAATAATTCTGTCATTTGTAGAAAACTAATAAGTTCACTAACAGTTGGACACATGGAGACACACCAGAAAGAAAAAGCAGACTGCAATGTTGAGAAGGGAGGGAGAAAACATGTAGAGATTCCAGAGAACTCTGTTCATGTCTTCCAAAAACCCTGCCACTAACTCTGTAATACATCTCTTCCTTACAATGTTTTATATGAAGGAGCTCATCCTTATTCAGGTACTGAAACATAAAAATGATCATAGAGTTTTGTTTTGATAGAAGGAACCCCAACAAACAAACAACAACAAAAACCAAAAAGCCACACCACAATCAACCAAACCACAAAACAAAACAGACCACTGAGGACTATCAGAAACCTTCTGTGACATTAATACTGAACAGAGAATTACCTGGAAACAACATATCCATTAATCTGTAGAAATTTCAGAATATCCTGTGCTTTTTCTCTATCCTTGGCTTTTTCTTTGGCTGTGAGTGTATCATAAGGAACAAGAAGGGGATGGTTGCCTCCTCCTACTATGGAGCATCAAGAGAATTAAAAATTAAAGAGTTATCTGTTGACATGGTAAGTCCCAGTAGGTAAAAGTACTATCACAATAATACACAGCACATTACAGTAACTTCTAGTCAGAAATAACAATACACTTGTCAGTTCTTTACACAAACCTTAAAAAGTATTCAGATAGAAACTTTGGACATGGTTACACCAAATTTTAACATATTTGCTACAAGTACCAGCTAAATATGCTGAACCTATTGCAAAAACTCTTAAGAAAAAAATGCTTAACTGTTACAAACGTATTATACCTACAACTTCATTTAATGAAACTGAAAATATTTCAATAAATAACACATCTTCTCCTAAGAAAACAAAGATATAAACAAATGTACAGACATACACCAAGTCCTGCTTTTAAACATTCTAATGACAGGGTTCATCAAGTTTAGCAAGATATACACATATCTAAAAATATATTAAATTTATACAGTTCTACTTTATATTAATAAATTAAAGACAGAAAATTTGAATACGTCATTGAAACATGGTTCACACAATGGTCCAGCAGGATCAAAAGAATGCTGCAAAACCAGAGGTAAACAGAATAAACTTCATTGTATTGCTTACAAAAATCTGAGGTATTGATATCTACTGAATGTAGATATTTAATTTGGAAGGAAAGTAAAGCTGCTATTGTTAATATAAATATCTGCATAAAAAGCAGCATTCTTAGGAGTTCAACTTCTAAGATCACCATTGCCTAACATAACACAATAAATTCCTATGACAATTGCTCTGAAACCCCAGGAAACTGTAAAGGTCATGATCAGATTTATCTATGAAAAAACACTAAAGAAAGTCTCTAAAAATAGTAATATTTTTAAAAAGGAACAAATTCCCTCTGGAAAATATTGGAGACATATCACTGGATAATTTTTTTTAAGCTACATATTCTGAAATTTTCCATTAATTCTGCTTGAATCCAAGTACAGGCAAAAAGATAACCTAGTGGGCAAGTCTGATGGTGGGTTAGGTTTTTTGTTTAGTCTGGATTTGTCTTAGGAAGTACAGTCTTTAACACTGGGATGATTAGATTTTACTCTCTTATCACCAACATGATTTAATTGTACCACCTAACAGGTGAAGACAGATATGCAAAATGCATGTGAGTTCACATTATTCTTCTGTCCTTTACACATGGGTAAAAAAATATTTCAAAACTGGCATATGAATACACTGGAGGAAAACCCTCACGCGGCTTTTGAAGGCCAAGTTTTGCTCAGCCGACAAATTCATCTACTTTTCACTCACAAAAACTCTTCATCAGAAGCCTCTCCTTCAATCACTTATAGCCACCTCCAGCCTTCTCATACTGCACACCACAACAAATACTACACATTATTCTCATTGAAGTGCTTATCACAGGCAAAATTCTGCTTTCAAAGCTGTGAAATGCAGTATATCCATTAAAATATCTCATCTTTCTGTAGCCTATGACTTCCCAAACTTCCCATCCTGAGGCTACTTATTCTGAAGAAGGTTTCAGAGAAAAGGAATAAAATAAAAACTATATTAAGGGGAAATATAATTAAAGGCATGGCACTTGTCAAAGGCACTTCCAGACAGAACTTTACTTTTTTATAAAACCTTAACTGCTATACCTTTTCTGGAATTTTACAACTTTTAAAAACTGAAGCACTGTAGAGAAAACAAGAAAGAAAAAACAAACAAGTTTGGTGCATACAGTATACAACTAGACACCTTCAGATAAGGTAAAACCCTAGCTTCAATCATGTGCAAATATAGTGTTATCTAAAAAAAAAATCAGCTTTAACACAAATAAAGAATTATTTTAACACAGAGGAAAAACAGTAAGATACACAAGACATGAAAAAGCTTTTCATTTAGGTAAGCAGAAATCATGAAGCACAAGCAATTTTTATATGGAATTCAAGTATCTGCTCTAGGTTGGTCCACTTGTCAATTCAACACATGATATGCACAGTACTTAGTAAACACCTTTAGATCTACCTGCAATAAAAGAAGCTACACAAATGAAATCATAGTCCATTGGGTAATAGTCTGAAAGATTAATGCTACAAGGAAAATGGATTAATGTGGCTTAAATTTATTTACAACCTTTGCGTTTCCTTCCCTTGATATATCTGAACTGGTAAACTACTTAAACAAGAGCAGTTACACTTGGTACTATAACAACTTTCAGGCACTAAAAATCACAATCAAGAATAGATGCTTTGCTGTTTCTTCTTTGTCAATTAAAATTTGCTGTTCCTTTTTCTTCTTTTTAATGTCTTCTTGAATGCATAACCTAAGGTAGTCACAGAGAACTTAAAATAATGTAAATACCTATAGTTAACATTACCTTTTGCTTCAAGCTCCATTTTCTTTTTCTTTGCCCATATGTTATGGTAGTTTTCAGCCATCATCTCAGCCATAGCCTTAGGAAAATGGAGAGCTTAGTGACATGGGTTGAAATGATTAACTGTCAGGAAGTACAAGTTTCTGGTTGGTATTATATACAAGTCTTGTTCTCTAGGAAGTTTAATACAATTACACTGTAATGGTTCATCGGAAACAAGTTTTTATTGAAAAAATATTATATAGAATTTGGGTAGAATTGGCATAGGTATAAGAGTCAGGAACCTGGCGCTGAAGAAACTCCTAATACAAAAAACAAGGAACGACAAAGAGAAGAATAGTCTGGAAATAGTACTGGGGTGTGACATGGGGGACTTCATTCTCAAAACAAGGCCAACAAGAACCCTCTGAAGACACTGTCAAGGGAAAAAAAGAACAGCAAGCCAGAAGATTGAATCAACATTGTTACTGCTGGCTGTGGCAGATTAACTATGAACCCATAGATAGAGCTTCTTCTACGTTACGTCTATGTCTATGATATTGCTCATTCGTGTGACCACACTGTTAAAAGCACCAGCCACTTTAGAGCATTAATTAGTCTATATATTCTTCCTATAAAACAAACTCCTTCAAACCAGTAAACTAGAAGCTAGACCCTGAACCAAGCAAAAGCAACAAGTGCCTCCTAGTAGGAAGTATTTCAACATGAAACAACCTTTCAAACCCACACCTACTGTCCTCCTGGTTGTATACTCTCCAATTGTACAGAGTGGTGGAATTTTCTGCAGATTTCACTTTACTTTGCTTCCATGAACCTAGAGAAACCTTCTCATCTTCAGTAAGGACTATGAGTAATGAGTATTTCTCAATATCAATTTCTTTATTTGTGAGAATACTCACGAATTCAGGAACTTTTCAGCCACATCTTATTTTTCCATTAGACAATTTGTATCACAAACTTTTTTCCAGTGAATACGTTATGACAGATATCTCTTCTGTTCTGTATGCTGGATGCCTTCTGTCATGCACACTCTGATCCTGGTATTTTGACAATCCCAATTAGGACCTTAGAAGGATGCAGAGTAGTCTGTGTTTTCATAGCACCTGGCAAAGCAGGGTGCTATGAAGATGTTTTTAGATCAAGACCTAGCTGTTCATGGAGCTAAAATGTGACCAGGTGACTTAAGACCAAAATAAGGAGTATTTTGCAGACTTACAGTTTTGGACATGGTCGTGATTCTTGCTAGCTAACCCTGAACTCCAACTTGAATGATATTAAACATTTTCTAAAATGTTCAAAATTACACAGCTAGTTTTTAAAACTCAGATTTCATTAATACCCAGCATGTTTAGATATTTCCTCAATGTCTGCATCAGGACAATTAATAGCTGAAAGTGCATTTTAATTAAATTTGTTTTGCTTTTAAATAACAAGCTAGTTTCAAAGATGCTGGTTTCAAAGATGACTTCTCTTCATAGGGCATATGAATCATAAAGGCAACAAGCTCTGCCTTATAGCTAAGGGCTACAAAGGAAATACAAGTAATGACAAGCATTAGAGGGTAAAGTATAAAAAAATAAGCAAGGGACTGACAGAAGTTTCCATGCTCTTTCTATGTGATTTGTGACAGGATGGTTAATTTTATCTGGGTTTTGTTTACTGTATTATAATACTATGATGATATTCACATGGTGAGTTGTTTCCTGAGCATTAAATAAAGTCTGCAAAGTCTTTCAACGATACTGAGTTTATACAAATGTTAAATGTCATAATTGTAAGGAATCTTTATCATCAGTTTAAAACAAGAATGTAGTGGTAGAGGCAGTTATTCAATAACCAATTTTATGAACTTTTTGGAATGATCAGCAATCTACTGGCAGTTAATTGGCAGAAAATTCTTTTTAAGCTAGTCAGCAATCTAAAACTGCTAGAACTATAAAACTGGAAACTGTAAGACGGAAATCAAGGAGTGGAAAGCCAATGTGAGAATTTGTTTAGAGGTACAGTAGAGTATATACTGCACAGTTAGCCAGTTAATTTACTACCACTGCTTGTTTTTTGCACTATGGCAAAGCTCAGTATGGGCAAAGTTAGCCCTGTGTTTCCAGAGTCTATTGTAGTCAGTTTTGAACACCATGTTGCCACCACTAGACTGGTACAAACACTCATACTAACTAATTTAAAACAATTCAGTATATGCATACATTACATTGCAATTATACTCTCAGGAAATTAGTAGACTGTAAAACCTATCACCATACTCAAGCAAACATCATGAAAAAAATCCTACCTAATGACAGAAACATAGATTATCAAAACATATTGGTCCAAATAACAGCAACCTACCAACACATCTGTCAAAATGCCACCTCCAATTCCTTCATTCTCAATATTCACATTACCTAATGATTTCTGATTCTGATTCCTTCCGTTTAGAGAAAAAAAGAGCCTTGACTATATGTTTTGGAAAGATGACAGAGAAATGAATGGAAAACAGAAAAAATTGATGCTGCTACCTCTTTTAAACAGGATTCTCTTCAAAATGACAAATGTTCACAAACTGAACTGGGAAAATCAATCCAGGACTAAAGAAAATTTTGAAGGTTTTCAACGCATACCATGTATTTTAAGCCACAGAGGATCAAAGAGAATAATGAAAAAGACCAGAAAACCCTCACCAGAATGAAAGCAAAACAGAAAAAATGAAATTGTAAAACAAACCATAAGCATTTTAGGTGCTTCTAACTTACATGTAAGTCTCTGGAGAGGGTGACATTGCTCATGTCAATTGCTCGAGGAGTGTAACCATGGGCTGTATCTACAGAGATCTGAATGACAAATGTGCAAAACAGTGGAGTTATGCAAGCATTTAATATGAAGAAGTTAACATTAACAAGATACTGAAAGTAATTAAGGAACTTAAGAAAAAAGTCATTTGTAGATCTACAGAGGGAAGAAGGATCCTTTGTGGCCCAGCTGAAAATAAATCAGGGGTGGTAAACTTCAGTGAGAATTAGGCAAAGGTCAACAGAGTTTGTTCCCAAAGACAGATGGCCATCAGACACAAATCTCTCTCACTTAAATACAAATTCCACTCGAACTCATTTAAGGTTTGAATTTATTGTGGATAATGATAAAGTTATGATTAAATCTCTGCATTTTCTAGACACTTTTTTTTCTCAGCAGGCAAAATCTCACACAATCTAGTTTTAGGTGAATTCAGGCAAAATTCAAATTTTGAATTTAGCTTTTCAACCCTATTTCTGCATTTAAGACTAGAATCTACAAATAGTTATCTTTTACCTTCTGTCCCTCCCCGCCACCCAGAAAATATCACCATTTTTTTATTCTTTCTTTTTACTGTCTAAATTTGTCACATGTTTGATCATTACATTGACACAAATGGTCAAAGAAGGATAAAAAGTGACAGAGATTGCCTGGATGCCAAGCCACTGATGCAAGAAGTGTGGCTAGAAAAGCAGCATTGATAGGCTTTCCTCTATGGGTTATGCAGTAACAGGTATCTCTTGCTTTAAAAATAACATTTTTTATAAAGAACTTTTTAAAAAAGTCCAGGCTTTTCTTCCTATGTGAGATATTACTTTCATATGAATGTATATGATCATATAGAGCCCTAAAATTTCAAAGGCTTACTTTCAAAAGGCAGTTACTATTAATGGAGAATAAAACAAAGTTTTTAGCAAAGTGGCTCACTTGACTGGTTTGAGATATGCGACGCGTCCGATTATACAGTGCCATGGAATCTCCTTCCCGTGTTCTTTCAATTCGCCATCCCCATGCCAGCATAGTTTTTAGTGATTCTTTGATTGGCCATCGATAAATTTCTTTCTCCTAGAAGAATGTGCATGCAATAATTACCTTGTTTATTAGGTAGCTGTACAGAGCAAAAAGTAACTACTGGACTTCTTCCCGTTTATACTGAGATGCAAAGAAATGTACTGAATTCAACCATCATGGCCCAGCGTTGTTGAAATGATGCAAATAAATCATATAAGATATTAAAAAGTTTATCATTTCAGAGGTGGGGAGAAGAATTCTGGCCCAGCAGGAAACTGATGATCTCAGTGATAGCTGTGTTAATAGCATTCTCAGACATGAAGTCAAAGGTGGAGCAGTAATTATCAGGAGTAACACAGTGTTTGATCTGCTACATGAACCAAAAAACCACAATCATAGAACCACAAACAAGTCTGTGTTGGAAGAGAACTCTGGACATCTGCCTCTACCTTCTGTTGAGGTCAGATAAGCTACCTAATTGGGCCATCAAGATCAGGTTATCTAAGTCTTGTTCTGTCATGCCTTCAATATGCAGGTGATTTCACCACTTCTTTGGGCAAGTTATTCCAATGTTTAAGCTGTCAAGATAACAAGGATTTCCAGAAAGCATTTCTGCTAAAGAACCTTACACCCATTGCCCCTTGTCCTGTCACTGTGCACCCCTGTGAAGAGAATACATCCATCTTCTCTGTAACTAATGCTTAGGAACCAGGAAACCAAGACCATATCTCCAGCAACTTTCTCTTCTTTAAACTGAACAAACATTGCTTCATTTATATCAAGGTCTTTAGATGTCTAATCATCTTCATGGCTTTATGCTGGAGAACAGACAAATCCTAAACCTAAGTCTTCACTAAGCAAGAAGGCATTCCAGTATGATCTTACTGTAAAATTATAGTGACAGTATCACACTTCAGTTTCACCATAAGTTATGCCATGTAGATTCAGCTATGTGAGAAGAAGTTTGAGTGGCCTATTTATTATACAATGAAACTTTTCTATATCTTTTCAGGATTTTGAGGAAGGCAACAACCACACCTTAGTTGACATAGTGTAAATATTTTTTTCTTAAAATGATGTAAACACAAGGTGATATTTTCAGTGATGTTTCAGCAACCCTGGATCAAGCATGAACAAATTCCTTACCTTTTCAGACAGTAACTTATATTGTTTCATTAATGGTTGCACTTTTGCAGATTCAGAAAATGTTTCACCATAGGTCCATCCATTGGCAAACTGAAAATAGCAATAAGAGGACAAAATAGGGAAAAGCAAAACATTATGAAAAATCCTATTTTTATTGGTAGAAATTAACTGAATAATGCTTCCGCAGAGCTGTTCTCTTAAAGTTTCCTTTCTCCTATTTTCTCAGCATTTTCTCAACCAACATTTATATTATCTACAAATTAAGCTATGAATCATGCAGCGTGCCGTCTTTTTGCAAATTAATGATTACCAAAGCAACCATATCAATACATTTTTCTTTTAAATATTTTTATAAATATATATATAAAATATATATATATATAAATATATATATATAAATATATATATATTTTATATATATATATAAATATATATATATACTGTGCTACAGTTGAAGAACTGTTTTTAACGTTGGACAAACAAAACGCACAAAGGAATAAAAAGGCCAAAAAGCTTATTTGGTTAAAAACAAAAAAAAAAAAGAAAATTCAGGTCCATAAAACTGTTAAACAATTAGCAAGGATATTTACTCAAAAGTCAGCAATGAAAATGATGAAATGATTAAACACTATTTTGAAATACTCATATGCATTTAGAGAACTTTCCCCCAAATATATTTGAAGAAAATAGTATGTCTATATCTTACCTACACACCAACTTGTAACATTATGAAAAATAATAACATTCTGAGTAAAATATTTTAAAGATTAAATGGATTCAAATAAAAGATCTGATTTTGCTTTAACGGGAATGTACATTTTACCTTTTCCATTGACCATTTGTCATGAGCATGTTCTGCATATTTGTTAATAAAATATTCCAGCTTTTCAGGGATTGTAATGCTGAAAGTGAAAAAAAAATCAGCATAATATCACACAGGCTTAAATTGAACACTTTTTTTGTAAAGTAAATTTCAAATTAATAATAAATAATGCGTACACCCCTTCCATGCATCTTACTGTTCTTCTCACATAGAGTTCACTCCAAGGCCCAATTAAATCAAGGAAGAAATCTGAACTATTTCATGGACACTGAATGACAACCACAGGAACTTTACTTCCTTGAAACATGTGTGCAGGGAAAAATCAATAATAAGATCAAGCACCAGTGCTTTCTGTCACATATTTTTTTAGTATTAAAGATATAACTACAACCTATATTTTCAGAAATACGGTAGTAACTTATTGCACACGTCCATTATAAAACTAAGTGTGCTAACAGTTCTTTTTGAAACATTATCTATTTTATATAATCCTAGAAATAGTATTATATGTTTGAAGCCGCTCATTTATGACAGCTTCAAGATTATGGCTAAGGCTTTATTTTACAAAACACCAGTGAATATTAAAAATACAAAAATACCTAATAAAATAATAAAACCCCACAGAAATTAATACGCTAGCCCTTCAAAGGGTGTACAAGAGAGTGCAGAAGTTAAGGTTTCTGAAGCAGTAAGAAAAAAAAGAAATTATTCTTAATCTTCAAACTAGGACTAGAGGTAGAATCCTCTCCCAAAAATAACTTATCAAATATCAGTAGTTTACTTCATCAGCATTCCTACGAATGAAAGGGAATAAATGCTTTTGATCACTGATGAAATAGCAATATCTTCCCTCCTAACATAAAGAATTTCAGTACGAGTAGTGTTAGAGTGCCATCTACTGCGAAGTAGAAGTATAGATTTTCAGTTATAAGGTGGAAAAACGCAGAAATGTAAAATCAAATTATGTCAGACTAACGGTTTGCAAGAGCCTAACACACACATAAAAGTCATAAAATATTCATCCAGCACTCTCAGCAGGTTTTTTTTGTTGTTTGAAAGATTGCATTTGAGGGGAACTCTATTAATGCTATAATAGTTCAAATAATTTCAGAAATGCAATAAAATTACAACTATGGTAACATCCTATTATCTGTACCTTCATACAAATAGATCCAGTACTAGTAAGCAATGCAAAGCTGGATTTGCATGTTAAAAGAATGTGGGATAATTTGGAGGTTAGAATTATAGCAGTAGTTCTGTCTTGGTCTTGAAACATCACAGAACTGTTGACTCCTACAGCAATGAAGAGACATATAATTTGGGTAATATTAAGTAACATTTTCTGAGCTTTTCAAATCTATCTACGATTTTTCTCTGAAATGACACCAGATAAAGTAATATTCAGTTAAATGATAATATAATATTCTTAAGAATTTTTGTTAAACCTTCATATATTTTAACTACATCTTAGAAAAATGAATTTTAAAGGTCACTGATGTCCTTTCTATACTCCAGACTTGATGATGTCTTTTACTGCCATATTTAGATGTGCATACATGTAAAAGCATGCTGTAACAAAGGTGTCAATCTACTGACAGCATCCTGTGTGCTGAATGTCAATACAGGCAGAAGGCTCACAGGGGCAAGTGAAGCAAATGTTTTACAACAGGAATTTTTAAAGATCTAGTGCATAGTCATATTTCTGTAAGACTATTCTATACAAAGGGAAATGGCACACTGGCTGTAGTCAAAAATCAGGGCAGAATATTTCCATTCAGATATGTGCTTTGTCTGGCTAATACACTTAAAAAAGCAGGGTCAGCGCCTGACTGCCTAGAGAGAATGAAAATTGTTCTGCCCAATTCCCAATTATTCATAGTAAAAAGATTACATGAAGGCATGATCAAGCAATTTCCTGTAGGTACACTGTCATTCACACAAACTGGAATTAGTGTCTTGACATACATTAATAATGACAGGGATGATGTAGACTTGTCTACTTTTTCAGCTCCTAAGAACACGCTGGTTTGTTTGCAGCAGACAAAGACAATTGGATAGTTCTATCTCCTGGGTAAAAATGAATTAAAAATATTCTAAGTTGGCTAAGAAATTAATTATGTAACTTGCTAGTTATTGCTTTACTTGATTTAAAATAAATACATAAATGAAAATATTAAATTAAGATCTCCATCTTATCTAGAAAGTAAGCATTCTGAAGAGAAGCTGTAAGTTCACAGCACACCAAATGACAGACTCTCCCCCTCTTCTGCACATTCATGATCAAAAAAACTGAGGTGCAACGAATTAATTCCTTACTTTGAGGTATCAACAGGTTGAGGATTAAAGTTCCCATCTGAATCCATTGAGGACTGTTTTTCCATCATATTGACATAATTTGATTCCATATAATCTGGAGGTAAGGCCCCTGCAACTGCGCTCAGACAAGGCAAAGCCAATTTGAACAGTTCTTGTTCATATTTCTGTGGAACACATAAGGGATAGAAAGTGAGCAGTGAACGGGAACTTCCAACATCACTAGTGAAAATGATGCAGCTATAGATGAAACCAAGCAGCCAGAGAATGGCTTTCTTAGTGTGAAACTGAATTTTTGTTCTGAAAATAAAGAAAACTGAATGTCCAAAGGAGAAAGCTAGAAGCAAGTCTTAATCTTTCTCAAGTAAATGGGAAAAGTGTTGACTTCACTGGTAGCAATGCTAAACATTTTTCAGATGCCAGAAAGACAGCACAGCACAGGAATATGCACAGCATTCCATAACACTTAGATTTGAAATGAAACTCATTAAATTTTGAGCACGTTTGTTAAAAAGTCACAGAATGAACAATAAACACATACCAAGATATATTATTAAACTTCTGTTTAACATAGAACTCATTCAAGGATGCTGAAACTACAACTACTAAACAGAGAAGTGTACAGATCTGTACAGATACATCTCAAGATTATTGCTTTAGTGTTTTTTTTTTTTAAAGAGGCAATAAAATAGTATTAAATTACAAACTGTAAGAGGAAGATTTAAATTTACTAAAGCCTATATTTTTTCCTTTGAAGTGGATGATACAGTGTTGATAAGAGCTGGGTAAAAATTACAGGTTAAAGAAGAAAGATTACACAGTAAGTATTTTACAGTAATAGATGGATACTAAAGGTACTTACCTTTTGAGATAAAGCATCAAAAATACCCCAGAACAACTTTCTGGATAAATGAAGTTCTTCTTCTGATGCAGCACCAAAGTTACCCCATCCACTTGGCAAACAATAATATTTCCAGCATCTTTCATAATGATTTGTCAGCAACTGAAACAGAACATATTTTGAAAGCAAATAGAAATATAACTGCAGAGGTCCTTCCATTCTGGCACTCAAATATTACACAGATGCTACCAGAAAAACATCTATACTTTTATCAATAAGCCGTGTTGTATCACTGGTGCATATACACCCAGAATGAACAGTTTGTTCATCTTTGTTTCAATGCCATTTTGCAAAGTTTTGGAAAAATATTGCAAGTCATAGTCAGTAGAGAGCTGACAGGATTCCCTTTTTTCCATCCTGAACAAACTTGAAGATGGAAAAACGCAGACATTTATAACATAAATGCATATATGTACATAAATAAAGACAGGAATTATAAAAAAAAAAAAAACAACCCACGTCTGATATGTAGAAGCAAGGATTTTGATAGCCAAAATTATAATCTTGATACTGCACTGTTCTTTTATACTTTCAACTGTTCTTTTATCAGGCCAAAAATTCCAAAACAATTCATGTAGTATAGTTGTATATCTTCAGATTTAAATAACCTGTTAATATATATTTACTATTTAAATTGTTGGATGATTAAAGAAAAAATGCAAAGAACTTATATACATATAAGATGTAAAAAGACAGAAGCTTCATTGTTTATGTAGAACCACAGGAGTCTCAGAAATCTGGATTCTTAAGAGGCAAATATGTATTTGAAAATATTTTTTCAAACTATATTCAATTACACAATGGCCAGATAAGTTTGCTTTTGGACTATATGTGGATAAAAATATATATGAATATGTTTTTAAACCTAGTCAAGAGAGTAAAGGTAGGTTTAGTCTTAGAGAAATCTCTGATGAAGCACTGAATATTATTTAAGAGCAAATAAAAACAATGGATTCCTATTCTAAAAAGTCTGAACTACACAGAATACAGGAAAAGCATCATAGATTTGAATGCACATGCTGCTTAAAACCTGAAGCAGTTTTTAACTGTAGAAACCAAAAAATGTATTCACAGTAGATAGCACTGTATTCTGATTTGCCTTCATTATTTTCTCCTCTCTTCCTATTCGAAATTACATTTTCAGATGCTTGATGGGCTTATAGCTGCCTCTTGAGATTACTATAACTGGCTTGCCAGCACAAGGCCATAAGGCTTGTGCTCCACAACACTACAATATTTTCAAATCAGAAGCACAGCAGATATGGGTAGGAGTCCCATGTTAAATCACTGGAAATCAGTTTACTGTCACTGAAACCTTTTAAAAGTTATAGGTCTATCTCCAGATAGAGTTCAATTTCCTCAGAAGATTCTATTAGTCTTTTAGGTGTCAATGGACAAAATCCTTTGCCCATGCTAACAGCATGGTTCTCTTTACATCTGTATTCTCGCAAAGCCTGACTAGCCAAAAGGATCCAATTATTATTTCCTTAATGTCCAGTTCAGCAACGACGGACGCTCACTGCAGTCATGAGCCTCAGTATCATATAACCTGTTCTTTTAGATGAACAGATGTCAAGGAGCTGGGCTTGTTTCTTCCCCTCCCGCCCCCAAAAACAAACCCTGAAGCACTATGGTACTTCAGAAGTGCCAAGTTACTACTTGGTTTTAGCAGCACATAAAATGCCATAATGCATTATAAGGGTCCCCTTCAGGGCAGTATACTAAATTATTGACTATTCTTCTCACACATAGACACAGAAGAATGGCTGCTCTGGAATCTTTAGTTTGATTGAGGATTTCTGGGGGGCATAACCAAATTCTGAAATCCTCGGCAGGACTTCAGCAGCAGGCCCTGGCTTTGAGACCAACAATTTAAATTCCTCTTCTTACATCAGAGGTCCTGATGTGCTCTTAAAGCACAAAAATACATTAAATAAGAAAATATCAAATATCTCATTCAAAGCTGTGGTGGGAAAGCATTAAAAAGGACTGCTGAAAAACAGTAGGTAACGTGTGGAACCAAATGTTTATTAAAACTGATGATGATATCTGAGGAATCTTTAAGGAACATGTCATCCCAGAAAGGAAAAACCCCTCCTTTTTCTTGTGCATTAGGAATCCAAATAAAAAGATACAGCTAAACTTTTGGGAGCTGAAAACAAAATGGAACATTACCACTAAACATAATTGTTTAACAGATTTCCGGGCACCAACAGAAAGAGTCCTTTTTCCAAGAGCAAGGAAAACCAATGCAGAGGACAAAAGTAAGGGTACATACAGACTGTAAGCTGCTATGTTTTGTGCACTGGATTCTGCCCCCTGCCCCTAAGGTTTTTGCTGTTCTGTTTTCAGAAAAGAACTAAAACAAACAGGAAATAATTAAAGGAGAAGCAAACATTAGACCCAGACTTCATAATTCCATATGGATGGATGGAAATTAAACTGAATTTCTCCCAAAGCAACAATTTATCCTTAAATCTATGGTCTTAGAGTACTGCAGAGTGGAAATAACATAACAAAGGTTACAGAGAATCTTCTCAATGCAACTATTTTCTGTTGCATTCCGTTATAAAGAATGCTGTTGAATACTAATATTTATTTTTACCTTGAGAGGCATCTTTGCATGTTCATTTAACAGGGGTACATCAAATACTAATCTCCTCAGCAAATGCTGCATCATGGAAGGCCTCAACTGCCTAAAAGCAGACAAACCATTTCAAAAGGGTGTACCAGCACATTTTTATGTAAATAACTGATAAATATATTAAAGCAACATATCAGTTCTATGCCATTAAAATTCTTCAAATTCATTAAATAGTAAGATTTTACTTGTGTCACTAGGGCACTAGGGATCCGGAAGAAAGCAAACAAGTGTATACCAAAGAAAATATTCTGAACAAGATACAAACCAAATGCTTCAAAGAAGCCAAGAAAGTATCTTATCTACAGATGGAGAAAAGCAGGAAAAAAAGAACTGAACTTTGATAATGTGTACTGGGATCACCATGCCCATGAAAAAAGGATATAATGTTAATTTCTTGTAATATATCTCAGTGGCTCTTAAAATATCTTAGAAACTAATGAAGACATAAGAGCACTATCTCTTTTGATGTGCTAAACAAGACACAGCAGCGGGCACCAACTGGAAGGACAGAAGAAATTGTTATAGTATGAATGTTAGAATGGCATGGACATTAAAGCTTTCCAGATAAATAGTAAAATCTGGTCAATCTGGTTCTTAGCAATGTAATATATATATAAACTGGTCAAATATGTCAAATATATCAAATATCAAAATTTTCTGATATCAGGTATCATCAAACACGATATATTTTTTACATATATTTTTACAGTATTATAATATAATTGTCTGTCATTTCTGTGCACATTTCCACATTGTACAAAGAAAAAAAAAGTCATGTTGAAATATTAAAAAAAAAACCCAAACCAAATGCTCTGGTGAACTGAAAGCGTAAATGTTAGCTTTAATTAGAACTTGAATTCCTATTTGTGTAGTCAGCTTATCATAACTGAGCCTGTAGATTTATAAAAAACTGGATAATAACCAACTGGTTTTGACCCTGCAGACACACAGACAAAAATCTGTCCCATAGCTGTTCAGTAAAGAGACATAACAATACTAGTCATTGATTAGGATTTCAAATGGAACACGCCATAAATAAACCTCTACATAGAATTGTATAAATTACTGAATATCAACCACAAATCTGTCCAGCTGAAAGTATTTAAACGGCAATTCAGTGTCTGTATAACTCTACAACTCCAGAGTTGCATACTCTTAGTTAATCATCAAGGTTTTAATTTAAAAGATTTGGTGATAGCAGAATAACTGAATGAACGAGAACTGAGGAATAACTGGTGATTAAGAAAGCTGCAATTGAATACAGTATCTTAAAAACTATCATAATCATCTGATGAGGAAAAAAAATATTTAATTATGTTACTGGTGGCATAGTTCTGCATTCCTGTATTATAAATATAACTGATTACTTTATCACTTAGCACTCCTGTACAGGCAGGAGTATTTTCTTACCCACAGATAGACAGCAAACACTCTTCAATAGAATCTCGCTGAGCTTTGGTAAGAGAGCATCCCTTTGAGAGTCTGTACACAGTGTGTAATAAGGAATCGATGAGGGAAGCATGGTGCTCCGTGCCAGCAAACAGAGGGGCACATCTGGTCAAGAGAGGCAAGACTGCTGTGCAAAGGTATCGATTCAGAGCCAAAGCCATATCCGTAGCACTTAAAGCAGCCTATAAATTAAATAGGACAGAAATTACACTTGTTTCATCAGTGTTTTACAAATTAAAAGTAATTGTTGATTTTGTTTTGCAATTATAAAGGGGGAAATTTCCAGAAACATGGAAATGAGGATACGATACCTACTGGAGCTAGATGCCTAGTTTGTTCTCCTGCTTTTAAAGTCTATAGATGGCTTTTGTTTTGTTTTTAGTGAACAAAAACAGTAAATGCAGTCATTACAAAACAAAACACTTTTCAAGATTATATTGAAGAATGTCATAGTTGCTAAACAGAACACTCCAAAATCAGGTAATAAAAGTCAGTATCTTTTTGCTATGAACAAGGCCAAGTTGATGTGAGTTAAAAATCCGCACCTGCTCTTTCTTAAATATCTGGCAGAAAAGGACCTTGGGGTATTGGTCAACAGCTGCACATGAACTTGTGTCCAGGCGGCCAAGAAGATTGATGGCATCCTGCCTTGTATCAGCAACAGAGTGGCCAGCAGGACAGTGATCATTCCCCTGTACTCAGCACTGGTGAGGCTGCACCTCCAATCTCCAGTTTTGGGTCCCTCACTACAAGAAGGACATCAAGGTGCTGGAGTGTGTTCAGAGAAGGGCAACAGAGCTGGTGAAGGGTTTGGAGTACAAGTCCTATGAGGAATAGCTGAGGGAGCTGGGGCTGTTTAGCCTGGAGAAAAGGAGGCTCAGAGGAGACCTTATCACTCTTTACAACTGCCTGAAAGGAAATTGTAGTGGTGTGTCAGTCTCTTCTCCCAAGTAACGAAACAGAACAGGAGGAAATGGCCTCAAATTGCACAAGGGGAGGTTTAGATTAGATATGAGGAAAAAATTCTTCCTTGGAAGAATTTCCTTTCTTGGAAAGGGTTTTCATGCATTGGAACACGCTGCTCAGGTAAGTAGTGGAGTCATAATTTTGGAAGTGTTCAAAAAAATAAATATATTCAAAAAAGTGGATATGACACTTGAGGATCTGGTTTACTGCTGAACAAGGTGGTGGTGCTAGGTTGACAGATGGATTTCATAATCTTAGAAGTCTTTTCTGACCTTAACAACTGTATTATTTATTCTATGATCCTAAATAACAACACCATTATTTCCAGAAATAAATGTTGACATAAGAGGTCAAATAGGAAAACCAAATTCGATGTCTTAGCCCTCATAATAGCTCTCTAAATCTAAGCTTTCTGGATCAAGACAGCTAAAAGAAATTAGATGGAAATAAGACTCACAGGGAAAGAAAGAAAAAAAGGCAGCAACATTGAGGTAGAACTAAAATAGAAATGTAGTCATTTTCTAAATAACAGTGGAGGTGTCCCTAACAAATGCACAGAGATGAACACTTTCTGTCTATTTCAGGAACGTAGCTCCCAGTCACATGCTTCATTGGCAGGTCATCTGATTTTTATTCCATAGCACAAGCTCAGAAAGTCTCCTGGGGAAAGGCACTGCATCTTTTATGGATATGGGTATCAGTGCAAGTTCTTAAAAAGTGAGCATTACACTGGACGATGCATCTTCAAGTATTATCAAAGCTCAGAAGCAACACACAGTTCAGACAGCATTTGAGAAAGGCAGAAGATGTGAACACATAAAAAGTGCTTTTTCAAGGGATGAAAAATGTTGTAGTGCTCAATAAGATAACAAAACCAAAAAAAACCAGACTGAAACCCTTACCGTATCTAATGAGGCAGCAGCACGAAGGTCTGGCAGAAAGCCAACTTCAAGAAGGTGTAGAAGAAAATCCTGGTCCTCAATTCCATAGACCCTGTCAAGGAACAAAACCATGGCTGCCTTGTGATCTGGGCAAAACCCCGCAGACATGTCAGGTTCCACCACAGTACCATCTAAAAGGAAGAAATAAGACTTCAGTGACAGGGATCCTCCTCCACCAGCAGACTAGGCAGTCATGCTGCTACTTATCAGAGCTTTTGAGTCTCTGTTAATACCTAGGCATCTTCCCCACAGTTTTGTTATGCAAAGGCAACGTATTTGTAATTAAATGAAAAAAAAAGCATAAGATAAATTCTACCCATAGTGACCTCAAAGTCCCTGCATACTTTTCTGTTCACACTTTGTATATTAAGGGATTCTTAACAGTTGATATTCTAATATGCTAAGTACCTAAAGCATAGTAATTAACCTACATAACTACCTACTTCTCAGCAGAAGCAGATGGAAAGTAAAAATTACAAGAACTCTACATCAGAGATCCTGGAAATGCAGCATTGGTGAGCATATCTTTAATGTATGACAAAGAATTAAGAATGTGCTAACAAGTCATATATATGTCAAAACTTTCAAAATATCTGAAAGGAATTCATTGAAATATTTTAAAATCTTGATACTTTCATTTCGGAAAGTAAATAAACACTTCTGCATGTATGAGCTGTAGTCTGCTACTGAGATCTCACCTATAGGTCTATCCATATTTGGATCATAAATAAGTAATGGTTGATCTTATCTCTTCAACTGCAACCTATTGGAAAATCTTGTGCTGTGAGTCTCTAAACAATCCAGGTAGTATATATAATGTTTTCCCTCCAGACACACTAAAAGCAGATGTAATCCCTTTCCCTTTTATATAGGTGCTCACAGAGCTCCCATATTGCAATCAATTTTATATAGGCAGAAAACACAAAGAAATGCATTCGCCTATGTATGTCACATCTATCTCTTCAGCATAGTTGCTGGAGAACAACTCTGGTGTCTTAGCAAGGTCTGCTAGAAACAATTGACAGGGTTAGAACAGCAAAAGCTAAGGATTATTTTATTGAGAAATGAGGCTGCAATATTTTAAAATAGTTCTAAAACCAGAAAGCATGCATTTTAAAATTTCTTTTTAAAGTTATAATAGATTTTCATAATTCAATTTAACAGGATTTACATCAGTAATTTAAGGGTACACAGAATTGTTGACTACAGCATGCATAAAGATTTTTGAAACATGTATGAGATACACACGATCTGTCTTTTAATTCGTATAATAAATAGTTGAATTTCTGTAATATTTTTAAATGCTGAAAAAAGCGTGGGTGTCAATATGTCAATAAATTGCAAATCATAAGACTAGGATGGGAGAAAAAATGTAGAACAATCTTACCCTTCGCTATGGTTGGCATGTGGAAAGCAATACTGATTACTCCCACCAAATCTTCGAGTGGAATCAAAGACCGTAGAATTGATCTGATTCTAATGGCTTCCCCTTTACCAGCATGGATTAGCTGATAAAAAGAGAAATAAAAATTTAGCAAGATCATCTTTTTATCTTCTATACGAAAGAATAACTACTCCCAACATTGCATGATAATTAACAATGTAAATTTCATGCAGTCTGCATCGATTTGCTGTAGTTTGGATGCAGATGCACAAAGTCTAAAAATCTGCATGTTTGCTTATTAAACAAGACTAAGCTCATGGAAAAGTTTTTATAGTGTTTCTAATTCTTTGTATCTAATGCCTGAAATAGTGACAATTTACCTTTGAGAAGGTTTGTTGGTGTGAATAAAGATTCTGAGATATTGGTGTATACGTCCAAGTATAATGCTTACCCCTACATTTTAAAAGAATGCCCTGTAATATATATATATATTTTTTATATATATAATATAAAAAAATTTATATATAACATTAAAAGTCTGTTTAAAGTAAGTATATGAAGAGTAAAACTGTAGTTTATAAAAAATAAATCACTGTACATCATCACAACAAATAGAGACATTTGAGGAATTTGGTTGTCACAATGGCCAGTCAAACCAAAAAAAAAAAAAAAAAAAAAAAACAAAAACCCACCAAAAAGCAAGGGAATAATTCCGTTAAAAAACCAGCTTCTGAATATATTTTTTTCCCTTGCCAATCAGTAGAACACATCCTGTCCACTAAGATACTATGTAGCCATACCACTGCTTTAATACCTGATAACACCATACTGAGAAAAAAATGAACAGCAAACCAGTGAGCAGTAAAACAACTATGCCTTTGCTTTCCAGTGCATGAAGACATAAAACTTACATGCATTTCAGGGGCACAACGTCCTAAGAGATCAATCAAGGCAGCATAAAAGGTCATGATTGCATTTCCCATGTGAATAGTGTCATCTTCTTGTTCTTCTATTTCACTGTAATTAGTTAAATGTTACAACAAATAAAAGATTAAAAAAAAAAGAAAATTTTTAAAAATACTAATAAATAAAGAAATTCTGCTCATATGTGTAATAGCTTACAGAGAGTGGCTTCTGTTAACAAATGAACTTACAGCAGACTAAGACAGAATGTATTTTGTTCCCTAAAAGATAGTAGCAACATCTCCATTGTAACCATTAGTACCACTTAGCTGTGAATTTTTGCATCAGTGGACTGACTCTTAATGGAATGAAAAAGAACAAACAGAATTCTAGAGATGTTTTAACATTTAGAGAGAGTTACTTAAATTAACAGTGCAGAGGAAGCACTGTTTAGCAAAAGATAAATCTCTGCCCTACACCGAATCCAAGGAAGAATCAACTGGTAATTCCTGTGTTAAAACAAAAAGGTCATTTCACATCTAAGATTACAAAACAAATAAACAACTATTATGGCAAGGTAAGCAATTCTACTGCACCTACAGGGTTTTACTAGATCCATTACTTGGGGAAGGTCCATCTCTTGTTGGATCTTCTGATATTTGTATTGCCTCCTCCATGGCAGCAAGCAACCCATTGCCTCCTTCTCCTCTTAGAGCTGGACCAAAACACTCAGGTCGGCGAATAAGCAGTCTGACTACAACATTAGCATTCTCTTCCACACTCTCTCCTACCACACAGAACAAATATCAAGATATAAGATTATATCGAAAAGAGTTCTGAAATATAATCAGAAAAAGGGACACAAAAGAACAGAATGCATAGAAACTTTTAACTACAAAACTCTTTAAATATCACAACAAAGTTACATAAACACACATGCACCTCTATTACTGCACTAAAATAAAAAACGTGTATAAAATAAAACGTGTTTTAATTCAAAATTAAATAAAGCCAAGGACTTAACTATGTAGTAAAGGATGTTTAAAGCATCACTGAAACTACTGAATTTTGGAAAAGATTCAGTCAAGTGCAAGGGTTAATGAGGGGACCAGTATAATTGCCGAACATCTAAATCTTCATAAACCGATAGGGGTTTGGCTCTGTATCTAGCCTGAATTTATCACAAAATGATTTAGGACTCTCTGCTCTACTTCCAAAGGAGATTGTGGGCATTTCAAAACCTAAAGCTGGATCCAAAAAATGGGGCACAGGTTCATAGGACCCTAGATGCCCATTTCACAAGTCATATAAGTTAATGTGTCTTAAACAATTCTACTCTTTCTGCAAGTTCTTTTAATTTACAGTAACTTATCAAGTTGGCTTGTATTACTATTTAAAATTACAAACTTATTTGGATATTAGAGGAATTTATAAAATGTTTAGGCTTCTACTCTACCATTGCAAAAAACAGCAAAACGAAGAAAATCCAAATATCGTTCTCCTTCAACTGGATTCCATCCGATGTCCGGGTAGCCCTTACAAATCAACAGAGGACAACTCTGCAATCCACATCCAGCCAAGTAGCGAACCACCTAAAAGCAAGGTAAGATAAAAAAGATAATAATTGTGAAAAAGAAAAGTGCATCTTCAAAGGGAAGCATCCTTTACGTTGTCAGGATATGGTGTCCGCAATCTCTTATCCCTGACAAAACCATATCATGCTTTGGGCAAATCAGAAGCGCACTCTCTTTCTTAGTTCACTTTTCCAGTCTTCTCCTACTCCTGCCATGAACTGCAAGACCTACTTTTCTCAATTCCATCATTTATCTCTCTAGAATTATGCTTTGCAATCTGTTCTCTCATTTCTCTTGCAACTTTGAGCGTTACAAATTATTCAATTTTGCAATATTCCCCAACTACACACCATCCATAGTCAAAAACATATCTTTTCTTTTATAAAGAATAAAAGGTCTACTCTTTTATTTTAACCATTCATTTTCACTTGCTTTTTTTTTCCCCTTTCTTTTTCAAACACACAGCAGTAATGCTCCCTGTAATTCAGAACTATAGGCTCAGTAGTAATTTTTAGTTGGCCCTTTCCTTTCTGACCTGTAAGAACTGTAAGCATAGCCTTGAGCCAGTCTGGATGGCTTCTTCTTGCCGAGCACTTATAAGAACGGTAAGACTGAAAATATCCTTTTAAACACACATGGTCCATCTTCCTATTCCAATAAAGGAACATCTGCACTTATATTACTCCTGACAGATGTCTTCCTATGAAGATTAAATCATCTCCAGAATCTGAGGTCTTCAAAAACAAATTGGATACTGCAATTCCTCTGTCTTGCTTTTCTTAAGAAAGAGTTTTTAATGACTACCTTGAATCCGTCTTTCCATTTCTTAACCTGCTTTTTTTATCCACTACTGACAGAGTAACTATTATTCTATTCCTTCTTGCAGCAACAATTTACATATACTTCACAATTGTTACAGGTTCTCTTTTTTATTCTTTATTGTATTTTATTCTTTAGTGTAATTAATCCAAATTTTGTGAAACTTTTCTGAAACAGGTTTAAATGTTAAGGGGAAAATATAACAGATATAGGCAGATATCTCTTATGAAGATTTGTCATAAGTTGTAACAAGTTGGCACAAAGCTCCTAGTAACCCCTACTGTATTATGTCACCATTGCATGTCACCATTCAAAAGAACAACAAAGAAAGATTTTAGCAACGAAGTTCTGTTGGGTATGGACTCCACTACTGCAAAATTAAGAGCTGCCCTTGAAGCTATTCCTTTTGGCTACAACTGTATGTGTAATCACCACAACCTCAGTTCAATTTTTCAGACCAGCAGAAAGAACAAACAACCAGATTCTCAGTCTTCCCCTGAAAAGTACCAGAAACTGCCATATAGTCTTGGATTTTGCTTACTCCAAGAAACAGGTATCTTCTCCTCTCTACAGGGGAAGAAAAAAATTTGATGAAGAAGCTACCAACCTTCTCCAGATCAGGCTCCCTTAAAGCCAGAGCAAGTTCATTGTTATCCATTACAGACGCTGCAGCAACATCTAAAGGAGTTGATCCTCGCATAGAGGGAGAGGCTGTTAAAATAACATTTAGATTTAACAGCAATTTAATAAAACTCAACAAATTCTCAGGAAATGCGTTACCATTTTTCTTAATAAGAGGCAGCATTTTGTCATTAGTTAGCTCATGATTATAAATACATAATTTATACTTCTCAGTTTAAAATATCATCATGCACTTGAATGAAATTTGATACTGATATGAAATGAAAATACAATATAAATGTTCAAGCTAGAAACAACTTGTCTTATACATGCCTGTTCTCATCATATACTTTGTTTTAAGATTGCATTCTAATTTTCCTAATTGACACAACTTTGTTTTGAGGAAAGTGCAGTAAAGATTTTATGTCTAATACACGGACATGCCACCAAAATCCATTGAAATAGAAAATATCTTTAAGCTTTAAAACATAAGATTGTAAGGTGTGTATTTCTTTCAAAAATGGCAGTAAATATAGCATTAGAAAAATCTAAGGTTTTCATAGTGACACTCCAAATACATTTGATTTGGGCACTTCCTCTTCAAAAACATTTTGAGTTTATGCTTCTGTCCTATGCCTTTACATTAACACATTTGTGATCATTAAAAAAAATATCATGGTGGTTCCTAAATACTTATATATTGTCAATTTCAAGTACTAAAATGAGGATAAATGTATTTCCTCTACAACATTTCAGCCAAGAAAAGGAAAGGAAACACGTTAAAAAAGTTTCAAGGTTCATTTCTGGGCATCTAACTATGCATCTAATCAAGGAAATGAGTTATGTAGTTCTCCCACTGCCATAGGTGTATATTGACCAGTATACATAAAAGAGTGTAGGGGTGCATGCTTCAGCAGTGAGGGGTAAGCCTTAATGAAATGCTGCCAAAACATATTAATGATTCTCTTTGTCAAAACAGGAATATATTCTGTTCCTCAAAATGAGCCACTAACCACTAAGTCTCTCTGAATGTTCAGGCATATACTACAAAGTGTACTAAATTAGCTCAACTTAATGCTACTGTCAGGGGAGTTGTTTGGAGTCAGAAATACAGTTAATGAAGATATTTTGCACTGGAAAAAGTAGAAACTTGAATACAGAGTGAGTAAACAGAGGGATGCAGAAAAATACTGGTGGTTTCATATATAAATCAGCAGGAAATTTTAAATTTTGTTTTAATACTTACCAAGGCCAACACTGCTGTTTTCCAATAAATAGCTAAGATGATCAAACATAGCTTTTTGATTCTGCCTGCTGATGCGGCAAAAATAACATAGAAAACGACAGCAGTTTGCCACCATCTTTGGGAATGCGATTTCCTAAGAAGCAAATAAAAACAGAGTCAAGTTCAAACTCTAAGACAGACATATAACATGCACAGGATCATTTACGTAAAGCCTTTTAACATACTAATATGTAGGTGTTGTACTCCTTGCCCCTCAGGAAAGTTAACTGCTTAGGTTTCTCACTGGAATCATCAGGACTTGCTCAGGTAGCTAGTAACACCTTAAGCCTCAAAGATCAAGGCGTAAGCTTTAAAAACTGAAGCTGAGATCACCCACAGATTCTAGATTCAAACATGAAAGAAAGTGAGTACTCAGTTTCATAGACTAATACTGAATTGTTTTTTTAATTAGTTAATAAAAAGATCTCCCCTTTAAAACATAATAAGTATAGAAAGTGCTACAGTTTTTTCTTTAAAGCATCTGAAATTACAATGTTAATAATACCCTCCTCTGGAATGGAAGGACAGATTCTTCTAAAAAACTTAATCAACTATTATGTTAATGGAAATTAGTAAGAGATTGTGATCCCAGTATCTCCAGTGACAGCTCAGTGCCTTATAGGAAAAAGCTTTGAACAGTTCTATTCTAAACTTTCTTCCTTCTAACAGTGAATTGCTTTACCTTGGATTCTCCTCCACCAAGCACATTTACCATCACTTCCATGACAGTCTCATGCATACCTAAAGCTCTCATGAGATTTGGATGTTGGTAAAATACTTTATTATTCATGATGTCTCTACAGGAAAAGGAAATAAAAAAATGTTATGGACCAGTAGTTTACCTATTATGTAATTTGTAAAGCTAATTTACTGTGCAATTCTTCACCACCTCCTGAAGTAAAAACCTACCTCAGGGACTTTTTCCATTGAGTTTCAATCTCTCCTGTCTATTTTTCTATGCACATTGTGGAGGAACATGGCCTTTCTTTTTCCATATTATAGTTACTGCACTAATTACCCCTTGATTACACTGGATTAGGAGACTCTTCTATTTTCATTAGAAATTCCATTCAGATCTAACATTATGTTCTGACAAGAGCATCATCAAAACTGCTATATTATTTTAAATTTTAAATTCAATTACGCAATATTTTTTGACACAAGTTCCTTTTTAGATTATTAAAACCTTGAGACATTTGCTATCTGCCATCAAAACCAATAAAAAAATCCTAGGGGAAAGAGATATCCAGCTATTTTCTAAGCATCAAAACTAGAAGCTCCACAAATATTATTCATGAGTTACTGTTCAACAGAACTCTTCTCTTCTACATATTTCATCAGAACAGATTTTCATATTTAAAATCAGTCCTTAAGATCATAATGTCAATATTTTCTTTGACATCGTATACCGAATAAAAATGTCTGGTTTAAAAAGTAATTAAATTTCTAAAAACTATAATTAGTCTTGAAATCAAATACAACCCATAAATAACTGTGAAGGCAATTAGGTCATGGGAGAAAAGGATTAGCAGGTCACTACAGAAAATACTGTTGGCAACTGTGCAAATTTCAGTGTACATTTTAAACAGTCTTTTTTTTTTCCTGACCTAAAACTCCTACACTCAGGCAAGGAAAATTCAACCTTTTAAAAGAAGAGATGTGAAGAAGAGTATTTGACAGTATCAGAGTTTTTGACTCCCAGTAAATTTGCTCCTAAAACCTAAACTTCATATCAGGGATGATAGGCCCTGCCTCCAAAGGCAGTCTCATCTTTTGGCACTAATGCTTCATGCTTGGAAAAAGACCTCAATGCTATCAATCTTCCAAGACATTCTAAACTCTTACTTGTCTGCAGCAGCTTTCTTTTACAGAAAGCAGTACAGAAAGTCAGAATGTTACCTGAAGGGCTGGCTAGCAACATTGCCCTACTTTGCAAATTACATCTACTTTCAGTGTTCTGTTTAACTGTGAACTGTACTATAAAATGTCTCCCTTAGGGAAAAAAAATCTTAACAGCATTTCTGAGGAAACTGAGTTTTAAAGCAGCAATGAGTAACACTTCCATTTCTCAGCTGAAAGAAAGGAATAGCACTCACAGCAAAAAAACTGGCTTTTCTGAATAGGTGTTTGAGCTCAGGTTAGCCTATAGAAGGTACAAATAGCACAGCTGTATAACCTACAAGCTAAACTTATAGAGACTTACAGAGTCTTATATAGAGACTACCATAAAGGTGACAGGAAGAGGTAGTGAGAACACTGGCTTAACTTACACCAGGCTTTACATAGCAGCAAAAACACTGCTAACATTAAATAGATTCAGAAAATCTTGGTTCTTAATTCACAGTAGAAAATGCTGAGGAAAAAAAATGTGTAAGAACTAAACACAGAACATGACATGAAAACCAAGTCTAGTAATCACTCACTCATTTTAGACTTCATAAACTGAAGTGAAATGAAACATTTTCCATTTGTATAAAAAGGTAGATTTGGAAATGCCAGTACTTTGTGTCTCTTGACAGATGCCAGACCCTCCCTTTTGCCAAAGCCTTAGCATGAGTACACCAAAGATTGCAACAACCATGAAACATTGATGAGATCTGCTGGCAACCTAAGAAGTAGGTGTAAGTATTTCACACAACAAAAGCTTTGCTTCTGCTTGCATTCCTGGCATTCTTTATATAATGCTGTCTTTGGTTCTCATTGTTCTTTCTGACTGGAAATTTCCAATAGATCACAGCTGATGCTTAATATCAAAAGACATCTCTTTGAAAAACATCAGAGAAAAAAACCAACCAGCCTCTTTCCTGCTAGAGGCTATCATGTTTGCTTTACTGTTTTCTCCATCTGAGCTTTTTATTAGCCTATACTTCAGTACTATTAATCATATAATTAGGATGAATAACACTGTGTGAACTACTTCATAGCTCAAACATACCATCTATATTTAGTGCAATAAAAAAGATGGCATATGTACAGACTTGGGTAGGCACAACTCCATTAGCTGACTGCTAACGGAAATTGCATGTGTCAAGAGCCAATAGTCAGTGCATTCATAAAAAATGGATAGTATTCTTGACAGGATTCTTTACAGCCATACTACTTAAAATACAGTAACAAGATAGATTCTGATATCATAAAATATTACATACATGTTTTCAACTTTTCTCAGAATCTTACAGAAGCCAACTGCTTCTCCCCCCAAGTGATACACATAATGCTGCAAAGGCTTTCTCTTACAACTGAGGATACTATACAACTGATAGCAGTGTCTGCATTTACATCCATATTCAGATTGAAACTTCGTATACAACCTTGGCCATAACCATACAGCAAATCACAAAAAAAGTCTGTAAATAAAGAGAAGTTACACTCCCATTATTTACCCTAATCCACGAATCATAAGCTTCTCCTCTTCCTTCCCCATTCTGACACTAAGCAAGGAACGGATTTGGCCAAGGGATGCCAGAAGATTGATGGTGTCTTCCACAGACACACTATTTATGGTGTAGGTCTTTGGTAGGGCTCGAACCAGGCCACCAATACCATCATACTGGCGATGTAGCAATACAAACATGGCCCTCACTAACTCCGGGTCTTCTATCACTGACTCCTGGGCCCAGCGCACCATCGTGTCTGAAATCAACTGCTGGAGAGTAGCTGTGAAGAAAATAAATAAATCACAAAATTACCGTGAATTGCTCATCTCCCTACTGCTAATCCCTCAGAACTCACTATGCAACATGAATTGGAATGAATTCAATTCCTAAGAAGCACCTTTTTCTCAGTATTTCTTTAGCAGACTATCAAAGAAAAATAAAAACCACACAAGAGAAGCAGGAATATCTCAAAACCAAAAGCCTATATTTAAAATTAAAGAAAACACAAAAAATTGTGAAGGCATACTAGATGTTCATAAACTCACCAGATTTATTTCTGTATGCTTTCAACATTTTTCTATTAATATAGGTCTGAGGGCTTTTTTAGCCTATTATGAAGTAAGGCTGAAAAATTATACTGGTAGTATATGTAAATGATATATTATTTATTTACATGTCTAAGCTCTGTATCCACTCAAAGTTTTATAACATATACAACAAAATAATTTAACTTATTCCTTTGCCAAAGAAAAAGGCCCTTCAAAAGAACTAAACACACTACAACCAAATAAATGGCAAATCATCATTTGCATACTTCCAGTTCAGTCTCTAATGAAGCAAGAAACCTGCATTTTCTGGTGTCACTGATAATCTTTATTAGTTGGGATATATGTATGTTTGGGAAAGATATGTTAATATAAACAACCTATATAATCGCAGTTCAGATAATTCTAGGTTAACTCAAACTAATAAACAAAAAGAGAAGTACTTACAGGAAGATACTGGAGAAATAGGAGTTCACAGAAGAGAGAATGTTTAACAAAGAAGAGAATTTGTGCTAATACAGGGAAAGGGGAAAAGAGAGTAGAAGTAATGTATTTCATTGCTGCTGTCCAGGCACCGTACTATAGGTGTTTCCATTGACACAGTGCCATTTTATTCATTTTTTAAGAATAAAAACACTTTTAAAATAAGGGAAAAGATGAAATGTGTTTGGGCTGATATTTTCAGAAGGACTGAATATAATAACAAGAAAGGACACAATGCTAAGCTTTTTGGGTGGGGTTTGTTTGTTCTGTTTTTTGGTTTTTGGGGGTTTTTTTTAATAAAGAATCCCAGGAGCAGACAATCATTTTGCTCCTATTTTCATAACTGCAATACTGCATTTCACCTACCTGTGGGTCTGGTTTTTTAATATAAGTCTTTCTACCAGTATAAGACAGAGAGAAAATCAGGTTTTATAGAGCTTTTATGCTTATTACAAGAAAAAAAAGGAAAAGATTCATCATCAGATTCTGCACGGGCCTAGCCTCTAATTATCACATAAAAAATAAGGACATTTGAAAGTGCCACATACCACAAAAAAGGAAAAAATAGATAAAAATAAAAGCAACACTGACAAATAAAAAGATAAATAAAATTTTAATAGTCAGTTGGCACCAACAGCAGAACTAGGATGCCACTGGCAGTGATTCTTTTCAAGATAGAAAGGCAGAAAGTATCAGAAAAAATTACAGAACAACAGTTACAGTCAGCAAATCTTGAATTTTAGGTTGGGTGGGGAGGCTTCTGCTAATTACAGTCTAATTGCAGAGTTTTATTTCATATGGTAATGTTCATGCAAATACTGATTTGAAGCTGCTGCAGCTGAGGAAGTTCTCATAAATCAGGATCTTGCTACAATTATTAAGTCTGCACTAATTCTACTAAAAGCAAGATACATTCTGAAAAATGTATGAGTCGACAAGGATATGGGGCAAAAATGCCAGTAGACGAAATTTTCCACTACATCCCACTGGGAAACAAATCTGCCTATAAATCCATCTGTCCCTGTTTTTAGTAAAGCTACAAACTTTAAGGTGCACAGACACTTCACTAAAAATACACCTTGTTTTGGCTGAAAATGTGTGAAGAACTTCCTGGTCTGGTTCTTTTGCCTTTTGGAATTAAGTTGCAATAAACTGATTTAATTTTGCTTACAGGATGTCTTATCATCATCATCAACTGTCTTCTCAGCTTGTTTCTTCTTCAGATATGTAACTTTTTCCATAAGGTATAGGAGGCGACCCCTAATGGTTGAATCACTGTTGCCATCCAAGGTTCCATCTTCATCTAGTTCAATTCCTGAAATTTAAAAAAAAAAAAAAAAATGCACAAAGTAGTGAAAGAATAAAATTTAGCAAGCTACAGAAATCTTGTGTGTACAAACATAATTGAACTGAACTGTTGTTCTGCTCTGAGAGTTTTATATGGGACATGTTTAAGCAGCATTTGGAACAAGTATAGAACAGGCATATGTGCCAAGCAGGAAAGTGCAGATAAGGATCAGATAACCTTAGTAATTTAGTGTATAAATTGTGTGGTGCTATACCTAAAACATACACAAAATATATTTCCCCCAGTATTCATTTTGCCATAATAACACTGATGCTGATGTTTTGGACATATGTAGCCCAGAAGTGTAGATATAGTCCCTAGAGATACAGTGTGGTTCAAGTAAAGATTTCTAGGTTAAACATATAAAAGAAGTGAAAGTATAAGTGTTACAACAAATATACTTTCCAGTGATCAGTCAGAAGAAAGAAGCCACCCTCTTAATACAGTGCTCTTTCATGACATTACCATAACAAGCTACAAAAAAGCAAAAACAATTAATGCGAGAATTCACAGAATCACCGAACAGCTGAGTTTGGAATGAGCGTTTAGAGTTCAGGCCCCCAGCTCAAAACAAGTTCAACTAAGCAGGTCACCCAGGACCATGTGCAGTGAATTTTGAGTATCTCCTAAGGTGAAGAGACTCCACAACCTCTGTGAGCAACCTGTTCTTGAGTTCCATCACCCTACAGTAACAAACTGTAACAAACAAGTAGAATTTCCTGATTTTCAATTTGTGTCACTAGACATCTCTGAGGAAAGTCTGCCTCAGACTTCTAAACACCCCCTGCCCGACAGGTATTTATATACATTGATACCATCCCCCTTTTGAGCTTCCTCTTCAAGTTAAACAACCCCAGTCCTCTCATTCTCTCCTTGTACAAAAGATGGCCCAAGAATTTAACCATCTTTGATGACTCCTCCCTGGCCTCACTCCAGTATGCCCATGTCTCTCTTGCACTGAAGAGCCCAGCTTTTCTACAAAGCTGCTTTTTAGTTTGGTCACTAGTCTGTCCTTGCTGCAGGGGTTATTCCTCCCCAGGTGCAGGACTTTATACTTCCCAGTGCTGAACTTCAAGGGATTCCTATCAGCTCATTTATCTTAAACTTATTGATTCATGCATACATTGCAGAGGAATTAAAAATCCTGACCCATACCTATTACTCACAATAAGTAATAAGTAATATAATAATAAGTCCAAGTACAAATGTCATTCAACTATTTTCTGGATTTTTTTCGTTTCCAAAACAAGTTCTGAAGTTAAGGGTTTTGTGGAAAGTTCTTTAGCAGTCTTGAATTTTATAGGATGTTTCTTCATGACATAACATCAGTCTTATCAATTTATTGCATTTGGTCCTAGTTGTCTGATTTTTTTGCTTTAGGTACAGTTCCATTTCTATTAAAAGTTATTTTGTTATAATTTGTTGTAACAGAGCAATTGATGCTAAACTAAAAAATGATCATCAGTAACTTCATATTACACACCAAATCATATTACAAAATGTTTTGGATGGCAGTCTCCTCAACCAAACTAATTAACAGTAAAGACACTGGAATGTCTTATCAATTGGAACTCAGAGATGGTCTGAAATTACCCAAATGAAATGTCTGTCTTCCCACAGTTGCACTATTCCCTGAGCTCTAGTTGTACTTTTTTGATTTGCAAACTTTCAATACATTGTCTCTCAACCATTCTACAAAACGTGAATCCCTAAGTAGTGGCTGACTAAACAAACATTTACTTAGGATGGGTAACTTTTACTTATTTTGCAATATACAGAGTAATTAGTTCTGCTCTATGATAATTCACCCTCTGACCCACAAAATTAATTTTCTACTTGTAGATTATGCAAATTCCTATTTTCCCCCACAAGAAAAGAAAGGTAATGAAAAAAACTGTGTTAAATAATTTGAACAGAGGAGAATGATGGAAAAAAACTAAAGAAAAATGGAAAAATCAAAAAGATAAAGCTTGGTTTCCTTTCAAATGTTTATCTAAGTTATTTATTTCATCTGCATTTCCTGTTACCAAATACAAGAAAAATACTGAAAAGCTGGAAAGCATCCAACAATGACCCACTGGTGTCTGGACTGCTTGTCCTATAAGGAGAGAATGAAGGAACTGAGTTTTTCAGCCTGCAGAACAGATGCTTATGAAGCAAAACATACAGCATTCCCTTACAGTTTGACCAGATAAGGATAAAACTATTTCCTTGGTTTTAACTACAAGTTAATTATCTTTATTTGATAATATTTATAATTTGTATAGTGTAATTTGCAGACTATTCAGTTTATGTTTCTTACATAAAATTACTTACAAAAATTGCTTCTAAAGCTAATATAATTTAAAAAGTAAAAATATTCAGTGACAAGACTTACCACAGTGTGTCATTAGGTCTTCATGGAAATCCAAGAGTTGATCCCGAATTTCTTCAGGGCAAGGACAATCATTTTTATCATCTTTAAAGTTCAGCAGCATGTTAATCTTAGAGAATACAAAGAAAAGACAAATTACTGATCTCCAAAAGGAAAAACTTTCAAATTGAACAGAACTCTGCAGCACAAAAAGCACATAAAGTGCAACAAGAAAGAAATTGTAAATTGTAAGCTGTACCTGTTCTTGAGGAGGGGATCGAAATTCTTTTGTTTTTCTAGCTGTCAGAGCAGCGGACATGTTCAAGGCCTGCATCACTTCATTGTACCGGAAGCGTTGATTCTCTTGAAGCTTGGCCACAAAATCATCAGAAAATGCTACAATGGCTTCTATTCGGTGTCGTACTTGGCAGTCACACAGGTACTGGAGTAGATGACACATCTGAGAAAACAATATTGTAACAGACATGAGTTGGCAAACTAAGAAATATCTTCTGCATATTATGTAAGTAAGGCTGGATTTCCTACAGCAACAGTTACTATCAAATAAAGCATCTGGAACACCTAATGCTGTTATTTACTACACGTAAAGCAATCATACACCAGGACTATCTGGCATCTGCAAGAGATTAATGTGCCTCAGACATAACTAAAGTTATAAAAGAATGGATTTACCTCTTTCTGCTAGGGAATTTCTTTTCTATTTGGATTCATAAAAATGAAGAATTCAATATTGATGGCATTGAGCAAGTAATTCTTTTAATAGTTGCTTGATCTATGGTGAGCAAGTTTATGTCAGAGATACTAAATCTTTTCATTTTCTGTCAGGAAATTACTTCTCTATTTAACTAAAAAGTTTAATTTCAAAATGCTTTATTCCTTGAAAGACAAATTACCATGTGAAGAAAACAGGAACAACCACTATCACAACAGTATTTTTACCTGTAATTTAACAGGTTCTGGAAGTTTCATCTGAAGGAGTCCTTCCTTTGGCATTTGCTCCTCTCTGTTTTCTTCCTCTCCTTCTTCTGACTTGAGCTCACCTGAACTGAACTCCTTCTCTGAGAAATCAATTTCGTCCTCCTGGCTCATTGCTTCTTTGAAAACCCGGGGCTCAATCAACTTCAAGATGTGTTTCAGATCCTCATTGTGGAAGATTCCCATAATTAGAAGGGTATAAAAGAGCTTGATGAGAGGGACAAACAGAAATTCTGTAGAACCTCCAACTGGATCTCTGACATGGAGGCCTCCCTCCTGGACAGCTTCAGTCAGCATCTCCATGGTTTTGGCCTTCAAAATTTCCAGAGGGAATTCAGGACTGAACTGAAAGCATTCACTGCTAATGCTTACAAAACTTGGAGAGGAAAACTGCATTCTTGGCCTTAATGAAGTGCTAAGTCCTATACCGGGAAGGCCGTGTTTTTTGTTTTCGTCAGGAAACAAAGTAATACTCTTGGTCTCATCTGTCATTGGAACTATAAATTCATTATTCATCATCAGCCTGGCAGTTGCATAGGTATTGAGATGGATGTCAATGAGTAAGTCATAATACCCGGCACGTAGTAATCCTGGCATGTATTTATTCTCAATAGCATAGAGGAGCTGAGATTCATCCACATGGCTACACAGAGCATGGGCCACTCGGTTGTTGCCTAAAGCACAAACAGCTGAATACAATCGGAGGGTATGGTAGTGAAATTTCAGCAATTCTTCTTGTTCTGTCAGCTCTAAAATATCAATTGTTCTGCAGAGAAGAAAAAAATATATAGTAAATCCCATATGCATAAATATCTTTTGAAGGGATTCAGACTTCTCCTTAAGGATAATATTAGCACAATATCAGGCTTTTTCCACATTTCAGCTTTCATGTGAGAAACACTGTCAACATAAAAATCAAGGACTAATAACAGAACTTAATCTTACATTTATTCAAGTCACTCCTAAATTCATTACTTTAACTACTTTCAGTGGGGAAAAAATCCAAATTATTTACTTAACACAGAACATTTCTTCATACTATAAACAAGAATTTACGCAACTGAAAATTAGGGTTTTAAAACTAGTTTGGGTTAAGATATTTATATCAATTACTGGTTTTAAATCTGGGGTTGCAAAGTGGCAACAGACTGATCAGTTCATTTGAAGAGGGTTCAGTGCTGGGGATCTTTGTTTGGAAATCTTACCTAACTTTTCAGTGACTTGGTTTTCAGTTTAGGCACTGGCAAAATGCTCAGACATTTGGGTAACAAGGAAATCACAGAATTAAATTTCTTCATTTTTTTTATTAAATTTAGGAAAATTAAAGCAATGGAATAATTAGATTGGTCACAAATCTTTAAAAATCTCTAAAAACCAGATTTTTGCTTATTTTGCAGATTATCTTTAATAATTTGTAACAGAGTTTCTTTCATTTTCATTGCAAATCTGCATATACTATTAACATGTCTGGAGAGAAATTGGAAGAGGTTGGAAACAATAAAAGAAGGGAGATTTTAAAACACTGGAAATTAGGATATTTTTTAAGATTAGTCAAATCAAAACACACTGTCTACACTTACATGTGATATAAATACAGATAAGACCTTGGGCCTTTCTTACATAGATGGCATTACATGACTAGGTTCATAATCCCAACATAACTCTGATACAGTACAAAACAAACAGTACAAAACCTGTTTTCCTCAGGAATATGAAGGGCCATGAACTGCAAAGGATTCAGGCACTGTATCATCCAGCCCTGACGTTCACTGATCCGAGACACATCCACCTTCAAGAAGTGGTTTGGCACTCTGCTCCAAAGCACGTGAGTCAGAAACTGAACATGGAGACGTGGAGGACATTGAGACACAGGGTTTTTGTGCTCACTTTTGAATAAGCCAGCAGATAATGGCATTACATTCTGGAATATTCCAATGAAAGAGACAATCAGTTTCACCATCTTTACCAAAAAGTGCATTTCTTTTCCAGAAATACACTCAACATATAGTACAATAGAACAGGAAATCAACATTTTCACTAGTTTTTAAAACAAGCTAGGAGCAGTTGCAAGATTAGCAGCAAGACAGTATTTTCCATGTTTGGTTTTAAAGAGCAGCTAAATTTGAAATAGAAACCTGACCGCCATATCTGGTTACTTCCTCGGACTCCACTTTTCTTTTACCTCTTCTGATTTCTCATACATCCAAGTATCCAAAGCAAGGTAGCAAATTCAGCTCAGTTTTCTTGTGTTCTATCTGAACGTACTTTAAAATTATTTTAAAACACTAACAAAATTCTTCAGATACACCAGTCATCCATGCTCTGTTTGTAAAATTGAGAGATTTGCCTTACCAACCCCAGGGATTTTATTTCATCGTGAAGGACGAGATTCAGAAAATTCTAATCACTTTCAACCCTTCTTATTCAATGTACCGTATTTTAAATTCATCAAGTATATAAAACTGAGTTAAGAATAAAAATAGCAATAATGCAAACACTTGGAATCATAAAAATGTGCCCAATACCAAGAATACATTGCAGGAAATAAACGGCAAAAATAAAATAAATTTATTTGATACAATTTATTAGCCCTAAATCTGCATAAAACCAAGCATTATTTACCTTTATTCTTCCCAATTCAAACTGGAAAACATTGGGACTTGTAGCTTGAGCAAATACAGCAGGAAACAACTTTGTACTTGGTTCAACCTAAATCAAACAAAGGGAAAAATTATTCCCATAGCAGTGATGATTACTTTTTCTTACAGTCTTGTACTAAAGCCTCTAATGATGCAGGCTGAAGATTCTGTTTTCCCCCTTCCCACTGCAAGACATCATCAAAAAATCCTTACCTGATAGTATGTGCCTAGTTCCTTGCCATTAGCTGTGAAGGTCAGCAGGCCACTGGCAGCATCAACCAAGCAACCAATCTCCAGACCATTATTATTACGTCCTTGTCCAGGGCTCAGGCTCTCTCCTGCGCACACCATATAGCAGTTGCTGCGTTTTATACTGAGTGTCAAAAGATAAATTTATTTATGAATGGTGTGCAAAATTTCTGTAACAAACTAAGAACAACCTTGCAATGGCTGCAAACAACAGGGTCTTGTGGCTGAAAACAGTGGATCACATCCTAACCACTGCCAAAATTCAATGAAACCTGGATGTCATAACTGAAAAAAACAAAAACTTAAGATGACAATGTATGAACAAGTTCAAATAATTTGTAAAATACCAAAGACAAAACTGACTTTGCAAGGTAAGGTTTTAAATCATTTAATGTTAAGCCTAACAGAAAGCTTCTGATATGCATAATAAAATGAAGTGCTGAGAGGAGCTGTTGTACTAATTTTGGCCTCACAAGTCAATATTTACAGGATCATAATTTCAAACTATATAGAAAGATGTACTGTTTTACTTTTCAGTGCCTATTGATTTGACTAGATCATTAGCCCACTGTTTCTTCACAAGCAAGTAGAGGTAACAATTAAATTAACACTTTTTCATACTACTGCTTTTTTAATTATTTTTTCTACATCGATCCAGTTGCATTAAATGGGGTGGATTTACACCTTATAAATTGCTAGTTGCTTGTATGTGTATAAAATATTGATTTTTCTAAGCAAATTCTAACCAACCTCTCATGAACCTTTCCTTTTTCATCTCCCAGTGTAACTGTGACGGTACGCACTCTGTCCAAGTCAAAGCTTGTGTCGTACTGGTGAAAGTCTGATGTAATCCAGCCCACCCAGACATTAGCAGGTTCTTGACCAGGAAATATTCTCACTGAATAATAGTACTGTTAATAAAAAAAAATCATGGTATCAGATGTTAATATTTGTTCCCAATGCATCAGTTTCATTCAGAATTAATTTGTTGCTCTAAAATCTGAAGACATGTCATCTCTTCAGAAGTAGCATAGGCTTGTTCAAGTGCAATTCAAGTGTAATCAAAGCAACAAAAGGCTATAAACCCAAACCAAAATACAGCCAACAAAATGTGCATGTTAAAACAAAAAAATAGAAAATATTAAATATGCAGTTTATATGCCTGTATTAAAGGCTTCTGGATCACAGCATTGTAAGCTGTATTTCTATAGCGACTATAATTTTTATACTGCAGGTGACTCAGTTTCTAGCACCTAATATCTTTTAGAAAGAGAAGAACACATCCAGAAGAGGAGTATTTGTTTTCCTTCAAACATTGGGGAATAAGTGCTTATGGAGCTGATCTTGTCAGAGAAAGGTCTACAAAACCTGCACAAAACTTTCACTGGGAATTCCATTAAATAAATGTTCTGTAGAATTAGTAGAGATGTTTTCAAATGGTCCTGAACACTGACCAACTAGTTTACTGTACCTTTTCCAATTTATTCCATTGTTCTATTTTTTCTTCCTCTTTTATGTCTAGTGTTATCAACAATAGTTTCAAAAATGGATTAAACTAGTTTATAGGTTTTCATTTGGAAATGGTTTCAGTCTGGTAATCAAATCAAAATAAAAGGAACAAAACAGTCTCAACTTGAGTAGAAGTTCAGAACTACCACAGACATTTAAATTGAAAATTAGAATGTTTCTGAAACTCTTACAACCAAAAAAAACATGTAAGTGTTAAAAAAAAACCCTAAACCAAATAAATAAAGAAACCCCAAACAGCTAAAACATCAATCCTGTATTACAATACCGTGGAAGTTTGCATCAAATAATCGTAGTCATCCCTATCATCTGCTAACACATCCTCAGTAAGCCGTGCAGAGTGACTCATGCTATAATCTGGCTTTGTCCTCCTGAGCATAAATCTGCAATAAAAAAAGTAAAATCAAAATCTCTATTAAAAGCTCAATCAAAAAGGCAAATTATTCAGAAAAGAGAAAGAGACAAGCTCATTTTTAAAAGCACTTAAATTAATTCTGACCTTAAACCATATATTCAAAAGTTACTTGACTGGTCTGCCAGACTTGAGCGGCATTTTCCTCTACTTTGAGAAGCAGAAGGGGGAGGGGTGGGAAAAGGTAGCAAGCTACTAACCTTTGTTTAAGACGTGAGGGCTTTTCTTGAACATAATCTTTATGGTTGTTTAACTCTGGTTTTGTGGCATCTTTTTCTCTTTCTGTCCGGTCAGGAACTAGATGACCATGAGCAGTTTTCATTAGAACCTCAAAATCAGAATCAGCATCATAATCCTCCAAGTCATTTTTTGGGCCAAAAAGACCAGAGCCTGGTAACCCTCCTGCAGCTGATCTGGAGAACACCTCAGCACATTCAATGGGCATGCTTAATCGAAAAAACATTACATCTGTTTTACTGTTCTGTGAACCAAAGGACTTCTGTGTGACCTTCAGACAAGGGCAGCTGTCTATGGTGCCATCAATTCTCATCACCTATGAAACATAAAGATGTAGCTGTTTGGAAGCTGATGCTTTTTGTGCCATGTAAATATTCTATTTATATTTCTACAATAAGCATCCATGACTTGCAAAACTTACAACAGTATGCTGTCAACAGTCTAATGCATTGTAATCCTGTGCTGACATTTTGAAGGGAAATAAATACTATGAGGAGTGGATGTTTTTGTTGCTCCATTTTTAAATTAAAAAGAACAGTCACAAAGAAATTACCTTTCTCATCATAACTCTTTGCAACAAAAATCCAACTCTGCCCAGAACAACACAGACCAAGAAATAAAAATCATACATCTACATGTGAAAGAAAATAAACTGTTTCTTAAATACCACACAACAGCTGAAAACCAGTTCTTATTTCATCATCTCAGAAGGATTTCATGGCAAACTTACAAGGCATGAATTCAGTTCCATCAAGATGCACAACTGATTAGGACATAAGTGTTGACACAATTGGCTAATAAATATTTATTACAATCAAAACCAATTAGCTATGTAAAAATCAAAAAGTGTGTGTACTAGAACACATGGTATCTGTTATTTAAAAATGCCCAGTTTCTGGAATTTGCTTACAAACATAGCTCTCACTGCACAAGGAGCTCTTAATGAGGACATCTTGTATAATTTGTCTCTCAGAATGTCGTGTTAACACACGTCACAAGTTTCGTGGGGAAAAAAGAAACTACCAATCACATAATTATATTCTTTGCAACCCTACTGAATGTAAGACGTTTTTAACAGGTGTAAGGTTCATCCAGAATTGGGTCAACACATCACATTAAAATCTTGCTTGGAAGCACAAAAGTAGAAACATAATTCAAACATATTCAAGTGTCTAGAAACATTTTAATAGGATCACAAACCTCAATATGTTCATGGTTTTGTGGCACTGGTAGAAACTGAGGGAGCCTTTTACTCAGCCAAATGGTGATGTCTCTGTTTGTGTTAACAGCAAAGGGTTCATACCCTTCCTGTAAGCCACATATAGTGAAATATTTTAGAGTGCTGACATCTTTTCCAAAGTTCATTCTTCCCACTTGAGATGGGCCCAGGCTGCACACAGGTAGAAATCCTTAAAACGAGATGAAAGAATACATGGGTTGTACATAATGAACACTGGTGAACTGCTCTCTTCCATAACTGAATAAAACATCATTCAGGGGAAAAACATTAAATCCAAAAAGCAAAGATTATAAAGATAAGCAATCATCAATAGCACATCACATCTTTCATGTCACCAAGAAATGTATCTTAAACATCATTCTGAAAAACAAAAGCCCCTTAATAGTCATGGATTTTTTTATGCAATGCCCAAACTACTTCAGAGAGTCTGAGCACCAGCTCTTGGTTAATCTCTCTGCTGAGCTGGTAGCGTATTGCCAATTTTACCTTAAGTCTTACTACTTTTGATATTCCTCCTAAAATGTCATTATTCATGGTATTTTGAGAGAGTCCTACTTTAAAAGTAATAGTGCTTGTCGATGTAGCTACAATAGTGAAAAAAAATTACAAATATGCACAAAGTGCATGTCACAGATTTTTTTTAAAAAATAAAATTAATTAATTTTAAAAATTAAGAAAACTCTGGCTCTGGAAAGTGAGAACTGACAATACGACACTACAGCTTCATGAAATAAGGTATTTTGGTTTGGGATCGTGTTTTCTGTCTTACCTTTTGAATCAGCTTTACATTTGTATGCACCTTACTGTTTCACTAGCACAGGGAGCACATTTGTGACTTCTTTTTACAGTTTTTTTTTTTCCTGATTCCCCAGAATGAGCAAGGGCACATTCCCCATACAGCTGTTCTGCAGATACATTCTTCTTTTTTTTTTTTCTCTCAGTTTAGCTTCACAGACTAAAAACCTAAGAAAATCTTTTATTTCTTCTATTTCTTTTCATCCTGCTTTTCAATTTCCACAGCCACAAACTACTTTGTAGATTCATTAGACCTAGTTATTTACAAAATGCTTTCTTTTCTATCAACGAGAAACATGAAGCTCTGTTCAATGATTCTGATTCATGTGAATATAACAGGCATCGAAAAATAGGAGGACAAAATACAACTTTGTTCCTCTCTTTTCTTTAGGCTGCCCAGAAAAAAAAAAAGGAGCAGAATAAACAAATCAAACTCCAGAGCACCATCTACAGGAATGAATGCTCAGCAGATAAATGATCAGCCTTCAGTACCACTGTTTGAAGATTTCACTACATATCCACAAGATTGGTTATCATGTGTATTTGTATTAGACATGATAAATTCAATGACATAACACTATTAGCCACTAGGTGAAGTCCTGATTTTTATCTTCACAGCTTGGCTCTTAAATCACAAGGCATCAACTTCTCAGATAACACAGCTATAATAGACAACATGATATATGTAAATTCTGCTAGTGCAAATCCAATGATGGACAATAATACCAGTATTTTCTAGCACTAAACAGAAGAAAATTGTATTAAACAACACAACTAAGAAAATCACATTTGCATCTAGAGATATATATCTCTAGTAGGGAGAATTTACTAGGCTCCCTGATGAGTTAAAGGAATCCATAAGCTGTTGCAGAAGTTGCTAAGCAAAGCCCAAATAAAAATTAAGGTTTTCAATAACCTTACAATTCTCATCTCATCACTCAAAAAATGGTAATTCTTCTACCTATGCATTTTCCTGTGGTTTCATAAAAACCCCCAAACCTCCCAGATAGAAGTGAAGCGTTTTACACACACACACAATTAAAATGTAATAAAAGGTAAATGAGCATTTGCAAGATTCCCTGAAAGAAAACAAAGAAACCCAGGAAAAACTCCTACACAGGTAAAGTTGTCAGTGATGTTTTTACTCAATGTAGTGTATCCTATCAAACTTGCAAATGTAGGCAATGTGAAATCAAGATGACAGTCCCTCTCACCAATACAGTTTTCACTGAGAACAGAAGGTACTGTACATGTAGCTACTTCCTGCATATAACTGTAACTGTACAGATACTGTGGCTCTGTATAAATGGAATATAGGACTGGACCAGTCCCAGTCCTAACCATGAAAACCCTACTTCCATCTCTGGTGAAATTCTGCGTTGATTTGCCAATGGTTTAGTCGTCATTAAGGTGTTTTAGGGCTCTTCTATACATGGTACAGACAGAGCATCTCATCTCACAGGGAGCGTGCTGGTAAGGCAGTTACACGTCTTTCTACAGAACAAAAATGAATTTCAATTCCCATCTCTGAATGGGTACCTAGCCATTTTAGATATTATTTATTATTCAGAGATCCCATGTAGCCCTTGCATGCTGGAGGGTACATAAAAAGAATATTTACCCCTAACCTAGCTCCTAATCTCCAGATACACAACTAGGCTATGGAGCAAGTTTTATTTCACTGTATGAAAAAGCAAAGTAAAAAGACTTTAACACTACCATATGAAAAGTAACCCTCTACCACAGTCTATCACACATAGCAAAAGCATAGGACAGGAACACTTTTCATAATGTTCCCTACTTTCAAGAATACAACATGAACCTCCTGACTCAACCCTTCAAACACTACAAACAGTTCCTGCTCACAGAGATCACGAGTTGACAAAATAAAATTTGAGTTGTACAGTGTACCTGTTCATATCTACAGTTAAATTTATGTTCTACAAATGCATAGTAAGATGCAATTATGTTTATCAATTTAACTACTGAGATGGTATCACATAAATAACTTCATCTGCCATAATCATAAGGAGCTCCTCTTGTTGGTAGTACAACCCAACATGCAGCACATGAGTCTTATTACTAAGGTGGCAGAGCACCTTATCCCCTTTTCACTGTCCCTAATTAAATCTACAAGTTTGATTTACTGTGAGGCTGCATAAGAAATTCTGTTTTCTACAGTGAAAGGTCCCTTTTTGCAGCAACACAACATGCATATGATTCACTGATCAAAGTGACCTGCAGAAAGGTCTCAGTGCTGTTAAGCAAGAGCCAGTCACGAAACCAAACTAAAGCCAGCCTACCAAAAACAAAAGTGAGCTCCATAAAACTAATTTATTTTGGGTATTTCATATGTGTGTTTGCACATACTCACACTTAATTGCCTTCCTGCCCCCTCTCCTTTTCATGCAATATTTGTATATTAAATACCCATAATATTTTCAAATATAGCTCTGGAGTTGTTAAATCTGAGATCAGTCAGCATGTTCCCTTGAAAACATGAGGTCTTATTTCAAAGGGCAAGCTCTTTTTACAAAAACAATACTAAATTACACAGATATTGTGGAAAATCTGAGAGGTTTGACATGAAGTCTCTGACATGGGTACCAAAGCCTTCAGGCTCCATGTCAAGCCAGGAATTCCTTTAGCAGGGAGATCTGTTTCAATTTGAACCTGCAGATAGAAACAAGCACCACAAAAAGTACACCACTGTGATTTCATCAGTTTAGAATAGAAGCAGCCTACCCTCAGAATTTAATGGAATTTGAGTTTCTTTCAGAATCCCCTATTCCTTAATGGGAGTGTACTAACTAATAACTGGAAACCCATTAAAATTCAATGGCACCAAGATTATTTTTTGTATATAACACTAACAGTAAGCCAATTCACGTATCCCTCTCCCTCATCATATTACCACTGCATCTAAAGAGATCTGGAGGCCGTAAAGTAACAGGCACAAGTCTAGAAAATTAATGGCAATTATGTCATTTTAAATAAAATTAAAATATTTCTAATTCCTAATGTACGGCAGAGAAGAGAAAGAAATTCTCCCAAAGCACTCTTGAAAGTAAAATACTCTGAAATTCAGATGAAAATAAAGTGGTTAAAATTCAAAGAGGGAACTGCTTAATTAAGAGGTATGAAATTCATATTTCCCCTGAGAATAGGGTAGGGATAAGTAATCCAACAGTATCATATGGAGCTCTTATTGTTCAAAAAATTTAAATTTATCTCTCAGCTACAGCTATATAGTTTAACATTCATATAATATATATGGCAGGATAAAGGTACCTACAAGAAATGAAAGCTTAAAGCTTAATTTTTTTTTTTTTTATATTACCATAGTTCAGAAATTTTAGGCAGTTAACTTACTTAATACAATTTCTTGCCCCTTTTCTGTATCTATCTGCACACAGGTATATAATTAAATTTATAAACAAAAATACTTCTTTGGTACAGAATCAATCTGCCACCTGACATACCCTCACAATCTCTGCCATCTTTAGCAATCTCCTAAATTATGTTTTCCCAGTAAACTAACACCTGCTTGCAGATGCTGAAACCCGCTCCAAGAACCCTACAACAGGCACAAAGCTCAATCTTCTGGTTTAGAATTAAGCAAAATATTTTGGAGGATAGTTTTGTATCAGCTGACTTTATCCTGGATCAGATGTCATTTCTCCTCCCAGTGCTAAAACAAAACCTTAAAGATGGCTTAAACTCCCTACCACAGTTTCTCACTAATTGGACAGAAATTTAGTAATATTTCAGTACTTCATCTAGATAAAATCTGATGTCCTTGCCTCTCATGGCATGGGGGATGGACTAGGTACTCTTAAAAGGTCCCTTCCAACTCAAAACATTCTATTATACATTCTATGATTCCATTATATCATATGATAATCTACTGCAGTAAGGATGAAATATTAAAAGTCATGAATCTGCCTCTTCAGACACATCTCTGAAAAAGTTAAAGGGTCTCACAACAAAAGATAGCCACAAAGATCACTACAGTATAAAGCCCTTCCTCATCCTCACAGCCAGCACACTTCCTTTCCAAAGGGTTAATACTAATCAAATAGAAAAAAAGGATAAGGCAGGGGACGCAGGGGCAGGGATGAGAATGGGGACATGAAACACAAAAGAAATACACTGAAGAGAAGTCAGAGCAAAAACCGGGCAACAGCAAGTTAACAGCATGATATATTACAGTACTTACCATCACCAACCTCAAAGTCCTTGAACGCAAGCTCCGAGCCTGAGTCATCGAGCAGGATTTCACCATTTAAGGTGAACATCATAGTGTGCTCATTCATGTCAACCATACATCCAACAACATCTCCTGCCAACCAAGAGCGGCCAAAATGCTCATTACCTTGATGCCACCGCTGGGCCTGAAAATAATTAAAAGCATTTAAAAGAAAAATACTGACAATGTATGTGTTTTTCTCGTCTTTAAGGGTAGAACTAAAAATTAACTGCCTCAATTACGATGGCACTAAAATGAACACTTTCACAGAGTATCATTCCAAAATTGTGTCTGTGAGTACTCAAAGCTGACTCTGAATATGGAAATCCAGCAATTAACTTCCTGCAGGCACCCTCACATCAGCATTGTAAAATATTGCTAAGAGAGCTGACAGGGAAAACTGCTATTTCAACATTTTAGTAGGAAGTAAGAGTATAGTTTAGTTTCGCCCAGAAGTTCCATAGAAGACCTGTAATTACAATAATATGCTATCACTTACAATGTTTAATAGCTGCTTAACAAAAGCAGATTTTTAAGCAGTTGCTTTTACTTTAGTAGTCTATAAATTCATTATTTGCAAACAAACTGTATTGTTTCCTTAAGTATAATTCTAAAAATGTTTTGTGAAAAATAAATTAATCTTTCTCTCATTTCAGATTTTGGAAGGACTAGAACTGTCTGTGAATGAGACAAGCACTGGGTTTCTGATAGATTCCAGAGTAGCTGAGGGCATGATTAATGATTCCTATGACTGACTTTCAAGTCAAAGACTGCAAAGGATTTCAATGGGGTCTTGCATTGGAGTTCAAATACATTAACATCTGTTAATAACTATTGTAACTAAGCATAGAACAAGTATCAATAACTAATAGTAAATAGGGTTCCTATTCATGTATTTCATCACAAGTTGATGTTTATGCTCTGTATCCATCCTGGAAGTTGGACAAAACAAATGAACCTTTCTGGATATCCTGAAGGTCAAATTTTTTCTCCAACCAAGGGAAGAACCCATCAAAATCAAAGACAACACAATAGCTCTGTGGATTGAGATGTAAAGGTCAAACCTACGATTCAGAAGGCAACTACACAGCTATTCCAGTAAAAATAGAGGACTTCAGTGGTTTACGTAAGACACTTTACAAAAAACTTCAGTTCTCTTTTCCAGGCATCTTCTCATGCAACACATGAGTGGGAAACAAATAAACTCCCACAGCATAAATAAAATACATCTCGAGAACTTTATCTTGCTAGGAACATGCAGGAACACTGTTGATTTCTGTTACATATTTCAATAGTAATAAAGGAAATTAATTTCAATACCAGATACAAGGAATAATTTGACAATGAGTCACCAGTAGCCTTAATAACAATTAAGGTTTGGATAGCAGTTGCACTTGCCCTCATACTGAAATTAAAAATGTCAATGAGTCATTTAATCTATTCTGATTATAGTCAGTAATATAAGGTTTGTTTTCCTATATATTTTTACTACTAGATTTCGATCTGTCATTTTTTTCATACAGAATTAAATTTGAGCAAACCTTAGTGGTTCTATCATACTTCATTTAAGCTGTAAGGATTTCCATGAAAACCTTACTATACTCTTTGGAACTCACATTTCTACAAAAACTTTGTATCAAAGTTTGGCTCCAACACTTACTGTTAATAATCTTAGCCCTATTTATTCCCTAATGGCACTTCTTAGAGAGAGAACAATGAAGTAAAACTTTAAAGAAATTATTCATAGCTAATTACAGCTCTGCCAGTATTTTGAATTTGATTAAGTCACTTTGATTTTCAGTTCTTTATGTATACTGTAGAAACATGTAAATTTGTGAAAAAACATTATAGAAATGCCAAATCCTGCCAATTAATTTTTCAGGTGACACTGGTTCTAGTTATTCTACCTAGACCCTCAAAGACAGAGAAATAATTTCATGAAACATCAATGAAAGCAGAGAAGGCAATTGAGGCAATGATACATGTAGCAACACAAAAAATAAAAAGTTTTGCAGGACTCATATTATTACAGATAAGCACATACAAACCTTAAAGCCATCAAAGACAAAAGCTTCCTCATCTGAGCCAAGTTCCTGATCTGGCAGACAACCCGGCCTGGTCCAGCCAACTCTCATGTCTCCTGCCGTAACTGCCTCAAACTCAAAGTACCACTTCCCAGCCTTCACTGCATAAGTCTTTTCTGTGCGGAAGATCCTGAACTTTTCCATTATCCCACTGCACACGTCCAGTCTCATTGCTGTAAAGGTTAAAAAAATAAATATAAAGGAGAAAAAAAATCAATGCAGAAAGTACTATTTTCAACTACTGACAAGAAACAGTGAAAGCCAAAGCAAAAAGTAAAGGAATCCCTTCGAGCATAGACATGAAAAGAACAATGTGCCTGCAGAATAGCCGTGTAGGGAAAGTGTCCTTGCACATTCTGGGAATCAGGGAGAAAAAAGGATTTAAAAACCACAAAGAAAGGAGAACTTAGAAATCTGAATGCAGCTACAAACGTGAGATGACTCAAGGATCACTCTGATTCTTTTTCTCATATTAGGAAAAAAAAAAGGCCAAAAGCATGGATCTTTTTCCACAAATTTGTAATGTATTAAAGCCTGTCCAACCTTTCAAAAGTCAGCATTCCAGTCTGATCACAATTCCCCTTCTTCCTGAATTTGTTAAAAGATAAATTGTCTGCACCTACTTGTACCTGTTTGTCAGGCCATGCTAAGAACCTCTCCCTTTCTGTTCTGTTTTCTTACACACATCAAGGTCCACATTTCCAATATCACCTAAGACAGCCTATAAAATCACATCCCTGAGAACTAACCATCATGTCTCATGCCACCATGCCTGACTTCAGTTAGGTGAGGTTCAGTAAGTTTCCTCTAAGCATCTCAACTCTGTGCCACATCATTCTTCATCCATAAAATTTTCTCTTTGATAGTCTACACAATTAATGCCTTTAAAACACTTCTGAAGACCCTTAGTACCTCACCTATACAGATGAAGCACCACAAAGCATGGTAACTGAGAAATTATTTTCTTTTTAGATTCTAAGTAACATAATGCTTTCTAGAGTCTAAGCAATCCCAAAAATACAGCTGCTGTGGGAAACCAATAAGTAATAATAATAACCAAGTATAAAAACCAATACTAGAGAATTTTCTAAAATTAATGTTAAAATAAAAATTAATGATTGGAGATGCCGAACACCACTAGGGGGCTCTAAATCCCTTAATAACAGTATGGGTTTTGGCTGATCAAAGAGGATCCTTGTGAAATGTTTTATGCATTTCCAAAATTTGAGAAGCTCATAAATTCCAAAATCTAAATCCCCAAAATTAGTATAAAAATCTTTTGCTGAATGCAATTCCAGTCTTTGCCCAAGAAAGACCAATTCGTGGGACATTGTTCCCCAGTTCCTTTCCTCTGGGAATTTAGCAACAGCATTGATCACGTCTTCCAGATTCAAGAATTGCACTTGTGTTCTTTACATTTCATTAGCAACTCCCTTCACAGAACCAGCTCAACGATCTCTGCATTCTAAGGAAAAAATAGAGATTTTCAACAGTTCATATCCAAGGAAAGGCAGTGGCATGTGGTTCTCAGAGCCATAAATGAAAACTGGGATTAATATTGTTCAGTAGGATGTGGAAGAGACTGTGGAAAAGGAGTGTGCTCTCCCCCGTTCGCCTACACCTTTAGGCAGTCCCTTTATCTTCACAAGAGGCAAAGGCCTCCTCTATCAGCCAACTCACCTTCTCAGAACCAAGCTAAAGTCATGTTCAATCTTTCTTTGCAGCATCTCTTTCCCAACAGTGGGAGGGGAAAGAAATTCTAGGATTATGCAGCAGGCTCATACTCCCCCCAGGCTAGGCATAGGCACATTTAAGAGTGAGACCATGGCATTTTGCCACCAACACTTTCCACTCCACTAAGGAACATTGTTCTACCTATTCAGCAATCCAAACTTGTTACACACTCATGGTCTCAGCAATGCCTCATATTTAAAAGTAATTTAATAGCAGTATCTCATAAAAGCTAAGCATCAGAGCATGTATGTGCTTTGGAAAAGAAATTCCAAATGGTAGGTTCCTTGTGTACACTTTAGGTATGAGTTATGTCTTCTGCAGAAATGCTTTACTGAAGGTCTACAGCGTAAGTAGGTCTAAGCAATATTATCACTACATGAAGAAAAAAAGAAAATAAAATAAGATTTAGACACATTTCTCTAATTTTCCACATTTTTCTGAGATTAGAAGGATGCTAGTTTCAATTTTAATTATTCCATATATCCTTATCACTAAGTGAACTTCTGAAATATGGGTTATAGGAACTTCTGACAGGAGTTACATCTATTTATTTTATTTGTACATTATGTCTCCTGATTTCTTGTACTTTCTTAACATTTTATATTCTGCAGTTATTGAGTTAAATGTTGTGTACTGTTTCTTTAAAACTTCTTTATTCATACTTTACATAGTTTTTTTGTTTGTTTGTTTTTCTTGTCTAGAATGTCTCAAACTGACTGCCCACAGTATCAATAAAACATTCAATCTGGCAATTATGAAAATTCAAAGAAAATATATGTAAAAAGTGAGTTTAAATTTATTTATAGTGTAATTCAACTTCCAAGACCTGAGAATGTTCAGGAAATTTAAAGGCTCTAACAGACTATCCAATTCTACACTTGCAGGTTGACATTCACAGAAATTCAGTCTGCAGTCCTTCATTTTAGAAAATTTCATCTTGTAGCTTTAAGTGTTTAAATACAGGACTGTGCACAAAGTTTAGAATTCTTCATTATTTAAAGTTTAAATTTTACAAATATAAAATTGACATCTACTGAGTTTAAATATTTTTTCCTATTTGACTTGAAATAGAAAATATAGCATTAAATAAAAACTAGTCAATAAATTGTGTTTATTGATTTAAATTGCAAATAATTGCTTTAAAATGTAAATATGTTACATTTTGTAAATATTCATTGAGGCCACAGGGCAAGGAAAGAAAACAATAAGGAAAGTAAGAAATTAAGATCTAAGAGAACAGAAAATGGAGAAAAGCACCTATTAGATTTGAAGGCACCTGTCCAAAATGTTTTATTGGACCAACAAATTCAGTAGCAGAGTGAAAAAGTTCTAACCTTTTTTTGAGGAAAAAAAACCCCAAAATTAATTACCATGATCTTGATCAGGAGCTTCTAGATTGTAACCGTAGCCTAGAAGGGTGCGGACTGCCTCCCGAAGGCTGTCTTTGTTGGACTTCTTTGTTCGATCATCCAAAAGAGCATACGGTACAAGGCGAGGATTTCGTCGATTTTTCACATCCTGTGTTAGGACGGAGAAATCAGTTCAATTTCAGAAACTGTGCTTTTCTTACACACAAGATTATGCTATAATAGCAGCATAAAAATTACTGTTTATACCAGCTGAAATCATGTAACTTCAAATATGGCAAGGGATCAAAGAAATTGCAATAGACTGAATTCACTAAAAAACAAGTGACACACAAAATAAACAAAGCAGTGTGGCTTATACCTGCTGTAATTTTCTATCAAATTTACCCAATTTACAATTTACCCAAGTAACAATACAAACCACAGAAATAAGGATAGATGAAAGTTTGACAGGAAAGTCACAAGGATTATATTTCATACACTGTTTATGAAGCAGCTACCATAACAGGAAACTTGCTTCTAACTATAGCAAAGAGACATTTCTGTACCACAAATACACAGGTGTTTGTTTTATTATTATAGAACTAAACAAAATATACTGAATGCCCAAATAATAAATGTGATAACAACAAAAGAACAAAATACTACTAATAAAAAATAATAAATACAGGCAACAGCAATTAATAAATTATGAAATAGATAATAAACCTGTGCCTTACTATAACAACTACTTAAGACGTGTATTTTTCAAAAATACAGGGGTTTGCAAACGTCTGATTTATGTGCTTCATGTATAGAGATTTTGTAATAGATAACTAAACTAGCCTCACCTGCAGCTGAAGCAAAAGTATTGGTAAGGTTTAATCTTCGTATTTTAGTCTTATTAGAAAACATTGATTAGGTTTTCCTCTACTGCATTATCTTACTTGAAATCAGGGTTTATTTGGATTATTTAAATGGCTAATATAATGTTTAGTGACTAACAGAATTGTTTCCTTGTGTATATTTTCTTCTCACATCCTGTCAGAATTTATTGGCAGTGAGAGAAACCAGGCAAAGAACTCTCCATGTTTTTCCAAATGTCTATATTTATTTTAAAAATTACAAATTGGACATATCATATAAAAAATACTTGCTGTTTGTTCTCTTGGTACAATACCAAAGATATTGAGAGGCTTTTATTATTGGTTAGATTTATTAATAAGTCAAAAAACAATGCCTATTATTTTAGAAGACAGTGTCTACAGTGAAAGTACCTTACTTCTTTTACAGCATTACAGTTCTAGTTTTAGGAACATACGTGGTTTCAATTCTATCTTGGCAAGCAGAGAAGAAATGGCACATCCATTCTGAAAAAATTCTTGCAGGCATCTTTTGTTATCCCTTAAATGCTTAGATGCAAAGCTACCTGCCTCTTGCCTTGTCAAAGTGAGCAGGTATTAAAAGTACAGTTATAAACCAGAGCTTGATGAAATCTAGTCCTACAAGTAACTCATCTAGGAGAAGAAATATTAAGGGACAAGCATTAACTACATGCTAAAAGGGCTAACAGAAAGACAAAGGTAATGCATTGCTGGGGACACAAATCACAAAACCGTATCAGCTCTAATTATATTCAGTGGAAAGGACAGTGGCAGGGCCAACACCAATACCATTTGAGGGATCTGTTTTTCATATTTATTCCAAATTCTTAAGCTGACATCCTGCTTTGTCCAATGTTTAATTTCGTAGATGTGAAAAAGGGCTGTGTCCTTCGAGCAAATGCTAAAGTAAATGCTACCATTATTTGATAACGTTTGATAATAATGTTATCATTATTTGAGAAATCATTATTTGATATAAGAATATTCGCATTAACATCTGCGGTGAAGAAACACTGAGTTTAATTATTTGTCATTGAAAGGACACAAAAAAGAGAAATAATTTCCTCTGAAGCACTATAGGTCCAAAAGGTGTTGTGAAATACTGTCTTTAAAAATATGAAACAGAAGTTTGGAACAATAAATACGTAACTTCTTATCCATGATATATCGTTAGACTAATACATTTGTAGTTGCCATAGCCACCGTTAACACACATTAACATACAGGCAATCAGCTGATAACAATGTATATAATGAAATATAGTATAAGTGCTTTTAAAATGGCTAAGCACAAAATGAAAGCAAGGGGAAAGAAAGGAATACAGAAATTGTATGTATTAAACCAACTTGATTTTACAGATTTTTTTCCTTGGGTCTAATTTTATTTAGGTGACCATTTTCACCCATTCAAGACTGTGGTTACATCTTTAAATTTGAATGTGAGATGAGATTTCTTTTAACAAATTTTTTCTTTTTTTTTCCTATTACACATCTATTTAAATTTTGAATGTGTTACTTATTGCTGAATTAAGCACTCTTATTGTAATACTCATCATAAGTTTTTGTACTAATGATCTCCTGCACCTCTCTGGTATAAGTGTAGAGAATGATCCCATACAATGATTGAGCTTTGCACATTCACAATCAAGTCAACAAGAAAACTGATTAGCTAAGAGTGGTAATTTTACTGAGTACCTTTCCAAGTAGTACATAGACTGAATTCTTCCTACTCATTACAAAGAAGTTATTGGAGAGTTTTAAAATAAGTTTTAACATTCAGCCTGTTTTAAATTTTTTTTAATAATTTTTTTTTAAATCAGTATTTTCCAGTTTTGACAGCTTAATGATTCAACAGTTTTGTACAGAGTTTTTCTGGCAACCACTTGTTAACAGACAAATGGTTTGAGCACATGACATTTATATAATTCTTTTCTTTTGAATTCAGAACTTATCATAACACAGAAAAAAAAAGGGGGAAGAAGCCTGTATATTTTATTACACAGATCTGTCTTCATTTGATGTAACAAACATCCATTAATAATTTAGAATTTCATTTACTTTACTTAAGAAAACATTGCAACCATAAAAATTTGGGATGCCTTGCAGAATGTGCCCTGGATGGAAGTAATAAAGTTAAACATCAGTGATATAGCACTCACTATGAAAAGTCAGTATTATTTTTCACAGTGTACACTACGAATTCTGTTATATAGAGCAAATGATAGACAACTATTTGAATGGGCATACATACACTTATTTGTAGGGTATAAAAGCATATGAATTAGACAGTAATTGGTCAACGATGGTACTAACTGCATATAGCTCTTAAAAGGAAGAAAAAAGAACTACAGAAAAAACTACCTAATCACACACACACCAAAAAACATCGACAAGCCTTTTAAAACTTCCAGGACAAGTGAAGAATACTGCTGCAAAATAATTCAAAGGAAACGCACATCAGATGTAAAGTGCATTCTTTCATTCAATGAGTCTGTGACGTGTCGATAACTGATCTTGTGGCACTGGATCTACAACTGGTCTTGGAACTTGCATGGACAGATCTCATGTAAGAATGAAATGGGGAATGTCCATATCGTCTACAGCAGCAGAGAAAACCCTAGACAAATTTTATAAGCAGCTCTAAAAGAACCTATTAGGAGATGCAGTGTGTGTAATAAGGTTGTGTGCTTCAGAAGTAATTCAGTAACAAAAAACAAAGCATCCTATAAACCTCTAAAAGACATCTGAAAATAATAATGCAGTCTTCAGAGCTATAACTGTCATATTGCAAAGCAACTCCTGGACCTTCCCAAAGCTCTGAGAAGTTCGGGAGCAGCACAGACCACTAGACTAAAGGGAACGAAAGGTCACCACAAACATATGTAAATAAGTGCTTATCAAAAAGAAAGATAGGAAAGGACTGAGAAGTTAAAGCACACAGTAGGACGAGTGCAGGAAAAATATGGTAATTTAATGGGAACACACATTTTGCAATTTAAAGTAGTAGAGCTGTACAGATACCTATCCTGTGTCATATTGAAATGATTTTGTTCTCCTAACCAAGGCTGTTAAACTACGAGCACAAAACAAGGGTATTTCCACACACATCCATTAGACAGATGTGCTGTTGTTTTCTTAGCTCCCTTTACACCATTAGCAAACCCTAATTCCACAGTTGTGAACTGATTCTTCTTGCTGTCATATCTCCACCAACACACAAGATCCACATCTCTCACTATCACAAAGATTTCCAAGCAATTTTCACAACAAATGCTACGGGGCAACCTTGCCAGCAGTGCTGCCAGAAAACCAGTGAGCCATCATGTGCATGTGCAGCGTGGACACTGTGAGCAGAATCATTCATACCTACATCATTCCTTTCATGCCTCGCTATCCAGAGGGCAAGCTTTTCCACACATATCACAGCAGCTCATGTTTAACCACAAACCATGAAAATTAAAAATCACCTTATAGGGGGAAAGGAAAAATTCAATTCTAAATTGGTATTTACTAAAGAAGTAATTTTCAAAGTCCAGAGCATTAGAACCACAAAGCACAATAAAGTCCTCACATTATTAGCAATGCTAATAATCCAAACATACCCAACCAAAGCAGAGGTTGTATTCCTCATCTGGAATACTAGCAGCTGAGTCCTAGCCCTAGAAGTATGTGTATCTTAGTAACATACGTATTACTTCTTCTGCCATCTTCACTAAGGACCATACCCATATGGAATGCCTGGCAGAATGTGCCCTGACTACAAATAGAAGGAACTAATATATCAGTATAAATCATGTAAAATGTCAAAGTGTGGTAACATAAGTAGTTTTTACAAGGACAAGATGCTGTTTTTATATATATTTAATGAAAAAATAAGCAACAACTTGGTTTTTCCCACGCATGCATATTTCACCCAGCCTGACTTTCCAGAACAACGCCTCTCTTGCATTGCAGCCTTAGGCAGCCTGAGAAGACCGACTCCTGATCAAATAATGATGTCATCTACTTTCTATAAATCTAAAAAAATAAGATCCTGACTTAAAAAGACCAAAATGTCTTGCACTTCTGGGCCAAAGAGAAATAAGATTTCATATAATTGGCAATACCGACTAACTGTTCTAGGACAGGAACTGGCGAGCATCTTTTTTAAGATGCTTTTCACACAGTGGGAGGAAAGTTTTAGGTTGCCAATTTTTAGAAACAATTGTTAAAGCTGTGAGATTTTTAATACTTTTTCTTTTCTCAGTATAAATGAGGTTTCTGATTGCTAGCTTTTCTAGCCAGAACACAATGCAACATGAAGAAAAAGCAAGATACCGTTTGACAAAGCTATCTGGATATGTGAAAATGCATATAAGCAAAGTTTGAAAGAATCTTTGGCTGTGATTTCCACAATCAGAGGGGAGACCTGATGTCATACATTCGGGAAGAGGGAGGAGGTAGGTAATGTACTTTAAATTATTTTAATTTGCTTTCTGATCTCCAAGCTCGACTCTGTTCTCTCCTTTTCTGTCTTTTCCTTATTTATATGGATCTTGGGATTCTCCTGTACGCATAACATCACAGTTCTATGGATGTCAAAAAATAACCTAAGTTCATGGATATGCCAAAAAATACCCTAAGTTCATGGATAAACTTGTATGAGTTCTGAATATTTTTCATTAGATTGTGAAGATTTAGTCACAAATAACATCCTTTTATACTTCAGTGCTATTTTTCCATCATCTTGTTATGAAAAATTCCTTAAAAGTAACCAAACAAAAAAACTCATGTAATTATGATGGGACTTAATATCAACATCCATAAAGGTAAAAAAAAAAGCCCTCTCTCATAGCACAATTATGATTATTTTAATTCACTTACAGCAAGGCTATATTGCTCCTTTGCCTGGATCTAACTCCTACATCTGTCCTTGTTTATTTACCATTTCCCCAGTTCCAAGACCACCAACTTGCAGGTAATCACGTTCTCCCTTAAAGGGACACTGTCAAGTATTTTCATACTGATTTTGTTCTTGTTTTTTCTCTTACCTTACTACTTAATATGTTCTTTTAATCAGAAATACATATTTTTCCTACCTGTTTTGTTCTGTCTGCTCCCTTCATCGAGCAATAAGCAACTGTGAGTCTGTACTACTAAAAAATACTTACTTGTTTGTGATCAGTGTGATCACAGTTGTCAGGACAGTTCTGGGAACAGGATTTATTAGCTAACTTGTACTCCCTCTCCTAGCTGGCTCTGCAGCAGCAGAACAAAAATACTGTGTATAGTCATGCACAAAATGTAGCTTGCTATATCTTGTTAAGAAAAAAGCCTGAAAAGCAGTGGTGGATTTAGAAGAAGAAGAAAAAAATCTGGAAGTTGGAAGGCATTTCCCCCAGAAGTTTTTAAAGAAAGAAATGGTTTATACATGAACTACTTGACAGTATCCCTTTAATTTTTTCATTTTATATAATCCCAAAATGATGAGGCTCTCATACAGAACAGACCTACTAGATTATTTAATCCATCCTACAGCCACAGCATGACTGCTGTTCATAACATATTTCCCAGTGATTAGTTCATCTACTTTCAAACATCTGTAAGCTTCTTTCCCTTAGGAAAGTATTTTATAGCTCTGCAAGATCTGTTTATAGTATTATACAGCATAACATCATGTCACTTTGTTCCAGTACTGTAACATTTCACAGCAATATGATGGGATGACAAAATGTAGCCCATGAAATAAATCCACTGGAGGCAAGCAGAAGCATGTGAGAGTGTGGACAACAGCTAGAGCTAGCAGCTTGCCATGTGATATGTATGTCAGCTAAATTAGAAGCTTCTCTGCACTGCACCCAGGAAAGAGCACCTTGCTATTCTGCTCTCTTCTTATGGATTTTAATAAATGGTATGTGTTATCTGTACATTGTAAGCTATCCTGAAACTCAGCTGTTGGTTTTTTCTGCAGAAGAAAAAAAAATAATTATTTGAAAAGAGAAAGATTATGGAATTAAGAGCAAATCAACATCAACATCCGAAGCATGGCAGCTTCTGCAGGATGTACTATTGTTGGGAAAGGGCATCTTCTACCTATTTAACTATCTATGAGACTGCAGTAACTCATCTGCCAAGAATAAGGGAATAAAGTACACTGTTGATCTTGTAAATCTGCTTCCTGAAGGTCATGAATATTTCTGAGCTCTTGTTTACCTTTAACAATCATTCTCTGTTGAAAGTATAACTATGACACTGTTCACTGCACCACTGCACTACATTCTCAACAACAGTGCACAACTCAGCACACAAAAGTCTTTAGTCAGTTTGAATGAAGCAGACACAAAAAAAATACTTGGATGTTTAAAGCATAAGCACTCAGTACTGCAAAACCCCAATTATGTGGATTTCCAACTCCAAATGTGATCAGTTTAATAGGCACTTAAGATTTTTAGTTTTACATTTTCCAGGCTCTTCTCTGCATGCCCATAACTGTCTTTGTCTTGATAAGGAAGAACAGTTATATATTTATCAGATATATGTAAGATCAGTCAAGATTTAGAGCAGAAGCATTTGTCTAAGCACAACCTGGTAGTCAAAATCAGAGCTTGATTCACACCAATTACTTAAAAAATTTCTGAAAATTTAACTAGGGGCTACCATTCCAGTAACCTTTTTTATACAAAATCTTGTCTGTAGCCATCAGAACAGATTAAAATACCTAAATCCTATTTGTCCAGTCAGACACCTTTGAGGTTATGAAGTCAATTTTTAAAAAACTCTTGAAAAATGGGTAATGCACCGTTCAGTATAATAAGACTAAGGGGTTTGGAAATAAAGCTCTTTTCCATGAGATTTCTCACACCAAACTATACATTTTAAAAAGTGAGCACAGATTTCATTTTCATGTTGACCTTTGTCATCCAGTGAGCAGGAAATTTATTAGGAAGGGAGCCTAGGGAATGCCAGAGTTCCAAGGCCAAGTGTCCCAAGAGTTTCCCCTCAGGAAATCGTTTTAGGAGTCAGTAGATAAAATACAGAGAGCTGTTCAGTGAGTAGATGAATCCTCTTTTTTCCCCCTCTGCTCTCTCCCTGTTAGACTCAAAAATGTCTCCTCACAGGGCCACAATATTTTAGGTTCAACAGTAAGTTTCGTCTCTTTGCCTAGGCACAGCACTGAGAACATAAGACAGACTTCATGATTCTTCTGACATTAAGCTGAAGTGTTTACTTTTAGGTTATATCCCATAAAAGATTCTTCTGATTAATTTTTTGGCAGGGATTGGGTTGTTTTTTTTTAAACCCAGGTTGTGGCCTGGAGCAACTCCACTGCCTTTTGGGAAGTATAATAAGACTAATGATTTATGACTATCACATCATACCTCTTCAAATGCAGAACCTTCTATATCAACAGGCACACCAAAACATACATAAAGACAATGTATAATAAAAATATTGTGGGGATGTAAAGGAGAAATTTTTTTCATTGTCACCCACTCCCATTACATCTTTTACATACCATTCTCAAATCAGTAACACTGGGAAAGTCTTTGACATCATCATTTAACTGACCTTCCAACTTAGTACCTCACTAATTCAGAAAACATGCAATTTAGCTGCAAATTCACTCCAATAAATAAGGCAAAATTATTCGTGGGTTTTTTCGAAGACAGAGATACAAAGGGTAGGTTAAATTGTCTTCAAGATCTAAGAAATCTTATTCACTACATATGAGTCATGGGATTAAATTTTCCCAATGCTACTAAGAAATGTAATTAGCTAAGAGATGCATTTGATTCCAGAAACTTCTTAACTTCATCTTAACCAATAAATTCTGTTGCAAAACTAAATTTAATTTTGGACTATGTCAAGTTCCTATCAAAGTTGTAACTATTTCCCAACTTCCATTCATTTCAAAACTCCCAGTTGGCAAGGTCCTGTATTGAAAATTACTGCCTTGTGGAAGAATAAAAAATATGGGAGACATGATATAAATTATTGAGTGCATTCTTTAATATATCAGAAATATTTCTTTTGAGCATACAGTTTTTCATTCTAGAAATGAATTGTGCACTGCCTCCATAAACACAGGATTGAAATAGTGAGTTCAAAACAAATTAATCCCCTCCCCCTATCTGACAACAGAAAATCATCACTTCCAACACTTCTCATAATTCATATTCCATCAGAAATGTTAACAGCACTTCAAAGGGCTACCTTCTCTTACTTAAAGGTACAGTATTATGGGAAAATTTAATCCTGGGGTAAGCAGGGGACTTGCACAAACACTGAATTATCTTCAGTGTTTTCCTAGTAGGGAATATTACATATATTCCAGTCTGCAAAGAGAAGAATTGACTCACTCTCTGTCTAGAGCCAAATACAGAACATAGATTTCCAAAATAGCTTGCAAAGTAACACAGTGACAGCTTCACAGTACAATTCTATAATGAACAATGCTGAAATGCAGATATGCAGGATATATTTTGTCACGTATGCATATCTGTATCTGATGATGTTAAGTGCTTAACTTAATATGTATAAAACTAGATTATTTTATTATTTTATACAGAAGTTTTGCAAGTAGAATGAATTTTGGTCCTTAGAATTTGACATGTGTGGCACTGAAATGTATAACTCAAATTTTTGTCAAAAACTAAACCGCTCTGTGTAGGAAGAAAAGGGTATGTACCTGAAAAACAGCTGTTTCTCATTTTTGCAAAGATACTGATCTTTTATGCTCAGCACAAAACCATGAAAACTCTTTTTTTTCCTCATGGGGTGAATTGTCCTAAAATTTCACTGTGAAATGCTACTACATATTTATTAATGCAAATGAAGAGACTTTTCTGTATATAAAATTCATAACCAAACACAAAAAGAACAGAAAATCTTAAGGGGAAAACTGATCTAGAAGCTGTCTTCAAAAATACTAAATAAGGCTCATGATATATCAAATTGACTTGTTTGGGTTTTTTTTTTAAAGAAACCAAAGAACTTGAGTTTTGCTTTTAATAATCCACCCTGCCTTATTCTTACTCCCCTCCTTTGTAGCACATTGTGATAACCACCAAATAATATTCCTATTCACTGAAACAACTAAAGTAGGACTGGAACTTTGAGACTGACTTAACTATACCCAGTTAAACACGGCTTCTGCCAGAAATATAACATATTAGCAAAGTTATTACTAGAAGTTTACATTCTGATTTACCTGGATAAACAAAATTATTCAATTCCCAGAACTGCAAACATTTAAATGATTCCCCTAGTGAAAGTCAGTATTTACATTTCCTAAAATACTGGAGCACATTAGCATCCTGCACGCAATTTTCTCACCCTGAGATCTAGACAGCATACAAGAATATACCACCAAGTTTTTTAATACTGCTTGTAGAAGAGTCTCATACTGCTGTTTAGCAGGATTGCTTTAATTATGTATTTTTGTTTTCTTTGACTGAAAAACTTGCATTCATTAGCTGTGTATCACCATTATTTCCATTTAGCTGTGAAATATCTCAATAGATAAATTTTAAGTGTCTGAAGTCAGCACTTACCTGCTGGATGCCGTATGTCCAGCCTTGCCTTATACGGTCCCTTGCCCACACATTGTGGGCATTCTCTGCTAGTTTATCCACCATAGCTTCTTGAGAGGGGGTCAGTTTGATAAAACTCAGATCCATGGGTGCTGGCTTATATCCACTCAACAACTGATAGCTGTTGAGAAAAACAGAACTTGCAGTTACTTTTTCAGCAAGAAAAAAAGATTAATAGAAACCACAAAAGAAAGAAATAACATCTATGCAATATATCTATATAAATGTGATATCTGCCTTTGGACATAAAGAGTAATAATGTACATTTGAGTACTGATTTCTTTTTGATTCTCTTTCAAGCTAATTGCATCTTGATGGGATGAAGTAACTGGTAATGAAGTGACCAGGGTCAAAATGGTCTAAACTAAAAATGTTTTTAAAGTATTTCAATAATGCCACATATTCAAAGTAGTAGATTAAGCTGTTGTTTATCTAAATGCTTATATCAACAATATTATTGCTATCTCTGAGCAGATGGCAATATTTATTAAATTCTATCTACTTCCCACTGAAATGAGAAAATCTATTCTTCCTGTTACATAAAGGGATGCTGAGACAGAGCAGGTCAAATGGCCTGCTCAAGAACAGTTATGAAATCCACCTTAAAAGTTTTTCTTCATAATAATTCATACCTTAATTATCCTTCAAATCATAGGAGCAAACATTTAAAATTTAAGCATGACTTCAGAATAGAAAGGCAGCTTCCTCAATTTTTTTAGCACTCCTAGAAATGCTACTTTTATAAAGTTGTTCCCTTCCAATTAATTACAGAAATCTCCTAATTTACTTACAAGCAAATCTTCAAAAAAGGATGTAAAGCATATGGTCATGGATGCAGCACAACAGGACTTACTAAATCTACAATGAAAACTTACAGCACTATGTGGCACCACCATGGTGGTGGACACAGCCCCCCCTTACATCAGCTGATGAGGGAACATACAAGGAAAGAGGAGCAGGAAGAGAAGACTGTGAGGGAAGACAGACAGGGGCTGTACAGGGTGTCTGTGCCCAAGGGGCAGCCTCCATGACCTGACACAGTTGGTTCTGGCTGGCCCCGAAAGGCACCCATTGCTGGCCAAAGCCAAGTCCCTCAGCCATGCTGGAGGTGCCTCTGGAAAAATGTTTTTAAGAAAAGGTGAAGAGCTTCACTGGCAGAGAGGAGTGAAAGGGGGAAAAAAGTGTGAAAAACAGCCTGCAGACAGCAGGTCCGGGGCTGCAGGGGGAGCAGAGGCTCTCCTGGTACCAGATCTCAGGCTTTCCTGTTGTCCCAGGAAAAAACAGGCTGGACCTTGCGGATGGACGTACCCTAAATATCTCTGAGTATGGACCTCATGATATTAAAGGTCTTTTCCAACCAAAATGATTCTACGATTCTATTTCTCCTCCAGCATACAAAGCACTATTTTGGTTGAAACAAAAGGAGTCTGTGAAAATAAACAACATTCTCTCATTGAAATTATACACCCTGAAGTGTATAAAGAATGGCTAGTTTAAATAATTGCTCAATTATTTTCTAAACAATTTGGTAATTTTCTTTATTTGTACGGACAGAGAGAAACCCATAAAATTAAACAGTATTTATCTCCATTTATATTCTAAAATATTCAAATAGTTTACAAATCTAAATTAATTCTGTTCTGTGACAACCATTTTAAAACACATTTAAACAAATTATTTGTTGAAAACAATAATTAAAAACAACCAGGTATTTAAGGGGGTTACCATCTATAAATAAGGGGTTGGATCTTCCTTCAAAATTACCACAGTAAAAAGAAAAAGCTTAAGTTTGAAAACAACAATTCAAGAACATCATTCTAAAATCAGCCATCCACATAGTTCCCAATCTGCAGGTTTCTATTACAGCAAGGCCCACACAGGAGTTAACTGCCCTCACAGTTACCTCTCCTCAGGTATCTGTGAAGTCACTTCAATGAGATGAGTAAAAGAAGACAGTAATGCAAACAGTGAAACATATGAAATTAGCACACTTGTCAGGTTGGCAATTACTGTGCTCTTTCCTGTCACGCTCCCCTGCATGAGCTTTTAAGAATATTGCCACAATGTTTTTCTTTCCTTTTTGCTAGTTTTTTCAATCTATTACATGTGAGATATCAAAATCCTGACTTTGTATGTATGGTATGACTTCAGGTTTCTACAGTTACGACTGCTAATGACATTAAAAACACTCAACATTTTTGGTCTTCTTATATTAGGAAGCATGATTTCTTCACACTTGAGATTTAGCTGCAGTTTTTCAAAAGCAGGAAATTTGATTCACTTGAACAATCTTGCAAATGCACATATATTTCTGCCCAGGAAATTCAGAATGAAAATACAGAAGGCCCTAGATATTTCTTCTTTGAGAGATATACAGTTATTTTGGGATACCAAAACTGAAGAGCAGTTTGGGGGGGAACTTAAATTAATACCTTGCTTTTATTTCCATTCATTCTGGCAAAGCCACCACATGAGGGATTCTGAAATTGTAATATCAATGGTATGCAAATCTGTGCAGTGTGGTGGATATCAAAGGCTTGAGGGTCCAGGTTCTTAAAGATATCTTCTAGTAGTAGTCTTACCTAGAAGACTGCCGGAATCTTGCCAGAATGAGGCAAAAAACTTTGGCTCACAAAAGGAAGAAAGAAGGCATGCTTTAGTTAAACATGTGCTGAAGGTTATTACACTGGCCTCGGGGACCGCATGTAATACAAAGGTATGGGTCAGTGAAGGATTGCTGTGAGTAATGGAGATATGCAATACCAGAGGAACAGCTATTTCTGCACAGAGCACATTCCTGCAAAGAGCAATGAGGTGCTACTGGTGGCAGGAACTCAGCAACAGCACTTACCATTGCTCTGAGTCATAACCAAGGAAACTAAATTATTAACTTAAATTTAGGAATAACAGACCATACAGAAGTTCTCTCCTAGTAAAACTGTGACCTTTACTTTTCCAATTTTTTACGTATTATATAATCCCCCTTCATCCCATGGGCTCAAGGGTAAATTGGGCAGTAAGGCTGTCATTTAGGCATATGAAACCATAGTTCTATTATCTCAACTGTGTTCAAATTCCCAAATTCTTCATTCCCATACTGTGGTGGAGTGCACTGGTGCTAAGAAGCCAGGACAACTTGGCTGGGCCATGACAGCTGGTTTCAGAGCTGTGGTAGCAGAGGCCACTACACCATACCAGGCTAAGCCCTGTCTTACCAATGCTGCTGCCAACAGATCTCTTGGAAAAAAAGTCAGGTGATTGTACCAGTTCTCTACACCTCAAGTCATGGCCATTTGAGAACTTTCAAAAGGGTCGCCTTTAAATATCTGCAGCACAGTAAAATACATTGACAAATTTTCTGTAAAAATTCTTTACAAAGTCTCTTTGGTACACACCATATATAAAAGAAACATGTAACAGTGAATGTCACACATTCCAATGAAGCACAGAAAAACCTAAAATTTGTCTATACATCAGGTGACAAATATCTGGAAGATAAACCATGAACGAAGGTATGTGAATATTTCTGAAAATTCCTGAGAATTCATGCATGTACGTGCATGCCCAAGAACTAATAAAACTAGCAGTGTAAATATGGAATTGTTAAAATAGAGTTAGGCTCTTAATTCACACTGCTTAACAATTTCAACTTACTTCTTTGGAAGTTTCATTTTTTTCACTTTTTCTTCAGCACGTTCATCAGCAATTCCAACATGGCAGCCTAATGCCAGCAGGGTTCTAGGGCACAGAAATCAGAGTTTAATTACTGACAGTGTTTCTACATTTAGCATTCCTACTGTTTAAAGGCATACTGTAGTGCCTACAAACAGCACTATAAAACAAATGAGACCTTTGGAAATTACCACAATATAGTATGGAAAGATCAACACCAGCCTTTTTATATATGTAATAAGCTTTCTGATAGAGCTAAGAAAATGCCACAAGATGTTCCTAAAATTTTTAGTAAAAATATGAGTAAGGTACTTCAAAATGGAACTGTCATACAGTATATTTCATCTATGAGGTATCAGTTTGAAGATTCTCTGTCCGTGAAATATTTTTTCTGCTTTATATACTTATTCATATAACTGACATACTCATTCATACTGCTTCATATCCACATCTTTTAATGTTTTGTTAATTATATCACAGGTGATAAAAAGAAAAAAGGCAAAAAATATCACTTATTCGCAGAATGTGTCTTCTTTCTGAGGAAGCTATTATTTAGAGATTTCAGTTGGATCTGCATCTTTTTAGGACACACTACTGAAGAGAGAACTGACAGCACAGTACATGATAAGCACTAGGGCAAAACTGCCATCTTATTCAAGCTAGACCGTGTGTCATGTATCTACCACAAGGCTTATACCACAGAGCCACTGAATCAGCCCATTGTGGCCTGACTCTGCAAAATGCAGCTCATTTCAGAAAACAAATATTTATATAACCTTAAACCAGGTTCAACAGTATTAACTAATTTTTTGATTACTTCAGACTTCTTCCCTTCCTTATAGTCACACTGTTCAGCAGCATAAATTTTAAGGCTCATTTGTCTACAGGATTTGATCTGTAAGTTACTAATTATTTGTTTCTGCATTTATATTCAATGTTGGCTTATAAAGTCTTTCTTTAGTCTAGGTGCATTACTAAAATATTTACACTGAAATCAATAGAAATCCTAGACAAAAGTCAGAGACTTAACTTTGGAGTCTGATAAGAATTTCCTCAAAACCTGAGGATGATAACCATATTTTTGATAGAAACTGGTAACAGAAGAAATCACAGGTGTAAATACCTTGGACTCCATTCCAAATTTTCCTGAAGTGGAAGAAAGGTGTCAAACAAGGTTTTTATTTGTTCTTGCCACTAGCTAAAACAATATTTTCTAGTCTTGCTTTAACTATATTTACTGTTCTTGAACTGACTGGAGAAAAAAAAAAAGAGCATAAATACCCTTGTAACATTATTTCCCTAGGCAGATGAATTGTCTGTTTCAAGGACATTCTTACAGCATATTTTTAGTGCTAGCTACAGAAATTAAGTCCCACTGTTACGGACTGTGAACCCTGAATTAAAATTAGACAGTAAAATCAGAAATGAGGAAACTAATATCCAGTGGCCCCTTCCTGCAAAACACACTATCTGCTAAGAATACTCCATGCAGCTAAATTTCAACTGGCATAAATAGTACGTGATTCCTATGCAGCTATCACCAGCATAAGTAGGAGAACATATCTAATCGTGAAATGCTAACTTCTGGTAACCCTAATTTTCTTGTAATGTAAGCTAGGAATTATCTCTACCCAAACAAAACAAATTCAAATAAGAGTGCCACAGGAGGATAAAATGACAGACTGTACTGGCAGAATCTGAAAGACCATTAATGCACTTCAAACCTAAGCAAGAAAAATAAAAGTGCCTGAATGCAACTCTCATCATCACAATGATACAAGTAATTATCACACAAGACTGAGTAAATACATAGAAATGGGAAAGTTAGTCACAAAATAATAAGCAAGAACAACAAAAAAAAATACAAGACCAGACTATAAAATATAAGAATGTGCAGAAACAGTATGAATAAGCATATTTTAATCCCATGACATTTTCAGAGGCAACTCATTCCTGCATCTTGACATTTCATACAGTATGTAGTTTTTATAGTTCATAAAAGTATTCAGTTGTACAGAAAAATATACACAGATCCAATATATGGAAAAGAAATGGTGTATCAGATAATATGAATCTTCCTTGGTTTCTAACTCTCTCATCTGGCAGCAAGACTGACAACAAACCACCAAGGAAAACACAATTACAGTCAGCATTATTCTCGATGTCTTGCAACTATTTCAAGTATGCAGTTTGAGGTAAATTATAAAGAAAATTATTAGGAGTTTTTAAATAACATTTTCTTTCCCTTTTTTCTCCCGTCAAGGTTGACAGCTAGTAGATTAGACACATCTAGTACAGAAATAGTCAAGATAGCTTACAATTCAAGTTGTCACCTATCGATCACCTAGAAGTGATTAGTGCACTAATTTTTTCACATTTTCAAGCTTGTAGAAACAAACTGAGCAAGACTCTCCTAGTCCCTGTGCAACAGATGTCTACATGATAAATACAATTCGATACTACAAAATTAGAACTTCATTTTTCAGAAAACAACTAATATAAGAAAGTAAAGACGACTTAGTTCAGTAAGCATACAAATTTTAAAAAACACAGAAAAACTGAATGCTTTATATTTCGGACACTATCCATTAAATGGAAAGACTCTTTCTAGAGTAAGCAAAAAATTACTAAAAAAAGAGCAATCCATAACTTGTAGGTTTATAAAACAAAAGCTTTTTTTGTTTGTTTTGACAGGGTTAGATTAGAAAAGCACTGAATCCTGAACCAGAAATCATGCAAGGATTTAATTTTTTCAATACTTAGTGAAACATTAGCAGTGTGCATTTAATTAAGAGAGCATGATTTTTCTGCAGCCTGAGCCATATTATATAGAGTTTTCTAGGAAAAGATCCAACTGTAGTGAATGTTAATGACATCATCTTTTGTACTTTCATAAAATAGAAAGGAAGAATGTATTCTGAATCCCTAGCACATTGCTCTGCTAACAGGAAATGCTCAAAAACTTTCCTTGTAATTCTAATATCTACCCGTAGAAAATCTGAACTTACTTTCTTGCTTCCAGTTCAATTTCTCTCTGAATGCTTTACCTCTAAATAATCGCAAAATATCCCTCCAGAAACTGCTTAGCACTTATGGTCATAAATATGTTTTTCACTGAGTAGTTTATTTACTGTGGGAACAGTAGATCAGTAAATAGTGCAGAGAAGCTGGCCTGAAAAGAAATCTGCAAGAAGTTCTTGAAGGAGTGTTCTGCATACCTTTCTACTATGAGGACATCAAGTCCTTTTATTGTGAGTGTAAACACTATATTGCACTATCAGTTTACATGGCAAATATTTTAATAATTAAATATTTCCAGAAAGGTAATATCACGTGTGGACATTCATCCTTTTTCAACTCCCTGAATAGGAAAAAGCAACTGTATTCTAACAAGAAAAAAAAAAGAAAGAATAGATTTCAGATATGGGTGACTGAAGAACCACATCTACCATCGAGCATTTATCAGTTTGAGAAATATTTTTACATGTTGGCTACATGCAATGTTACATATGGAAGAAATTACTTACAGTAACAGATTTTTTAATTAATTCACAGCAAAGCAAGAACTCACACCTCCTTGATTGACAAAGCTGAGGTGAGAAATTGTATCTTTGTGAACCAGAAAACTAGATTATTTCAACAAACCCTTTAACGTCCCAATGAAATTTTCTAGCATTCCAACTGGAGAGCTTCCTTCCACAAAAGGAGGGAATGCCTCCTACTGTTTGTTCTGTGGCAACATGCACAGACAACACAGAAATAGCAGCAAGGGCTCCTGAAGCAAAGTTCTTAATTTAGTCATGTGCAAAAAATAAATATCTATTGAGCATCAAAGTGTGTTTTATCAATAAAGAAAATTAAAAATAATTAAACAAAATTGAATTAAACCAAATAAGAAGTAAAGATTTTTTTTTTCAAAGCTTGGATCTAGTATTTTCCTCCTAGATGAAAACTGTCTGAATTGTCATTTCACAATCAGTATTACCACAATAATTCTAAAAAGACTATCAAAGTCATTTTTCAGTGCCAAATACAAAATTCATTAATGTATCTCACGCCCTCATTTGCATATTATTACCCTCACCTACACATCAAATTTTAATTCGCATGTCAATTTATAATTCTGGAAATTGCATCTCCTTAAGAAACTCTAATTATAAACTTCAAAAGTTCTAGCAACTTACTTCAGTGTTTCAAGTGACATTTGCAAGTTATAATTTCTTTCCTGCTCCGGCAATTTCGAGAACTCCACTAAGCATGGGTGTTGCCTTTTGTTGTCATCTCTAACCTGAAAAAACAGTAAAGAAATAAGCTTAACATGCCTTAAAAACTGAATGAAATTTAAAACCAGTCCAATCAAAAAGCTGATCCTGTCAGAGTTACTCAAACTGGACAATACTTCAAAACAGAAAGTATTCTGTATACTCAGAGCATTGTCATTGTGTTCAAGCAATGCAGAATTTGCATTTTCAAATAAACTTCAGATTTGCATATCTCAAGTGGAATAAATGCTAATTTGTACATGCTGCTATACAGATATTCACAGGAAATATGCAAAGTTCAAAAACAGTGCAATCTATGTTTTAACATACAGCCACAAAGTACCATCTCATCTTCAGCACCATATTTGAAAAATTCTACATCCAGTTTGTATAAATACATTGATATACATAGTACTGAAATCCTTACCCAGTGAAAATAACAATATAAAAGAAAAATCTTCCCCATCTCTTACTTCAGAAAATGTTTGTTTCTGTTATTTCCAGTACCACAGAAGCAGAATGTGACTGTTCGGAGGTCACATATGAGTGGAATTTACTTTTACTGTAGTGATAGGAGAGCAGTACCAACTATAATTTACAAAATCCTACATTTAGGAACTTAAAAATTTGATCAAAACCATTTTTAACCCTCTCCAGTTTTAGTCTAATACTTGGCCATAACCAAGAAAGTCAACCTTGGAGGCTGGGATAATCAAGCACTCTACAGCTCTCAACATCTTGTGCTAGAGTTCAGCCAACAACACCTACAAAGGCTTGATAAAATACATTAGTTTGAAAATATTACCTAAAAGACCCCAGTGCAATTGTTAACATCTGCTCAGCTGAGACAAATTTTTTAACCATGTATTATAACATTTTTGTGTCAATCTTTGATGGAGCATAGTTCACCATTTATATTAACCTTTAAAGCTGAAAAGTGGAAGTTATTGAAAAATAACATTATTGATTTTTGATCAATCAGATAATTCTGCTGGAAAACTGAATTTTAACAGTTGAAGTTAAGAAACCTGTTACAATTTTTCAAAATTGATCGTTACACTACTTAACCTAATTTATTTAATCTCATGAAAAACAAACACATTTCTCTATAACATTTCTGAGTAACATAGTTTTTGCATTTTGATCCCAGCACATAATTCTCAGATTGAACAGCAGACATTTGTTTATGTTTTGGATTGAAAAATCTTTACAGTCTCTAGGGGGTATTTATCTTGATTTGATGGGATTAATATTCTTTGGACAGACAATACAGGCAATTCAACTGTCAAACTACTTAGAAAAATAATAGAATATAAAATGAAAATTACCTTTTAGCAGCTCTGAAACGTTTATTTACAGATTCCTAAGATCTATCGTAATCTGTATTAAAAAAAATTGAGTATAGTCTCTGAGTTTAGATCTGTGTACAGATAATTTAAGTCTTGGACGTCAGTTATTTTCCTCAGAATTCCAATATTAATTTACTATAGTGACACTATTTCTGTTCTACAACTACAATGTATAATAATTCTATTATATAGTCAAAATATTTGGTGAGTTACCTTCCCGTTTCTTTTTTTTTCTGAGTACAAAATAAAAATCTACTGCCTTGCAAACACATTATATCAGTGGCAGAACTCATGACACCCATCAATTCTTAATTTTTGTGGCTGGTTTTAAATGTGCAGTGACACTGAACAGAAACAACGATATGCAGATACATCTCCTGATTTCAATAGAACATGTATTCAGACTTAAAATCAAGCCAATTAACAAAGTCCATGATTTTTCTACATTAGCTTGCTATTTTACTTCATTACATGCATAGAATGCAGTAGTAATATGATATGCAATAGCAGGTATCACTTTGGTGGTATTACATACAGATCTGATGACGCAGATATGTAGGAGGAATATAAAATGATACAGCAGATTTTTTAAATAATTTGGAGGGTCATTTAAAGATTCTGTCTATTTGCCTTTAAACTTTTAGACTTGGTGAAAAAACACCACTAGGTACTACATATAATGCATCTTGCTCTGAACTAAAAAGACAAAATCTAATATTAGAGGACTTGCGTGCGTATGAACAAGCTAATTTCTGTGCCATGCCTTCTCTCAGTACTCAGTAGATGCAGTGCAGGAATTCAGATAACTAGAATTGGCTTAAATGCAGATGATACAAAAATGGGAGGAGCTGTTGACTCCCTGGAGGGCAGGGAGGCCCTGCAGAGAGACCTCAACAAGTTACAGGCCTGGGAAATCACCAACCATATGAAGTTTAACAAGGGAAAGTGCCGGATTCTGCACCTGGGATGGCGCAACTCTGGATGTGCAGACAGACCTGGGAATGAGATGCTACAAAGCAGTGCCATGGAAAGGGACCTGGGTATCCTGGTTGATGGCAAGTTGAACATGAAGCAGCAGTGCCCTGGCAGCCAGGAGGGCAAAGTGTATCCTGCATCAGGCACAGCATCGCCAGCCAGGCAAGGGAGGGGATTGTCCCTCTCTGCTCTGCACTGGGGCAGCCTCACCTGCTGGGGGCAGTTTTGGGTGCCACAATGTAAGAAAGATATTAAACTATTAGAATGTCCAAAGGAGGGCACTGAAGATGGTGAAGGTCCTTGAGGGGAAGCCGTATGAGGAGCAGCTGAGGTCACTTGTTCTGTTCAGCCTGGAGGAGACTGAGGGGAGGCCTCATTGCAGTTTCAGCTTCCTCATGAGGGGAAGGGCAGGCACTGATCTCTTCTCTCTGGTGACCAGTGACAGGACCCGAGGGAATGGCCTGAAGTTGTGTCAGGGGAGGTTTAGGCTGGATATTAGAAAAAGGTTCATCACCCAAAGGGTGGTTGGGCACTGGAACAGGCTCCCCAGGGAAGTGGTCACAGCACCAAGCCTGACAGGGCTCAAGAAGTGTTTGGGTGTGACTCTTGGGAATAGTGCTGTGGGGGGCAGGAGCTGGACTTGATAATCCTTGTGGGTCCCTTATTCTGTGAAACTGATAAAATCATTTGTGAGGAACCAGTATGATTAAAAAAATCAACCTCCAGAAAATGATCAGCATATACTTTGTCACAATCCCAAAGCAAGCACATTCTACCACAATGCACTAAAGCTAGATAGAGAAAGCTAGGTAATTTAAAAGCTTTAACACCTATTTTTATTTTGAACATAACTAATTTTATCACTGCTTAATTCAATACTTATCATATATAGTTTAAATAGTGTTCAACTGTACAATTAGACTCTTGATGATACATAATGGTACACTAAGAGTTCCTGCAGATTGCTTCACAGCTGGTATGATTACACCACAATTAAAATGTTTTGACACATTAATTTAACTGAGGTTTTGCATTTGATTTGATGAGGAAATTAACTACAACAAAATCTAGAGGTCTTCTCTGTTAATCATATATTTTTAAGTACTGCTGTAAGATACACACAATACCTATGCCCACTTACCTTAATCTGTAACCTGAACTCCTCAGAAGACCAAAATCTTTTTAGTAACAAAAATAGAATACATACATGTTTTTACACATATCTAGTACCTACTGCATGTTTCTACATACTCTTCACAGCAATCTTTCTTCATAAAACAGCATTTGGGATACAAATAACAAGCTTGTATAATTTTTTACTGGTTGACTTTAAAACAAATTTTTTTTCATACTCCATGAAAATAGGAAAGAGATAAGAAAATAGTTATGTAGAGCACCTAATACAGGCACGAGACTGAAAAAGTGGAGAAAAAGAAGGCAAAAATCAGATTTAATGGAATTTCCTATAGGCAATACTTATTTGGGACTTCTAAAAGAGTAACGTCAGTCAGCACACGAAAAGAGAACCAAGCATAACTGTTTTCATTGGCTTACTCCACCAGTCAATTGAACATCTGCTCCAAGAACAAATAGGAGGTGAAAAACTCACTATGTGTTTTCTGTGCTGACAGTTAGACTGAAAACTTCAGCATCAAATAGCTTTAATACAAGAATTTTTTTTCAGAAATGCACAAGCACTGTTGGTTTCCACATGCTTTCGGTGGGAAGGTGTTTAAAATCTTACTAATTTTGGGGAGATGATGAAAAATGCAGTCCCGCTAGTACATTGAAACCAGTGTGCTGAATCATACTATGCAATTAACAGAAGATTAAGTTGGAAGATACATACTGGTCCATACTGCCAGCCAAGTTCAATCTTATTCATAACCCAAAGTTCATGGATGTTCTCTGCTAATTTTTCTCTAATCCTTTCCAGGTGGGGAGGCAAAACAATCTAAAGAGAGAAGAGATAAGAGAGGAAGAAGCTATTACAAATAAGTTTCTTGACATGCCATCCAAACTTTCATAACAAACTTTATACAGACCAGATCTCTCAACAAACCCAAGAAAAAATCAAGTTTGGGACACAGTGCAAATTCAACCAAATAAAGTAACATAGGCGTATAATATGTGTGTGTTTAAAAAGGAACATGCAATCTTTCCATTTCCATACCTGGCTAGTATCTACAGGAACTGGAGTGAAAGCTGCTTGTGATAGAGAGACAGTGGGACCCAGTAGGTCTCTTGTATAGCTACGATCTTGTTTGTACTCTCGGCTGTGCTCCACTTTCAGCTTCTCTTTTGGTAGGACAGCTTCAAAGCATGGAGCATATCCAGGTGGAGGAAGGAACTTGAACTCTCCATGGCGACCTCCAAGCAAGAAACGAACCCTGCAAATATCAGAATTACTTTAGATAACCAAGACACCTCTGGGGTAAAGCCTAATCAGTCTCTAAGCCTAAAGAATATTAAATGCTATTTTAAAAGAAAAAAAAGAAAAGAGAAAAAAGTCAATGTTGCAGCTTCTTTGCATTGTTTACAGTTCAATTTTCTCCAACTGCTGCTGGAGTTTATGATGCAGGAGTTTGAAAAAAACATGGGAAAAGTAAATGATTCTTTTTTCTAGTTAATTTTACTTCAACAAAGGCATTCTAAGTCATGGGACCAATAATCCCTGAGAGAGAGAATAATCAGTTTACTCAGCACAACTAAAAAGTAAGCAGCAGCCTTTTGAGTCTCTAAAGGCAGAGATTATAACCCAGAGTAATCAATCAAGCACTTCAGAACTCTGTCCATCGAGGAAAAGCCTCTGTTCAATCTCATTTGAGAAATGAGCCTAAAAACCCCGTGGTTCTTTCTTTTCTCTCACAAAACACTAAATCCTTAGGACACAATACAAAAACTCCTATATTTCCTTCCCTAAAACTTCTATTTGTCATATTAGTGGAAACCCAGGCAAAAGCACTCTTTTATTCATGACAAAAAGGTAAATATGTCATGGTCTTTTGTTACTGTAAAATACAATCAATGAGGTAATAATGGTATAGCAATGACATAATACCAACGTGACATAGCAATGACATAATACTGAAAAATCTTCCTAGAACATTGCCATCCTGAAGAAATCAAAAAACACCCAAAAAATTAGCCTTCAACCAGAAGAATTTTGTCTCTTTTCTGCTTACTGAGTATCTTACAAGATTCTTGTTAACGCTATACCAGTATACACTCAAAAACTGCATGCAGCACACAAATAATATCTCAATAATTTCTCTGATAACGGAAATAAAGAATGCAGGCTTATAATTTTGCATTTTCTAGCATGCAGATCTATAGTTTTACCACATTTTATCTCCTGTACTATCAAAGGCAAAGTCTAAAGACGTGTATTTTGCATTTGGAATAAGAGGTGGGTGTGTGCTCTATATGATTGCTCTTAGCTTCTGTGGTATTCTTTGAATGATCCCTCACGGAGCATTGCTCTGCCTGCAACAGAAATCAGCTTTCAGCCTTCACCTTTACCAGTCCTGATAAAGCTGGTCTCCCCGCTGGAACACCACACAATCTTTTTTAATATTATAGTTTCAAACTGCTCAATACATGGAAGCAGAAGTCTGGTACCTCAAGTGTGACTTGAAATTTTATAGAAAACCAATACAACAACCAGAATACAGACCGAATTCATGTTAACTCATGCTGCTAAAAAGTGTATGACCACCATTTCTTATGGTAAGTGCAAATAATGCCTCTTTAAATAATAGCTACTACCTCATAACAGGTGAGTTAGGGAAAATATATTTTTAATATCAAAGGCTGATGCAAAATGCTACCCTGGAGTGAATGTGTAGCAATATGTCAGCAAAGAAATTATTAAGAAGGTGTTTCTAAGATATGTCTGCAAACCACCAGAATACACTGGTGTGCTGAAAAACAAAAGATGCACTGTGTCTTCAGGACTTCTTTGTAGCTCTCACTATCCAAGAACTGGAACTTAGCCAAAAAAGCAGATGGCAGAAAGAGAAATGAGAGCAGACAGCCAGGGAAATATTCAGCATATTCATGTATGCAGGGAAAAAAAAAAGCAGACTGGAAAAAAAAAAGGCAAAAAAAAAAAAAAAAACAACTCCATGGGATGCTAACTTTATTCCTGCAGAGAAGCTGACGACTGGGAAGAAGAGGCCATCTATGTTGAAGTTTTCAAACATTCCTTGAACTGGCTGACCATTTATTCGGAAAGAGATGCTGGGGGCACTCAGGTCCAAACAGCAGCTAATAACATCATCAGTTCTTAATAGATGTTGATTGGGAGAATTTACTGTTCGTGCTACACAGCCTATGGAAGTAACAGAGACACATTTAGTGAAACTTATGAAAACCCCTCTGGTTTTCACAGCAGCCTAAAAAAAGAGAAAAACATCACTACAGAGCACAAACACATTAATACACAAATATCTAACCTATAACATCCAAGACCCAATGTTAAGCTTGCAATATAGTGAATAGCAGCATACAGTCATGTCAATACAGCTATTTCAATCATAAATAATAAAACTCAATTACATTAATGTAAGTGAAAATAATTACTGATATCCATAAAAAGAGTCAAAACCAAGAAAAGTACATTTTATTCCTTACAATACATAAGTGCTAACTGAAAACAGCCATTAGCATCTAATATGAAACTTAGTATACTTTTCTAAAGAATGTTTCATAATTTGACAAAGAAAACGATTCACTGTGAATTATTTCTGGAAAATTAGGTAATCCCTGTTAATGGCCACATCATGGTACTCTTGCAAACTTGTATGAGATGATACTACTCAGTTTCACAATTAAACTGCAAACCAGCATTTTTCAGCAATATACAAAGATGAAATTTTGAGGCATATATATCCAGTAATATATGTATTTTTAATCAGTTTTTATTAATTCTAAAGGATTCTTCTATTTTACATCAAATTACATTTATACAAGCAGAGCTTCTTCCCAAGAGAAATAAGCTATAGAATTCAGAAATAGAAAGTGATTGTGTCTGAAATTTTCTGCCATCTACTGCACAGAATTTTGGAAAACCATAGAAGCTGTATGAAAACATGTCTACTCATGTTTTCCAAAATTAACTTATGCACTGCCTGCAAGAGATATGCCATGATGCATACTAAGAACAGAGCACTAACTTTTTAGCTGGGGTGTCCAAGTTTTGTAAACATGAAGGACTTAACTAGCACTACATTTCCAAGAAGAAGCTTCTGTTTTTAACAGAAGCAAAAATGTAAATCTCAATAATTTTTCTACAAGTGAATTTTCATATACATATCACCTTGACCCCCAAGGAAAAAAAATACCAACACTTCCAAAACTCTGTACCAGTAAAATGACTTTGTGATACTGCCAGATGAAAATATCACAGCTGAGAGTTAGTTTAAAATGAATCACAGAAAGGGACAATTATTTAATGGCAGGGATAACTAAATGCTGAAAGAGCTACCAATGAAGAGTGGATATTTCATCTCCTTAAAACACACTACTTGAGACCAGATGCCGTTTTAGACACTAAAATTTAGGCAAATATAAGTTATGAAGATAACGCAAGGCTGACTGCTAACAGAAATATGTATTAGTAATTGATGAATACCCAGTAGATCAAATTATCTCAATGCCTTTTCTGGCCCTAGACTTTAAAGACCTATGTGACTTCTCCACAATAGGTACATCATCTCAGGACTGAAGAACCAAATGTAAATTATATGTGATTCTCATAAAGGCTTGGCCCAGAACAGAAACTTGGGGGCAGAAATTATTGTTGCTATTCATTAATACAATAAATGTTTCATGCTAAGAAGGTTACTCTTAAAATACCATTGCAGAGACTTATCAAGATGCAGCCTGGGATTGTAGAATCAAAACAAAGGCCATGATTTTCAATATGCAACTACCTAAAGTTCTTCCATGTTTGAGAGGTATGTACGCGTTACACAATAGCGTCAGTGAAGAAAGACACACATCTTTTCAAATCTACCAGCCGCATCCACAAGAGATACAAAAATTTGCAGATCCAAAAGTGGTCTGACTTATTTTTTTTGGCAGGATTACTGACTTGAGAACCACAAACAAAATTGTTCATTTATTCTGTTGTTACATTTCTGATGGAAATTTTGCAGTGGGTAGAAAAATAATTTTGATTTTCAGTAACCTTTTGTTTCCTCCCTAAAAGTGACCTTAGGTACAAAAGCTATCGTGGTTAGCTCATTATTTTCTGGTTCTTCTGTAATAATACTTTATCTGTCAAACTCAGTCACGACACTTTTAATGATACCATTAATTATACATCATTGTTCCAAAGTAATTCTCACTATACATGAGAGGCAAAGTAGCACCTTCTTTCCTAAGATGCCACTCCAATTGATATGCTATTATTTATTAATAAAATCCATTGCTATTTTGATTGGAACATTCTTTTGAAATGTAAAACTGTATTCTTTTCCAAGTATCAAGTCACAACGCCTCAATGCTGCAAAAACTTTAGGTGATGCAGCTGACTCACTAAATTGTTTCTCTTGTCTGCTAAGGTGCTTTAGAAAACCTGTTCATATCTTTATAGTGGAAAGAACTGCCAGTCCAATGAGCCTTTCCCCGTTTTCAGCCAATTCTATAGTTCATCACTGCCCAATAATCTCTCAAAAATCAAAAGAAAAAACATTTTTCTCAGCAAGGTGAAATTACAGTAAGATCTCTTTTCAAGGAGTTCAGGACTGTCTAACTGTAGGACTACCCATTCTAAATGATATCTGGGAATCTTTTCACAAAAGTTAAACCTTCTGAAAAATGATCAAGAAAAAGAGAACAAGCTATCATTATTCTGATTTTGCTGAGCTAATCCAATTTGAAGAGATAATAAGGTATTTATGGTATTAACAGTAAATAAAAATGCTTTACAGAGTTCAGCTTTCTCTAACACTAGAATCTTCATTCATAAATTACTATTAACAAATAGATCCAAAGTTAGCCAAGAACATTTTAAAGATGAATACCGGAGCAAATACATCATATGCAAGCTAGGAATGTGATTCTGCAAGTCTTGCAATAATCAGTCAGTCTTAATGTAAGCAAATAAAACATCACTACAAAAAAAAAAAATCTTGTTTTAAATGTATGGCAAAAAACATATTAAAAAATCTTCTTCACACCTAAAGTATTTCTGAACTTCTAAAGACCAATAATAAAAACCTGTCTTGAAAAAAAAACAAACCAAAAATCAAAAATGGAGAGTCCGGTGAATTAAATGTCTCAGACTGTTCTTACACTACCATATAGGAGTTACAGATCCAGATGACTGGTTTTGATACTTCAATTTTTGCAGCTTTGAAGGTCTAAATAAAATCTTCATAGTTACTGTGAACACACAGTCCCCCTAGCCCCCTGCAAAGTCCTAGGCTGAAATATGAATTACTAGTCTATTTGCATTACTTCATATACACCAATTTTTTTTCAATACAGAATGTCAGTTTAAATCATATTCTGATATAGGGTACTGTTTCTGTATGTTCCAGGTGTCAGCTGAAATAACTGATTCACTTTGCTGCTGTTGAAAAGAAATTTACTGGGATTGCAAACACAATTATAATGTTTAAACAAAAGTAAACAACAACAACAAAATACCCAAGAGAATACCTGACCACAGATGTAGACCATCAAAGCCATAGGAATATAAGTCATCACCAACACCATTTCCTCCCCATTCTGCTCCTCCCCCTGGGTAGGGTGAGTACCCTTCTGTTGAAGCCCAGCCCACTCGTAGATGAGTTGATTCTGCGGTCACAAAGGGCTCTAGATGGTCCACCATAAGTTCATAGTACCATTTTCTGTATTGGGCAGAGCCTTCACTAATCCCCAAGAAGATGTTGGGTCGCATGCTTAAACAGAAAGAATAAAAATAGTTATTAAAATCTTATCTCAAGGACAAGATGAACTGCTGCATACTTTTCATTGTCTCAAATTTCAAGCTTGTTTTGTGTGATTAAAACAACAGAAGTAATTTTACTTCAAGGAATCACATAGATTACCAGGTTGGAAAGGACCACAAGGATCATCTGGTTCAACCTCTCTTGACAAAACCACAGTCAGGACTAGATGGCCCAGCACAATGTCCTGCTGTCTTATAAGTGTCCCATATTAGGTAATCCACCATTTCCCTGGTGAGATTATTCCAATGACTGATTCTTGTCATCAGGAAAAATGTTACTCTTTTCTCCAATCAGAATCTCCCTAGGAGAAACTTGTACCAATTACCCTTTGTCTTTTCCATGTGACTCCTTACAGAAAGAGAATTTCCTTCTTCTTTGTAGCAACCCTTTAAATACCAGAATGCAGTGATAATGTTTCCCCTAAGCCTTCATTTCTTAAGGCTGAACAAACTCAGTTCTCCCAGCCTTTGATCATCTTTGTGGACCTCCTCTGGACCTTCTCCAGCCTGTCCAGATCTTTGCTGCATAGCAGCAACCAAAACTGAACACGGTATTCCAGGTGTGGCCTGACAAGCGCTGAATAAAGTGGGATAAAGGTTTCCTTCTCTCTGCTGTTTATGTCCTTGTTGTTGCAGCCCAACATCCCATTGCCTTTCTTTGCCACAGCAGCACAGGTTCATACTGAGCTTGCTGTCCGCTGGGACCCCAGGTCCCTTTCCACAGAGCTGCTCCCCTGCCAGGCAGATCCCAGCCTGTGCTGCACTCCTGGATTCTGTTTTCCCATGTGCAAGACATTACATTTGTCCTTGTTGAACTTGATAAAGTTCTTGTTAGCCCACTCTTCCAGCCTATGCAGGTCTTCCTGCAGGCTGGCTCTCCCTTCCCAAGAGTCCACTTCACCACTCAGTTTGGTATCACTGGCAAGCTCCATCAGGGGAGATTGGTCCCATCACCCAGAGCACTCAGGAAGGTATTAAACAGCCTTGGGCCCAACATCCATCCCTGGGGACCCCACTTGTGACAGTTTCCAGTTTGAAAAGGATTTACCACCCCCTCTGGGTGTGGCCAGGCAGCCAGTGCCCACCCACTGCACAGACCCCTTGTCTCCACCCTAAGGCATCAGTTTCTCTGGGAGGAGCCTGTGGGAAACTATGGAAAGGCTTGGAGAAATACAGGTAGAAAATGTCCACCACTTATTCCACATCAACCAAGCAAATGAAGCCAAAAGCTGACCTGCATTATATGTCTATATCTGTCTGCACCTCTTCCTCTAACTGGTAAAATGGAAAAAGGGGTAGCTTGAGCTCCAATACTTTTCACTTGCACTCCCAAAGCTTTATAGTCTTTCTTAATTCTGTCCAGGTTTCAGCTTGCAGTACCATTTATACTCCCATGAGAAGAGTAACAATGGATGGTAAGCTTTGCTCTGGACAAGTTGAGGCACCCTGCAGGCAATATCTCTGACCCTAGCTCTCAGAAGGCAGCATTTTTAGTTATTTATTCATTTATTTATTCTGGTGAAAATGGTCTATACATTTTAAGTAAAAAATGTTCGCTTCAGTAACTGAAACAGCATCCTCACTCAGATACCAATAATAATTAGTTTATGTGTTTGAATATTTAATAGATGTTAGATCCTGCAGAAAAAAATTTCCACAGCTATTCAACCAATTACCAATGTAAATGTAGTAAGTACACATTGCAGGTTTAATTTTACATAGCAAACTGCATTCTGTAACACTGACTATACATTCAAGAAAATAACATTTTAAAAGATACAAAAGTGAAGTGTCAATCTATTTCAAAATTCTCTTGTACCTCTTGCTTCTTTGTTCCAAGTCCTGTATAACTCAGTAATTTGCAGTGGCTGTAGAAATCCTTAATATCAATGTGATGTTCCTACTGCTACTCTTTTTACAGTACTTCACAAGACTACTTAAAAGGCTAGAATATCTAGATAAATAGCAATATGTAGAGTCATATATCTAAAAGGTCACAAGGGGGGGAAAAAGGAAAAAAACCTATGCTTTTCTAATCTGATTTTTGGGATAATATTGAATACACACTCTCATCCCAAAAAAATCTGTCTCCAGACAGTCATTTCTGTGTCAGCTTTGTACTAAGAAAGCCATTCCATCTTGAATTAAAGCCATAGAGCACAGAAGTATCCAAAATCAATACCAGCTATATTTCTTCAATGGTTGGTTACCCGTATCTCAAAAAGCTTTTAAACTTCTAGACTGAATGTATGTAGTGTTCACATTCCTCCACTAGACTGGGTTATTACTTGTATAAATATTTTGTTTCTACATTCAAGCTGACTAATCAACAAAAATGTAGCTCTAAGCTAGTCCCAGTGTGCTTCCTGGTAGAGGGAATGACGGGGGGAGGAAGAAGGGCTGGTATGGGTGGTTAAATACAAGTAAGTGCAAAAACAGACTTTGCTGACCTGGTTGCTTACAAAATAACTAGTTTTATTGGAAGCATATGGGTTGTCTTTTGCCAGATGTTTAAGTATAGGTACTCTTTGTATTGTTCCAAGTCAAAAATTTAATGACCTTAAAAACAAAATGTGTTTGACAAAAGCTATCTTCCAGAAAAGTCTATTATTTGTAAATTATTAGCAAGATCACCAAATCCAATCATTTTTGCCTGAACACAGTAGCACTTTATTATGCTTTTGTCCAGACCTCACGATTTAATCAACCTAATCAGCCAAATTACTCTTGTTCAAAAGTGGTTTGTGAATAGAATTTTCCAATTTCCTGGAAAACTATGTTAAACACCAATATCTTAGAAAGTTCCAGTAATACCTTAGAAAGTTCTTTTGTCAAATATTTTTGGGTCAAGGTATGCATGTCTTAGCCTAACACTAAATTTCTTCAATGTTTCCTTGGTCTTATTGACTTTTGAAAAAAATTTTTTTTCCTTATAATTGCAAGAATAAGAATCTTCTCATTCACTACTTTCTAATGCAAAGCAAAAATATGGAACAAATAATTTGCTTTTTTAAAATTTTTTTTTATTTTTTTATTTGGGAAAGACAAGTTTATTTTCCTTGTATGAGATCCAAAGTCATCTCAGAAGCTCAATCATAGAATTGCAGAATCATTGAGGCCAGAAAGGACCTCCATGATCAAGTCCAACCTTTGAACAAATATCTTCATGACAACTAAACCACAGCACTAGGTGCCATGTCCAGTCATTTCTTAAACACTTCCAGGGATGATGACTCCACCACTTCCCTGGGCAGCCTGTTCCAACGCTTAACAGCCCTTTCCATGAAAAAACTCTTCCTGATGTCCAACCTGAACCTCTTCTGGTGCAGCTTGAGGCTATGGCCTCTTGCCCTGTCACTGGTTGCTTTGGAGAAGAGGCTGACCACCACCTGGCTACAGCCTCCATTCACGGAGTTTTAGAGCGTGATAAGGTCTCTCCTGAGCCCACTCTTCTCCAGATTAAACAAACCAGTTTCCTCAGACACTCTTCATCAGACTTGTGCTCCAGACCTTTCAACAGCTCCATTCTGTTCTCTGGACATGCTCCAGCCCCTCAATGTCCTCCTTGTAGTGAGGGGCCCAGAACTGAACACAGTATTCCAGGTGTGGCCCCACCAATGCCAGGTAAAGAGAGACAATCAGTTCCCCAGATCCTTTAGCCTGAAGTAGCCTCCTTATACAGTGTGGACTTTTTATGCTTTTCAGCATCTAATAAATCCTATGGACTCTGAATTATAAGTACTATTTCTGTGTTTCAATTTTCATTCTCAATAAGTGATTTGAGACTTTTAAAAATTAACAAGTTTGAGACAGAAGATCCCACAGATCTTCACACAAAGCCACATTCTTTAGCCTCAGCATAAATTAAAACTCTGGAAAAACATGTACTTAAAATTTGTAAATGATACTTTACCAATTTAAGATTTTACTAGCTTCATCTTGTTATTAATGTCTGCTTGAAGGTAGCTTCTGAAACTCTGGAGTGGAAGGAAGGGTGAAGGCACTGTCTAAATATTCCAGGCACTGGTGAAGGTGATTGGCACAAAATTCTTAATTTTGACCAAGGGTGATTAGGAAATCCTCACAAGGTCATGAATGTAAAGGCAATCACAGGACATCAGCTGACAATGCTTTGAATGCCCAGCTAGATCTGAACCATAATCTTCAGAAGACACTACAGCCCTGCAGACTTAAAACAGCTTCAGGCAGCTATAGCTTATGACAGTTCTCTCTGACCCACGTTTCAAATTTAATCACTACTGCAAAGGGAATTTAAAATCCTAGTAAGAATAAAATATCATAACAAAAGTTTTGGAAGTAAAAGAGATTTTCCGTAGTGACTCTTTATTTTAAGCACAAGTTAGGTTCTTTTGCTTTGTTCATAGATACAGATTTTTTTCTTTTTCTTTGTACCTGCTCACATGGTTGACAAGACGTGTCTGTAAGAGCAGATCTCTTCCTGGCAGGAGATTATCACATATTAGATGTTGATTAGACCTCACAGCTACTCCATGACAAACACAGAGAGAACACAAAACATCCAAAACCTGAAAAAAAAGATTCTTTTAATCTTAAATACTTTTTCATTATCATTGTTAATTACTTCAGGCAATGTAATGCTCTATACCTTATTACTGGAAGACATGTAATGGTATGTAATTCATCCATCACAGTGGTTTTATTTTAGAACAATTCTGAAATTCTCCTAACATTAAAACATTATTCTCACTTCCCTTGAGAATTGGTATGTATCAATGTTTTTGCCAAAAAAAAAGTAACATTCCTCTTTGCTTCGTCAAACTGCTCATATACATTTTAGGAAAAGTTTCATTCCTCATTATCAAAACAGCATTAAAGTATTTGAAATTAACTTCCACACAGAAGAATGAGCATGCTTTGTTCACAAACGTTCATCTAAATATACTTGTTTAGTCTTTACCTACCTTATGGTTTCTCCCATGTTTGTCCAAAAGACAGATGATTGATTTAATATGTCCTTCCTTAATAATGTTTAGAGCTTCTGGGCTTTCCACCAACACACAGTGTAACACCTCTAGAATTCCTTGGGGAAAAAAAAAAAAAAAAATCTCTTCAAAGCGCATACAAAGTCATAACTGTACGTAATAGTTCATAATCTGGTGCTCAGTAACATGAAATAGTTTCAAAAATCATTGTATATGACAAAAAAAAACCCCAATAAAGCGGCATGAAGAATTGCCATGAAGAATCATTAATGTTAAATCATAATCATAAATCATTAATGTTAATCATAAAGCTCCTGGACCAAGTCAACACCTGCTTTAGGATCTTCTACCTTTGGGAAAGACAATATTGTACATGCAGTGCATAATTATCAGCTGCTAAAGTTGTTGCCACAATGAGAAAAAAATCAAAGGGGCTGAAGGAAAGCTGAGAAGCAGTCTTAAATCTAGAGTTATGCAATTCCTATTAGCAATGTACAGCTCTCATCATTCTGTCTTCAGCCTTTTATTCATTCAAGCCATGTCTCCAAACACACAGCTTAATCCTTGCAAAGCAAATTCCATAGCATGAGTCTTCTGCTCTTTGCCATGCTCTTTCCATTACAGGAAAATGTAGCTCTTCAACTCCCCTTGATGTGGGAAAAATAGTGGTTTTGTCAGATGGTTCTGTCTCAGTAACAGTACCGTGGCCTGTCTTTGATCCTAATGAGGAAGAGAACATCAGCTGCTACAGATAACCTACAGCACCATCACTGTTCATCCCCGTACTATTTAATGTTTTTTCCAGAGGTCTGGAGGGACACATGCTGTCATTACTAATAAAGAGTAGGGATTATTCAACGACTGAAATGTAGAAAAGGTGGAAGACAACAGATACAGTGACAATTTGATTCACCCGGTAAACAGGCTTCAAACAAAGTATGTTGTTTAATATATTTGAAGACAGTCACGTATATGTAAACAGAAAATGCACGTAGATAATGAGCTAGAGGTGAACTCCCAAAGTGATTCTACAGCCCTGAAGGTTTAAGCACAAGAAGCCTCAACTATAAACTAAAGAACATACTAAACCTGAATTTGGCAGTGGTATGATCTGGGTTGCAGTAGATGTGCACTTCCATTATTCCACCATTCTATGATTCTATGAATACTGACAGTAAAAATGTTGTTAGAAAGGATAAAAACCTAAGAGTCATGAGAGCAAGCCGAAAGAGTAGATGCTCTGTAGAAACACGGTAGCACAGTCCACCCAGCCTGCGAACTAGACTAGGTCAGGGGTCACTGACCATGGTAAAAATACCTAGGGAGGTTAAAAAAGTGTTACAAAAGTATCCTTATTCTAGAGGGCTAATCTGTAAAAAGATGAACAATTTTGTGTGTCACAGTGATCTGGGAATGCACAAAACACATTACATTCAAAATGTGGTAACTGGGCGTTTGCCACCTCTCATTGTAGCACTGAAACACACTTTATCAATACAAATAGTAATGCAGTAATAAATGATACTAATTAAGTGTGGCAACCATATCCGTGGAGTTTTCTATAGGTAGAGTCATAACCTTTTGTCTTAAAATAGTACACAAAGTTTATTTTCTAATCTTAACGTTTTCAATAACAGAAGTAAAAATACTTTGAAGATGTAAACATTTGAGAATAAATGCATGCTTATCAATTAGATCCAGCTGCCCCAGCACCTTCTTGAATTACTATAGCATCTGAAGGCTAATTACCAAATACGTTTTGCTCCCTGTGTTTCAGAAAAAAATTGCATATGAGTGAACTGTGTCTGTTCCAATTGATTCATTTTTAGATTGTCTACATTAAAGACAACTAGACTTGTTCCAATTTCATTGGAGTTGCTCAAGGCATTAAAGCACTAAGCATTTGAATTTAATACAAATGTCACAAACAGTATGCTATGCAGAGTTCATGGTAAGGAGAGTGAAAGTTTTCTTAATGACTAATGGATGAAAGGAAGCATGTGCTTTCAGGACAATTTGTTGACTCGTCTGATGTCATATTGCAGAATACTAGAATAAAATGCATGCACTTAAAGAGAAAAATCCTCAAAACCTGATATTATCTGGTTCCAAAAAACCTTAACTTGAAGCATATTTGTGTTAAAGAAGCTTCCCCGTACAACAACCATCCAGTAGCCACTATGGCAGTCATTCTTGCACCACCTGAGCTCAGACCATGGCCCCTTCACAGCTACACATCCCACACTTGCACAGTCAGACCAGGTTTCCTCACCAGCTCTACCCCAGGTTTCTCATAGCAGAATCTCAGATGTCCCAGTCCTTAAAATAATTTCATTGTGGTGCAATAACTAACAAAATAACAACTCAAGCTGGGTGCTACCAAGGACAGATCCTGAACACAGGAACCTGAGATTACCTCAGGTGTTTAGAGCATGGTGCTAGTAACACCAAGTCTGTGGGGTCAATCCCTGTACAGACCATTTACTTAAGAGTTGGACTCAGCGATCCTTTTTGGTACCTTCCAACTCAGAACAATCTGTGAATTTGTGGGCAGCTGGGCAATTATACCCCTACAGTCTAAGCATGCAGAAATCTGGGGGTCTTCAACACCTGCCATGTCTCTGAGTGTCACCTGCCTGGTCCACAGATTCCTGGGACCTTTGCTATGCAAAGAGTTAGCAGTTCAAGTCTTCTCATCTGACCCAGAGCTCAACCAGCAGCTCACACCACAGGCTGCAAACAGAGCTTTCTGCACTAAATGTAGTCCTCAACATTAGATTGCTAAAGGTATTCTACCTTTTTACCTATGTTTTAATGCCTTTAAAATTATAGGAGGGCTAGTTAACCCCATCTGGAACATATTTCAGAGTGAAAGACTAATCTAATCTTAATTTATGGATTGAAGAGACAGCTGAAGCATTTGCATTGCAGTTCTGTGATCTCTCACTTCTAATGTGGTCTGCTCTCAGACATATTTCTACTTGGATAGATAATAATTTTCCCTCTTTTGCTTCAGTGAAGCTCAAAAAATGAATCAATTTCTCATCAAATTTGTACAATCAATACACAGTTGCTGTTTACATATTTAATGCCTCTGTTCTGTTTTCATAACGCTTTTACTTCAAGGACAAGAAAAAAGTGAAAACTAGAATTTTATAGGTAATATTTGGTAGCACCAAGTCTTTATCGCAACACATTCAAGAAAACTCATTCAGAAGATGTAGCTGACAACTTTAATGTTGAAGGTGAGCTTAATTTTGGTGTGATTAACAGAATATGGTGTTTCTTCCTCATAAACACTTTACCTTAGAAAAAATTATTTTACATGAATATATGTATACAAGTCTTCTTATTTTAAAAATTTAGTATAAGCCAGTATTTCTCCCTGTTGAAGATCTACCATTTTAAATTAAAACAGTGAATATCCTCAGCCCATCAAGCCGAATAAAGCTTAAAACCTGACAAGCAAGCATCCCACACAAAATCACAAAATTACATTTACATACTAAAAGCTAAACCTACTGTGCCTCTCAAGATAACTAAAGCACAGCCTAATTAGCATCTTTTATAACTGACTGCCTCAAACCCAGAAAAGTCTTTATTGTAAAATCCGTTTTGGAGGCAACATGAAAGTTATGTTACCAACACACACATGGGGATGGAGTACAAGTGGCCTAGTTCCTAGCAGAAAACTCAGAACAAATGACTATTGCAAATATTAGTACATTCAGAGTAGATTTTGCAGCATGTCAGGAGGCTCACTACCCAGAGCAAGCAGTGTCAAATACTCTGCAGTTTACAGAATGTCTCTCATACCTTACTATACTACCATAAACAATTATGTTTTTAATTTTCAAATCTTTTGGGTTTGAGATTAAAAATTAAAAATACATACATACATAACAGGAACCATGTAACAAAGCATTTTTAGAGCTGTCATAAGAAATTTCATCTTGAACCTCCAAAAGTTGAGTGAAAAGTTTTGCATTATTTCTGAAAGCCATTGCCCTGAGAGTTTCAGATGTAAAATAAGGTCTTTTAGGAAGTAGTTTCACCATTAAGATCTTGTGAAATCTATTGACATTAAGCAGGTTGCAATCAAATGCCATGCGACTACATAACTGTGAGATCATTCTCCTTAAGTTAATGCTCTCACACCACAGGTGAAGCATAGTAGAAAAATAATCTAACTTATGATTTTAACATTTTTCAAATGCTTGTTTCAGTTTAAATTCAGTTACTCAAATGCTCAATAAAGCAAGAAGATCACAGCATCTACAGGGCAGATTCCCCTAATAATAATGTAAACCAACACAAATGTTCAGTTATGACATCTATTTGGTTAGGATGTCTAGCCCTAATGTACCAGCTGCAATGATCAGCAAACCTCTAACTAGACACCCATGCTGTGAGCAGCCATCTGTCTGCATCACTAGCTAAGAACTAAAGTAGTGATACAGGCAAAGACTCCTATGTTCCTGTTGCCTCATCTCTTGAGATACTCAAGCAGTCAGAGCATAAACATTCCAGGCTGAAACAGATCAGGTGCCTGCCAGGAGTAGGAAGTAATTCTGTAGTAAAACAGGTCCCCTGCCCTAAGGCCATAGGCCTGCAACTAAAACATGAAATAAAACTGTGCAGAAGTACATCTATAAAACATTGCTGTCTGGAGAGGCTCACATGGGCAAATGCTTCAAGGTCTCTATACCAGTCTCAGAGCCCCAAGAATAACTGACTTCTAAACTCTCTGCTTGCCCCAAGAGTTGATAAAGGGAAAAATCTGCAAGAGGAGAAGCACCAGTGTGTAACTGCTCTTTACAAGTGCAATCAACCACCACACATCTTGCTGATTAGCTAGTGAATGCCGTGCCAGTTCACCCTTGGCTCTGAGAGGGAGAACACTCCTGCCACTGACATTTGACAATATTTTCTCATGTTGTTGGTCAGCTCATCTCAGGAACAGATTTATGGCAAATAAACAAAATGCCCATGAATGTTTAATGACAAAGCTGAGGGGAACACAAGCACCTTGTTTACTGTAGGACACATCTGTTCTCACAGCTGCTCACGATGATTGAATATAACTGAGGTAAGAAATTTATTAGTATATGCCAAATGGTGACCTGCACTGAGACAACTCCTGGAACTACTTGGAATAGTCAGCAATAGCAGGATATTTCTCATTTATTAATGCCACAGTAAAAGGCTGTGTTATTCCTGTGACATTTTTTTTTTCAAATGTTTACCAGTCTAATGTAAAACAAAGACCTTTTGCAATGGGCAACATCCTTCCTTTCTTCCTGGCCTTAATATTTCAAAGACTCTTGAGCACACCATCTATCTGTGGCAGACCTATGATTGAGGAATGGAAAGAACAATATGGGGAATGCAATTTCAGTTCCTGAGGACAACTCTTTAATCATTATGTTCCTTCCAGTTCATGGAACAACACATGACACTACACCAAGAAGATTATGGGAATAAATTAAAAATATGTAACCGGAGAGGTAGGTTATCTTGCCCTATCTTGCCCATTGTTCTGACTACAAACCTTCCTGCCCTTTGAACTTTAGCATTATTATAAAAAAGAAGTCTTGAAATGCTCTCATCTTCCAAAAAAAATAGTAAAAAATACTATATACAAAGCAAAAAAAGTCTCAACTGCAACTGAAAAACATTTCTTGTTAATTTTAAATAAAAGTTTACACATCAGGAGCAAAAGAGATGATTCAAAAGGAAATGTATATGTATTACATAGGGAACACTGTTAATGGAACAAATTATATCCATTCCATATGATTATTCTTATATTTAGTTTGATGCAAATCCTGAAAAACATGCAGAATTACAAAGGGCAGACACTAGAATTAGCAAGCTAATTAATACAACTTACACTATTGAACAGCTATTGTAAAATGCTTTGTTTGCCTGAATTAAAAGGTAACACTATATCCAACTGGTCAAGGAAAAGGCAAGATTGCCAGAACTTAAAGTAGAAGTACAACTGAAATCAGTATATAAAAAACGTTACAAATATAAATCTCACTTTATTAACATAATTTACTCTCTCATAATAAGAGCTTCATTATAATTAGGCTGAAAAAGTATATCACCAATCTTAAAGAATTTGGTCAAATAAGGAAGTTAAAATACTTAAAAGCATACCAGAAGAGGCTTCCAGTCTTTCTAATCTGCTGATTAACCAATCAAGAGATCCCGAAAATTGAGCACAGTTTTTACGATTTCCTCGAATCAGAGCCGCTATTGGGAAAAGAGATAGAGAGAAATTAAATCACAGTTATGAGTCCATTTAAATTTAAATAATTCCTGTCTTCTCTTGTCCGAAAGGATCCAGTAAGATAGATTCTTAATCTTCAATTATTGATGTTCTAGATATAAATTTAAATAATGTAAGCAATTGTTAGAATTCAGCATAAGAAATACCTTTGATATCAATATGACCTTTAAGGAATTTGAATTATTTTGGCTTTACAATCATCTCAATAACCCCTGCAAAATGCTCTACATGAGGAAGCCAGTAGTGACAGCACAGAATTCATCTGCTACTACAGAAACAAGTTGCTGTAAAACAGTGTTCTTGTAATGACAGAAAACATTGGAAAAGCAGAGTGTGAAGCCAGCAACATAGGTGATGAATGCAAATTATTTTCTACTGATACAGTACATTTATTCAAGAATAATAGGAACCAAAACAAGATAGATGTCCAGGAACTGTTTGCCATACTTTTGACAAGGTTGTAGGGAGGAAGTAAGTGTTTTGAATCTGTTTTACCCTCATGCTTTAAGCTGAAGTAGACTGAATCCATGCACTGACTTGGTGGGTATAACTGAACTGGTATCTCCCTGAACACTGCAGGCACCCACAAGCTTGCCCTGTCCTGGATTACGTGCATCTGCAGGTATGTGCATACACACGAGCTCTCAGAGAAGCATCTGCTCTACCCCAAAAAAGGACTGAAACACAAACATTTCTGTTTGACGTGTGGAACATCACAAACCCATTTTCTTAGGATTGTTTTCCAGTGCTGCCAACAAATTATTTCAATCTGAAATTTCTGTGATTTTTTCCAGCAACAGAGACTGTTGGTCCTGCTAAGAGGCAACAGCCTCTTAAAATCTATGTTTTGTTGTTGCACAAATTCAGTGTATTATATTGCAACTATGTTTTTATGCTGCTTTATTTATAAAAGGTAAAACTTAGAGACTTCTGACATAAATATGACATGAAACTATCCGCAAAGAGGAAGAGAAATGTTGGACCTAACAGCAAACAAGCCACTGCACTGACAGTTTTGTAAACTGGCAGTTTCCTCATCAGTTTTCTGATGAGGAAAACCAAAGCCTAACAACAAAACGAACAAACAAAAACCTTTTTCTTGCTGAATTATATAATAAAAAATATATACTCTGAAATCTTACACTTTTAGTTAATCATGACCACAGTTATTTGAAAATACTTGAGAATCATAACAGGGAGAATACCTTGTTAAAACACACAGACTAGAACTAAGGAACACCTGTTTCTGAAAGTGACTTTTTTTATTGGTTATAGGCAAGCCACACAATCTCACTGTGATTCAGGTAGGAACATAAAATGAAGGCAGTAACAGTTCAATGTTTAACACATCACTAAATTTAACTTCATTAAGAGTAATGAGACAGAGATGGTTTCATAAATGCTGCTCAGCACAAATTTGTGAAAGGTTAGTATTCATTGGTTAAAGCATGCATTAAATGAGGCAAACAGATACTTAAAATGAAAAGAAAAAATAAAATCCCAAAGTTGCTTTTCTTATTGCCTACTACTCTGAACAAGACCAGCATTCGGTTTTAAAGAAATAAAAACCATGATGTGGTCAGTCAGACATTAAAGTCACATCACTGCATATACTACTGCACATTATTTCATAATGCAAAAGGATCTAATACAAGTTCACAGTGAATGCATGTATTTTGTAATAGAGAAGGGACAGATGCTTTAGTAGATATATGTCAATTATTTCAAATTGAAAGACAGTAGACTTAGATTGAATGTAAGGAAGGATCTTTTTGCAGTTGGGGTGGCTGGACTAGATGATCTTTAAAGGTCTCTTGTGATCCAAACCATTTTAAGATTATATGATTTTCATATGTGGTAGTATTCACTCTCAACGTCTGTAAATGCCTTAATTCTCATCACAGTGAAATAAAACACAATGTCAATGACATGACAAAAGACATGAATTCTGGCATCACAGTTTACTTTTATTTATGTGCAGACTCAAAAAACAAAGTACTGTTTGCTGAAGCAAGACTGAGCAAGCAACATCCATTTGTCATCCACATAATTACTGTACAGATCCAGCATTATTCAGAACAGAGCAATGTACAAATTCATCATAGCCAGATCAAAGCCAGGCTTCCTAAGCATTAGCTGCCAGAAGATAATGCAGTTAGAGAAGTAACACCAGAGGGCAGGAGGGGCATAGAGACTGGGAAGTCAACCAAGCTTGTGTGTTCTCATCATTACAATTCCACAGAAGCAATACTTTGTACAAAACAAGCAGACTCTTCAGAAGAAATTTTCTAGCCTTGCCAGTTGGAAATCAAGCCCCTACTTCCTCCAGTCTGCACTGTGCTTAATGTAACAAGAGATAAACGAAACTGTAACAAAAAAATTCAACTCTACCCTACATCTACGAATAACCAAACCACAGAATTTTATACTCCATCATCTACCATCTACACCCCAAAAGGTTGTCATTTGATTTCATGGTGATGTTAACTCTCTGGACCTAGTCTGGATACTTTTAAATGCTTATAACTCCTGACATAACTTCTTTAATGTATTGTTAATACATCAAATAACTGCAAATGCAAAAATCTTGCTTAATTTTTATTCTAGATTTCTACACAGTGGAAATTCTTCTGTACTAAAACAGTTTTGTACTTCTTTATTCTTCATTCTTCACTATTTTGAGCTAAAACTATCCAAGTAATCTATAATATCTTACCCAGTAATTCATACAAAGAATTTAGAATAGACTTCCATGCTTCTCCAGCTTCCTTCCCAGCTACATCTGCAAAGTGAGCTGCACTGCTGTATACATTCAAGCGATCAATACATTCAAGAACAAGGTTGATCATACCCTAGAAATGAAAAAGCTCATATCGTCAGAGGGAAAGAGAAGTATTTTTAGATGCAAACACAAAAGATTTTCAGAAATCTAAGAAAACAAAACATGAAAGACAGGATATGCAAAACACAAAAATATTTATGTGAAGTCAAACAAGCAATCCCAGTGGAAAATTTTCCTGCACTGTGGTAATAAACATCTGCCATTTAGGATGGTTAAATTAAAACAAAAATAAACAGTATTCATTACATAATTTTAGGCAAGTTTCTATTCTGGAGGACGTTTAGGCATCTGACAAAGTAGAGCAACTATTATTACCAGAAATAATATTAAAAACATATATTACAGATAATATTAAACAAAATTCTTAAAGAATGCTTATTAAACCACAACATCCTTCTACATCAAGAGATTAAACTCTAACAGAAAAACACATAAGGAGAAAATTATGGTTAGAATTCAAGGCACAAGGTCATCTAATTTTATTAGAAAGGGAAAAAGAAGTAAGGCTGTAAATGTTTTCTTTCAAATATACAGGAAAAACAGCAGATCTAGAGAGATTGAGAATGTAGCAAATAGTTTGACTCTTATAGGATTAAAAAAAACCCACTGCAAGCACAATCCATATTAAATATCAACACTACAGATATTGTGAAAGAATACTTGCAGACAACAGAGTGGAAAATCAGGAGTAAAACTGAGAGAAGTACCTCTTCTTGGAAGAGGTTCTGGCGATTCTTCAGTGCTCGGAGCCTGTTTTGTTTGTTTTCATGTTCCAAATGTTCATCAGGGGGGTGAAAGTAGCCAATCAAGTCCTGAAGGCTCAAACTGACTGACTCGATAGGCAAATCGGTGGTGGAAGACTTTACTTTCTTGCTGAGAGAATCAAGGCCCCTGCAAGAAGATGCAAAGTCTCCTGAGAATTGAAAATTAATTTACTTTATTGTTCCAACTCTTTATTTATTTAAAAGCAAAGTTTGTTTAGATGCCAAAGCTCATTTTCTGACAGCAACTTGTCAAAAATTCTTTATATCTGCCCATTCTCCATTTAACAATCTACCCCTCCCATCCCAAACAAATACTGAAAGCATGAAAAATGTTATTTCTCTTAAAATTTTTTCAAATCCAAAAAACACATTTTAATGTTCTACCTACAGATGTTGTAGTTGCAGAGGCAGAGCAAAAGATGAAGAGAAGTTATTGTAAACCAGCACAAAGCATCATGAAGCTGGGATGGACAGAAGTTAAAGAGACCAGTCCTGCAGTGCTGAGGAGGGTCCAGATTGCCCATGGAGGCTCTGAAACACATCTCTTACGTGTTCTTAAGCCTTTTTCAGTGTGGGAAGATGCAGCACTTCCACACACTCTATCTCAGCACTCCATTAGCTTTTTTGTTTCCCTGATACCCAATTCAAGCTTGGCCTTGCTGAAGTCTGTGAAGATCCTCTCTTAAAAGTAGAGGGCTGACTGTTCTCATGCATGTTGCACCTGCCCCTTGCTCAGCTGAATCCCTTTGCAAATAATGCAAAGTTTCAAAAGGATAGCTACAAAAGTCATCTTTAAAACTTAATTTTTATTGTGAACATGTTATATAAAGTGCAATTCTTCTGCTGACTTTGTGAGAAAGAACTGGAGCATACACTTAAAAGAATACTTTTCGTCCTCTTCAATTCAGCTTTTTCTTTTTGGAGTAACATCCTGCCAAAACTAAACTGCTAAACACTACCTTGGACTCTCTGTGCACTCCACAAAAATCTCCACTGTAATTTAGCAATACCTTGATTTGTGAAACCTTATCATTAAATTGCCTTTCTCTGTCTTTATCTTTTATGGCATTCTTAGAAGCTTCTATGAAGGTGTATCTACAAAGTGACCTAGGGCTCACATTTCTTTTGTATTTTAAATGTCATACAGTAGACAGTTCTGCTGACAGGTGATTTTTTCCGGTTTTTTTTTTAACTACCCGGTTACATGTTTTTCAACAAATTCACATGTCTGTGTCTTTGGCTGTGCCCTGATTTAGGACATGGTTGTTTCAGATCACCATCTCCCACACTGTTTTTTCTTGCGACAAATGGGTTCTTATGAAATTCTTATCATTACATACAATCTTACTGCTAATCATTCTTTTTCTAATGCAAGCTACATTGATGAAAAGCCCTTTCATCAATTACTGAAATCACAAGCGTTTGAGAATTAGCATTTTATCAGCATTATTTAATAATGGGAAGATAAATGCAAATTGCTTATATCTGACAGGATTTTTAAATGGCTAATTACTATAAAATACAACACAACCTTTTTTATATTTTGAAATATTAAAGAAACAAGTAGCATTAAAAGGGAACAAATAAGCAAAGTGTAATGTGAGGGTAGAAAGAAGGTATAATTTTTAAGAAAAGCTTCTTCTTGAGACTATGAATTTCTTCAGTATATTTGTGGTTTTTACAGATCTGTAGTTTTACAATTATCTCCCTCTCCCAGGTTTTTCAAGGAGGACCATCTTTAAAAACCGTACTTAGAAAAGAAAAAGCTAAATAATGCACCACATGACTTAAAGCAAATTTTGGAAAGGAAAAATCTCTTTTATTGTTTGTTTGCATTTTCAGTATGTTTATGCATTTAAATCAAGATTAAACAATAAATTAATATTAGAAGACAGAGAAAAGAAACTGACTAATATCTCTCAAGGCACTTACCTGCTGATAACACAAAGAATTGATATAATGTCCGATTTGAGAAACACTGATCTATTTTTTACTGAAGGATAAATTGTTCCCTGTTGTATTAAGAGAGACTTTGAATAAAATAGAAAAAAAAAGAAAAGTGATGAAAAGATCATTTTAAAAGCACACCTTATGAACCTGTTGAAAAGGAAGACTGTACTACGGATGACACGTGCTGTACGGGATTCTTCATTCTGAGATCTGGACAGTGTTAAACCATCATCCATGTGCCCTTCATGGTGCATTATTGCCTGAAAACAAAAACAAGAAGCAGTCACTGCAAAATGAGACATTAAATAAGAAGTCTGAAAACTCACATAGGAAGGCAGGCTAGGAAATGATGAAGTCACATACAAAGATAACAATTTTATTAAAAGCAGATAATTCCATGGTTTAGTTTTTCATGTCCAAGGATGCACCTGTACTGAGTCAGCAGGTTCAGTGCCATAAATAATCTCAAAGCTACGGCTTTTGTAAACAACATGCTTTATTTAAAAAAAAAAAAAAATTAAAAATCTAAGGGGTGTTTGATTACACTTTTTTTATCAACATTAAAAACACATCCCTTATAGAGCAGCAAATCCCTAAAGCAGAAAAGGTCACAACAGGTATTCTTTACTGGCCCTCATTTCTAAGGGTGTTACTGGCCTTTTCTGACTATGCTTTGAGTCATTTCCAGTAACTTAATAGTTTTTCATGTCTAGTTATCACGGCTCTGAAGGTATTCAATCCAATCCACATAAATATTTTAAACCTCTGCTCTAACTGTATAGTTCTGGTATCTAAAACAGTCATGGAAAACACTACAGTGTTAATTTCCAAAAGAATCTTTTCCCTACTTTATGAGGCTGAGCTAGCATTCTGCTTGGTTGTGATTATCCTATAAAGAAAGAAATATCTCAGGACTCAATACTTGAACATTCCAGCCCAAAAGGTAATACACTTACAGCGTGGAAAGAAATACTTTGAACTAAAAGCCTCTTCAATCCAAACTACATTGAAGAAAGGAATCTTAGAATATTCTATAGGTTGTTACTAATATTTCAATGTTTGTGAATTAATGTTTACAGGTTATTACATGCACTTTGTCTGGCCTTCAGTTTGAGAATTCAGTATACCACTTAACTTTTCAATATGTGACTGAAAAAAACCCAGTCTTTCAACTCACAAGCATGCTAAGGCATGCTTAAAATATTTGAAATCCAGAAATTAGCTGGTTCACATAGCCCTTCATTTCCCACCACCCAGCCCAACCCACCCTATCTGACTGTGAGTGAATGAAACGCATTCCTATTTACAGCCTTACCTTTCGCTGCAGAGAACCCATTCTTACAGACTTTGCATCAGCAGACTGGTACGTGAGCCATAAGCCTGTATCTACATGTTGTATGAAGCATATTGAATCCCCATACTTTATTTCAGGTGCTCCCATTCCATCCACCTCTTTTCTTGTCCCTATGTCCAGCTTTTCCTGGTGAAGAAAAATATGTATACACAACCAATAATCAACATGTTAATATTTGCCTAAAACATTAAATATTAGGAAATTGTCCAGAAACGACCTAAAAGAATATTTGAGAATATAAGAGCTTACAAAACAACCCCAGATACATTGACTCCCCTAGCTGAACCAGGCAATAACCTCCACAGACTTTTTTTTAGGCATTTGGGGCTTTTTTTCCAGCCTGGAAAAGACAAGCTCCATCCAATGGTCCCTGGGAGATGGCCTTTAACCTGTCTCCGCCCAACAATGGGCTCAGTGCTTCCTGAAAAAAGCAATCCATTTCTGCATGGTTGGCCTGCAAACTAATAATGGCATGACAGGATGTCATTCCAGCTGGTGTCCTGTAGAGACAGCAGTTGTTTCAGGAGAGGAAATGTAGCATCCCAAAAAATACTAGAGTTTGTGGTTCTAATTTGAGGTGTTTCCCCAATACCAAGCTCTCCTAAGTACAAACTACTTCTGAACAGACTTGTATGGACAAACAGCCCATGCATCCTGCTTCATGGCAGATCATCCATCTAATCTCTCTAAAAACATATGGTTCAACTGATTGATATACCTATGGCTGTACATTCAGTATGCAACATGACCCCCTTAACCAACTACAGCTTCAACATTCTGTGCTTCTGATCAGCAGGAGATGGCAAGCATCTTCCTGCAGCTACTCAGAGTAATGTTACAAAGAGTGAAACAAAAACTTCTTCTTGTTCTACCAGTCTACAACCAAGGTTAGAAGAATGACTACTTCATACACATGTGCCCTGACACTGTGGGAAGACAGCTTCACAGTAAAAGATGACAAAGATTGGGGTTTTTACATGAACAATCTCTAATTTATTAAAGGGTTTTCAAAGCATTTTTTAAGGGAAATGTCCTGTAACTAGATTTTCAGCCTACAATCATGAATGTATTTTGAAGCATTTGAAAAAAAAAAAGTACAATAGTACAGAGGTGAAATTCTTGTGATTACTTTTCGTAACATGTTCAGATACAATATGTTCATAAATTTAGCTTGTTTTCTTATGGTTTCTGGATACAGTTGTTAATTTCACTGCCTTGTAAATGACTTTCAGCACTTCTTAAGTGCTGAAATTCTTATTAAAATTTTGTCCATTGATACATGGTAATAACTGATTTATTAATAATCTGATGCCAATTACAGAGTTATTGTGTGCCTCTGCTTCATTATTAACCTATTATTTTGCTCATATGTTTTTTCTAAATGTTGTATTCAATTCTTTCAAAAGCTAGCACAAATAACCTGAATGTAGTTAACAGTTGGAAATGGAAAACCTACTTATGACATTTCAAACCAATCATAATACAGGATAAAATAAATTAGATCCTGATTTCAAGCTCCAGTTTTTTGAATTCTCTTTATAACTAGAAGATACTGTGAATACATACTGTGCTTCTACATTGTAAGATTTTCTTTTTTTCAGGTCCCACAATTAATTTCTTAAGATGCGAATACAAGAATTCACAAATTTTCTCATAAAGCACTGTAAATAAGATGAAGGATTATTAATTTAAAGTATTTTTGCATTCTTTTTTAAAAATATACTGGCTGTAACAGAAAGTAAAAGGGTTTGATATTGAAATCTTCGTTCCAATTAGAATTAGGTGTACTTGGCATAAAAAGTACAGTGCCAACATTTGTCGAACAAGATCTCTGTTCTCACTGATGTAAGTATACTAACAGCTCTGTGTGTAGGTTTAAAGCCCAGATTGAAATCAACCCCATTAAAGTGAGCTCTGTCCTACAAAATAAATATAGTAATGTATATACAAAATAAATATAATAATGTAAAAGCTGGACTACACATAGGAGAGAAACCGAAGACTAGAGGATGGTGTGGGGGCAGCAGGCATTACACCATTCATCTGGGAGCTTCAAGACATTGAGCTTTTTGTAGTAGTGAATAGGAACCACAAATTATTTATAAAGGGGAAGATTTGAATGGAGTGCTGGGTTTATATCAGTAAACAGCAGGTAGTTGAGAAAGTACATATAATGAACCAATCTCATTATCTACTGTAATATAGTTCATCAGTGAAAATTATGATCTGAAAAACATCAGAAATCACCATGTCACTAATTAATAATGGTATATTGACACAGAAATTATATGATGCATTTTTCCAGCCACATTCTTACTACATATGTAACCTGTCATTACTGAACCATCAGCTAATTCTTCCTACAGCATTTTTACAAAGAAAACCTTCAGTTTTATTTGTAGTCTAGACCCATTCTCAGATGACTAGCCTTGTCTAAACAAGGATCAAAAATCTTCATTTATTATACTGGAACAAATGGCAACAAGTGGGCTTTGCAACAGTCTGTAAACCAACTCAGTAATGTAAAACAAGAATGCATTGGAAATGAACAGGATTATTGAGCAATAGGTCAGATTTTTGATTATTGAACAAAAGGCACAGAAGGATGTGCTCTTTATAAACAGCGTTTATTCCACACCTACAAAAACACAAGCCAATCTTCCCACTTCTGTTGTGGGCTGAATGAACAAAATCTTTTAAAAATGGTTTCATTCTAATGCTGAAAAATTATTCTGTGAAGCCTTACCTTAAACATTATTTCAGTCTAATTTAACTCCTTACAACATTCCAAAAATGAATTTCCTTGATTAAGGCTTGTCGCTTCAACTTTTTCTCTTGTCATCTGACCTGACTCATACTCTCTGTGGCACACTTTCGGGACTGATATTTTAAGACCTCACCAACTGCAAGAAGCTAATTTATGGCTGCTTTTAAAGCAACATTAATATAATTTCTATAATATTTTAGAAGAAAGAAGAAGAAAGAAAAAGCTGAAGACAAAAATACAAGCCATAAAATTTTATTAAAATGTATGTATTTCTGTCCACTGGAAAAGACTAAGGACAGGAAAAGCAGACTTGGTACAGAATGTATAAACATTTCTAAATTGCTAAAATAACCTTATTTCAGTGGAATAGTGATATTAAAACAATGGTTTTTTACCAAAAAGAATCAATATGGAGCAAATGAAAGAGGAAAAATAAGAATCCACAAAACTTTATCTCTACAAACACAAGTCTATTAAAAGAGCTGTATGTTTGAGAAATAAATTCTAGATATCTGTGGACATCCTGTGCTGAGTGAAGCAAAACTGCTAGAAAAAAAAAAAAATAATAATTTTCTGAATTTCAGATGCTTGAAACACTAATATATTTTGCATTTAATGATAATTATTAGAGTAATATATAATAACCAGAGCACAGAGGCTGATCACCAGAAAGAAAAATGAAGTGACTGTTAGCTCCTCAGAAAAATCCTTTTCTTCTGAGTGCTGTTTGGCAACAGTTTGTGGTATCTTCAACCTTTCACAAAAAAACTAAAACAAACAAACAAACAAACAACAAAAAAGACACTTTAGCTTTCTAGTTCTCTTCTGGGCTATTTTTTAAATGAATTACTGGCAAGCTAATATGTTTGAGATGATGAGCTCTTGCAAATAATAAGATATAAAAAATAAATGTTGAGCTTGTATATTTACATGTGAATCTTCAGGTTTACAGGTGATACATTTTTAGTACGATCTCTACAAACATGGAAGCTGCTTTTCATACAGAAATTGAAGTTATTATCTACTCAAATGCTTAAAGGAACTGATCCTTTAACATTTTCCTCTCCCTTATTTGTTTTTGCCTATTTAAAGCTAAGTTGCTATTGTGCAACAAATGGGAGCTTCACAATTCTTCCCACTTCTTTCCAGCTACCGCAAGGAAGAATTATGACTGTGGCAAAAAAAAGGATGAAATTTTTATCAGAAAGAGTAGCCACTTGAAATACTCACAGGTATTAATGCACTGTACTCAATAAAGAAGATTAGGGGCTCCCTCTTATCCATGAATAATTTTTTTGGGTGCTAAGTACATGCAACAACATAAGTGAAAGTTTGGATGGTTTGTCCAAACATACTTAGAGGAAAAGAGACCCTAAATCTACCTGCCTTCTCTACAGAAGCCTTTCTAGAACACCTATAATTTGAAATCTTTTTTTTAACACTCTTTCCCAGAGAGGGAAGGCATCTAAAAGTTTTATTGCCAGTAGCCTAATAAAGTGAAACATGACACTCCTATAAGAAGTCCAAAGCAGGAAAGTGAATCACAGAATTGGTTAGGTTGGAAGGGACCACAGTGGGTCATCTGATCCAAGTTCCCTGCTCAAGCAGGGTCATTCTAGAGCACATGGCACAGGATTGCATCCACTCGATTCATCCTCAGCAAACCATATACTCCTCTCCTGTGGCATTTCTATAATTCCCTCCAAATAAGTCATTCGTTAACGTTGATATCCACAACAGTTACATCAAATATGATCTTCTGGACATCCAATTCCTTTGAAAATCCATATTTAAATATCAGTAAGATTATATTCATCACATACTGATTAGCCTATATGCCCATCTTAAAATTCTCTCGTTACTTCAAGAATTGATTACCATAACAAGTTTCTACCTGCCCCAAAGCCTTTTGTCTCTGCTCTGCTCAGCATAGGATAGGTTTGACCACTAACAACAAAATAAATGTTAACCTTTCATTTTGAGCATGGTAGAACAAAACCATTTCAAAACACAAAATCTCAAAATAATTCCAAATGAGACTTCCAAATTCAGGGTGAAAAAAAGAATAAAAAGAAGACACTTCAAATACAACATCACCTAGTCTTCAAAATACACGTGCATATTTTACATAGAAAGTAGAGACAAACCACCTTATCCGTATCAACAAGAGACATTCTTTATTGCTAAAAATTCTTGCCTTCAAGTATTTTTTGGACTAAATAAACCATGTAAAAGTAGAGCACAGTATATTGTTCCACTCTTTTTGGAGCAATCCCTGCTGATAACCCATCTTGAAAATCAGTGAATGAATTGTTCTATCCCTCTTGATTTCAAGTGTTGAAATCTATACTAGCTGCAACAGGAAATCCCCAATATGGTTGTACTGAATTGTCCTAAAATATTTAAGCATTTCTATGACTTTTCTAATTGGTTTCAGAATGAACAATTGTCTGGCTCTCAAAACAATCATCTGAACTACAGTCTTTGTTATCAAGGTGCAAAAATCCATATACCTGCTTTGGGTATCTATTATTTTCTTATCTTCCCAAGCAGGCAAATAATTTAAAAACATATATAAATTAAATGGTACAGAGAACTTATTGAGTAATTCTCTTTACTGGTACTTTGTATTTTAGAAGATAGTTTTTTACAACAACAAAATTATTGTTGGAAAATTTTCAGACACCATGCTACAGGTGAAAAGTATGAGAAATAAAGGCTATTTAAGAATTTATCATCGTATTATTTTTAGCTCTTTACCTACTACAAAAATACTGGTTTAAACTCAAAATGCTTATTGAAGCTATCAAAATGAAAAGTAAAACTCTGGTAACTTCAGATTAGACTACAGTAAAGTATCTGGAGAGAGAAATCCTGAATTTCGAATTTAATTTCAGTAACTCACGATATTATAAATTTTTTCTATGTCAGGCAACAGATATATGCAGTGAAGCAGCAGAGAAGTTAATCAGAAGAACAAATTAGAAATGAGTATACTGCTCAAAAGTGGGCAAGCAGTACAAAAAAACCCCAACCCAGCTAATAAAACATCAACAAAAAAGCAACAAATTAACAAGGAAAAAAAAAAAATCCAAACCCACAAACATCCAGCCAGGTAGGAATACACAGAGAAAGTATGATAAAAGCAGCTTTCTAGTTATTGCTTATAGTGCATTTTGGAATTTTTTTAATCAGTGAAAATTAGAAGGCTCCAATACTTAATGCAATCACAACAAACAGAAAATATCTAACTTGCTTTCTAAAGAGATTGGAATTATTACTAGTACTATTAATGCTTCACTGATTCCATACCTTGGAAGACCGAAAACAGAATGCTGTCGATTTTACATCTGCCTTCTCTTTGTCTGTGAGAAGAAGACTCTTGTCATCCAGGAGACTTAAATATTTTCCTGTTGTGATATGCCTTAGTCGGAATGCCTGTCCCCATCTAATGTGGCTGCCACTCCACCTAAGAGAGTCCATAAAAAACCATTCATTAAAAAAAAATAATGTTTTAACTACCGGCAAAAATATTTTAAAGTAAAATATATTGCCAACTAGTTGCTAAAAAACACAAAATTCACACATTGGATTATCAGCAAGAAAGTGGCTACTTTGTGGTTATCCCCTACAAAACCATTCTAATAAATAATCTTAAGGTCTTCCTTTGCACAAGCTGCCTTTGTTCAGACTGAATTCCTCTTGAGAGAAGGTACAGATCGCCTACAGAAAAGAAGGCTTATGCTGTACACAAAGAGTTTAGATCTGCCAGTTCCCTCTCCAACATTTAATCTAGCAGCATCTGTGATTCTTCACTCTCCCAGAGTCCTCATCTTTTAGCAGTCAGCAGATTTTAAGCACACTTTAAATGCTGTGCAAAAATAAAATGGCTAAAATAACAAATAAATAGAAACCCTCCTAAAATGAATATGAAAACTTATTAATCAAAAAATGGCCCAGATTCTTCTTATTCTATAGAAGAAAGAAAGGCAAAGCTTATCTAAGCTCCCCAAAAATTACTCAACTTAAAATACAGGTCACAGGTTTGAACTTCTTGCCCTAAACTGAAAATTCAGCCCTGCTGTTCTTCCTGCTTAATTCCTGAAGATAAATTTGTGTAGGGGTTACTAAGGAGTATATATTTCACAAAGGCTTTTCAGCTTGGCAAACTGTCACAACTAGGATATTTTCCTAGTCTTCATAAAATTTTCTTCAGTTTTATGTCTTCAAAAGTTTGCAATTCAGATATATGTGAATGCTGCATTTTGGAGAGGAAATCATGTATTTATTCTGTGCTTGCAAAATGCCCGTCATAGTTGAGTTATGATATACTGCCAAGGTTCTGCTGTGCTTCCACAAATACTAGAAATCCTCTATGCTTACTGTGGCTTTAAAGAGCTTAAAATTATTGACATGTTCACATAATATCAATGAAATGTACAAATGTATCCTTATGAACTTAACCTTCTTATAAACTTAGTCCCGTATCAGAATTTTGTATTACTGCATGTTCTCACTTGCCTTTAAGGTAATTCTAGATACAGCATTTAAAAACATAACAAGCTTTATGTATATGTTTTTGTATGTATTCATGTGTAAATCACTTAAGATAGCAGTTATACAGATTTAAGTCATTTTCATTTTCCCTGACACACAGATGTAGCAGGTCAAAGCACTTACCTATTCCACTTGTTTAAATGTGTCTTCTTAAGAGTTGGCCATACTGGATGCAAAGTATACAAAACCAATTCAGCAGACATTTTCAAAGCACAGTTTTTAAAATGCTTCTGTTTTGTAACAGGATTTATTACACTTCAGTGATTAAACTTCTAAACCCTTTTAGTCATTGGTTTTAAAGAGGACAGAAGAATAAAAAGGTTTTCTCCCTCAACTATTTTCTTTTGTAATCTAAAGAGTCTCTTCTGTTTAAGTTGAGGGAGCTTTGGGGTAGAAGGAAATATGGAAGCTTTCTATCTTAGAAATACATTTATCTTCTTCTGTCTTCTGCACAGCAAAGTCCATATACTCCTCAAAAGGACATCTGAGTCCAGTGCTCTAGCATAACTTCTGTTTCTCTAGTCAGTAAAATGTCAGGTCATGAATCTCAGCTATTGTGTTGCCGAGTCTGGCAAAATCCATCAGTTCTGCACCTTTCATACCACAGGTCATGCTGGGGAGCTGCCTTTTCTCTCGTCTGATTCAATTTTCTCTAGGACCCAATAGCTACACACCATAAGAAAAAAAAAGTAGCATAACTGAGCCATGCTCCTAGTTCATGCCTGCAGGATAGGAAAAATAACAATTCATGTGCACTTACAAGAAAAGCTTTTTGAGCAGAATGTATCTTGTGAAGCCATTTTTGACTACTAAAAATATTTTTTTGCAATGTGAGAACATGAACTCTGTACCCTTTTGGGTAAGAAAGAAATGCTGAGCACTATTATTTGGTGTCCTGTGGCAGGGCATCCCAAGGGCATCTGTACATGTAGACTGCCCAGGCAATTTTTATGAGAGTTCTCCACCAATGAACAGAGTTGAGAAAAAAATTGTTCCTTTAGAAACTTGTAAAATTCGCATAGCATTATATCTGCAGTCATTCTGGGAAGGACTACAACTGATTGAGTACTTCAGGCATGCATACACAAAGCTACAAATTGGAGCATTTGCATGAATAGTAATGGACTGCAATTCAGCACTGAATGTATAAAGCAATTAGAATATCATACAGGAAAATAGGTTTGTGAGGGACATGTAGGAGAGAGTATTATTCTTGGGATTTTATTTAGTTCTTTTTTTCCTGGTAAGAAAATTATGTTTTTTAAAAAGAAAGATTACCACTCTCTTTGTTACAATTGTTTTGACAGTTCTTGCAACTTCTTTCAGTCATATATGTTCAAGTGTTTACCTTCAAAATTTGTATACAATGCCTGTCAAAGTGATATATATGATGGTCATAACAGAAACCTGTCATTTCTTGGATCCCCATGTTGCTCCACTACTCCTTATTAGGAAAGTAAATGCCATGGGGAAAACAAGAATCCAGAGCTCCTTCCAGAGTTTCATTGTTTTTGTCACTGTCTCAAGGTCTATTTTAGTCCAAAGGAAAAATCTCACTGCCCTATCACTGACATTTAATGTCATCCTATTAATAAAATGCACACAGAGAAAACAGCATCATTGGAGTGCAACCTTTTCATAAGCTGCTCTGATTTAATCTCTGAAAAGCAATCATTTATTCATCACTAGAAACTTTATCACAAGCACATATTGTAATATGATTTAAATGCAATTTTACACTGCAATTACCTTAACAAACAAGGCACAATTCCTTACTATTACTCCAACACTTCCAATAATGCATATAGAATTTTTTCTGTAAATTTTTTATTTTAAAGTCTTCCAAATGGCTTAAACAAGCTGGAGGAGGAGTGTCACGTGTCTTTTTTTTTAAGGAAACCGGTTCTGGTTTTGTCATTTATGTACTAAAAATGTAAATTGTGAATTCACTGACAGCTATAACAACTTCAAAAACCAATCAAAACACACACCCTCTCTATAAGAACTTGTTTAATATTTAATGAAAGTCATATAAAGCATTTTTAAGGATTATTTTATTTTTACTTGTCCAGATTTATAATTATCATTTTGATTTTATAAGATCACTCTTACTGTACAAAAAGTGTCCTGCCAAATGTCCTTTTTCTGAGATAGATTTTACTTACGCAACTCTTAGAGTCTCTAGTCGCCAAAGGGAACGAGCATGAATGGACACAGCACCGCCTTCATAATGGACAGTTCTGGAAACCAAGCAATGGCACAGACTAAATGTTCAGCATAATTCATCATCATATGTGTTTGTTCATTTAACCACATCTCTCATTTTAAGATTGTCAACAAGATTATTGCATTTGTCAGATTCAAAGGTTATTAGATTCAAAACCCACTCTTGTCAATTAAACCTTCAGACTTAGTTATTTAAATTTTGTTTTAATTGTCCTTAGCATCCATTATTGTGACATTCATACTAACAAGGTTTATACAGCATTTGATTAGATATTTTTCTTAGTGTTTTAAGGATAAAGAATCCAGAGGGAAAAACAGTATCAATAGCCTGATAATTACAGTATTTCTAGAGTCTAACAAAAACCAAATACCAAACAATGATGAAGATTTGTGATCACTGCATGTATCTCCCAGGAAAGGTAGTGTTTTATCAGAACTTATACTATTAAAGTAACTGCAACCTATTACACAGAATTTTGAAAACGAACCTATTTAGCATATTATTTTAATAGCGTAACACCCAAGATACCACAACAGCCACACCGACACAGTCTTCACACATCCCAGATGTTAACAGCTTCCTATTTAAAAGTTTTTCTATGTAATGACCTCTCTAATTCCTGCACATAACCGGAAATCTAAGTATCTATAGAAAACAGTCAATTAAGCCTAAAAAAGATAGTGAGTTTTTTCTCCATTATTCTACACACAGGTAAGTGATCTATACTGGATGCACAAAATGGTTAAGATTTACGGTCACCAAAAGGTCTGAGCAGATAACCCTGCTTTACTTCAAAGTAAACACTAAGTTAGCATTGCCATTCTAAATTTAAGGAGCCATTCTTTGGATTGTGCCCTGCCTGTGCCTGTGTTTCTGCCCTATGACACTGACAGAATTTAACAGCCTAGACCTTTCCCTTGGGAAAATAGAAAAAGAGTCATTTTTGCAAAGGAGTGCTGTCATTATGCTTATCAGATCAAGCATGTCAGGGAGCACTACCAAACAATGGCCTAGTTTTATAGATCCTGGAAGAGCTGATGGACTAAATAAATGTTGTGAACTTCACTCAAGATCAGGCAACACCAAAAATAGCCAGCGGCATAACTTTAGGAAATATTAATAATGAAATTGTAGGCATTCCCCATTCTTTTGACGACTACAATTTTGGAATCAAGTACATACTACTCACTAGGCTTTAGCTTTCAAAGTCCTCCTGTGGATATAATACAAAAGGACTGAATGCTTAGCACAGACGAAAATCTAGCATTGAAAGAAGTAGCTCAAAACCAAAAGAAATAGAGTTAGAATATACTTCTCAGTACTGTTAAGCATACATGAAAATAGATGTGCTAAAATTCATCTTGAAATGTAGTAAAAAGTATTATGGAAATAAATACTTCCAGACATTGCAAAAGAATGAAGACAAATCATACAAGAGAAAAAATTAGTCCAAACACAAAATAAGTACATCTCACTACAATTACAGAATCAGAAACACTGAACATTCATGACCCAGGTATAAATAAAAACTCTGGCACATGTTCCATGTAGCAAGAACTTATAGGTGGATGCATAAATATGTACAATATTCACCCTCTGACCTTATATCCACTATTTTCTCCAAGTATTATCTCAGCCATTTGCTGCAATGGTTGTGGTGCTAGGAGCAGCTGGCAGGTATTAGCAAGTTTCTCATTTCCCTCTCACAGAAGGAAATGAAATTCAAAGGCAAACTTATTTTTTATTGAAATTTACCTTTATTAGTACAGTAAAATGCAACCGCTAAACAACCTTGAACTCAGCTATTTCTCTGTTCAGATACTCTCTCTGCACTTCAGGTGTTTGTTCAAACTCTTCTTCTGCAGCTAACAGACCGAGACTGGATTTAGGTTGTAACATCTCAAGAATAACAGATCAGATGTCACCCTGGTTGGTTCGTTTGGGAGTGGGAGGATGTGGGTTGTTTGTTTGGGTAGCTTGGGTAGGGGTTGTCGGTTTTTTTCAAAGTTGAAATATTCTGATTACATCTTGGCTTATTTCAGTATGAGCCTCACTCACAAAAATGCATTTAGAATCCTTGCACTTGCATTCTATATAATATAAAATGAAATTTTATCAGCAGTTTACAAGGCATTAATTATATGAAAAATCAGGCTGAAGCAAAGTTTTAAATCCGTAAGAACATTTCATTCTTAAGTTGGTACCTTTTTACTTTTCAGGGATGAAGCTCTCTCTCACAATGGAAGCCCAAAAGGTGTCACAGTTTCTCAGTTTGATTATTCTTTTGAAGATAGTTTTTGTTTACACATAGCTGTTAGGTCAGTGTAACATTAAACACCGAAACAGCCTCCCATCTTAAAATAATGGCTTCTCATAGGTGAAGCAGTTTACTTTTATGCGACTGTCTATCCATTATTTTCTTTCTCTGTTCCTTACAAGGGGAACTATCAGTCTTAGAATGGTCATGAAAGATGAGAAAATGAGAAAGAGAAGAAATCCTAAATGAAAACATATGACTTGTTTACCAAAGGAAATAAAAAGGATTCTAGGATTTTCTCTTAGTTCCATATGAATGTCCAGGTACAGCAGCAACAGAGGGAGTAAAGGCTAAAAGACAGTTAGAGAACTTTAAGGACAAAAGTCAAAAAGGCAGAAGCAAAGCCTCAGCAGAAGAATAAGTGACAGCAGTCTGGAGGGGGACTGAAAGAGAGCTGGTGACTGGAGGCTAGGGATCAAGCATCCCTACAGGGAAACAAAAGGAGAAGCCTGAAGACTGGAGTAAAGGATGGAGTAGCAAGACTTTGTACAAACACGAAAGGAGATACATGCTACAACAAAGTTAGTGCAAAGCATTAGAGTAGGGTGTAAGCTCTTGTGTTTTTAACTAGATGCTGTCTTTGCTACAGAAAAGATGATAAAGAAAAGGTGGCTTTGAATAAAAGATTTCTTTAAAGAAGGGCAAATCACTTTGCCTTTACCATAACAGCATGCATGCTGAACACATTGTCCCAGAGCAGATGAATAAGTTCATAACCCAGACCATCTCAAAAGTTTTTATGCTAAGGAATTGAAAGTTCATTTTTAGCTCTTTTCATTAAAATAAATGAGGTAAACTGCTCTGAGATTGCTCAAACCAACTTCCTTAGTACTTGTTCTATATATCATTATTTGATAGGATGCACCTCATTTCTTTTTATATACTTCTGATGACAGTTCAGTGCAGAAAAGGAAGGATGATTTATAACGTTTGAATCCTTCTTGAAGCTGACACTAGTAAGTCATATCAAGTACTGGTACTGCCAAATGAAAAATTGCTTTGAATGACATGAAATAAGCACAAAAATTCTCTATCAAAGAGTTACTACAGATTTACATTGACAGGACAAAAAAACAATTGAGTTCCAAGGTGCAAAGAAGAGGCACATTACTTGCCAGACAGTAGAGAAAAACCTCCACATTACAAAAACTAATTATGAAATTATAAGTAATGTAAGTGTATAAGGAAAATACAAACAACAGCAGAAAAAGAGAGGACAAGAAGCTACAATGAGTGTTAGTCTTCCTCAAAGCTTGGGATACCTTGTATCTTCAGAGCCATACCCATAACATTAATTTGTGACTTTTTTTTCTATTTTTTCCAAATCATTTTATCCATGTATTCTACATTTATGTATTAAGGATATTAACCACTTTTATTTCAAAATAAAATATCTGTAAGTAATTCAGAATCTTTGAGACTTGTCAGTTAATCTTTATTATAAAACTTCATCTAGTTAATTTTTTTTGCGTAATTGTCCTGGGTTGCAGTGTATTCTATTACCATCCTCAGGAGCTGTTGAAACCAGGTGGGGCAGTGTTTCCTTGCCTCCTCCCCCCAGACTATCTTTCTGTTAATTGCCCATCATTGTCCTGCCGCCTGACTCAGAGATAACTCCCTCCAGACTATCTTCTGTTAATGAGCCTAATCAACACTTTGCCTCATGACTCGTTACCCCATTGTGAGATGCTCCACCCAGAGGGAGGAACCAAGCATCCCATCGTGGATATAATCTGGGACTCTGAACACCAGAGACAACCCTTCCCACTGGATTTCCAGAGGACAGGAGCTACACAGCCACCATTGGACTTCCTGAGGAAGAGCAGACTCTTTTACTACAGGATCACTGCTTCAGAGGACTGCAGCCACCATTCTACCAGACTGCTACCACCACCCTGCCTAACAGGGTGTCAGGTTGTACCTTGACTCTGTCAGTTTGACAGTGTTTTCTTTTACTTTTTTTCCTTTTCTTGAAATTCCATTAAATTGTTATTCTGACTTAGTGCCTCCCACTGGTTTATTTTCAAACTAGTACAGTAATGAAGTAATTTTTTGGTCTGACATATGACTGTAAGTTACATTTAAAACACCATCCTTCTCCCGACTATGTCGTTCATCTATTTAATTCCTCTTAATCCAAACTAGAGCTGGGACTGGCAACCGCATTTGTCTCCCTGCATCCAAGCAGCACCAGGGACAGCGCCATGGCCGCAGCGGGACCAGCTCCTGCTCTCCCCGGCTCACTCACAGTGCTCTTCTCCAGCTTTCCAAGAGCGGATGCAGAGGGAAAGCGATAGTAAACATCAAAAAGAAAGCTCCATATCTGAACCTATCATCTTGAATTCCAATAATGAATTAATTACACAGGTTTAAAATAGAGTACCACGTGTCAACCCCCCTGGAGAACCATTATTGAATTTATATTCTTATTAAAGTATTGTTCAGCAGAGAGAGGGCAACCATTTCACTGAAGTTCACTGACTACAAATGGGAATTAAATGAGGTTAAAATAAATTACATTAAATAACAGTGTTTCGATACTGCTGAAGTAGTCTTGGTTGAAGAACCTGCAAATCCTAAATTCCACAGCAAGAAAATAATGGAACAAATTTCAGTATCTTAGAATGACTCAGGCCACCATAAAAAAACAGTGTACCTGGATCACACACAAATTAATAAATCCAAATAACATGTCAAAGTTCAGGTGAAAGAAAATTTTCCACTCCTCTCAATGACAGACAAGGCTGGTTTTAGTTTGAAAAATCAGTCACTAAAGAGCTCTATGTATGTTTTCAAAATAATTTTTAAAAGCACAGCCATCACTATTCAAGGCTCAAGGGTTGTTTTGGGTGCAGGGGAAAGGTTATTGACTCATGCTGATTGAAAACTTTCTGAGTTCACATTTCAGTCATAAATCATTCTCCACACATGCCAGATCCCAAACTTTCTGAGGTACAAGAGACCTCATTAGTTCATAATGCCATAACAAAATGTGTCAGAGAATGGCATGGAAAATAGAAAAGGAGCTGTTATTGGCTAAGTCATACTGATTTTGACCATCACTTTAAAAACCTGTCCATCCCTGAGAGTAACACTAAGTGTTCAGTGTAATTTACAAAAGCCTTAACATATGTTTCATCCAAAGAAAGTCTCAAAGGCAGGAATGGTAAAACTGCTTCTGAAATTAGGCTACATTTATCCATTCCCTCATGAGGGCCTGTTCTGAATGGATGGTTTGAGAAATTGGAGTCTGCTCCAGCCCAAACAATACTTTGAAAAGCCAGGAGCACTTTTCTCTCTGTCACAGGTAATTGCTTTCCATAATGATATACTTCTGAAGGGTCCAAATTGCACTGCAGTCATCACTTTAAAACACATATTGGAAATCAAAATGCAAATTAGTTGCAATGGGAACACTCATAGTTCCTTTCTAGACTGGGAACTATGAATATCAGAGCCCTACTACTGTGAAGTATTTAAGTTCTAAAAGAGTATGACAGATGGTGGTATAATAAAGAGCAAGCCCCACAACCCAATCAAAAAACAAAAACCCACCAAGTAATTTTGATTACATATTTCTACTGCTATCTGCCATTAGCTTTTTTGGGGACTTCTAAGGAAAAAAAAAACCACAGGAAAAAAACAAAAACAAAAAACCAACCAACCAAACAAACAAAACCTCCAAACCAAACAAAAAACCAAAAAAACAACCACAAAACAAATCCCCTCAACACAAGAGAGCAATCCAAAACTCTACAGTCATGCCTGTACTAATAACCAGCTGACATTTCTACAGGAAACTAAAAATAACACACATAATACAATGTCAATAATGTAAAACAAGTCCACTTAATTGAATTGCAAAAAGAAAGGGGGAGAGGGGACTGTTGACTGATTCAATTGTGATAAACTTATTATGAACGTTTTTAATTTTTTTTTTTTTAATTCAGAGAGTGAACCAATGGAAAACAACTTCACAGAAGCACTTTAATGTATACATGCTCTAAATACCAACTCCCACCATAATTAGAATAAATTTATTCATTCCTTTGATATTATAAATTCAAAAGTGAATACTCTATACTATAATTACCAAATAACAGGTTTAAGAAAAAAAAAGTGTCAAAATTTCAACAGGAAAAGATGTCAAAGGAAACTAAAGACCATTTCAAGGTACCTGTAATACAAAAAGTGATTTAAATCTTCTGCTGGATAACCATATATAACCCTCCACCCTAAAAAAAGAAAGAAGTATTAAAAATTATTAAAAAATTTCTCCTGGAGGGAGAAACTGGAGGGGAAAGGGTAGAAAAGAAGGCTATGCAATCCTTTACTTAAATTAAAAAACATACATAAATCAAGGAATCCATGGTGGGTTTGCCTCATTCCTACTGACAAACTGTTTATATCAGCCCATATGATGGGATCTAGATCACAAATCATGTGGACAGACACTGAAGGAAAAGGAGTCAAGGTAAATATGGATTCACAGCTACTGTGCTGCTGCAGAAGTTTGCCCCAGCTTTGAAGATAGATGGAAATCAAAGTAACCACCATAAGAACACCAAACTGATAAAACTATGCTTTCTCTTATCTGTCTATACCTCTGTTTTTTAATCTACCTGGAAATGCTGCTGAAATTTGACTTAAAGAGCCACTCTGCTAATTTAGGTCTAGCTTGCTAGAGATAACTAAAGCACTTTGAAGAGTAAAAACACAGTTTAAGGATTCTATGCATAAGGCTTAAAGCAGCTGCCTTTAACCAGCAACATACCTAACTAGAATATGCAGTAAATTATATTTAATTCAGTGAAATTGCACATACTTGACCTTTGTCAGTTCCTTTTTTGTTCTTTATCTGGGTCAGTGAGTGAAGACTACCAGGGTATCTTTCACCCCGCCTGTGGCATTTTAAAAATATACCACTATATTCCTCTACTGCAGTATCAAGTGAGCCAACATACTACCACAAACTTCTTGACTTGTGCTGCTTCCAATTAGAACGTTTTTTGATTACAAAGAAAACTTAATCAAGCAACTTCACAGAGGATCTACTTGAAACTGCTTCCTAAGGAAAAGTTAAGTTTCTGACTTGACAGCAAAGTCCCTCTTCCACAATTTAATGAATCCACCCTACCCTCTAGGTATCACAGTACCACAATATAAGGGCCACATGGAGGGACACAGAAGCTTAACATTTAAGCAAGGAAACACAGCACAGACTCAGAAAAAAATTGAGATGCAGAAAATAATTTTATAAGCTTTTTAAATTACTATTTCTGCCACTGTACTAGGTCTCTTCCAGTGTAGATTTGGATGACCTTGACTCAGAGGAAGCTTTGTTAGGTACTGTAATCAAGAAGAGAGTATCTGCCCTGTCACTGCTTCATAGGTCTCCACTGTGCAAAGTGAGAGTATAAACTCTCATGTGTACAAGAGAATAAACATCTTGAAAATTTGTGTTTTATTTTGAACTCCTGGTACTCTTTGAAACACTTTTATACTCAAAATTTATATAACTGTATCAATGTTCTAAGAATAGAGTAAAACTACAGTTATTTTTGGAAATTGCCTAGGAGGATACTTCACATCTAAACTATTTATTTATTCCCTGAAATAGATACCAGGTGACATTATGGAATAAAACTGTTATTTTAGGATTGTCTGATCTTTTATTTATTTTAAAAGGCATAAAGAGGAGACCTCTGCAGAAAAATAAAAATGAGATAGAGGAATTAATGAGTCATAACAGGAATGGTATTTCTCAGTGCTCGTTTATGCTGCCATTCTGCACAGCAGACCTGCTCTTCAGGTATATGCTGGAACAAAGCAAACCAAACAAAATCACAATAATCTATCACCAGACTACTTCAAAAGGTAACAACAGGATAATATGGAATTATTGTACTTCAAATATATCACTCCTTAGTATGCCTCATGTGCAAAAGTTACAGAACTAAAAGACAAAATAATTTTTCTTAAAATTTCCTACCTGCCAAAATTACCCATATTTTTAAATATAATTCTGTCAAATGTTGAATCACAACCATGAAAATGATGTATGCATGCATATTGAAAACTGAAAGGAATTATTTTGAATTTTTTTGAATAGGCAACAGTCCTAATTAGGGATGAAGTATAGATACTTTAAGCAATCACTAAATTTAATAATAATTCAAGAGAAGAAAATGTGGGTCACAGAGCGATTATAAATAACTCCTTATAGTTAAAAGTAACTATAGATTGTGTTCTAGGTTTATTAGTAAAAAATACTTCAAAATATTTCAGAAAAATAGAAAAACTTCAGAAAGGAGATTATGGAAAAAAAAACAAACATTTTTATTTTGCTTGTTTATCAAAGAAAGTTCCTGAATAACAGTACATTTCAGAAGATCAAATCTGTTTCTATCAGGCACTAAGAAGCAATGTTTCTCAGTATTGATGTCAGGAAAAATAAAGACAAAGACACATACTATTTGTTGCCTACTACCTCTGCTTCTTTGGGGGTTTTAGACAGGTATGGGGAAGGCAGAAAGAAATACAGAACACAGCAGACACCGCAGAAAGAAATACAATTATCTGATTTGTTTACAAGCACTGCTCTGCAGATTAAGAAATTAACCTTATAATATTCTTCCCATGTTATAGGACAGAAAGATGCATCATGTGAATGCACAAGCAGGTCAAATCAATTTTTTTCTTAATTTGCAGCTTCACACTCTGTCACTGTGTTTTACATATGATCTTAGTCTTGTAGAAAAGAGATTTTTAGTGTGTTTTTAAGGACTGAAATTCATTTCTGAAGTGTTTGATCAATCTATAAATCTGAAGTTACACTACAACTGCATTTTTGAAAGGAATTTTGCAGGATTTAGATTGAAGTAAGAGCAAACACTATAGGATCCTATTTATTTATCGCCCTAATTTTTTTCTCACTTCCAGGCTGAGGATAATAATAGCTGTGATCAAGCTGTTATGACTCTCACATGGTGACTAAAATTAAAACCTGAACTGATCACATTTTAAGTATCAGCATTTTGAACAATCTTCTGCATTCAAAAACTATTCCCTTGTCTGAAAATGAGAAATATCCACGAAGTGTTGGTCACCAGCTGTATAAGAAAACTCTGAGGTTTTTCTCATTAACATTTAAAAATTCATAGAATTTTTTCTATGAGAGCTTCCAGAGTCTTCTCCTTACCTGTACAAATGAGAATAAATAAAATAAAAAACACATTTCTATTTGCAAAGCAAGGAACCTCATTTTGATGAGTGAGTTAATGAATGGCACTTCCTTTGTCACGGAGATGAAGCTACCCTATATGCTGCATTAAACAAACTATTCCAAAATACCATTTAGCAACATTTAGCATTTAGTCTGAAGGTAGAAATAAATTATATGACACTACCTTACCGAAAACAAGTTTAGGGCATATTTTATTAGAGCAAGTAAAGAGGGCTGATGCAATCCCTCCACTGAGACATGCCACTTACAGGAACAGTCTTCTCGCTATTTGGATTTTTTAGTTAACAGAGAGAGACACATACCAAGTTGTCATCACTTCTCTACTTCCATTCTAGGATTCCTTGAGTCAAGAAAATAAGCATAAATTAAATTCTAGACTGCCATGACAGGTAGAACTGAGATTAATTCCCAGATTAGTTGAAGGATTGGGCAATATTCTTACATTCCTGTCCTAAAGAATTTTTTGTAATTACAGAAAAAAACAGCAATAAAAAAACCCAACACATTTAATTCACAGTGCTTTTAAATCAGTAAAAATGGAAATAAATTATCAAAAATCACAACTGCTTTTACATCTGGTAAGTGAAACCAGACTTGAACAATACTGAAAAGAAAATACAAAAGGCTCATGTCCAAAGTTTATCTCAACAATATTCATTCTTACGAGTAATAAATCTCATCACAATATCTTTCAAACAATTGTACTATCACTTATATTCTGATTCAGCAACATTCATTACTATTATTCTTTATAGGCTGGAAACCTACCTTCTTTGTTCTTCTCCATGTTCACCCGAAGGGACTGTCAAACATTCATCCATGTGACCATGCAATAACCTCAGAACATCCCCTCCTATCAGGTATCCTTGAATAAAGGGAGAAAACCGAGTGCATTTCTCTAAACACAGCAACACACAAAACTACAGTTCAAACTGTAATAAATATTATCAGGTTGATTTCGGTTTTTTCTGTTGGCATTTTATGTTACTTTTAAAAAAGAGTCAGAAGAAGGGGGAAGATATCTCATACCCTGGGGAGCCAGTTGAACACTGCCAAGTGAGAAAAGTTCCAAGTTAGCAGGTAGGTAAGGATGGATCAGGATAAAGAGGAGCCACAGGCAGGGGATTCTACATAGCCACCACAACTAAGAAAAGACTGAGCCAACCGAAACAAGGAACCAAGTACTCCTCTCCCAGATTACAACAGAAAAAATGGGAAACTCTTCCATCTTACCTACTCACTTTTCATTTTATTTAAGATAAGCATTCCAGTTAATATTCTCCCAAAAAAAAAGGACTGATTTAGCTAGTTCATTATTTTTAAAGCCCTTTTTGGAGTATTTGGAAGTTTTCTGTGAGAAAAACTTCTGGGAAGATCCATTCTACGTTCTGCTTGATAGAAAACCCAAAACCAATAATCATGATTTATTTGGACTCCAAAGGGAAACTCCCATACTGCAAACACCTCCACTGCAAGTGCAGGTTCACAGCCAAACACTTGGCTTTACAGTGTACAGGTGTGTGTGTGTTCACAAACTAAGGCACAGACCATACACATAGCATTACAATATTCAAAGTGCCAGGACTTTGCAGCCAGAAGCTGAAAATAAGGCCATAATTCTAATCAGTAAAGATGTTAACAAAATAGATGTTTTTTCATCTGTATTTTTGCAGTAGAGATGTGACATTAAAAGGAAATATGATTTTATGTTATTCCACAAATATTGTATTATAACCAAGCAACTGAGGAATACTAAAACCTGGTAGGTTTTAAGCACAATTCAATGGTATTTTTTCAGCCTGACAAGCTAAATGTAAACACTTCTTTGTGTCCTAAACTCACCTTCCCTTCTTGCTAAAAACAGTTAATATCAAATTGTACATTTGAGCAGGATGCCATAACATAATTCCTTGGGTTTAGTGTTATAGCAACAAGGTGTTTCAAAAATTATACCTGAAATTATATTTTGAAGCAATGTCTATGTTAATAAGTAATGCTGTGAAGTAAGACAGATCTGTTCTGGTAAATGCTGTTGGAGACCCTTCAGTCACACTGCACACATTTAACAAGTTTATTTTGAAGCTACATGAATTTTTTTTCCTGAATATATCAGGTAATATTTCAGGATATATATTGTTAAACCTTTAAAATCGGTATAAAGTTGGTATTTATGTGGCAAATTTTAGCACTGATTTTTTAAATTCTTGATCTTGACACAGCAGTGTATGCCCAGGTAACTGTTGTTATATACATTAATTTTTACATGGACCTGTGTCAATATAACTCTGTAATTTGTTTTTTAAGTGACCCCCATCTACTTCATCACACAGAATTAGCAGAGTTACTTGATTTGACTCTAAACTCTGTTTTTACTTAAACAATAAATTGACTTCTGCATAAGCCAATTTTACAGATATGCATGTAAAAATAAATTATTTTCTTTGAACTACCTCTAATATCCTAGTTCATCTTATAGACTAATTATTCATTATTTTCACTTCAAAATAATTTTATTTAACTGAATAGTTTAATTAATTAATCTATTTTTAATGAAAAGTTTTGATTAAGAGAGGGTATTGTAATGCAGTTATTCCAATATATTAATATTTTATTTATTAATATGAAAAAGCATTTTGCAGATAATAAAAAAAATAGGTTTATTTCCTTCTTCCTTTTTGAGGTAATTTTCTCTGGCTTGGCTACCATTTTACTGAGGACATAGAGGAAAGGCCTCACACACTAAGTGTGATATTCACTCTCCCTTCACCACAGGACTACCTTGATTATGGGAACTGTTGCCTCTTTTTCAAGAGCAAGGCCCTTGCTCTAATCCTTTCTGACACTAGCCAGCTGTTTTCTCTAGAAAACATACTTATCTTAACAGAGATAATGTCTGTACCTGAAGAAAGTGAAAATGGAAAAGCACAGCAACAAAGAGCAGGCACATACACAGATAAACACAAAGCTGCAAAAACCATATTACATCATTTTCACATAATTTCCTGGGAGTATGAGTACACTATATGACACCATGTCATTGTGGATTTCTGCTTCTCAAAAAGACAGGCAAGTCTCAGTAGTGAGGTTCACCAGACAGAGATGTGACACACCACAAATCTGCGTCTCAGCACATAAACCATGCCTGGATTATTAGCAAGAATGACACAACAATGCTGCCAGCAGTGGGAGGACAAGGAGAATGGAGTTAATAGGAAGAAGCAAACTGAAAAGGTCTTCTCATTAGCAGAAAGTTTTTCTCCATAAAGTTCAGGACACTGCCAAGCAATGCACTAGCATTTTTTAATAATGGTTTGTACTATAAACCATGTCAGAGAATGTGTACATGCAGAGTGATTCTCATATGTAAAAACACTATATAAATGATTATATAAAAAAAGAGATGCTGGCAATGCCGTCCCTAAAATCTGAATGAGCAAAGTTGCAAGAACATTCCATTACTGAGTTTTAAAACATGCCAAGTAAAAAGAATTGATGTGAAATTTCAGAGTATTGCCTCTTTAAAAAATATTATCCAAAAATCACACAAAATGAAATGACCTGCAGCTTTAACCTTCTTTAAATTCTATTACAACACCCACTCAAAACAGTCAGTCTGCAGGAAAGTAGAAATCATTAGGCTTTACATTGTGACAGACTTCAGAAAAACACTGTTCTTTCCTTCACTTTGGAACCAGTATGGCATAAATTCAGGGATTCTTGTCCTTTCAATGTCAGAAACTACATTAAAACTCTTCCCTAATTCCTAAATAAAATAAATAATTCTTGAAAGCTGTTCTCTTTCTGTCTTTACCCTCCTCATGATTTTCTTTCCAACCATATGTTACTCATAAAACCGTTTCCCATCTTCAGTCTTAGGATTTCACATCCTGCTTCCGAGCCTCTTGCCATTTTTTACTCAGTCTCAGAAACATGTAACCATGACTGCATACATCAGAATGATTTGAGATAATATTTTAAACCAGGACCAAAAGCCATTTCAAAAAACATATTACAAATGTTATCATATCTTTAGAAAAATGAGATTTGAATGAGCCATTCAGGACTCAGCAAAAATATGTAGAAAACTATCAGTGTTACTTTGAGTATAACCTTCCCTCTGTTTTCAGATCAATTGTATTACTTCTTTATTGTATTCAATGTTGACATAGGAGAAAACCTCTCCCACATAATAATAATATGGATAATAGGCATAATAATTTGATTTTTAAAGTATTTCATTTACTATCAGTCTTTCAATATTTAAAGTTGAGTCAATCTTACCTTGGGCAACTTCACTTCCTGAACTGATTGGTGCTACACTCCAGAGCGTCTGCTGGAAGGCTGCATCAACATGTAAGCTACCATTGCCATAAGACAGATGCTAGAACCGGGAAAGAGGGAGGCTTTTATTTGAGGTTAGTTAAAAATCTCATTACAGTATACGATAATAGTATCAAACATTCTCTTGTTTCTTTCAAACATAAATTGTTCCCATTGACTGTATAAGCAAACACAAAGTTAGACCTGGGTACTCCTCAAGGGACATTAGAAATAAAGCTAGAATAGTAAAGCTTATTTGCCTCAAAAAAACATACAGGAACAGTACAGAACAGTCAGAGTCAGTTGCTTGGCATCTTAGACTATAGTGAACACTCTGAAGAACCAATTGTTAAATGCCGTGGGGTTCTTATACTTGTGTTTTCCTTCGACACACAATGAGAATTTCCATGAAGTTTGAATATCGGGATATCACCTTAATCTGTATTTCGAGTCTAACTTGCCACTTGAATATTTTTTGCAGGCCACTGGTTTCCTAAAACTGCCGTTAGGTCAAAGAAATTATGTAAACAAACTACTGACTTTGTAAGTCACTTAAGACAGTTCACAAAACATATTCTTGAACAAAGTTTTCAAGATCCAAGCAAAACTGAAACAGTCTTTTCTCGAAAGTCTCACTTCCTACCTATGCATTCAATGGGTGCTCTTTGGCTGTGTTACTCCCTACCTTCTGCCAGTGCTGCGGATCTTTGCAGTAAGTGCAACAGGTGTTGTCTCTTCTCAGAATTCCGTGTGAGTTCCAACTAGTTCAGTGACATTGTCTCAGAAATTCTTATCTCAAAGCATACTGTATTGCATCCATACAAAATCATTTGACCCTCCCACACCATCAGTCACTTCCATGGATACATTGTCAGTGCCAAACATCACAACCTTATATAAGATTAAAGAACCAAGTGCTCTGTGAACAAGCAGCTGTTTTGAACAATAATGCTTATCTTGCTAGGTAATAATTTTTCAAGTGCAGTAACATTTATACACTTTTATCAGAATTTTATCTTAAACTACTGGACAGTAACTGCATTTATACAGTAGTATTGGTCTTTGTTTCCATATGTTGTTGCCAACATTAAGAGCTTCTGGGTAAAATAGCTAAGGACACAAGACAAAAACGTCAGTGGAGGTCAGAAGAGGGTAGATTCTCAATGACATGTGCAGAGTTCTGTCTCCCTACCTGCATATCTTCTAGCTGTACAAAAGCACAAGAAATAGCACATCAGCTCGTTTAGAAGGCCCCCAGCTAATGACCTGCAAAGTAAGAGATCTCACAAAAGCCGTGTTTACGCTGCACCACTGTCACTCAGCACATGTAATGGAGAAGATAAATGAACAAATAAGTTCTTTGCCTTTTATTCTTCCCTTACTGTAGGTATATAACTTAGTGAATGGCAGACTAGGATGGGAGATTAGAATCTGCAGCCCAGCTCCAGCTCTATTTTTGCCCTGTGGGCCTTAATTTTGTTAGGGTTCTTCTGAGATCACAATACCAATCCAGTTAGTGACAACAAGCAATTCAACCAAAGCAGGAATATTACTTTTCGAGGAAAACACATCATTCAGGATAGACAAAAGAGGAGGAGAACTCCTCCATCATTTATATCTGCCATCAATAGAGCACTTCTTCTAACTGTGTGTTTTGTACATGTTAATTAACTGATTTTCAAACACGGAACTATCAATTGAATTAGCGTTACACTTCTATAGACAGGACACTGAACAAAAATACATTGCTGACGTCTCTCTTCAGAGCACCTGTAATTTTTATCCATTCATTGGATTCCAGTTGCAGTTCTGATTATAATCCAGATGTCTCAAGGTGAGTCACCAGAGAATTATAACTTTAAAAAAGGATGGTTCAAATGATACAACATATGATCTCCAAGGCAGAGTATATTCTGCAATTCCTTTCTTATCCTCACTTCCCTAGATTCGTTGCAGCATCCTTAAATTTACAACTGACAGCAGGGGTTCCTACCATTTACAATTACATAAACTATGGTGTTCACTCCCTAGAACAATTTATAGAAAACAATAAAAGGAAGCTTTGACCATGTAGAGAAAATATCCTGTTAACGGATATCCAAGGATTCAATTATATCAAATGTATTGAAAAAATCCCAAAAGATTAGAGATGCCAGTATTTATCCTGGCATTGCCCAAGTTTTTAGTGCTACACTTTAACAATCTCAATGTTGTTTTAAAGCAATCTGCTCTCTGTCTGTAACTTACTGGACTTTATTGGTTTTGCATTTTCAGCACAATAAAGGTATCAAAATGAAACAAGTTCCGTACGTGATGTCTAGGATGTGGACATGACACTGACACTGGTGCTGAACAGTCTCCATACATACTACACAGATATTTTTTACCTGGCGTATCAGTGCATCTGGCAGAAGTGGAAGGTTGCCATCATTGATGAGGACCACATGCATAGCACGTCTTTTGGGTATGTAGTAATGTTTGGAAAGCAGGAATATGTTTGGTTCAGGAATCCTGCTGTCTATTCTGATCTTCATATGGGTCTTCCCCACTACAGGCAGGTTGTCTCAACCAAGTAATGTATTTCCTGCACCAGTGTCCAGGTTCAAGCAAAAAGCTAGATTTGTCTTCCCTACTGTTAGACTGATAATCTCCTAAACCAGCATTTAACCTGCAACAGGGCTTTTATCTCTTCTCAGATTTAAATCATGGTATTTTATGAATATGGGTTAACACTACAGTCCACAGGCAGTTTATGTCAAGGATAAACTCCAAGACTCATCTCTGAGAATATTGCAGGTTTCCCAACTGAATGTAATGGCATATTGTAAACTCTATACTGCTCTGCAGCAAAGTAACATAATCATAACTCTGTCCCTAGGTCTTCAAAAAGAACACAGTGTATTTAAGCTCACTGAAGAGCTTAGGAATCAGATGTTAATTTCCACAAGAACCGTTTAGCAGTGATTGCTGCAGCATAGCTGCATTTACAAGAGCTCTGAATAACTCAATGATACATTTTAAATTTCACAGTCTGCATGAAAGTTTCTCTTCTCCAAAATGTGTGTGTGTCAAAAGACAAAAATGTAAAGAAAGGAAAACTTTTGCTTCAGGCTTCCTCTTGGCTAAGGTGTGTCAATATTGCCAGTTTATCTAGCAATATCTATTTTCATCTGCAGTTTGATAACTCAGCCTTCAATCTCAGGCCATTTCAAATAGCAAGAATAGCAAAAGAAAAGTAATAAACATTATTTACTGGAAGATTTTGAAAACTATGTATAAAGCAGTGCACTTCTCAGAATGTTTAAGTACTACACAACCACAGCATCAACCACACTCCTTCAGATTTCTTAGTACCAGCTGGTGCAGAGATAAATGGAAGCTATTTCCTTTCCTATACACAGAGACTCTGACAGCCCTTGCTTCCTGACTTAAAATTACTACACTGATCCCAACAGAAAAGCAGTTTCAAACAATTAGGCACCTATCCTCAAGTGACTCAAGAACCTCTGAGATGTTCCAAGTCTTGAACAGACACCATTCCGGTAACAGGTACACAAGAATGTACTTGCAACTACAACTAAAGAAAACCAAAAATGTACCAAAACAAAACAAATTATACTCCTTTTCCTTTTTTTCTCTTTTCTTTTTTTTTAATTAGGAAGGGAAAAACATTTTGAATCCAAAACCCAATGAATTAGCAAACTTCAGTAAAAAATCAAGGTTAAACTAAATACACAGTCTCTAGAAACAAAACCACTTGTTAACTTCCCACTTATGTCATTTCTATTCAAATTTATTACCTGAGTCATTGAAAAAGTATTCTGTAACAGAGTATTATATTGAAACAGTCAAAACAAATACCAATATTTATTCACAAGGAAGGGAGATATTGGACAGAACTAACATAATAATAACTGCATCTTTGTAAAATTTTTACAGAATTAGGGGTTTGTGCTTGTGTCTTATAGTGGCAATATATTTATATTCATTGAAATATCTATGAACGCTTTGAAAAAGTTTGCATAAAAATGGGTAAACTTACACTATTGAACAAAAAATTATTTTCTAAATTTTGATCCATAGTAGGCAAAGCCCAGGAAATTTTCAAAGGGTTTAAAGTACTAAAAAATCCTGTTTTCTTTGCATTTCTTCAGAGTGATTTAAACAGTTGGTCCGCAAACCCAAGAGCAAAGTGAATTTTTTCATTGATACAGAAAGAGAATTTCAGCAATATACTAAGCAATTCCAACTCCTTCACTCAGCATAAATTTACCATCAGTAAAGGGAGAGTAGAAGCTAAAACCCACAGATACTCAGAAATTTACCATTACAACAAACCAGCTACTCCGCTACCGCTTAGCTGAGCATGGGTAATTGCAGATGCAGGGCAGGAAAGCATAAAGGACCCACAGAGGGTAGAAGGGGGTAGTTTGCATTCCCCCTCTTTATAATAGCTGTCCTTCTGCACTGTATCATGAAAAGCCTGAAGCACATCAGCTACTATGCTTCTAAATTATGATCACTTTGCATGATTAGTCACAAGAGCTTTCATTAGCAAAGTATTAATTTTACAGAAGCAAGCATCAAAAGTTAGGAAATGTCAAACTAAGTACCCTATGGAAAAAGAATGGCTTCTAGTGAACACATCACTCTACAGTCTTCAATGGCATGATACTATTTTTTGCACATGTGCTACCTAATTGTATATACAGGATAATGGAGCTCAGTTGGTCAACAGCTGCTCAGTGCTTGGTTTTCCCCTCAATCTTCAGTCTGCAGCCTCATGCTTTATTCAATATAGTCAATTCTTCCAAGGTTTGAAAAGAGAATTAATAATTTCCTCATAGGCTTTTCTCTTGCACCAATTACAGTTTTTCACAATTATTTCAAAATTATTTCACAAAACATAACAAATATTAATGAATTAATTTTCTCAAAGAAGTAGTATTATAGAAGTAGCCCATTTTCCATTGGGGAAGGGAGGTACAGAGATTAAACTAAGAAACTTTCACTAATCTAGGATGCCCAAGTTGAGGTGACTGCATCATATGTAGTTTATTGGTCAAGGCATGTCTTACATTCGCCTCAGTTGCAGTTATCAAGACTGAGTAACTCTGAGGTTTCAACCCCCAATAAAAGGAGGAGATGCAGGAGACACAACTCCAATAAGGAATATTCCCAGTAAGGGATGAGTAGCGACCTTTTCAAAGCAAGTATACAAGATCATCTACTCAGCAAATTTCACAGCAGAGTCTGGTACAGAATCTAATTCTCCAGGAAAATACTTAACCATCATATCACCAATTCTCCAAATACAATTCCCAGCTCAAAATTTCATCTTCAAAGTTGCTTCATACCACAGCTTCCCTAGTACACAGCCCTGACATATCCACTGAACTTTTATCGTCACTGAAAGAGCATTCCAAGAAAAAACAGTGTGGCTGTATGCTTAGGAGATTTCATAAAAATATACCAGTACCATAATTTTTGCATTTTTGCATGCCTGTGATTTTTTAAAATTTAAGAAAATTATTTTGTGTTATCATTTACATGTAGTTTTCCTAAATTAAAAAAAAAAAAAAGGTAAAAAGAAATTCCACGATTACGGTTTTCTACCTGTTGTTCATGTGCGTAACTTGAAAACCAGTTTTTAGACATCTCCTTCTTATCCTACTATAAAAATCATGGCAGGAATTGGCTGTCAACATACCACATGTGACTGCTGTGCCATAATACAATGGGTTTCCTGCATAGTTGCTGGTAGTAGTTATCTACCCTAATTGCTCCAGGTCTCTACCACTCTTTTCCCTTCCAAATCTTTACCCCAGTCTCACTAGAAATTCTTCCCTGCAAGAGTGGTGAAGCACTGGCACAGGTTGTCCAGAGAGACTGGGGCTGCCCCATCCCCAGCAGTGTTCAAGGCCAAGTTGGATGGGGCCCTGAGCAACCTGCTCTAGTGGAAGGTGAACCTGCCCATGGCTGGGAGGTTGGAACAAGATGATTTTCCAGGCCCCTTCCAACCCAAACATAGAATCTGTGATTCTACGTCTCTCATCTAGCCAAACCAGCTTCCTGACCTAATTATTGCTCACCTTATCACCCAGAATTAGGACCTCCTCCTGCTTCAAAAGGTTCTCCTTAGATCTACGAAGCCTAAGTGGGGTCTTTTAGCTTTTTTTTCTTGCTCAAACTCTTCCTCACATGTCAGCCAGCATTAGACTTCTCTCCAGAAACTCACCATAACTCCTAACCCTCAATTCTTTTTTCATTTATTGGCCTCAGACTTTCTTCTCTCTGGATCTTTGTCCAGCAGTTTAGTTCTCCCCAGAAAGCCCACTCCTCTCTCTTGACATCCTTCATTGCCAGTCTCACTCCACTTGCTCTTCTATCAATTCTCCCTGCCAAAACCACACAGTTTTTCTGTCCTAAATGTTGAACACCACTTTAATCAGCGGATGCCTACTCTTCCCTTGTCACCAGCTTCTTGTCCCAGACAATTTGTTAGTCCATTACTGGCTGCCTGCCTTCAGTTGACAATCTTTTCAGCCACTCATTAAGTCCCACTCAGTTTCCCTCCTTCCCAATTCAGTCCCACTCCTGTCGCTGATACATCACCTGCCTTTTGTTCCTTCTACCTTGTCACAGCTTCTTCCTCCACATATCTTAAATGACAGGAGATCACCGGCAGCACACACAACACTGAGTTCTCGGCTGTCAAGACAGTGCCTGGCTTCATTCCTGCCTTGAGCAATCCATTTCAAGGAATATTTGCTCCCACCAGGGCTGGCATGTATTTAATTATTCACTGTAGAGGGAGTTTAAACAGTTCACTAACACACAGGAGGTGCTAGCTTATGTAAAATAGAAAAAGTCATCAGACTTTTAGCTACTCAAAGAAAATTTAAACACTCTTCCCTGGTCATGATCAAGCTCCATTGTTTTAAGAGAACGTTTATTTACTAAGTTTAACCAGGGAGAGGCTTATTGCCTTTTTATTCCTTTTCTTGGTTTTTTTTTTTTGTTTTGTTTGGGGTTTTTTTTTGTTTCATTTTTGGTTTTGCTTTTGTTCTTTCATAAATTATTGAGAAGTACACAAGAAAATGACATCTTTTTTTCTTCCCTGTCTTTGAGCTCAATAACATCTGACCTCTTCTGGATGAAATAAAAAAATTATCTCACACTGATTAAAAAAAAAAGGGGGAAAAAACCAGAAATAGATGCTACTAATTCTAGTAAATGATTTTTTTTACATCACATGCACTTGATTATAAGTACTTGGAAGCAGGACTCCATAAGGCAGAGCAGCTTGACAGCCTTAATTATTGGAAAGTCCTACCAGCCTCCACAATAACATTTCAAATCATTGTATAAAGACTCCATGGGAACTGCATTATGATCAGTGTAACAGAGCAGCTCAACACTACCTTGGTTCCACTAATTCCAGGTTTGCTTATGCAGATTAAAATTATTCTTTTAAAAAACCTTTTTCATAATTTTTCAATAAAGAGAAATCATGTACTTGTGAATCTACACAGAAGAAAGTAAAGTCCAATACTGAATTTTATACTTTTAGAAAAAAAAATGAAAGGGAAGAATAATTTTTTTTTTACATTCAAAAAAAAGGCTCACACACTTCTGTGTTCCCTGATACTACTGCACCAAGAAATTATACAGATATTTAGAAGCTGCTCCAAGCATATGATAATAAATAAAAGAAATAAAACTAGGAGCTGAAAATCAATAATATATTTGATGCAAGAGGATACAGAGGCAGTGCCTTTGCAATACTGAGGAACCTGTCCTCCTGTCCAGGAGTAATGGCATGTATCAGCTCCACCTTTAAAATAGTTTGATCTAATTTGGATGCTATTATTTTTGAAAGGGAATTCTGCCATCACTTAACCATGATAAAAATCTTCAAGGAAAAGTTTACATGTCAAAGAAAAGTTCCCGATTAGTTTCTTGTTAGTTTTCAGCAGTCAAAAAAAAAAAAAAAAGATCATTTCAATCAAATAAGTGTCAAGGCTTCTTCACAGATCTGCATAATGCAGCTGCAGGTCAGCATTGCAGTCACTGAGACAGTAACTCAGTAACTATACATAAATCTCAGGTTATACACCACTGTTGCATTATACTGAAATCTGTGCACTGTAGATTCAATGTTGGGAGGGTTTCCCTCTTTCCTGACTTCTCAGCCAGAACAATACCGATCTGATGGATGACAATTTTCAGTTTTATCTTTATTTATGCATTTTGTATTTCAACTTTATGTCAAATTATTTTTCTTAAATTATGTTTAAAAGTTATTCAGAGACTTCATGAATTTGAAGGAAATTGCAATTAATTGAACTTCTAAATTATTGAAAATTGGCAATATTGAAAGCAGTCAAGAGATGTAGTTAATAAGAGGCATAGGCAAACCCCAGTGCTAGATACTATTATGTATAAGTTGGGGAAATATGCTAGAAATATTACATCTGTACTTTATCAGGCTGTACTGCCTCAAGAAAAGAAACATAGCAACTCTGGCTTGAACTTAAATGGTGGCAATATTTATAGCAGAACATCTATTTGCTCTGTGCTAACAGGGCTCAGCAGAGCCAAGTTCCCTCTCTGAAGTATTTGTCAATAGAGCAGCTCACACATTATATAATGCCACAAGCACTTATGTAAGTGCTTTTCCTCAGAAATGTTACACAGGATAATAAGGATCCAAAATCCCGTTGTCTAGGCAAACAGCAAGAGTCAGAGGAAGTTAATGACTTGCCCTGGGGCATTGTTGCGAGTCAAAAGTCAAAATCCACCTCTCTGGACCTTTAGCTTATGATTTTAACATTGATCTTCCTATCAGTTTAGCACTTGTTCAGTGTAAGTAAAAACGATAAGTCTTTGGGGAGAATATAGAGTCAATTGTCCCAAAATATTTTATTTTGTGGAAAGAGGAGAAGGGGTGCTACAGCAAAGTCCTGATATTTCCCTAATACTTAAGAGCGTTGCCAATCAAATGAGGTCTAAACACTAATCTACTGACTACACTGAGATCATAAAGTGTCAATGTTAAATTAATTAAGCTACAGTCAGACAACTGGAAGACCAACTTAAGAAGCTGACATAGTTCTTCTCTCCTCTTGCATTATACAAATTCAACTAAGAGCTGACTACATTTTGAAAAAGCCATGCCCTATGAATGAACTCTATTCATCCGTTATTTTTACACATACATATTTACCCCAGGATGGTTAACCTATTTTTCTTCATTCAGAAAGAATTAGCAAATTGCTTGAAAACATAGAGCAATATTGCAATATACAAAGGTGACATCCCAGTCCTATTCCTAACAGCGTATTTACACAGAACACTTGATGGAGGACTTACATTTTACTAAGATTTTAATCACAGAGTATGTAACATACATACACTCAACCCTCAGCATCCTGATGAACACTATTTTCTGTCAAGAGATCCATATGAGGAATTCCACTCCCCTAGAAGAAGCATTCCTCAGCTGGATTCAATAGAGCTTATTTGGTCTCAGTATTGAAGCAGATTCACAAAAATAACTTCATCTCTCCACAGTCCTATTGTAAAAGGTATCAGTTGCTCCATTCTTTTAAGAGTCGTAGAAAATAGCAGCTACAACATGAGACTGCACTCAACATGAAAACAATGAATTGTGAATATTTTCAAACTTCTATCCTTTGAAGTTATTTTTGTAAACAGCCAAATGGATTAAGACAAACACTTTAAGACAGAGAGACAGCTTTCATGAAAAATATTCACTTATTGGTAACTTGCTGATTTATTCCTTATCAACTGTTTCAATTTTCATAAAAGCTTCACTGCTTTATTGACAATGCTAATATAATTACTGGATAGGTAGCAAAATCACAAATATTTTTATGATTGTGAAGCTACATAGTTTACTAGATCTTATACTAGGCTTGAAAAACATTTGTTCATAAAAATGTGTAAGTGCATGTAAGAGCAAAATTAATTTGCTGAATCCTTGCTCCATCTAACCATCAAACCAGAGCTGTATAACTGAAATAGGCTTAATAACTATTCATTACAGTCTAGCTATAAAACTCTTTAAGACTGCAATACAGTTTTATTTCTCTCTACACTGAAAGTATTATTTATTTTTAGTATATTGATATTTTGCATGGAACATGCAGTACCTGCCTTAACACCACATGTTAAGGAAAATAAGTCTCTGCAGACAGAATCGTGCCTCGTGCTATATAAAAGTACATGTGACAGCCTTGTGAATCAACAGCTGAGGCACAAAGTCTAAATAATAGGCTGAGATGATTATTACTAATTAGAGGGCAGGACATGCCTACACAAAGACACAATCTGTATCAAAATTCAACTTCAGCAACCCAATTCAGCAATTCAAAGTAATCCAATGTCTTTAAATAAAACCTTTCCATTACTTAGATTTCTCATTAATTCAGTCCACAATAAGTTGTTTTTTCACTAGATCTAGTTACAATTCTCATAAAAGTAGTTATTTAAAATAATTTTAAAATGCAAAGATGATCAGAAAGTGTTCAGAATATCTAATTACAAAAAACTCAAAAAATGAGTTATTGAGCTTCCAATTAAAAGTTACAATTATATTCTAATAATTATATTCTCATTTTCCTATGTGTTTCCAAAAGAAGGAAGAATATTTTCAATTTTATAATTGATGTCTTATTAAACTATTCACTTTTTTCTGAAATACTTTAAAAAATCAAAAATAATGTCTCATAGAAAAAGAAAAAAATATGAAAAATAGAGAATAAACTTTAATGTTATATGCACATCTCACAGAATCATAGAATACCCCGAGTTGGAAGGCACCCACAAGGATCATTGAGTCCAACTTCCTGCCCTGTACAGCACCATCCCTAAGAATCACACCCTGTGCCCAAGAGTATTGTCTGAACTCTGTCAGGCTGGTGCTGTGACCATTTCCCTGGGGAGCCTGTTCCAGTGCCCAACCACCCTCTGGGTGAAGATCTTTTTTCTAATATCCATCCTAAACCTCCCCTGACACAGCTTCAGGACATTGCCTTGGGCCCTGTCCCTGGTCATCATAGAGACGAGATCAGTGTCTGCCCCTCTGCTTCCCCTCATGAGGATGTTTTAGACTGCAATGAGGTCTCTCCTCAGTCTCCTCTTCTCCAGGCAGAGCAGAACAAGTGACCTCAGCTGCTCCCCACACAGCTTCCCCTCAAGGGCCTTCACCATCTTCAGTGCCCTCCTAGATCTGAGACAGATTTTTGACAAACTCAAAACGCTTCCTTGTTAAAGAATCTTTTTTTAAGTTGTTATGCCAAATCACGGAGGCTGATTTTTCAGAAGCTTCCAGCACAATTACTTTTCTCTTATTTTCACCTTCTTTTTGCCGTAAAGAATAGTTCAGGTGATTGCAACACCAAGAATACCAAAAGAAATTCATCTTAAAGTATTGACCTGCTTCATTACAGAACAAAGGGAGACCCCTTCATGAATAAGAAAGCTATACAAACCAGTGATAAGAAGCAGCTGGCATAATAACTTGTAAAATATTGCAATTATATATAATCATTATTTTAGTTATATTTATGACATATCAGTAGCTCTATATATTACACTGTACTTAATAAAATATTGACCTCTTAAGCCTACAAATCCTACTTACCTAAGTTAGACATTCCAAAATTTTTATACAAAGTAGTAATAAATATGATAGCGTTGTTAACCTAACATTCACACAGATTCTAAGCATCTCAATTATGCAATTTGGAAGAGATTTCTTTTTTTCTGTATTTTCTTATTTTCATCTAAGTAAATTTTTAAACACTTATTCCACTACTGAAATGAACAAAAATTAGATTAGCTCTATATCAAAGTCACACTTTCCAGACCTTCAGTGTGTTTTGCAAAATACTTTTAAGAAAAACAATTTAAGCACCTTAAGTTTTACTTTTAGGAGGTGGAAATGTAAGCCAGATTTCATTACAAAACTTTCATTAATTCTTTTTTTTTCTGCCGAAGAACCACTGTACAGATATTTTTATACAACTTACCAGATATCTTTCTGAAGAGACACTGACTAAAATCAGATCATCTCCAACACGCACTTTTTCTCCTTCTGATCGTTGTTTGGAAGCAGGATGTATGGTCCACCAGCAAGCCTCACCTAATACCAATATTGAGTAACAGCAAAGAAAGAAACAAGAAAGAAAAGACCCAATGTTACTGATATTACTGTCACACTTGTTTCAGTCTTGAAAGTTCTGATCCAGTTTTCAGTTAGCTAAACCAAGTTTCCATGTGTTCTCAAAAACTAGTATCATTCCTGCGTCACCTTGTTGGAAACTCAGCCCTAAATAATACACATAAGCAAAAGACTAAGACCTCCAGAATAGTGATTCCAGAGTTGAATAAGATGATTGCTCTCTATGTTCTCTAGGCAACCTGGTCCAGGATGCTTTGGCTAAAGCACTTCCCTGTCACCTTCATTCCAGATTCTAGAAAAGGCATTCTGCTGAGAATTAGGACAAAGAAATGATGGGAGCAACCCATCATTAAGAGCAATGAAAATAAGCATTTGCATACCGCAAAAAATAATATTTGAAACATCACATAAATCCAAATTCAAATATGTTCTTCCACTTCTACTGACTGTTAGTGCCTCTAATTCCCCAAAATATGTATAAGTACTAAAGTCACAAATTCTGTTCCCATAATAAACCTCATTTTCAGATGTGTCTTCTTTAACTATAACCTTGTTTTTCAGGAAAGAACTCAGATCTTTGAACTGTTCAGTTGTTGCAGCTATTACTCTTACTACTCCTATCTGAAGCAAGGTTTTAAAAAACAAGCAAACAATCTAAATAAGCAATTCTTAGACTTTTATTTTTAGATTGACAGTATTCTTCATTATACAGTCTTTTAAACTAGTGTTTACCTGTTGTGTCCTCTTGCAATCCTACATCAAATGCCAGCTTATCCATTGACGATCGAGATGTAGAGAGACAGCATAGATACTATCAAAAGAAAAAAGCATACATTACTTGTTCTGCTCACTTCCGATAATCCACTGAAATACAAAAAGCCATCAACCTACTAACACAGGATTAAATATTCTTAGATTATACCTATCAGTTATTACCAACAACATGTACACATGATAAACTGAAATGCACTCAAGGAGACTTGACAAAAATATATGCTCTAAAATAACCTCAGTCTACCCAGGTTGTCTTTTCACGGAGACAGGAATAGTAAGAGTGGAAATGAAGGAGTTGCATCAAATCTCAGCTCCATGAATCCTCACTTGTAGGTAAGGAGTTTAGAACCTGTGTAATTCATCAGGGAATTTCCAAGTGAGACTTCTGTCCAAAATACATGTAAGAAGGAATCTCCTTTTCCACTCAGTCTCCAACGTATGCTCAGGTTGACGGCAAGATACCAGCTGCAGATTCAGTCACAGCTTATGCAGTATGGAATATCCAAGGGGAAAGATATGAAAATTCCCCAACTCAACTGACAAACAGAGGATTCAGCAGTAGGGGAGCCAGACTTAGTTTTGGCACTTACCCAGATACAACCAGCTTGTTTTCATATTTCCAAGTACCTACCCTTCACAATGGTTTCTAGGAACCACAGTCAAATGCCTCTGATGTGAGTAATTCTCCAGATATCAGTAAATGGCAATATTCTGGGCACTTTCAAACATACCTTTCATACAAAAAAGAAATCATTGCTGCTCCCAACTCATGTAATGTGGTTACATACCATGCCGCTGTAGGAATGGCGCAGCAAGATTGCATGCCCGTAGAGCAGTGTCCGATGCCCACCACCTTGTGCCGACTGAAAGGTAAAGAGAAATGATATACTGGTATGTTCTAGTAAAATGGAGCCTTTTGAGAAAGAAAGAAAGAAAGATGAGAGAAAACTGTACTTTGAGCCATCTTAGTAAAAAAATTGTAAAAATTTGGTAAAAAATATGTTCTAAAATCTCAAATCCTTTTTCCTTGTTCTGAAAGCAGGTAGCCTTTATGAAGAACAGCTTTGATGTGTGTTATGCTACCCTCTACATACTTACCTATTGTTAAATGTCTTCATATTCACCCACTTTCCCTACAAATTATATACTTTTCTACACAGATGGTATGCAGAGGGAGATTGTGGAATATTCTCCTTTTTTTACCAGAGAGTATCCACCAGCCACATTGAAGACCATTAAACTGCAAACTGCTTGTCCCACACTGCTTTAATACTGTCAGACAGAAATCTTTATCTGCTAGGACAGGTAAATGTTCAGACATCCCAGCTACCTCAACAGCATTTGGGGTTCTGAAAATTCAGAAATCACGTCCAAGTAATTGTTCCTCTTGAGAAACACAGCATAAATCTTGAGTAAAAGAAAATTAAAGTGATAAGATTCACTTTTATTCCAAGAAACTGCAACCATCCCCAATGTTTTCACTACAGTTTCTATTTATCAATAATCAGTTTAACCACCCATGAAAGAACAAACAAATCTTGTTAGAGCATGAATAACCCTTCAACTTCTGCTGAAGATGTATGTATTCCTTATGCTGAAATGCAGATAACTAGCACTGGACAGGAGCAGAGACTGTCTGACAAAACATTGTGAAGAGCATAAGTTCATACCTCTCTGACAGATCAACTCATGTAACCTTATGCACAGCACACTCTTCAAGAAGCAGAGATAAGTAAGTATTTTATTAGTCTATAAATGTGACAACTCCATAAGCAGCATTATTCTATCATATAGGAATCCTAATTTAATTTCTTATACATGGTATTTATACCCTTTCTTTTACCATAGTAGATTGACCTTCTGTCTGACTGGAACGTCAGATTAATTACAAAATAAATGAGAAAAAATCATACTATCCTACATCTCCAGCAGCTACATTTTAATGCTGAAGATCAATTTAACTGAATTGCTATGGTGGCAACACGCAATTATTTCCCTTCCATATTTTTTTGTTGCCCTTCTTTATCTTTTATGTATTAGTATTTATTGAACTTTGAATTACTTGGTCGAGGAAAAAAAAGAGGGATAGGTGGTGAAACAGCAAGCACTTCAAAAGTAATAATTTTAGCGCTTTTGAGAAACTACCAAGATTTTTTGGCTTTTATGTTTATTGAGAAAAAAGCAGCTTGATGGACATAAGGTATATTTTGACTTTCAACAAACTGCATAGCAGTCAAAATGGAGGGAGGCACAGTGAAAAATCTCTCTGGAAGACTGAATGACATGAATTTTTATTAAGAAATAATCAAAGTCATAGCATTTGTTACAGGCACAGTCGACTGTAAGATATGAAGACTTAGCTCTGAACTACCATTAGCACCACTACTTTTTCCAAAGGCACAAGGAAAGAACAAGGCATTTGATAATGTCAGGCCCACTGTGCCAAAGATGAACACTGAATGTCTGTTACTCATCACATTGAGGAAGAGGGAAAAAAACTGCTGTGAGCATACTGCCCTACCAGCATTTCAGATTTACCTGCAATTTTTATCAACAGCAGACATAGGTACCCAACTAACAAAATCAGTAATACGAACAAAATTTCAAAATTTCACCAGTATTTTTATCAAAAGTATGCTATTTTACTATCCATGAATTCGATATCTAACATAAAGATCTGCTACACAAGAGCTGAGAATAGCATGACCAACAAAATCCCAGCAATATTAGCTTGCCCTCACTTTGGCCCTATTGATTTATCTGTCTAGCACTTATTTGGTTAAAGTCTCACTTGTAGCTGAACAGGAGAATGGTTGGCTCTAAAAAATTTCAATCACTTTTATGAAAAATGGAAGAGCAGGTTTTTAGATAAATTTTTTCCAAGAGGATTAAAGCCACTCTTTCTAGTTAGTATTACTTTGTCCATTACAAGAATGCAAGCAAGTTTGTGGTTTGTTTCTTAAATGTAAAAAACATTTTAAGCATTTTCCACATAAAGATTTCTGAGAGGCAATTATAATCAAACCATTCTTTTTGGGGCAAAGTGAAAAGAGGAAACAGAAAAATACAGAAAAGGCTAGAAAACAAAGCTAGCTCTATGGAACTGCCTTCCATGTCGGAGCTTGTCTTCCAGGACATGTACATACCTGTAAGTTCATTTCCTATTTTAATGGCTCATTTCATAACTACATATTCAGCATTTATCTTTATGCCAGAAACTGCATAGCTAGTAGCTGTTGCACCATGATTGCCTACTGAAATAATCTTTGATTTCTAAAAAAAAACCAAAAAAAAAGTTTTCCAGCAGAAAACTGTAAATTTTCCATGTTAAAAAAAATAAATAAATTTAAAAGTTAACAATTGGACTTCTGTGGCAAAGATGAGATATCCAAGGTGAGATTTGCCACAGAAGTTTTACCAATTTCTTGTAATATTGCAATAATAACATTTCAGAAGACTCTGCAAATAAGACTGCTTGGAAGCCACAATGCTGACTAATTCAATCCATAATGCCCACAGATTTTTTGCACAAATATATGAATGGTATTATAATACAAGGCAGTTGCTAACAATTATATTATTTATCATTAGTCTTATTTTCTTTATGTTTCTAATTTCCAATTTTCAGAGTAATTTCCAAGTTGAACAATACATTCCTTGAATAAAACCAGGCTGAACAAAAATACATTTGTTTTCAAAGAAGAACTTACCCATTGAAGATCTACAAGCTTATGCCATTCAGGAGTATCAATTATATTAACACAAAACTCTTCTCATTTTATTCCCCAAGAATGTGCCATTTAGAAAAAGACTTTAAAAGCCTTCAGAACTGGCAAACACTAAAGATAATCATTTCAGATTGAAAGCATACAGGACAGACAAATTTACACTGCTTGTGAAAACTTCATGTAAACTGCCCATCTCTAATCCAATATTTCTGCAGTTGGAATACAAGATTAATTTGCAGTCATCTCATTACCCAAAACTCATCTCTAAAAAAAAGGCAATTTAGAATATAACAACAAGAACTAGAGCTGAATAAACTAGCACTCAAAAAAGTATAAACAGCTTTCAAGTTCAATACATTGGAAGACCAGGCAATGAGAATAGATTATTAAGATCTGAGCTGTTTAATTCGATGTAAAGAGTGTAAACCAAAATAAAGAAAAATAAGCTAAAATTGGGAAATATATTTTCCATGCTTTCTTAATAGAAAGAGTATTAAAATGTCAAAAAAGCATTCAAAAACTACAGCCTACAAACTATCTAGTAAAATCTGCAAAGATAGAGCAAAAAAGTAACCATTTTACCATGAGCACCAATCCTGCAGTAAGATACGTTCCACCTGATTCAACAATCCCTTTGTAGCAGTGCAACTCTGCATTACATGACTGTCACAGGCACAGACATGTAATCACCTCACACACCAAAGGACTCATACAACAGAGCCTGCGCTGCTGTGCGTATGGCTGCACTGCTGCGCTCATGGACACACATGAGAAGCTGCAGGAAATTAATCATGATCAGGTTTAATACATGTTTTAAAACCATCTGTGCTTCTCACAACGAGACCTTTCAGAAGTTGGTGAAGAACCTTGTGGCTTCCATGATTTTGAGTCAGCCATTACCCTTCCACTCTTTTCACAATAACAGCCTTGCTTCTACTAGAGAAAAACATCTCTTAGACCAGTGAGAACTCCACTGCAAGCAAATGCTGATTTTTTTTTTTTTGCTGACTTTTCTTCACAGGTCTACACAATCTTCAAATGTGTGAGAAAAGAGAAAAAGCTCTGAGCTTCAGGAAGGTACCAGAAAAAAACAACCATGTGAAAACATTTAGAAGTATTTAAACAAGACAGTTATTTCAGCGCTTTACATATCTACAGAAAAAGCTTCGGCAATTTCATTATTCAGAAATCTACTGGCAAAAGCCTGACAACAACTGCATTTAGCACATGGATATTCAAACAAGTCTAGTCACCCACAAAAGCAATTTAAAAATACTGAATGTGTATACGGGAACTGATTCGCACTCTAGAAAGACTCATACAAGATAACACAGTGAGCTTTTAAGAACAATGTAATGGCTTTTCCTGCTTCATTCCATGAAGGGTCCATATTACTAGAATGGAATTATTGACACATGCTATAGGGAAAATGACATTACAAAGACTAAAATGTAAGGAAAAGTAGCTTTGATAGACCTAAAAAATTTTTTTGTTTTTTAAAAATCAAATGAAACAATAAACTACATCAGTAAATCCTTCAAAAATGCAGTCCATCTAACTTACAGTAACGGTATAGCATGACCTAATCGCAATCAGCTGCTCAGCCTTGTATCTCCTCTGTGCCCCAGATCCAGCCCTGACAGTCTAGATGGAACTTGTGACCAATAAATATTGCTTTTAATGGGTTTCTAAAAAAATACTACACAACTGCTTTCATGGCACTGCAGATGGTAAAGCGGCTGTACAATAAAAGAAGCAACATGCTCGCCATTTTTCTTCACAAGGGTTTTTCAAGGTAACTACTGCAAGATACCAGTAAAAGTTTTAAATATGACTATAAGTGGCTGTTGCATGTCTACATTGGAGTAAAACATGTCCTTTAAAGCACTGACTACTCAGACTTCATTAAAATGGAACATGCTAACGATGGCCATCTTGAACTTAAACCAGATGCTGGAGGCAACAGCATGTTAAACATACGACACCTATACTTCCATAAAAACACTTGCAAATACGAATACAAAAGGCATTATGTTCTCCATCATGATGATGTTCCAAATTTCATGAAGTTCAGGAGTTTACACTGTTAGAAAACTACAGTTTAAAACAAAATAATTCTTTCTAAATCCAGACACTTAGACTAAATGCATAAGCAGAAGTATAGAATTAAACACAAAATACCTGTTTTGAACCCTTTTAAATGTAAACCCACCACCACCAGAGAAATAAGTCAAGCAGGATATTGCACCCACCAGTGATAGAAATGCTAAAGAATTCCCTGGAACCCACATTGCAGCTGTCAGTTCTTTCATTCAAGAGAATTCATTACATTCTGAAATTCTGGGTTTGATCCATTAAGAAGAGAAATCAAATAGGAAATCTGGGTTTGACCACATGTATTGGCTTGAAAAAAAAATCAACTACCATGTATTCCAAGTAAAAGTATATTCAGGTCCTGGACTATGCTGTTCCCAGTCTGAAACAACCTGTGTCAAGATCAGAGACGTAAGGCTGTTGGCATCAACGCCTTTATCAAGATGCTGATGAAATCTTTTAAGCCAGCAGGCTAATACAAGTATTTATTCTGACCTAGTTATAAAAAACAAAAGAAACCCCAGGGAATGCACAAGAAATGTGCTTTGTTTATATAAAATTCTTTGTGACTTTCTTCATTTAAGCAAATTAAAGGTTTCTATTTAAGCAGTCCACAAGACAAAATGAAAATTATTCAAAGGAAGTGGAATAAATGCAGGTTTTGAAAACTTTTGAATCCTCACTCAGGAGAAGGAAAACCCCATGATGGCAGAATTAGCCATAAAGTGAAAGAAATCAAGAGAAGACTAAAAGGACCTGGGAGGAATAGCAGGGGAGGATATCCCACCATCTAAAACCATCTCACTATGATTCTATACATAAATATTTGCATGATACTACAACCATTTCTGTAGATGAGATGATTCTCAAAATATTCCCATAGCAATCAAAACTACTCACCTATTGATTTCATTATTAATGTGCAATTTCTTAACATGTTCTAGACAAATGTTGATGGAGGTCTGTATTTATCTAAAATCAGCAATGATGCAGTTCTAAAAGCTGCCTAGAATAGGAGGCCACCACAGGTAAGTGTTCAATGAGACCTCTTGCTCCCCATACTTAAATATTGTCTAAACTTTTTCACACTGAACACAACTTCAGATGACTAACGAGAGCTTCTTTCTGATACCAGGCAACAACCAGCTGGAAAATACAGGAAGGCTTGTTCTCTTAATACCACTGTGATCAATTACATTAAAAGCTGAAAATGGAAAGCTAAAAAAACATCTTGATATGGTGGGTTCACCTTGGTTAGATGCCAGGTGTCCCCAGGCCACTCTATCACTCCCTCATCTGGACAGGGGAGAGAAAGTAAGATGGAAAACAAGGCAGTTTACTAAAGCAGAAGTGAAAGGTCATACATGCACACAAGTAAAGGAAAAAACCAAAAGATTTTATTTGCTGCTCTCCATCATCAGGAAATGTCTAGCCACTTCCTGGGAAGCAGGGCTTCAGCACACATCATGGCTGCTCCAGAAGGCAAATGTAAATAACAAATGCCTCCACTTTCTCCTTTTCTTAGTTTTTATATCTGAGCTGACATCATATGGTATGGAATATTCCTTTGGTAAATTTGGGTCTGGCGTCCTAGGTGTGTCCCCTCCCAAGACCTTTCCCACATCAGCCTGCTGATGAGAGGTGGAAAATTGGAGAGACAGTGCTGATGCTGTGCCAGTGCTGCTCAGCAATAGCCAAAACACTGGTGTGTTATCGACACGAATGCAAAGCACAGCACTGTGAGGGCTGCTGTGGGGAAAACAAACTCCATCTCAGCCAGACCTAATACACTTGATTACAAAACATCCAGATTAATGTAACTTAAGGCAACTACATAGCCAGCGGACAGAAAAAGGGAGCTTTTGGTCAGTAATTCAGCCCACCTAAAATCTGAGCATTCTGTGGTTACACAGAGAGCTTAGGATATCCATGGCTCTAAGTCTGGCATTTCAGTTTTGTGAGATGAATGCCAACCAGAGTCCAGAAAACCCTCCCAAGCAGTGGTGAAAACAGAGTGTGTGGAAACAGGCTGAATCACTGCAGAACTTGTGAAGTAACCCTGGAACAGAGATAGAAGGCTTGTGAGACAAGATTAGTCAGGCAAAACTAAACAACTTATGCTTGGAATACTAACACTGGGAAATTAAATCTTCAGCAACATCAGAGAACTTGAAAATGTTGCAAGCAGTAAAGACTACAAAGCTACAGAGAGTAAGTCAAGAAGTTTTACATCTTCTTCTTGCTCATACAGGTATTACTTTTCTTTTAAAATCTTGATACAAAACAGACAGAATTTCCTTTCCACAGTTACAGCATCCAGGCCCAGAACCCTTGAATTCTTCTACCAAAGAAAATAAAAAGGCTAACCCTTCTGCAATTACTGTGCCCTTGGGTTGCCACTTTCACTGATTGTCACCAAACCCACAGCCTTTGGTTGCTAAAATGTAAAGATGCAAAGAAAATAAATTCACTGACGTGAGGCATTGAGCTAATATTCCTTCACTCCGCTCCTATCACATAAGAGCAATACCAAAGGGTGAATTTCAAACTGCCTAAACCCTCTCTCTCTGTAGCCTACACACCGTTACATTAGAACAACAAACAAGAAGTTGAATCTCTCAAGACATTATATACTATACATATTCATGTATTTATACTTTACTTTTAAATCACTATTGACTTTCCATGAAATTCACTACAAAACAGTAAATGCTGCAAAAATTTAGGCATGGAGATAAGTATGATTGATGACTGTTGGTACCTACTCCCAGATAATGATGGCCGGCCACTGTGACAAAAACAAGTAAGAAAAAAAAATTAACAGAACAAACTCATTTTATTAACTTGATCAGCAGCTACCTCCTACTTTATGCCAGGCCAAAAATACAAAACAAAACAAAACAAAACAACAAACAAAAAAAAACCACAAAAAAAACCACAAAAAGAAAAAACAAACAGAAAAAAGATATTAGCTAAACTATAGGTTTCCTAAAGATGGCTTGAATTAAAAGCTGCATCACAATGTCTAATTATGCTCTATATAAATATCACATAAAAATCTGAATTTGAATAAATCAGCTGGCCAAAAAAAAACCCATAAGCAAGTCTTATTCAATTGAGAACACAGAAATATTTTACTATCTACATTAAAAAGATTGGAATGATTAGTAATGGTAACAAATATTTGTGCCAGCACCATGCTAAATGATCCCAATTTTGCTGATATTGACCTGTTGGAAGGCAGAATTAGAAACACTTCAAATACACTTCATGATTAATATTTCTGACACTACATTTATGTTATCACTTTCCTAGCAATGGGAAACTTCACAAAAATGAAAAGCAGACACAGCAGTAAAAATTAATCAAAATTAAATAATATTGATTGTCTGTTTCCAGCTTTATATGTAAAACATTTATATTTATGGCTGAGGCAATAATTCCATTACAACTGCCTACTTTCAAGCATTTCCAGTGTTTTGGAAAAAAAAATTGCCCAGGAAGATAAAATTTATCGATTTCTCCTTTAGCCTAGTGAGGATTTCTCTTCCCCCATACTTCTCCTCCTTATCTGCATAGGACACAGAAGAAATAATAAAAATCTTCCTGGTTATTTTAGAGCTAAATAAGTGGAGGAGGGAGGCATTTTTCACAGGTTAAGGACTGTGACTAAGCTTTTTCTGTTGTTGTATGATACAAGGAATGTGAATCATCCTTGTCACTTGAGAAAGAACCTCACAGATAAAGAATAAGACAGACAGCCGAGTGGGAAGAAAAGATGGATCAGCAGAGGAATCATGCTAAGAAAACTCCTCTGACATCATTAAATCCAGCCCTTAAAATAGAACTGCTTATCTAGCTGAGAATTGCTCACTTTTGGAGAGTGACAGTGAAGCTAGACCATACCACAGAAATGTAAACTCTTAGGGAATGAAAATCAGTAAAGAAATCAGTTTAGAAGTTGAATTGGGAATAGACTGATAATTAAAGTAGAAAATGGATAAGCAACACATTTTGGAGAAAACTGCAGCTAATTGTTTACTGTCAGTTATTCAAAATGCTTGGAGGTTCACCAAGTGCTTTAGTGCTTTGTCATAGTCTTAATAAGCCAAAAAAAAAAAAAAAAAAAAAGTAAAAAGAAAAAAAAAGCAGCCCCAAGAAACAGAGCTCCAGCAAATGCCAGCTGACCTGAGGCAGTGGCAGTCCCACCCCAAGGGCTCCCCACCCACCCCACAGGTGAGACACCAAACAATCAGAGCAGCATTCTAGTGACAGAAGAAACAGTATGCTGTCCCTGCTTTCCAAAATGCCCAACTGTTTTACTGTAACTTCTGTTATTTATTCATTGTCTCAAGATTTTGTATTTACCACATAATGCTACACTCTCACTAAAAGGATTAGTATGAAGTGAAAATTAGAGAAGCCAGACAAAAGTCCTTTCTCCACGACCTGCCTTTGGTCCTTCACGATCTAAATAAACCATAACCCCAAACCAAACCAGTCACTGTGGTTTCTAAATTAATTTTTTTAAAAAAATCCGGTATGCTTTATGTTCAAGAAGGTGAGTTTCATGCTGATGTTAAAAATTAGTAATTAGCATTAATTAAATTAAATTGTAGGAATCCACAGGAAGTATAATACCAAATGTTTAACTTGCTTACCTTCATCATAAATTTCTGTAGATCCATGAGAAGGGGAAAAAAAAGAGAAATCGTGAAATGAATATTTGCTTTCAGGTGCATAAAAATGGGATTTGTTTCCCCTGAAAAAGTGAGTGGGATACACTCACTAGATACCACATTTAAAAGGAACATTTATCATTGCAATTAACATAATTATAGCTTGTGCTGGAAAGCAAAACAGCTACTCAGAACAAGGCTTTATCCTTTTTTTGTTGCAATAGTTTTCTCAGATTTTTCTTCACTTTAAATAATATAGCACATGAATTACCTATTGCTTAAAGATAAAACAGAGTACAGGTAAAACAGGAGCCATGCCTGATCATCTTAAACAACTTGTCCTGATGAGTTTCTAACTAAGTACAATGTGAGTCGTTAAATCCTGCACTCAAAGTGCAGTGCTGAAGAGCAACACCACTACTGTAGTTACATATTGTATGCAAATGCAAAATAAATTAAGAAAATTTAAATATTATTAAGACTTCATGCGCTGTTTTAAAAAAATCAAGTGCCACATGGCTGATGCAAGAAGATTATGGTAATTTTTAGGTTAATTTTCATGAAGGTTGCCCAAGAATAAATCACTGTTACGTGCAGCGATTTGCTTTTCTTTGTCAGAGATTTATGGCCACCTTTCCCCATTTAACCTCATCAGTTCATGTTTTGATATCACAAAAGGTGAAACTGAGGACTGAAGTTGGTCTCTATCCCACAAGAAAAGATATTATAACTGGAGAGCTTCCAAGAAAGGCTGGCTGCTTTCATTTCATACATGCTTTTTCAAAGAGAAGTATCTATTCTCAAAGACGTACAAGATGTTCTAGCTGAAAGGAAAAAAAAAATAAAACCTAATCTTCTTAAAATGCTCAAAGACTTTCTCTCCTTCCCTTCTTTCAGGTCTATTTGGTTGTTATCAGAGTAGCTTTGTAGTTGTCACTCTGAAATTTTGCTTCTTTTACTGTGTGGCTCAGAAACTGAACAGAAATCTTTGCTGAGCTTTCTGCAGTGGGATGTGTATAAATTCATTAATACATAAACAATTTATGTACATGATTAATTCAAATTAATCCTTTCCTATATTTGTCAATACAGACTTTCACTTGCCAACATGCTGTTTGGAAGGACATTAGTTTATCAAGGACATTAGATCTGTCAAAAAACCTCAGTCTCTCCCATTTGTCATTCATCTACAAAGTTTTATTCTGAGAATTACACAACCCCATTGCTTTTTCCATGTTACAAGTACATTACACAACAGTCCCGTGAAACCTTCTGGTTCTCTTCTTGACAATTTATTTATCTGCTTGACTGTAGTCTTTTAACTACCTTCAAATTAAAGTGAATAGTTTATATCTTCCGTTGATTACTAAAATGATACAGCAGCTTCTTGTGCTGGATTCTTTGGAAGACCAGATTTAACAATTCATTCTCTTCAGTTGAGTATTAAATGAACTACAGCAAACAAGAGAGAAACAAATGTCATCTATTTGGATCTGTCATATCATGTTCTTTAGAGCTACTTTGGTTCCTTAATAATTTTTAAGATAATTTACATGTAATTCTTAGAGCTAGACAGTGCCATGAACAGACCCCTTCAAGAAAACCTGGAAGACAAGAGTGTGTGAGGGAAGTCTGAACACCTATCTATCTATATATCTACTGCTTTAAAACCACCAGGGAAAGAAATACTCTGAAATGTAATTGTTGCAAAAATGTTTTCATGGCAAACACTTAAACATATGTTATGCCCACAAATGTGAAGCAAATGTGCCTGTGAAAGTTCAGGCCAAGCCTAAGAAGTTACATATCATGACCTGGGAGGGCCACAGCTGCAAGCAAATGGTTCTGGACACTCCTGTCGTAGTGCTCTGCAAGAACATTCTCCAAGGTTTTTAGACCAAATCTCTTCTTAGCTAAAGGAGAATGCTTACTTTGAGAAACATTAACTCTCATGTTGGGAAGAAAAAAGGAGCGAAAGAGAAAAAAAAAACCAACAGAAATTATGTACTTCACGTATGCAACAGGCTGTTACACAAGAAATTTCTTCAACTCATTGTCTGCAGAGGGAAAAACTTCCTGCTCCTTAACACTTGTTCTCTGTGTCTCAGGACAATAGTGCACATGAGTTTCTGGACTAACATTAGCAATTCAGAATGCATATATGAAAATTAAACAGATAGAACGCACATATAATTTCAAATTTCTTAAAGTCATTCTGACTTCCTGTCCTGGTTTTGTCTGGGCCAGAGTCAGTTTTCTTCCTAGTGGCTTGTGCAGACCTGTGTTTTGAATTTAGGAAGAGAACAGTGTCAATAACACACATATTCTAGTTGTTGCTAAGCAGTGTTTATACTAAGTCAAGGACTTTTCAAGTTCTCTTATCACCCTGCCAGGGAGTAGGCTCGAGGGCACAAGAAGCTGGGAGGAGACATAGCCAGAACAGCCAACCCAAACTGGCCAAAGGGATCCTCCACTCCATATAGAGTCATGCTTTGTATACACACTGGGGAGAAAGCTGGCCTGGGGCCGTGCTCAGGAACTGGCTGGGCATCAGTTGGTGAGTGGTGAGCAATTGCTTTGTACATCACTTGCTGTGAATATTCTAATTCTTTTTTCATTATGATTGTTATTATTTTGTTTTCTTTCTTATTAAGTTGTCCTTATCTCAACCTACAAATTTTACTTTTTTTTCTCTCAATTCTTGCCCTCATCCTACTGGGGGTTGGGGAGGCAGTGAGCTAGCAGTGTAATGTTTAGTTGCCTGCAGATTTAAACCCCATCAATCCTTAGGTTGCTTAGAGCCTCATCCAATCTCACCTTGAATGTTTCCAGGGATGGGGCACCCCCCACCTCTTTGGGCAACCTGTTGCAGTGTCTCATAATTCTCATCATAAAAAACTGCTTTAAATCTAATATAAAATGACCCTTTTCAGATTAAAACCACCACCTCCGTCCTATCACAACAGGCATTGATAACAAGGTCATCTTTCTTACAGCTGATGCACATGTTCTCAAAGTTGCATTATGTAACACCTTACTTGTGGTATACCTTCCCTGTCTTGCTGTTTATCACCTCTGGAGGCTGGATTAAGGGCCATTATTTTGTTGTATTTTGTAACACTGCATTAGGATAGGATAAAATCAAGGGTCATGAGACCAATCTGGTGTTTGTACTCAGCACTGCCACCACTTCTGTATTCCAGGAGCCATCTATCGGAAATTATTAATAATTACACCTTTTATCTTTACTCCCCAGAGAGTCAATCTGTGGGGAGATACCCTCCTCCATCTTCCTCCTCTCCTCCAGGCTAATTACAATAGCACTTGAGAATTCTGAATATCCTCAGGATGTTCAAACCAGCATGTTCCTATTGCTAGGGCTGCTGAATGTGTTTCAGGTCTTGTTTATGGTTAAACAACTATTGAAGAATATCACCCAGAGATCTGCCCTGAGACTGGATAGTGATGAGTGGCAGGGTGTGTGGGATAGTATAGGCAAGTGCCTAGGACAGTGGTCACCACCAACATTTTGGAATTACACCTCTGAACAAGCGCTGAATCCTGAAGAACTAGTGAAATATTTGGAAAAAGTATTCTGTCATCCTGGCAGATCCAGAAAGACACAGATCACTGCAACATGCTTGGGCCTGACTCAGGCCTACCAAGCCCTGTTCAACATTATTCGGTGACCTCAAGGAGCAGAGAAGGTCTCTGGATCTGATGGCAAAATGACAGGCACTGCAGCTACCCCAGTGCTGGCAACAGGCACTGCAGCTGAACCAAAGAACCAACACATGCCAGTATCAGTCTCCTCAGGACACAAAAAGAAATACTGGAAGCAAAAGTGAAGTCATTTAGTAAGAGATGAAAGAGTGTCTTCTAAGAGGGAGAAGGAGGAAAAAGTGGGCAAGGCAAACTGCTCCAAAGCAGGGCCATCACAAGAACAGGAGGAGGAAGAGAGGCACACACTGACCAGGGAGAAGAGTGAGCAAAAACTCACAAATGAGGTACCAGCCACTGGATCTCTTTCCCTGAGTGAGCTGTGAGATGTGTGAAAAGATTTCATCTCCTGTCTAGTGTCTAGGTAAGCCCATTGTCACCTTGCTGCTCCTATGTGGGGAAAACAGAAGCAGTAGCCTGGAATTAGAGGGTAAGGAAGCGAAACAGCTGGGATGCCTTTCCTCATAAGGAAGCATTGACAAAGTGGTTGGAAAAGGGGTACAAGTTCTTAGTTCTGGAGGCGACTTTCTGTCAGGTGTGAAAGAAAGGTATTCCTTCAAGGAAGATATTATATGTCATGTAGGCAAGTGGACTACCAGGGAGAAAAGTATCCAGTACCTGAGGAAATTGGCCATGCTGGAGGTGAATGAATTGGCTGGCCAACCCCAGAAATATGAAGAAAATCTTTCTTCATCATCTCAGCTGTGGAAAAATGGGTCCAGCAACACAGAGATCCTACTCCCCACCTGTACAGACCAGTATCTCAACTATCAGAAGTAAGCTTTCCTCTGCTCAAAAGAGCACCACCACCCTGTGGTTTGACCTGCATGACTACAGAGAGGACATGAGGAACTAAGCTGGAAAATCTACCTCAGTCCCAGGGGCACAAGTATGTGAGTTGCAAGGAAAAACAATCACAAATTGGGTTCTTCCAGGAAAATTGTTGGCCCAGTTTCCTGTGGGCAGCTCCCCAGAGTAGAATGACTGATCTTACTCTTGATTGAAGGGACTTCTGATTCATATTTACAAGTGAGTAGTCAAAACTACTGCTAAGACTACAAGGGCCTTGCCTGCAGACAGATGGACAAGAGGGACAACTGGACTTTACTGGACTGTGTGGATCCAGCAGTCTGGCTCAGCAGACACCAGTGTAAAGTTGCAAAACCTTCAATTCCCATTTGTATTTCTAGTGACAGGGGGAGCCCAACAACTGACTGTGTTGGTGGTTGAAGTGAGCCTGACCAGGAATGAGGGGCAAAAGCACTCCATTGTGACCGGCCCAGAGGCTCCATGCATCCTTGGCATAGACTGTCTTAGGAGAGGGTGTGTCAAGGATCCTTAAGGGCATCAGTGGGCTTTCGGTACAGCTGCCTCGAAGAGAGGAGATTACACAGCTGGAGATTGAAGAACAGGTGCCAATCACTACCACAATGGTGCATTGGCAGCAGTGTCACACCAACCAAGACTCCCCGATTCCCATCCATAAGGTGATTAGCCAACTGGAGAGCAAAGGACTGATCAGGACAACCCACTTTAACAGTTCCATATGGCCAGTGTGAAATTCTAACGGACTCTAATTCTAATTCTAGTGGAGACCGACAGTGGATTATCTTGGCCTGAATGAAGTCACACTGCCACTGAGTGCTGCCATGATGAACATGCCGGACCTTCAATATGAAACAGAAGCAAAGGCAGCCAAGTAGTAGCCACAAATGATACCACTAAGGAATTTTTCTCAATCCCTTTAGTGGCAGACTGCAGGCTGTAACTTGATTTTCTGTTCTGTTGTCTGTCTTTATCTCAAATCATGAATTTTACCTTTTTTCATAACCCTCTCCGTCATCCCATGGGATGCGGGGAGTGAGTAAGCATCTGTGTGGTCTTTAACTGCCAGGCTAAAACACAACATACCGTTGCTCTTGAAAGGTGGTACCTGTCAAACACTGACACCAAAACGAACAGATGAATACAGACACCAAGTACAAGAAATTTTTTCACACCTCAACACTAACTCAGCTAAAAGTAAAAGAGATTAAATCATGATGACATATTATATTAGTTATACATAAGTCTCCTACTCCATCAGTGGAGCGGCCCTGATGATTGTAGAGCTTGGTCATATTTATGTTTGAAATAGGACATTCTACACACCCTAAAGAACAATACAGATGTATGCAATATCCAGTATGAAACAACATATTAAAAACAAGCTGAGTTTTAAGTGTCAGTAAGGATGAAATTTCTCTATGCCATGTAAATGTCGGCTAGTTGTGTAGACTTATTTTACGGTCAAGGAAGAGACAGTCATTTCTATAATGCAATTCATCTATTAAGCTGACATTTTCTATAGGAGGAGACCAACTAAGTACTAGAAGTGTTTGATTCCCTGCCTTGAACATAATTAGGACTTTACATAACTTTCCAACCCTACCCTGTCTACAGCGTGAACCCCTAAAGTACTTTCAACGTGAACATTAAGTACAGAACACCTATATTCCATTAGATACTGAAATTCACTAATCCACTGGGGGCTCTCTACTGAGCATCCAGAAGAAAAGTACTGACATATTTGGACTTCTGATGTGCTCCTGGACTACAAATAAGTGTTTCTGTTAAATCCTGTACAACTGAAATCAATGCAAATTTGATGACTAAATGCATTAAAAACACCACTTTCTCCTTCACTTGTTAAAGAAATCAGTGTGCTGTAATTTTTAATGCTGTTTTTCTAGCATCCAATTTTTTCAGAAGTTGTCCTGAGAGGTAGGACTGGTAATTGAATGTAACCAACAACAGAATAATTATATTCCACTGATTAAGTCTTCAGTTGCACATGCTATCTGACCTTTTGGGGACAAATACTTATATTAATGCAAAGTATCAAACAAATATCATCCTTGTGGAGGAGCTAAACTGAACATTCAGCAGCCAGATTATATGTATGGCTTGGAACAGGACTTGAAAAACAAAAAGTAATAAAAAAACGTTTGCAGAATTTTGAATCATTATATTTGAGGAACATAACATCCATCATTCTACTCATCAGCCAAATTATTTCCTCTTTCTCAAAATAAAGCAAAATAGTGACATTTAAAACTTACTGAAGCTTTATCTGAGGACACTAAGGATGTGTTTTTAATGTAAATATTTACATCTGTTTGGGGCCATTACATTCCTTGGCTCTTTGGACAGCTTTTGCATAGCTTATCACTTACTATTATAATTTATCATAATTTCACCTTAATTCTTGTGCTTTCTGGCTAGATGTAAGGAGAAAAATATTATTATTTTATTTGGAATTTTTTAATAGGAAAATTGCTAAAAATCCTATAATTTAGAGGTCATCTCCTGACTATATCTTTTGTACAATTCTTATAGTATTCCATCTGCTTACGTAGAAATATTAGATCTTTATGTTAACCTAACCAACAAGTATTGAAAACAAGTAAACTGAGACAGTTTGCAGTAATTCACAGAAATTACTATTGCTACATAGAACACAGCTTGAAATTCTCAGATCTATACTAGGGACCAAAGGAGAAACACCAAAGGAACCCTAGAATACATTTGGAAATGCCACTACTTAACTGAGAAGTTTTATTCAATCTGCACAGATATTTCTTTTGAAATTAAAAAGTATACTTAGAAAAGTTTTGTATTAGTTTCTTTCGCTGATGTGAATTAGACTTGGGCTAAAATTAACATCTGCTAAAATATACAGTACACTAAAGATGGAATTACAGATGTGGTTGACACTATCACTGAAGGTATAGCATTTTAAGCAGCATTTCCATAGTCACTCCATTTTGATATGCCTGTTCACTTTAACATCATACAGTACTATCTCACATTTCCTTCATGATGTGTATTAGAATAACTGAGTTACCACTGCTTGTATTACTCCCTACATTGAGCCACCTCTGCAGTCTATGTTACGTCTAAAATCTGAATGCAAATTCTTTATATTGGGGTATTAAATATTTCTGCAGAAATAGCATATTTTCCCACAGTAATATGAAAAATCAATCTATATTTAAGCAAATGAACTGTGAACAAGAAATTATAGGAAAAAATTGTCCTTATATAATTCATTTAATGCCTAAAAATCATGCTGATTATAAAGTACTGATGTGCAATTAATTACTTTAGTAGCACTGAAGACACGTTACTTGAATCATTTCCCTTTACGAAGCTTTGTTTTGTGGCTCTGTCCAACCTCTACAAGAACCCTAGCTTGTTTCCTCAAGTCAAAATCCATTTGTTACATTTATCCAGTCCACACTATCAAAGAGAGAATTTACTCACTACTTCTCAGCTCAGAAGTCTCTGTAATGAAAGCAATTCTTTTGAAAAGTGTCTAAAGTGTGTTTCATTACTCTGCAAGTTTCTTTTCCCCAAAGAAATTGAAAGCTAGTTTTGCTAGAGCCATAAAACTGAACTAACATAGTAACTACTCGAGGGGAAGAGAAAAAAAAATTACCACTACCCTCAGCAGAAAAGGTTTCTCTGTCTAAAAGTTGAAAACAATCCTACAATGTTATAGTTGAAAACAATCCTACAATGTTATAATTACCATAGCTTTGCCATCAGCCAGGGTAAACATGAAAATTCTAGTACCTTGTACTCTAAATTTAAGAAACAATACACTTCATTTCCATTCAGGTAAAAAGCTCTTCAGAAAAATCTCTCCTGAAAACAGTAATTCTTGATGGCTCTTAATGCCAAACTTTCAAAATAATTTACCAACTAGTTTAAATCAAATGTGTAAAAAAGGCCAAATTATCACATCACCAGAGACACACAAGAAAATGCCTTATCCTTACACTGAAACCTATTGCAGAGCTAAGCAGCTGTCATGAAAGTCAAGACAGACAGGTGCTTTTGTGAGTACATTAGTCCTGTTGTATTCAAGTATACAACACCTCCTTTGAGATCACAAATTGGTGAGCACATTGCTAATTCACAGAAACAGACAGTTTAAGATTATTTCCCTTATTTCATAAATATATTAAAAGAGAAAAAATTTCAGGGAGATTAAAGGAATTCCTTTCACTATGTGTTATTCAATCTAATCTTATTTCATTACTGTCATTTTCTCTGTAAAGAAAATACATTCAGGGTCTTCTAAATTTTGGTTGAAATTTAGTAAGTCCCTCTGATCAAACATTGGGGGTTCCCCAACCTGGTAGTTTAATAAAAAGCAGAAAAGCCATTTTCAGATACGAAATGGGAACCAGGATATAACAGGTAAGCCTTACTTCCACTAGGCTTTACATTTGGTAAAATGTCTTTAATCTGCTTGATTCTGCGCTGAAGCAGGCCTATAAGCCTTCACACTCACACCTAATCAGAGACAAAAGGATGAAACCAAGAGTTCAAGAAATATCTTAAACCCATCTAATTTGTACCCAGCTTCAACAGCCAGCACATCCCTTAAGTAGAATAAAGATTTTGGGACAATATCACAAGAAGAATTATAGTAATTTGACAGAAGTATGCAGGAACCGGAGTAATTTCCTCTAGAACCTCTCTTAGCACACTTTACAGGCTAGAACAGCTCAGAGGTGAATGACTTTAGCTTATCCTTTGAACAGCATGAAACTGCTTGCAGCATGGTTCAGCTACTAATTTGCTCATTAATTTGTCATGAAGTTTCTCTCTGGGCTTGGGCTTTAAGGTTTCCACAGACAGATATAACTTGCATTAACCTTGTGTGTTCTATATTGGAAAATGGCTTATCAAGAAATACATGTGTTACAGTGAGATGTCTGCCTCAGTGACCATGCAGCTTTACAACAGCCAGCTTTCTACTGCATTAATTCACTATACCTCCAGTCCACCATAAGACCTCTGGTAACACTCTGGAATTACAGAGGGAGTCAAAATCTGCTTTTCAAGCCAGACTGGGGCTTGTATCCGAGAGAGAATAATGTTATATATGAAGTAAGGCCAGTACCCTCTCCATACCCATCAGTGAGGTTGTCTGGATTAAAGAATCAGTCTATTAGGAAAAGTCTTTACCCAATGTATCTTGGAATGACACATTTAGCTTTGCTTTCATGGGAACCAGTTCTTTTCAAAATGGTTTAAGAACATATTTTGATGAAGCAGTCTTCCCTAAGCAAGATTTTGATGTTACTAAATTCTGAATTAAAAAAAAAAAAACAAAACACCAAAACAGCAGATCTGATTTCTATTTATGCAAGTAATACTACATTTTCCATTAACATATTATGAACGTTTTGGTCAAAAATAAACCATGTCAGTGTCACCAATAAAATTCTGGCACATATTTCATGCGTTGTGGAGTATGAGGAGTGGTGCCTGTATAGTACTGAACATGCTTTTTATTGCTGTTTTTTTCTCTTTATAGCAAAATTCTTCATAGGAATAAAACAAAAGAATATAAAGATGTACAACCAAGCTTTCTCAATTGTAGTTAAAAATGTGACAAAATGAAAAGATATGGCCTAAAAACACTCAAAATCAATTGTATAAGAATTGATGGTTGTCATAAATACCAGATCCACAGAATATGGATAATGCTGTCATACTGATAAAATTAGCAAAAATTATGACTTAACTACAGTTATTGTTTAATAAATATTATAAACATATATGTCACATGACACAGATATTTTTGAGTACAGTAGAAAGGGCATTGAAAAGCCTAAGCCACTATTTAAACAATGTACTTACATACAGGAGTCTCAGGCAAGCTCTAACTTGAGTCACTACTTACTATAAAGATGTAATAATCACAGATTAAAATTCTGCAATTTCTGGCTGAAATAAAATGCAACCAGTTATGTTATTGGTCATATTTCAGAGGACATCTGAGGTTGTCTCTGGTCATGTGCAGCCCAGACTAAGTAATAAGAAACCAAGGAGACCTATCGTAGTCCAAGCTTTCAGAGAGGCTTCTAATATTTTCAAGGTGAACAAACAATTCAACATACATTTTATGACCACTAACTCATACATAACACTGGTGTTAGAGATTACATTGAAGAAAAACATACATAAATATGTCCCACAGAGGGGAGTTATATCAGATGCCGAAACAAAGATGTATGGTATACACAGACACATTAGGAAAGGCCTTAACAACACATTTAGCAGAGAATTGTGCTTTATGTGCTAAGATCTAGGAAATATTGTTTTTATTCTGTAGCAGCTGTTCTCCATCATTAAATGTATGTTGTATATTTGCAGTTACACAGAGCATCACACATTATTTATCAGTATTAATTATCTTACTGTCATGCAGTTTAAGATTACAGTGTCTATATTGGAATAGACAGGGTGGGTTACAGAATGGAGTTATAACGTCAGACAGCAAGGCTCAAAACTGAAAGGCAATAATCATACATTTATATGACACAATTCTGTGATCAAATTTTAAGAGGTAAAAGTCATTTTGGTAACATGAAATTTGGTAGCATAATTCAGGAGTGACCAGATTTTACATGACCATGTATTCACCTCTTTTTTTGGTTTTTTTGAGCCATGCAAGTTGAAGGGTCATGAACACACAGGGTATCAAAACAGACAGGTTAGACTCAGTGGCAACATGAAACATTTGGGATCAAGTGAATAAAAGACAGAATCACATACCCATTTTTCCACATCAACTAGCTGTAGAAAGAAAAAGCAAGAAATCAGTAAATCTCTTTCCTTAAATACAGCATGTCAAAGTCTATTTTGAAGTTAACATTTCATATTTTTAGGAACATATCTAGTATGAAAGAAAATGTGTTCTATTCTATAGCTTCTAGTAATGAAGATATTCTCCTGGCATCTTCTCTTTAAAATGCCAATACCCCACTTTCTGTCTTTATTTTGTGGACAGCACTTCAAAGTCTAGAAGTCAAAAATGTCCATCTAAAATCAGGTAACGGGCAGCAAAGGAAGACTGATGCTGAATTAATTCTACACTGTATTCAGTAACAACCAGTCAAAAATGCAGAACACAGTATCCCACAAATCATATCTCCATTTCCTCTTGAGTAAAGCTCTGCCATTAGTGAACATCGTTCACTTGAAAGAGTTTCATTGCTGCTATTCATGGTTTGCCATTTTAATGAATGCCTCAAGTATAAAAGTTAAAATTAGGGGTACCTGTCAAATCCTGACCTTACAACCTGCAGCATATGAGAATATCTTGCATAAGAACAGAGAACAGCACACCAAAATGTCATTCCTTTCTTCAATAGGGAAAGTGAGAATGACTCCAAAAGCTTAAGGTTTTATATTAACAAAACTGTTTCAGGATTCATTAAGGAAACAGATTTTAAATTAATCTCTCTAAAAAGTCTTTGGACTACCTTACAGTCTCAGAAAGGGTTGAGTATATCTACTACAACACATTTCATCTACTAGAACAGTTAGTATGGCACTATGTATTAAATACTTAGTTGGCACTAAGAGCAGTATATCTGAAGTAGACTTGTCTCTGGACTTTGCACAAAAAAACGCTGCAGAATATCATGCCATCAGTGGTTTTACTGCAGGCACATACTGACCTTTTGTTAGCAGATGCCACATAAATGTTTAATAATTTAAGATAGCTTAGTGCAAAGCAGGAGTAATTTTCAAAACCAGTAATATTTGGATGTCAACTTGCTTGTGGAATTACTGCAATAAAAGGCAATGTATTTAGTTCTCATCTGTTAAAATAGCTCCATTTAAAGCAAATTTTCTCAGTTTTAATATGCATTTCCGATAAAGAGCAGCTTTATATTTTTGTTCAGTGCTGCAAGTACACAAAATTCTGATTTGCCCCTATTTATTTTTTTAGCAATCTTTACTGTGACTTTTGTTATCAACCACAGCCGCAGAAATGTCTCCTAAAAAACAGCTAAGTGCTTTAAAACAGATACAATGTAAGAAAAGATTTGATAAGATTTGATAAATTATAAAAGTAAGCAATGATTTAAATCAAAATGCAACTACGCTGTCTTAAAAAAAAGGAGTAAGGAATAACCAAGTTAGATTTATGTACAAGTATTTTATTTATTACCTTGCCTTTGATACATCTTTTGCTTTTTTAAGATTGTGTATGCTCTGAAAACAGCACTGCAAGGAATTTGCCTGTGTGACAATGCTAGAAAGAGGTGATGCATGCTTTATTGCCTTGCTCTGAGAAGAAATTGCCATCCCAAAATGTAAGTGAACAAGGCAGCCACAACTGTTATCAGAGAGAATCCACTCAAAGCTCAACATACTTTATCAGTTTTGCAGTTAATTGCTATATAATTACTGAATTGTCCATCTACTTTATTTTAATGGACACCAGTTAGCTTCAAGAGTCAGGTGCAATATTTGCCAAGTATTTATACATGGTATACACTAATTCTGTATTGGTATACTCATGTTTAAATAGAACTGTCAACAGTAGTGTTGCAGGACAACCACTTGAACGATGCACGTACCCTTGTCAAACCATGAAGTTTGACACCTACACAGGAAAGATTATGAATTTATCCAGAGAGATCTGACTCTGAAAGTGTGGTACAGTGCACAGCACAATAGAATCTTTCTTTCGTAATTACAGCTGTATTTTATAGGCCTTCTGCTGTGAGCTTTGTCAGAGCCCTCCCAGGTGTGCTGTGCTCCGGTTTCATCTGTGGGAGAGTTCTTTGAGTGACTCAAGTGAAAAGAAGACCTCTCTTTCTTACAGACCACTTTGTCCCAAGTTCTAAAACTTGTTTGTGCAACTTATGGAGATAAAATTTTGTCTCCTTTTGGAACCTGTTCTGGAAGACTTGTGACCTGGACATTTACTATCCCATTTGGGGGCAGAAAAAAGCATAAGCATTATATAATAATATATTCACTCATCTGGAAATTCCTAGGAATGCAGATTAGGTAAAGCTAAAAATAAATAAGATGACTCATACCCAAGAGCAATTGTCCTAATGTAGACAAAATAAATGTAAAGCTCACATAAACAGAAGTGAAAGGAAACAATGGATACCTCCGTCTAGTGCTTGTATCCAAGATGTAAGCTATGATTCAGAAAAAAAGCAAGCAGATGCTTCACAACACATCTAAATACAGATTCTCTTTCACACTGACACCTCCATCTTTTGTCTGTCTTCAAGACTAGAAGGAACCCCTTTTTCCCATGGATTTCCCAGTACACATCCAAATTCAGGAAACACTAAAATTCAAAGTTATTGTTGCTATATATGTACTGGTCATTAATCCAGGGAAAGAACTAAAAAAAAAAAAAAATTAAAAACCTAAAAAAACAGAACAAACAAAAAATCCACATACACAACAGAAACTGAACAAACAAACAGAAAAACCCATAAACAAGCAACATTCTCTTCTACCAGACCACATTTTGTTATCTCCCTTTTTTTGGAGTGCTTAATGCTCCTTGGACTTGAAATTACCTGTTCCTACCATAAATTACTCAGCTTAGGTTTTGCTGAGTTGTTCACCTGTTAGGAGGTGTAGATCTTTCAACTAGTCTAGGAAGGTTTAAAGTTTAGGAAGGGTTGGGGGGATGGCAGGCGGGGACTGGCAGTCACTTCTTAAGTTCCCTCTCACTGTGGCATCTCACAGTAACTGCTTCATTTCAATCATACATTACGTTAAACACAATCCAAAAGAACAGTACAATCAATTATTTTATAAAGCACAGGAATTTCTGCCTTGTCCCAAAAAATCCAAATCCCTGGAATTCAATAACTATTCTTCATTTGGCTCATCTTCTCTCTGGACCATTAAGTCACATTGTCTGGAAAACTAAAACACTTAGGTAGGTATATATTGATTTTTCTCTTTTTCTTTACCCAAATACTATCTGGATTTACAACACTTCCTCCAGCAGATGATTCAGGATCCATATTAAAACATATATACCTCAAAGGCAGTGTGCTACTTAGAAATATTCTTTCCTCATGTACCTGGGTACTCAAAGATTTTCTGAGGGGGAAAAAAAAAAGCCAAACAAAAACATGACCCTGTCTAACACTGGATATTAAAATTTAGTGGCTACATTGCCATATGACAAGTCTGAATTCTGTTGTGGAAACTGAGAACATTAGCAAAACCTTTGTCTAAAACTTTAATAAAGATAAGCAAGGGGAGAATAAGTAGAATTGAACTAGATTCCAAATTGAATTGTATTCTTTACTTCTTTTATAGCACTTGATTAGCTTCTTTTATTAGACACCTTGATTCTCTAAATTTAATACTTAACAGACTAATTGATGATATGTCTTCTCTTCCCCCCCCCCCCACCCCCAGGATTGTCTTCCAGTGTAGACTTTTGTCTTCAGGATGCTTCAAGAGCTGTGCTTTCATGCCTATTTGGTTTAACTCCTTCTCTGCACGCAACTTTGATCAGAAAATGTTACTGAGTAGAAACAAAGTAACTTCTCTTCCCCCAAAATAATATTTTACTGACCATCACCCTAGAAAGAAAACTTTGAGCACATTAGCGCTCCAAAGGTCATGGTAAGGCTGGAAACAGGCTTGCTGCTATCTACCTCCAAAATAGGAAACTTGTCTAGGATAATAAAAATGTTTACTTTCAAGCCATACATTCTCATCCCAAACATGGTGCACACACTAAAGAAGAGCCCATGTGCCAGGCCAGAAGTATTTGTCACAATTCTGTGATTTGAAAGAGATAACGATTTTATTCCTGTCCTCGCTTAACCCTGAGGATAAGCAGAGTGCAAAAATACTGTGCCTGCCATTCTTGATCTTTTCCAGTACTTGCAGTTGATCAAAGTGCAGTTGATCAAAGCAAAGTCTTATTCTTTTTGTGCCTTATTTGAAATGGCCTGCTAACAATCACTTCTGATGCTAAATAAGGTGCACTGAGGAGAAAATGAGAGTACCTGTTTCTCTGCCAAAGTTCCACTCTTTTTTTCCCCACTGTTTTACTTCCTATTCGCAGTATGGCATCTATAAAATAGCTGTGAGTGGTCAGCATTTTAAGTAGAATAAGACTTTAAACTATCTCTTCATAAAGTTTTCCACTGGTAGCAAATATCTATGTTCATCTACATGATACAAAAACCCACAATGCATTAAACACTGAGATCCTCTTCCTCTCCTTCCTGTCACTTTCTTTGCAGTAAGAAGCACTTAGGTCATGTAAACTCAAAGTTTGGGAGGGAAGACCTTGTAGTAAGTACAAGCTAACATTGTTGGATGAAGCAACTCTGTCCCTCTTTATGACACACTTTAAGTCTGATAAAGACTTATCCAAAGAAATTCTTAAGAAAATTACTGCATTTTGCTTTTTCATTAAGTTATGCCTGGTACCTGTAGACAATCCTTAGACTAATGAAAAAACTCAAAGTGTAGAAATAAGAAGCTATAACTTGGCCTTTTTGCTCCAAAGTTTGATTAAGAAAATTTTCTTATCAGGAAAGGTAGCACTAGGAAACTAAAACAGCTCTGGTTTGTTATATCAAGAAACCTCTGTTTAATTTCTGATTCTTCCTTCCTACATGTGGGGGTTCTTCTGGCAAACCTGAAAACATTCTCAGCCTGTCATATTCACAGCTGCTGTTAGCTTTCAAATAGGTTATTAACTAGGCTACTGTAGTGTGAATCAGAGAGCTTAAATTGTCAAGAGTGCATTTAACTGCCAATCTTTATACTTTTTTTTTAAGGAAGTACCTTGATAACTTGGCTTATTCATTAACATACAGAACACTTATTAAAAGAAAAGGGAGGTGTTACCTCTTTCAGCTGGCACGAGGGATGAAATTACTTTCGCCCTCCTCCCATGCTGAGAAAATGACAAAGCTGCCAGCTCTCCGTGTTATCTTGCTGCTTACTAATACAAAGTAGTTAATGAATTCAGAGTTCCACAGTTGGAGATAGGTGATTTGAATATTCAAAAATCCACCAGCTACACTTGCATTCCTATCCCAAAATGGCTCCATTCTATCTTAGCAGCACAGGAAAGCTTTTTAGCTCTGTGAGAAAACACACATTTTTCCTACTCCTTAAACACAGAAGGATAATTATACATGCAAGACACTTGCATGTGATGATTCCTTCACACAGCCCTTCAGATTGGAGGATACAGGCTTCACTTTAATCCCCTCAGCAAAGACTATCCCACACATGAAATTAGACAGCAGTTTGCTGGTCAGTGGCAAAGAAAACAGATTTTAATAAAACAAGGCACCAGGAGGAGTGATTAATCAGCCATGACTGGATGATTAGATGGGAGTTAATAAGCTCATGATGCAATTTAGCTAGAATGTTGCCTAACTGATGGGTATCTGCAGACAGCATTTTCCTGAAAAATGAAGTTGTCAAATATTGGAGTAGAGGTTGTGAAATTAAATTTTTTCATATTACAGAAACAGTTCAGCTTTGAATTCACACACAACGTGTGCAACCAAATGCTTTCATTCTCCTAATAAGGTCTGACATTGATTTATTAGTGCACAAGTCTGAAAAACTCCTAGCCTTAATTACAATGCTTTACCACAATATTACTGAGACTTTTAAATAAAAGATATTTGTTTGATGGCTATTTTCTTATGTCGTCCATGAGTTATTTCTGTCTCCATTTCAGTGCTTCTCTAATGTAATTAGATTTGGGGGGGAGGGCAAAGTGAAGATTGTGATATTTGGAAGAAAATACAGACATTCTAGAAGTAATGCTACTAAAGAAGGAAAGAAAAGTTGGATATTAGTGTCAGTAAGTAGACTGCATACTAGTCGATCAGTTCTGTTCCAAAGATCTCCTGTTAGTAACATGAATGAGACAACAATGTATAAAAACAATCAGTCTCACAAGACTAGAAAGATATGCAGCAGACCAAAATATAACAGCATAAATAAAGGAAATAAAAGCTATCAAATGAAATAAAATAACAAAAAAAAAAGAAAAATGTTGTATCGATGCAAAAGAAACTGATACCTGTGTTTTATTGTTGTTATTGTTGTACACTAAAATCAGTGCAAAAATCAGTGTCAGGTTTATATTAGAAAGGTAATTAATTCAATAGCAGTCCATTTATTTGGTTATAATGATGCCATGAAGATTTTTTACCTTTTCTTTTATACCCCGTTATACCTTTTTACAGTTTCTGTATTCTTAGTGCTTTTTGCCTACATTCTTGGACTTGTTTGTTCAGCTAGGAGACTAAACATTTTAGAAGCTTCATAAGTAGGAGCTGGTGTGCCCCAGACCCCAAGGTCCTCTCCAGAACACATTTGGTAAACTAAGACAGAACCATCCAGGGGAAGATTCCTTGGGGAGGGGGGCTCATTCCAGCCTCTCACTGGGGAATCTTTGATAGATATGCTAATTAGTAAGACCTATAATGATATACCAGATCTTTTGGGGGATGCATTGCGGTGGGCATTGAGGTACATTTGACCTAGACATAGGTTTATGTCTTTATTTTATCCTTAAAATAAATACAGAGTTAAAATCCCTTTTCCCCTTCTGACTGTGTTTGACTCCTGATTTTAAGGCCAGGAAAAGGCATCATGCCAAGCTGTAGAACAAATGAAACCTTTAGCTAAGCATTTCTTCACAGATTGAAGTCTTCACTTAGACATGAGTGAATGTAATATGTTTGCATCACTCCCTTTAAAAATCACTTTCACAATACCATTTTCAAGAAGCTCTTTCCAAATTCCAACTACAATACAGTTCCTTCATATTTGGTTCTCTGAATCTGACTTCTTGATTAGTCCAGTCTTGCCCTCAGTTTGAACTGATCCAATAGGCCGAAACAAAAACAGGAAGCTGATAGAAATGAAAAATCCACCCAGAATTAGGAAGCAAAAGAAAGGAAATTTCTCTTTATGAAATGCAGTTAGATTATAAAAGGAGATGGTTGTGAACCAAAATCTCCTAACTGCTTTAAATACAAGCAGAATAAGCATGTAAGAAAGAATTTAGAAAATGCTTCCTACTCCACTGTATTTAAACCAACAGCTATATTTGTAGCCTTCAAGTCCTCAAGAGAATTCCATGTCAAGTCGCATGGAAAGCCCCTAAACACTGTCCTGTCTTATCCAGAAAAGGTTTCAAAGAGTGGCCTGTGGTAAAAGACATTGTGAATAAGATGCTAGGGTGAAAAAAGAAAGGAAGAATAAGATGAGAGAAAAATGTTCTAGCATGAAACAAAACAATTTTTGTGCTTCACTGATAAATTATATCAAGCAGAAATTATCAATTTTAACCATGAAGATCCACCGATCAGTTTATTTAATGAATCGCTTGCTTAAGCTTTTAGATCCTTGTGTTAAGGCATTATTTTTCTTTACTTTTTTACATAAAATGATCAAAATCTTTAAGTTGTCTATGAAAATGATTGAAATTTTTCTGGGAAAAGCTGGAAAAGTCACTGGAATTTCAGAAGAAATCTCAGTAGAAAGGTTATTGCATGTTCTATTTCTTCTCTCAGCCCATGCTGTGGCATATATGAGTTGAGAAAGGACTCGGGTAGGGTCAGACGTGAGCTGCAAAAAGACTGTGAAGTCTCAAAACCAAGCAAGTCTGTGCTTAAACTTTTATTTCCACACAAAGGTCTCAGTTCCCTAAAAAAAATTTTATACTTTGCAGCTTCTTGGAATACTCAGAGAGCCACAAGAAGCACTGGAGTCTCATACTTCTTGCAGTAATACCAAGAAAGCATACAGAAAGAGAATTGTGGTCTTCTGGGCAGAGGCAAATGCTGGCTGCCTAATATCCTCCTCTGAAGATCTCCAAACCCACCAACAAGTTGTTTCTTTAGGAAAAAGGTTTTGTATTTCCCTAAGTAATGTACCTAAAAAATAGTGACATATGGCTGAGGAGAGAGAATAAGAAACCCCACCTGAAACTTCTTGGAACAGCCAAAGGATTTAATCAGTTACTGACATTATTAAAATTTGGGCAAATGCACAAATTCTTTTGACGAAGCTGAGCTATCCACAGTAAATCACTTATATTTTAACAAACAAACACCACCTGGAAATGGAATTTTACAGAAGACCAAAATGCCTGAGTACCCAGGTTAACTAAAATAGGCCATTGCCAAATGACCTACATATACACTAGACTATGTCAATTTGCCACATTAAATAATCACCACTAAGAAAAAACAGGATTTCCAAGTTTGTCGCTTTCCTTCTGCTATTTGTGTACCGTTATCTTGTGACTCATCCCAATATTTTTTTAAATAGAAACATCTTTCAAAAAAAGTGAGTGTTCTGCATATTTGTCAACAGACTGTCAGCTTTCAAAGGCTGCTTCAGGAGTGGAAGCTGCATGTGCCACCATAATTACAAGCACATTCCACTCCATCAGCAGTGTCTGCAGAAACAAGCATTAACTACAAAAATCATATACAACAATACAGGACTCCCTAAACTAAAGAGCTGACAACACCCAACATAATTAGAACACAGATTTACTAGTAGAAGTCTGAATACCCTCTGTTCTTGTCAAGTTTTTTTCTTTGCTGTGACTACTTGGAAGGACATTATTTCTATAAAGAAAAATAAGGCGCGAGCTTTCACCCTTATCACATAAAAAAGAAATCAATGCCTTATCTATTTATGCCCAGAGGGAATTATTTAAAGGACTAAAGGGCAACTAACTGTCAAACTAGCAAATGCTAAAAAGACGATAGCCTAGGCAGAAAGAGGAGACTGCAGGGGAAAGGGAGGACAATCTTCAGAGCTCAGCAACTATCATGTTTGTCAAAAAAAATTTTTTTTTTGTCAAGATCGAAAACCTAACAATGTGGGGATAATACCTCCCCTTCTCACCATGTTGACAGTACTCTAAAACACAGGTTTCAATTTTCACTTAAAAAAATAAAGGACAGGTGCATACAAAGAGGTCAGGAAGAGTCACAGAGAACATATTCTTTCTTCTTAAACCTGTTGGGGTCCCTCCCCTGCCGTGTAGCCCTGGGAGAGGGGCCCTGAGGGCACAGACACGGGGTTTCCCTGTCCCTGCTCAGCCTCGTTCCCATTGGTTGGTTTGTGTTCCCTGTGCGGGCAGAAGGACCCTTGGTCCCGTGACTGGAACAGTTCCTCAGCAGAGCTCCGGCCATGCAGCTGGAGAAATAAACATCTCTGAAACAGCTATCAAGAATCTGTCTGTCCATATATATTTCCTTTCCACGGGACTCCTGGTTTGATATATGCGTGTTGCAGTATCCCCACTGCAACAAATGGTGGAGATTTGTGAGCAGAACGATCCCCGATCCCTAAGCGACTGATTTGTGTGAGTAAACCCTGGAAACTTTGGATTCCTCTTCTTGGTTTTGCTTTGCTATTCCATATCTAAACTATGGAGGAACCGTGGGAAGACTCTTGGCTCTCAGAGCCGCATATGGACATTTATCTTAAACTTAAAATGATTCTTGAACAACGATTTGTAAATTTTAGCTTGATTCAAGCTCAAAAAGAACTGAAACACTTCCTGGCATGGTTGTTTAAGAACTTTTTCTATGTTTCTTGGGATTTAATTCTTACGAAGGGCTTTTGGAAAACCGTTTGGACACAGTTAATACTGGAGTCAAAATATATGCCGATGGAAGAATATTTTCGTGAATATTATTTAGTTACCGAGACTGTTGAGCAATGTCAGCTGTGTCCTGGCGAAGGGAAGCCTGGCGCAGGGACCGTGCGGCCCAGGCCACGTGCACCGAGCGCTCTGCGAGCAGCAGCGAGGCAGTTCCCGTGCGCGGGCGGAGCCACGCGAGCCGCAGTGTCGGTGGCAGAGCGAGGCGCGGCAGGACCCGGCGGTGCCCCCCCCGGCCGCGCGCAGCGCGTGGTGGAGCGAGCCCCGGGAACGCCCGACCGAGAGGGGCGGCGCGTGGGCAGCGGCTGGCGGCGGTGGCGGTGGAGCGGAGCCGCACCCAGCCGAGACGAGCGCTGGAGCAGGGCGCGGGGGGGTCATCGCTCGGGGGCCCGGCCGAGACGTGGGTGCAGCGCCCGGCAGCGGCAGCGAAGCTGCGACCAGAGGAGGCGACGCACGGAGAACTGAGCGGCGCGGCCCTGCCCGGCCCACGCAGCCCCAAACGCGACCCCGGGAAGAGCGCGCAGGCACCAGCAGCCCCGACAATTCCAACACGGGAGCGACCGAAGGAGAGAGCGAAGACGCAGCGAGACAGAAAACAGCAGCCACTCAGAAAAAGGAAAAGATCATAATAACTAAGACCTTAGGGATAGTAAAATGGTATAATGTTAAGCAAAATTATGGTTTTATAACAAGGTGTGACAACCAGCAAGACATATTCGTGCATAGAACTGCTATTAAAAAGAATAACCCTGAAAAATGCATCCCAAGCTTGGGAGATGGAGAAGTCGTGGAATTCAAAATTATACAAGGTAGAAAAGGGTTACAAGCATCGCAGGTCACTGGGCCTGATGGTGTTCCTGTAAAAGGCAGTATATATGCAAAAAATCGTAGTCATGTTAGACAATATCTCTATTGTAAGTCCCCCCTACAGTCTCCCTTTCCTAATCCCACCTTTCCCTTTTACCCTATGTCCTATTACCCCCAGTGTATTCCCAATCCGTTTTTTCATCCATGGTTTCCCTCACAAAACCATGCTTTTGCCAATTGTTTCCCCAAAAATTCCTTTCCAATGCCGAGTGGGGGATGAAAAGGGGGAGGGAAGAAGTTAAACCCTCTCCTGCCTCAGTTTCCCCACAAAGCATGCCCGGAGAGTCCTGTCTCCCTTCTGTCAGCCCTAAGATGTTCCACAGAATCTGTTTGGACATTTAAAGACTCAGGAGAGTGGCTTGTTTTGTCTTGAAACTGTTCTTGTTATGTTTATCCAGTTGTTTTCATTCTCCTTTTATTAAAATAAAACGGGTGAGGTGTTGGGGTCCCTCCCCTGCCGTGTAGCCCTGGGAGAGGGGCCCTGAGGGCACAGACGCGGGGTTTCCCTGCCCCTGCTCAGCCTCGTTCCCATTGGTTGGTTTGTGTTCCCTGCGCGGGCAGAAGGACCCTTGGTCCCGTGACTGGAACAGTTCCTCTGCAGAGCTCCGGCCATGCGGCTGGAGAAATAAACATCTCTCTGAAACAGCTATCAAGAATCTGTCTGTCCATATATATTTCCTTTCCACGGGACTCCTGGTTTGATATATGCGTGTTGCAGTATCCCCACTGCAACATAAACCTAAATGTATGTGAGTGTCTGTGTGTGTATACATGTATATTTATCAGGCATGCTTTTGAAGGGAAAGAAGTCAACCCAGACTGCCTGCAGGAACACAGCAGGAGCCTTAACTGCAGCTGAGATCCTGCAAACACTCCAAAATAGATCCTGCTGGCGTGGGACCCACTCCCCACCACAGAGGCAGCTCAGCAGGTTGGCTGCACAGGGTGCCGCAGGAAGGGGCAGCTCCCTCCCCTGTCCCGGAGCCTGCAGTCCTGACCAAACCTTGCAGGAACAAGGCCCTGCTCACAGAGTGGCCACTCAAATGCTAAAAAACTAAAATCCAAGTTTAGGAAAAGCTGAGTGATCCTGACTCACCCTGAGACAAGCTCATGTTATGTAGGTGGATGATCCTACCACTCAAGAAGGCAAGTCAGTGCCCCTGTGAAGAGCAGGGGTTTCTCTGCTGTGCTCAGGTCCCAGACTCAGCTACAAATAAGGCACCTGGAGCCCAGGGACAGAATCACACCTCTGCCAAGAAAGCTGCTCCCCATTCTCAGCCTCGCTCTGTTCACTTAATGCCCTTGGTCTTAAACTCCTTCATTTCTTTCACTTTCCTTCCCTCCACCCTCAACTCAAGAGTTCTTACCATCCCGATAAGTAAATAAAAAATGGTAATTCTCTGTGGTAAGAGAGAAACAAAGCCTGGATAGGTTAACTTTAGACCTGAAATAGTGTAGCTCTCACACTACAGAAGTACTTAAATACTTTAAAACAATACGATACACTCACCTGCTTGGAAGGCTCGTTTCATTATAATAACTGAAACAAACCATTGACTCTCCGGCAAAATATTCCAAAACCAGAAACCTTCTTGGTGAATCAACACTACCACAGTCACTAAGGAATAGCTGGGCATCAAAAGAAATCATTTCTCCACAGACGAATGGTTGTTCCAGAGACAAGATATGTATGAAGTAACACTTGTTCTCTCCAAACCTCTTATTTTTTGCTAAGATATTGTAGATTTGCTCAGTGATGTAGCTACCATGGATTCAAAATTCCTATTGCCCTGGGGAGATGCAATTACATATATGCAGACGAATCCTCAAGCGTAACGTCCCTATCCAGACCTGCTCAGCAACAGAGTTCCTTGACAGTCATCAGGAAATCATGCATGTTTATCACCAACTCTGACAGACACACCATGGAAAAAACACAGAGATGAACCCAGCTCCTTCCCAAACTCAATTCTTTCCTATTCCAGACAGGAATCCAATCTGTTCAGTCCTACTCAGTCTCACTAGTTCTGCTAGTTTTGTCTCTTCTTTTAAATGCTACCCTTGTTGGTGTTGTTCAAGCGTTACTTACCCCTTTGGGGAGGACTATTCACATCTAAACTTAAACAATATGGAAGTCTATGATGCATATAGAGCATCACCAGAATCAAAAGGACCCTAAAGTGCTGAACCCTGCAGGATAAGGAGAATTAGAAACAAACTCGCATTACAAAAATCTTGACTGAATTTGAGGGTTAGGGTGGTTTGTTGTTTTCTTTAATTACCACAGAAGGTATTGGTAACTCCTAGAGGTTGAGCACACTGAATGTATTTCAAGAGGGAGAATCCCATGTGTAATCTTCCAGCTCCAGCTGCTGAGATCCTACGGAGCTGCCTGATAGGAGACTAGTTGCTTGCTACACAGTACTGCAGACACAATTAACATTTTCCACACTGCCAGCCTCTGTAGCACTGCTATGCATTTCCTACACTGATAATATTTTACACCATTCACCAAAATATTCTTTAAATTTGCTTTTATAAGTCACTGAGTTGGAACAAAGGATCTTTTTTTTTTTTTTTTAAATTTTGAACCAACCGAGCCAAATATTTCAAGAAGCTATCCCAGTAAGAAACCATCACAGGACAAATGTAGATATGGAGAATTTTCATATAGATGATGAGATTTTTATATTGAGTATAAGCAGTCTGTTTAAAAACATTGAATAATTATTACTTCTGCTCTCAATATAACTGAACAAAGGTGAAAGTTATGGTTTATTTAATTTAAGGTCTTGGGCTTTACAAATAATTCATCTTACAGCTATGAGCACTGCAAAAGAAGAAAATAATAAAATGTTTGAGTTTCACTTTATCCAGGCCTTGCCTCAGCTTTGAGATTAATGTAAAATTGCACTTTGTACAATCAAGAGTAGTAGAATTGTAGCAGACAAGAGCCATATATAATCATGAACAATTTAATATGTCAAAACACTTTTGACTAAGCTAAAGTATAAGGTTTTAGTGTTTTCAAAAAAATTATGCCAAATTTTACTACAAAAAAAGTTAACAAATTTAAGGCAAAGAGAAAAATGTCACTATTTTATGATGCAGCCTTTCATATGTCCATAACTCTTTCGACATCAAATCTGCCTTGTGCAACACATAAATGAGAGGGCGGTCACTTACTATTGTGTTTAATTTCAGCTTGTTGCACAACCATTGTACTAAATATTGATCAAACCCTTCTAAAGACATATAATTAAATGCCATCAATTTTATGATATTCACTACTGCAAAGCTAATCTCACAAATACTGATTCAATTTTCACAATACCCCAGATGATATATCAATAGATTTATAGAATCCACTAAAGTCAATGTAGTTCTCCAGCCAGGGAGTTCAGTTTAAGATGCCTAGGACACAATTTCTAACATTATTCTATGTGTAGCTTTCATCAGCTACAGTCATCAATGCCTGCACAAATCAGTCCTGAGGGATGAAGACAAATAAAATCAGAAAAAAATGCAACTAGCAATCACTGCTTGGCTTATTGATTCCAACTGCTTATCTACACAGGCCTGGTTTAAAAGCTCTGTGTGTTACGAGCTTTGTCAAGACATCTGGTAGCACTATGAGTGGTTTAGGAGACTATCTCAGCTTTACATAGGATTGAGCAGCAAAACTGAGACTCTTCAGCATTCTAGAATAGCATCTGAATGTGAGGATTTGGTGGGTTTTATCTTTTCATCTTGTATTTTGCATAAATAGCCTTTAGTACATCAATTCCAACTGCTGCTAAAAAAAATAAAAAAAAGGATGATTTAGTTCTGAAGACAAATTTAACTGTATCATTTTCAATTTTGCTGTGCTTAAATTTCACTTTAAAAAAACCTGAGCTCTTTCACGACCTAACAGGGAATCTTTACTGAAAAGCACCAGTATGTTGCCATCCTTTATTTTAGCAAGCTATATGGCACAGGGATAATAGCTATAGAATTGACAGGTAAAAGGCATAAAAACAGTCAATCCCCTTCTTTTTTCATCCAAGGTAAAAAACCACACAGTACACCTTGAGTTCCTCATTCTGATCTCTCTGCCAGTATTTCTCAGCTGTCCTCATGGCAGCTCAGTACATAAAAGAGCCAGTTTCAGTGACTTCTACATTGCTTAGATTCAGCCAGTAACTTTTTGTCCAATTATTCTGTTTCTTTCCATGGAATCTGAACCAATTCTTGTTTTAACCCCCACTTTTCCATTGCACTTCAATGGCAGAATGGCTACAGTTCTCCCTAAGTTCAACTGCAACAGTACCTGAGTACTCCAAGAACAACATTCCACAATCAGATTTTTCCTTCCACGACCAATGTTCTTCTTCAGATGGGTTAGGAGAACAACCAAAAGTATCAAACAGAAGGAAGTCTACTTCCAGCTCTGAAACTCCATCTCTCTATAATACCAACCGTCAGGAGCTGACAGTGGCATGGACAGAGTTTCACATCTTCATTACCAAGCAGGAGGACAGGATTGAGCTTCCAAGCACAGCAAATCTTCATGGCATACAGTATTAGAATAGCACAGTTGCTGGGCAAATAAATACTGTGGAAAAAAATGCAGCAAACTGCACACTGAAGTGTTCAGTAGATAACAGAGCAACTAAGATCAATTTGCAGGAAACTGAAAAGGGATTTAACCCTACATTTCATATTACATAAAAGTAAAGAAATTTCAAGCATACTAAGGCAACTGAGAGTCATTTTTTCCCCTGTATAATGAAGTCTAGGAAAACAAATAGCAAAAACCCACTTCAGGTTTTCTCAGAGAGAAAAAAGCAAATACAGTGTGATTTTCTGAATAAGCAACTTAAAATTATCTCAGTATAAATTCTAGAATCCTACACTCTCCTGACGTATTCTAGTTCCTTGTTTATTATGTCGTTCAAAACACAGAAATTGTAACTACGTATACATTCACTTTCTTGCTACAGGTGGCATGCAAAGAAATCCTTACTTATTTCACTACTACATTTTTTCTAGTAAGCAATCAAAAAACTGACACTTGAAGTGAAAGGACACAAAAGCAACTGAGAGAAATCCACTGGGTTCCATTGAGGATAAGTGAGTTTGGTGCATCTGTCCTGCCGGAGTCATTAAAACACAATTCCAACAGAAACACATTACACTCCAAGTGCAGATGATTTTACTAGTGAGCAGTTCATGTAGCATGAAGCCTAGCCATTAGCAAAGGAATTGAATGTTCCACACACTTTGCTAATAAAACTGGTAAAAAACAAAAACCAACTAACAAAAAAACCTACAGCAGTCTCATACTCCTATATGTACCTGGACAAAAAAAAAAGCCCATGCATGCACCTCGTGTTGGCAGAACAAAGCACAGACCAACAAACAGGAGCTCCAGAAGCTCTCACCAAAATAGATGTGTCTTACTCTACACCCTCCCAATGACATGAGATTTTCATGTGGATGTGTGGTACAGCAAAAAAATTGGGATGATTTGGCACTCACCAGTCTTCTGATAGACCAGAATGAAGAGAATGTTTTACCACTGCTGACAGAAACTAATCAAAGCTGCTGTAAAAGACAGTTTATTAATAGAGTTCTCAATCACTCCAGTGGATGGTGCAGTTAACAGTTCTCTGTACGGGATACAAGATCTCTCATCCACACACAGATGTACACCCCACTGGCATGTGAAAACAAGTCACATACACCTGTATTTATATGTGCCATATATAAATACACACACATATAATATATAGTCTATTCATCAGTTTTGGCATGTAAAATATAATCCAGAATCTTCAAACTTCAGTGGTCTCATTTATTACAATTATCACGGAGGACTATAAAAGACATCACAAGGCAAAATTATAGTATAGTATTTAAATAGTGAGACTACTGGATATATTTCAGAAAACACAGGCAAAGCAAGTGTAACTCAAGGAATAACAAGCATTTCCTTTTTGTTCTAGCCAACATAGATGATAGATGATTTTGTGCTTGTCCACTTACAGGAAAATATCCTTTAAATGCCAAACTAATTTCCTGTACCTAGTCACTGTGCCCCCAAACTGGTTTTGATCTCTTTGAAGTAATAAAAGCATTGGAACAGAACAAAAGTTCAAACTAGCCCCTTGTTATATAAATACAGATAGTGGTGCTTCGAATACTCAGATTGTCCCATTAGAAAAAGATAATTCATATTGAATCATATGAAAAACCCACTGAAATATAGTTCAAATAAGAGTCAGTAACAATGGGTTTTATGAAGGTTACCTTACACTTAATTTTAATCTGCAAACCCTCTTGGCAATTTTTTATCTTAATACCTATTTTTCATGCAGTGTGTTTGCTTGAGGATTATTTAAGAAAAAAACCTTTCAGACAAAATCTAAATCATTTTTGAACCAACTGAGGTTAAGAAAATACCTGACATTCTTCCATGTCAAATATGTCTGGATACCTTTTCTTCCGGATACCCTTTTCTACTGAGTATACAGTAGGGCAAAGGGAAATAATTTTCCTTGTCATAAAATGGGAGACTGGTAATAGCATACAAAGTACAGGTCTGTTGTTTAACTTCTATGAAAAAGAGGTTTAAATCTCAAAACTGAGAGAAGCCACAAATTTATAAACCCCTCCCTTGTGCCTGAAACATGGCAACTTCCCCATGTCCCTGTGACGTCTTCTGAGTGCAAGACAGCAGTGCAGAAGGTGCAATAGCACAAGAGTAGTTGATGGTAATAAAAAACAGACAGCTTTGCCTTCCTCTCCTCTTACAGAGGCATAAAGTTAGATCCCTTTCTCCTACCCAATATCCACCACATCCAGAAGAACTATCTTACCCTGTTTCTTATATTGTTCATATTGTCCAGAAATCACAGAAGTTACTGAATTCAAGAGCACTAAATGGACAGGTGACCAGGCTTCATTTCCAAAGAAAATTAGGGGAAATTTCCAGGAACTGATTTGATTATGGCATTTAATCACTTTCACAAGAAAAAGTACTAGATGATAGAGGTCTTGAATCTAGGAAAGGAAAATGTGATTTTAAAAAATTTAAATATTTTAAAAAAAGAAAAAAAAGCTTCAAGCAAACCACCCAAAAAAAAAAAAAATCAGAAGGAAAAAGAATAAGAAGCAAAACACAGTTCCAACAGGTTGCAGTGACCATTCCTAAATTACTCCAGAAGCTATGGATTCGCCTTCTCAGGATCATTTCAACTAATGAGCTTTAATGAAATACAAGGCACTTGAGTCCAGAGATGGTTCACTGGAAATAACAACCAGGCTAAGAATAGACCGGTCTTAAATGCTTTATAAAAATGTAAGGACTTCCATTTTCATCTTTCATCTGCTTTTCTAATAATAAAAAGTTACACTTAAAAACCAAGCCAAAATGATTACAAAATAATACCTATGCTGTAGGTCACTCTTGTGTACGACAATGCACCTGCAATTCTGCTTGCCTAACACACCACAGCCCAGACTATGTGATCATACTCCTCATTTATATATTTATTTACTATTCCCTCTCCACAGGATTCATCCCTTTCTCCTTATCTATTTCTGGTTTGTTGGTTTTGATTTTTGTTTCTTTCTCACAGATGAACTGATAAAACTGGTACATGCATATAGCACTCCAGACCCCAGCAAAATAAAAAAAATTACCTGTTTAAAATTAAAAGTGTAAATAGTGCTACCTAAGCAAACAAATGAGGTTGTGGTTTTATTTTTGAAACCAAAACCATTCAATCAAGCTATGAATTTTCACGTGTCTTAATGTTTTCATATTCATTGTTTTAATAAATTGCCACAGCTAAGCATAGTATTTTACAGGGAAATGATGAAACCTCAGAGCACAAAATAACTATTCAGTGCCTAGAAGAAACAGAGGACTACACACATTCTTTCTTAGGAAATTTCAGTCATTTTCCACTGTTGCCTTTGATACTAGCATTTATCTGGTTCAGGCGAGTCAAGTAGGTATACTCAGATAGATGGATCACTGATCTCATAAAGTATGGAAGTTCTCATTTTGGGATTGTTGCACTAAAAAGGTAGGTGTTTATTGCAGAGGTAATCTTGCACATTCAATGCTTGCTAGCTGAGAGGTAGCAGTTAATCCAGTAAATGCACACAGTTATTCTTTCTTAGGCACAAGAAAGCTGCTTATTGTTCTGACTCAAGTCAGCGTGAGATTTTGCTCTTATTACTCAACCATTACATTACTGCTAACTTATCTATTATATAATAAGAATACCTGTTATATAAACATAGCATTCAAGAGATTACACAACACAAAAAGCAAACCAGCACAAGGAGACCTCTTATAAATACAGCGCCTTAATGATTTTTAATGTAATGAAAAGTAACTGAGGACTGAAAAGCCTCCCTTTGCAGGATTCTTTCCACTAGAAAACTGAGGTCATGCTGAATGCAGTTTACAGCAACAATTTTTCAAAAAATTGCTATACTTTCTTCTCCTAAATGAAATGAAACACTGCCATTTTAATAAACAGAATTGATGATTCTCCAGGAAGGTAATAGTGCTTCAGGTAAGACAAATTACCTCTTATCTTAAAACTTCTTTTAACAGTTACTTCAAACAAATATGAAGCTGTCTATATAAGTACCTGCCCTATGGCATACAAATACAAATGCAAAGGAAAAATTTGTATATTTTTCATAGAAACTACATGCAGATATCTAATGTCAGTTCTATTAATTTATCAGGAAGTACATATTCAGTCATTTTAGTATCATCATCACTCTTGACTTTCAGAGACTTACTAAAAAGAAAAATATTGACATTGACAACATGACCTTATGTTCATCTACAAACCATTATTTTCAAGACTGTTCTCTTCTAATATCAACATATTAATATGCAAGAGACACAAGCAGATTGCTAATGCATTTCTACAGAGGTCATCAAAACTTGCAGTAGAAACATATTTATGATTTACTGAACACCATCTCTCTGTGTTGGTATAGCTGTAGTTCTGTATCTTCTGCTAGTGTTGGCATTTAATAGGTGCTGAGAGCACAATAAACTACTCTGTAAACAGCCAACAGCCACATAATAACCACACTCAGAACTTTGCTTTATCTTTCTTGTGCACATCTGGGAACATCTTTGAGTACAGAGCACCGTAGATCAGTGCAGGTGCCATCAGTGTTATTTAGGCATGGGTGTAAGTGTCCAGACTCTGACCTTCATGGTTATGCACAGAAAACATTTGTTTTTCCAGAAAATATCAGATTACCACCAAACATGGTGTGTCTCATTGGTCAGTGTGTCCTACAAAAGTCTTTTTCTACTCACATCTAGTGCAGAAAATAGTCCAGAACTAGTGAAAATATTCCACCTGAGACCCCTACAGAGCTCGTTCTCTTCCCAGCAGAATACCCAAGCTCACATTTTCTAATTTTTCTGCAGAAAAGTTCATTCATTCTCCTGTGTTCTCTGGGTGTGATCTCTGTATTAAAAGCAAATATTCTCTTAGCACATGGCCCCAACACTCTGCTAAAGACAGTGCAACAGAAAATCTGCCAGGTGAGGTTATGTTTTAAAGAGCAGTTTCAATACTTCAGATTCAAAAACTGAATATTTTCCATTCACTGTATTCTGGCCTCTAGCATTACTTTATCACACATTCCCCTACATTTTAGTTCATGCACCTGCTCACATCTGTTGGGAATAAACAGAAAGAAAACTGTTGCTCTGCTTCACACATGTGGCCATACACAGTCATCACTGTACAGCCTGGGGTTTGGACTGTGATTTTTGACATTATTGCCTGTATGTGCCCGTTCTTTTGATTTTGTTTTTTTCCGTGTGAATTTGCTTGCTCTTGGTTTCAGTATTTACAAAGTAAGGGAAGAGGGGTTTAGAAGTACTTATCTGCTTACTCTGGTACCACCTCTTCTCTCATGTGTGCTTTTCATTCTCTTGGAGCAAATTCTCACTGGCAGAACACATTCTGGATCATCCATGGGAGTGCTCCCAGACTTCACTTTCCAAAGACCATTTTCAGTCTAAGTGCCTGGCATTTCATGGGACTGACTACTCTATATTAGTTTAAAGTTTGGCTTCTTGAGGCATTCCCATAAATATCAGAGGTATGCTTATCTCCTGCCAGCTTTCTTGAGTGACAGACTTATGGCTAATGCCTACTCCTCTTTTGCCTTTATAACTCCTATGCCTACAGTCACTCTTCCTCAAAAATTTATAGGATTTGAGCTAGACCATAGCATTCAAATTAACAGTATAAGGTTTATACGAAGCATTTAATTACAGCATAACCAATCAAATTAATTGCTCTGCAGAGAACATTTATTACACTACTATGCTTTATTTGTAAACAACTATTTTTTAGTCAAACAATTAATTAGTTCCTATTAGGAATAATAATAATTCTTATAGGATTTAAGTAATTCCTATATCCTTCATCTTCCAGACTGCTATTTCATGTCTACCAAGGCTCAATAATATTCTATCTTCAGCTTAAAGGTCTGTTACAGGGTATTTTAGCTCAGGGCACACGCAACAGTTTCATTATTTCCAGAGACAACCAGCATACATCCAAGTCATTTTAAGACCTTTTGACAGTCTCACCTGATACAGTCAGGAATGCTCAGAAAGCTTATTTGCTCTGAAGAAGTGATCAAGCTTTATATGACACATTATGAGATTCTCAAATTAAAACACCCTTAATAACTCTATACTGACTGACTCATAGGACATCGAAATATTTGTGAATTTGCAACCCTGGCAAGCTTCAGTGGAAACTGCGTGTTTGTAACTTCCAAAAAATAGACCATTCCTGTAGCAAAGGAGGAAAATTCAACATACGGAATTAATCATGCTATAAGCACGTGACAGTCATGAAACCTGTGATACCATAGGAAAAGAGTACTATTTTGCAAGATGAAAAAAGGTGAATATTTAATCACTTACCCCTTCTGCCTTTTCTTCTGTGTTAGCCAGCATTTCCTGGAGGGCCCGTACTGACAGAGACTGCTCCAGCACAAAGGTGCAGATGGACAAATCAGGTGGAACATTCTAGGTAAAAGAGAACCATGAGATCACATCAGTAACACATTTGCCAAGTAGGACTTTCCAGTGCCTCTATTTTGCCTTACCATCCATGAATCTGAAAGATCTACTCCATCTCTGAGGCTAAGAAAGCTAGCCACATACTGGGCTTCAACAGTTAAGTCTTAGCCAGCAAAGGGTAGTATCTCTTGCCCTCTGCTCAGCATGCACAAGCTGATACCTGGGGTATCAGCTCCCCTCTCAAAAAGAAAGATACTCGCAGTGAAAGAAGAAACTAATGAATTCCATCAAGTTCAGCAGAGGATTGCCATGAATGTCAGGACTAGTGCACTCCCCCTGTGGGCCTGTGGAGAGGAGGAGAGAGGGGTCTTGCAATTCTCTTTAAAAATCTAGTAGTGATTACAGGGAAAATGGCGGCAGACTCTTATTGGAAGTGCTCCTTGAAAGGAATAGGTGCAGCAATATAAGTCGTACAAAGAAAATTTGAGAATATAATTGGGAGTAGAAAGGCTCCCAAGTAAAGCAATGATAAGTCTGCTTGGACATTAATTAGTACATGGAACGTGTGTCTCAGACACTATGGTCAGATTGGGAAGAAAAACAAATTCAGCCTTTAGGCTACTGGTAGTTACCCAGACCTCATCCTTACCATGAAGGTCAAGATGAATTTTCATAGCAGAAATACTGGACACTCAGTATCACGGCGAAGCCAACAGCTTCACAGCCCTGCAGGTCACTGTACCTTACCACAGTCTGCTCTAACTGGGATAAAACTAGAGTCCTATAAAAATTAATATTTAACTTGTCATGATTGAAAAATATATCATTGAACTATTGAAAAGTTAATTTTCCAGACTATCATAAAAATTCATATAAAATTGAAAGAGGTTTGTAATAGCAATGTCTAAGTTACAAAATAGCAAGTAAAATTAGATTTTATGTGGGGATCTTTACTTCTGTTAATAGAATATGTAACTCCTACACACCTTTACTTGCCTCCAGAAACTCTTTCATATTTCTTCTCTATTTTCTTTTCATGTTAGTTGCTTATTTAGTTTAGGAATAGTTTTACTGACTGTTGGAATTCAGTTTTTTACACCATGAATGCTTTTGCTGGTAAAGCTGTAAAACTGCACACTTATTCAAACTAGGTAAAAAGTGAAGACGCCACTTCCATGCCCAAATTGTAAAAGGTGGTTGCAAAATCTTTTTTTTTCCCCCCCAAAATTAGTTTACTCAGAATACCTCACACTCTTACTAACTTATTGTACTGCTGTTCATGCCTCCTAAATACAGCAAGTCATGTCTGTTTAATACATACCAGATCTTTCATTATCTTCCAATACTTACATTTCAATGAAATTAATGGAAAATTGTATTTTAAATTTTTAGCCAGATGAAAAAGGTTTTAATAGCATCTTCTTTTGCATGGGCTTTTCTGCCTTATGCAATGATACTTAGGCATGGAATATTTTTCAGCCAACTCTTTCAGAATCAGGACTCATTTGTCAGTGTTCTTGTTACCATTTTTCTTTTGTAGCCGGTCGGACACCACAACAGTCCTTTGCATGCTAGGACTAGGCCAACAGACAAACAATTCGATTGTCTTCAAAACATCCTTGTAATGTAAGTACTATCACAAGCCCTTATTTTACAAAGCAGGAAAAGAGAGCGCACAAAGATCTCAGGCTGCAAGGTGTTGCTTCTACTCAGTTAACATAAGGACCGGTTTCCAGTCTAGAAAGCCTCACAGCCTAACAGTGCAGCTCAGCCTCCATTCAGCCCAGCAAAGACTGACAAACAAGAGTATGAAAAAAAGAGAAAAAATGCTCCATACACTGTGCTCAGAAATGAGCCAAGGCTACTTTTCTGCATCTATAAGCGAAGTCTTCTTAACAATATTCCCACTGTTATTACTGTTATTTAAAGTAGCATTTTTGCTGGCAGAATGTCTCACACATATGATTTTGGACCTATCAATTTTTTTACTATTGAACCTACCCTATAGGTTATATACTTTCCAATATCAAAAATCCTGCATGGTTTCAAACATTGATCAAAACAACATAACTCAGACACTTCTCCTTCATCCATTTCATTCTCCCTTTTGTTCAAGACAGCCATGAGCATTTCCTTTCCTACCCATTTAAACTGAGGTATGAAGTCCCAATGAACATATTTCAGCTATTCTCATTGCAGGTGAGTAAGGCACAATTTTGCTGCCTGAGAGTAAAAAAGGAGAACGGTAGGAGACCATTTTGCTTTAATTAAGTGAAAGAAGTACTGTGTTCTTACAGTCTAGCAAAATGTTAGAGCCAGTTTTTTTTCATGAGGCAAAGGGAGAGCGCATTATCCCACCTCATCTTTGTTGCATGAATGCCTGGGTACTTGGTGGCCCTCAGGGAGAAATGTTTTTACTGACGCTTCCAGTGAGCATGTGAATTAGACTTTCCTCTCTGGCAGTTCATCACCCAGCTCTGCTCTACTGAAGATCCAACAGGCATGGCTGCATCAATCCCAGTATGTACAACAATCAAAGCACAGAAAAACATGGGACAGATGCAGACCTGCCAATGTATTTAGCTCAGTTACAGCTCTGCTCATCCCTGTACACTCCATTTCAATGCTGATGCTTTTAATGCTATGGATTTAAAGGGTGAGGCTTTGGGCCTCAGACAGACTGAAGTTTCCTCTTTTAAATAGCCACCTCCAAAGCCAATAATTCCAAGTAATTTTAAAACTCTCATTTAAATATAACAAAAATCATTCACAGTGTCTTTTCCATCTCTTAAAAGCATAAAATAAAAATGAGGAGAGAAAAAGAGAGTCTTTGCCAGACCTCTGATTATCTACCTTATTGTCTCTCTCTTTATCTCACACACAGATAGAGGATGGCATACGAAAAATAAAGGTATTCTATAGCAGCCTAACATTCCCCATTGAAAGATATCTTCATACAAAGTACAGAGTAGCTTTTAGTCCCCAGCCTGGAGAGCAACTGCATATTCTAGTGGCTGCAAGGAAAACCTGCAGCAATTAGTTTTCAATATCAGGCTTTTTTGAGGACAGGTGAAATGTGTAGTCAGGTATTTCAATGACTGCTTTGCTAGGCTATGAACACACTATTAAATAATAAATAATTTTAAAGAAAATATTTTGCCACATGTCTAACCACCCACCAATGCACTTTTAACAAACACCAAAACTACCAGGAAATTTCCAACAGTTTAATGGTAATAATACATTTCTATTTTGGTAACAGACCAGAAACTATAACCCCAAAAACTGATTGGCACTCAAAAGCAGAGGTGTCATCAGACATAAATAACCATACTGGCAATCTTCAACCTTCTTTTCTACCAATTTTCATCACATTTATCTTTGCTGCAGTAACTTTCTTAATGAAGACATAGAAAATTAATTCATATTCCAAAAGGGGGTTTTGGTTTGTTTTGTGACAGAATATATAATGTCCTTGGACAATCCAGGGAATCTATATCACTTCAGTTCAAATGATCAGTGGAAAATTCTGATAAGCAGTGGCAGTATTCAAAACAATTTATTTTCACTTCATTTTGGACACATTTGCAAAATCAATCATACTTTAATGTGTTTGAATATAAAATATACTCAGTGACTTAAAAGGTAAATAGTAGTAACTCCAGTTTATCTCAGTATTAATAAAAGCATTACAGATTTGGCTGCCAGTTCATGTTTAGATTTGCCTTCATCAGTTTTTCTTTCTTGTAAATCTACTCAGTCATAACTACAGCCTAATATGCAAGTAGTTTGATTTTAAAAATAAGTTATTAGACAAATAAACCAGAAATTGTATATTGCATTTCAAAAGGATATTCAGTACCTGTAGGAGAAAAGCAATAAATTACTATTACCTGCTTCTATTGTTCCTTCATCATGGCTTGTAATAGCCCAATCAGCAAAATCAGACAAGTTAAAATAAATGTAATGGTGATCTGGAATTTTTAAGGCATACCCATTACTGAGGTAATTACTGGATTATTTAGAAAATTAGTGAATTCCTTATTCCTCCTGTCATTTTAAACTACATTTATTGTGTACACTAGTTTTCTGCAGTAATATTTGCATATTAAACTATGCTTTACTCTGTGGGAGGCAGATTTGCAAATTAGATAATCATACCTTTTATTAAAAAGGTGCTTTGAGTAAAGCTTTTGAAATATATTTTAAAATATCCCTAACTTTATTCCAACCCACAAGTGAATCATGGGTACTGGCTGTATTCATTATGCTCAACTTCAGTTTCTAGAGAATTTCTATTTACAAGCATACCACACAGCAATGAAAGCAAGAGGCTGAGATGTGAAACGCAGTGCTGTTGTCACTGCTCTGACAATCACACAGTGCTAACAAGCCACTGTAAAATATAACCTGCTCGTATAGTACGTTGCACATAATCTCGTGAATGTAAACTGAAATTCTGCCTCTCATAAATATTAGTACAAGACTGAAGGATAATAAATTGCATCAGCAAACAGAATTCTGTCTCTAAGAATAAGAAGCTTCACCTCAGCTTTACTTCTTTTCCTAGATATTTGCACTCTTCTTAGTTATTTTCCTGAGCTTGTGGTTATTTTTGTTACTCTTCTAACCAAACTCCCAATGAAACAGACTTGCAGGTATTCAGCTTTTAACTGTATACTAAATATTCACACAGCAGTGCCTAAACAATCACCTAATTAAGCAGCCTGATGTCAAAAAATGAGATGTGGGTGTTCATAATTTTTTTTAACACTAGCACATTTACTATATGCCTAATTTGAGAACCCAAGTAGGAGGACTCAGAAAATTCATTTTAGTACAGAATCTAAGCAAAACATCTGTAGTCCTATTTGTGGGAGCTTGAAAGAAACTGAACCCATCAGCTATTTTCAACTTAAATTTAAATTTATACATCTCCATCTTTCTGGCAGCCCTTTCTATTTAAATGAGATTCTGTCTGGTGACAGTGATGAAACACACTCAATATTACCAAGAAAAAACATCTATTTCTAGGACTCTACAGAGAAGGCATAGCTTTCCTTGTTTTCAAGCTTGTCATTGAAACAATGGACCCAGTACAGAAATATATGGCTCTGACAGCAAGTCCCATCAGCCAAACAGAATGAACCATATTCATCAAATCCCAAAGCAGAAAAGACAGAGAATGAATTATGAACCTTACAGTTTCTGTTCTGTAGAGAAGAGTGTCAAGTAACACTGTCCTCTCCACAGAACTCCTCCAGGAACAGTGTCAAGTTCCCACGTGTTTACCATGAGCAGACTGTGAAGGTTGCCTGGACACCTCCTACAGAAAGTTTGCTATCAGCTGCTTGTGACTATTTCAGTCTGAAACCATCGCTTCCTGTATGAGGCTTTTATAGGACTTTCCATCCCAAGAAGCTGTTTCCCTCAAAAGCAGAGAAGTTCCCAACATTCAAAACTTCTTATGTTACTGTACGTAAAACCTGTAATGCCCTCATGTTTTTGGAAGAGCAGTTTGACAAGGGAGCGGCTTTTTGTCACAAGTACACTTTTCACATTTTCTAGGAAAAACTTCGAAAATCCGGTCATGTTCTACTTCCTGAAAAATGTCATTTTTCACATAGGAAAAAGTTCTTTATTAACAGTTTAAAACTCTAAAGAGTCCTTGTTTCACAGACAACTGTTTCAGGAGATAAAACTTAGAAACTGACAGGAGAATAAAATCAGAACAGGGTCTAGAATTTAAAAAAAAAAAGGGAAGAGAAAGAAAAAAAGGAGACAAACACAGGGAAAAACAGCTAGTGATGGAACTGAGGTCAGACACAAATACACTGCAATCATTCTGCTTTCAAATCTTATAACACAAGACAGCTCCACGTCCTCAGTGATTCTCTTGAATTGTGTTGGTTGCCTATGCCACTACATGCTGATCTCCTTGTTAATCTGACCTAAACAACCAACTCTTTTAATTTTCTTAAAAATGCTCTCTCTGGTCAAATATACAAAGCTTCCCCATCTTGTCCAGACCTCTGAGTGCAGAACTCTCCCATAAGTGAAGCATTAGATTTGATAAATCGAGCAGTGAAAAACACCTTGATACACTGAGCATGCTTCCTGTTGATACATCAAACACTCTTCCACAGTAGTCTTACTCTGATTAGAAGGAGTTACTAGTTTTTATCCTCTATGAGTTTGCACAGCAGTGAAGACAAAAACCCTTTCCCACTTTCATTTTCAGATAGCGAATGTCATCTGCTGGTCACTGTGTAACAGAGCTCACTGGCAAAGAAAATAGTGTGTGCCTGAAACTTAATCTGTATAAACCTCAAGGTGTAGAAGGAAACTGCTTCTTGGGATTTTTCCTTCTCACAATCTTCTTTAAAAATCCATAAGAAACCTATTTCTATGTAAGATGTTCTTACTTAAGTACAATTACAGTATTTTCCTTTAATCTGAGAACAGTGTAAAAGTTCCATTTTAGAATTTTTCAGTTTTTGCTCTTTGGAAATAGCTTTGATCCTGAAATCTGTCAAAGGTCTTCAGGCCATTATTAACAGAGCAGACTGTCTTAATCACTTGAAAGCTGTAATTGCTGGTATGGTGTTTACTTTCTGTATAGATTAAGGGCTGCATACATTCCATCTTTAAATGGGTAAGAAGCTTTTTCCTCTTATCTTCCATCTCTTCCCTCTAGTCTCCTTTCTAACCTAAGGACATAAGTCCCACATATCTACATTACTGAGAGATGTTTCCTTTTTATCTCCTTTTTGAAAATTTAAAGCTCTTAGCAACAAAGTGATACTGGGTAAGGAGCCATACAACTACATTGCAGCATTGATGGATAAACTTGGTCAATCAGCTCAAATCCCATCACAACATATGCTGCTGTAGCCAGAAGCTTAGATGAACATTAATTAATAGTGTATCACCCTAATTCAGTGAAAATGTGTTAATTTTTAAGATAATTAGGAAAATTCTGTGCTGATTAATAAAAAAAAGCTCGCAAGATCAACAGTGCTAAAGAGTGTCCAGGCACACATTCAAATTAACAAAACATTGTTTGTTTCTCTTCACATTTATCCCAAAAATTCTATCTTATTATGCTAATCCTATGTGAATTATTCAAAACTTTAACATTCCCTTTTATTCTTAGAGATTATGTTGTGTTTTACTGCAAAGAATAATGGAAGAATCTAGGATATTATCAGTTGGGAGGGTACTGTTGCTTTAGAACCTGGAAGGAAGCAGCTATCCATTGATTCTTGCAGCATCAGAAAGATGACCTTTATAAAATACTGTTTTGTCCCTCTCTGGAAAGCACAGCAGATACTCAAAAGGAAAATCTTTCTAATTCCTGACCAGATTTAATAAAAACCTTACACATTACAACAATTATATTTCGAATTAACCCTGTAACCTTTCAGGATCAAACAAAGGGCAAACACACACATGGTGTGTGCCTGTAATAAGTGACATGGCCTGACCTGTGTCAGTGGAAGTTCTTGCCTCTGCATAATAATCAATAGGCCATTATTTGCTGAGATTCTCTTACTGTTAAATTTATCTGAAATCTTCACAGTAGAGCTTTAACATGTAAAAATGACATCCAAATAAACATAAATACTAATCCTTCCAGAATACCAACTCTTATGAGCAATTCATCTATGTTGCAGTAAACATGAAACACTATGTCTAAGAGAAGTAAAATCTGCTTATTTACCTCATAAACTATCAACTTAAAAACATAACAGACATTAAATTTTAACTTTTAAGGATTTTGTTTCAAGTTTTCAACTATTGTATTTTCCATTGTATGTTGCTGAAATCAGTGGTCAACCTGTGTACCAAGGAAAATCAAATCTTGCTGAATGAGGCACTGGGAGTTTATGCTCTGAGTCACCCTTGACTTGCCCTTAAATGAGCGAAAGGAGATGCATCATCAGTTCTCTGCTGGGCAAGACAATTTAAAATTATATTTAAAAAAAATGCATTACCTTAAAATATATATACATCAACCTCTGTAATGTAAAGAAAATAAATTAGAATGGTATATTGATAGTTTTTCAGTAAAAAAAAAAATCTATCTTTAATAATGAAGTTCTTGTAGTCCAACAGAAACTCTAGCAGATAATTTGGGTCAGGGAGAGAAGAATTTGAAGAGCCCTAAAAGCAAGGACTGCCTGCCAGGAAACTCCAGGGATTTAAGGACTTATACTGACAAGATTCCACTGCTGATAAAAGGTGCAATAACACTTTCAGGAATAAATATCTGTTTGAAAAAAAATCTCACCATGTATACTCAGAAACTTTAGCTTATCTATCAATGTCTAAGTATATAAAGCCCCTGCTTGCCTGGGCATGGCACTACATTTGAACATCCACTACATGATGTGAAAAATAAACACTTGTTTTACTATACACCCCTATTAACTACAAAATCAAAAAGAATAATTGCTGTAGTAATTGGTTCTAAATATTCAAATTTTGTTCTTCCTTGGTCTAGGGTGCTGAAATATTGCTACTAAGCTGTTAAGATAAAATCAACTACTGCTTTAAATAATTCTTTGCTTATCATTCAATAACACACAGAACAAAAAGCTTCTACAAAGTACTGTCTAGACAGAAATACCCACATGCATTTCCCACCTGCCTCGGAAGTGAATTATGCAAGAGGCAATAAAGCAAGAGGCTTAAAAATTCAGAGATGGTAAAGACAGTCTCAAGGAAATAAACAATCTGTGGACTTCTACTCTTTCCATGCTACACTTGAATACATGTTCAGGGGGGAGTACAACAAGGAGGGAGTATAACAAGTTCACAGATGTCACCCCTGTGTGAGACTATCACATTCATTTAGATCATCAACCAACCCGGAGTTTCCTCCTTTAACACAGTCAAGATCTTCCTTTTCAAAAGTTCACTTTCATATATCAGATAATAAGATAACTACAGACCTTTGCACACACCTATTGTGCACAAGGACATATCATTTTCTAGATGGTTCTAATTTTAATTTGCCAATGTCTTAAACCAGTTCCAGCTCACGCAACTCCCCAGCTACCAGGTTGTAAGGCAGCACAGAGGTCGACTGCACACCATCACTGTTCCACAAGATCCTTGTACTGGGGCACAGAGAACTTTAAAACTCCTTTAGGCTTATTCTTGATATTGGAAAAGGCGAAGCCAAAAAAATGACAGATAAGGAGGACATCTTAAGGACTAGTCATAGTGTGGGAAACCACAGTATCTTTCCCATTCTCCAGGTATTAAGAACATGTTGGTTCCTTAAGAAAAATGACTAGAGGTGTCAGTGTGGTTCATGACCATCTGTCTTATCTACAGGTTTTCAAATAAACAGCAAACTTCCAGCAATTATTCAAAAATAATTAAACACTCAGGAAAAACAGCCTGAAATGTGATCTTGTGCATTTATGCATATTCTTTAAGAGCATAATAATTTCTTTTACCATCTGGCCTCTGGTTTTTTAATGCAAAATAAAGTGACTGTTCTTTTGTTTGTGAAACCAGAAAAAGTTATTCTTGTATTTGTATGTGGTAACCCAACTGTCAGCACTAGGAAAATTACCAAAACAACTTGCATTTGGATTTCAAACACAGGGTCACAAAGCATAAATCTTCAAGCTCCAAACTACTTCCACTTGCCCAACTTCCCTCTTCCAATCCAGACTATAAACTAACACCCTCAATTTAATCTTGAAAATATTCTTGTTATCATAGCAAGTTACAGCATTCCCCCAGTTGCTACAAAAGCACAAATAATCTTCCTCCTTTTTCATGGGGAAGTAACCAGGAGGTAAAGCCTAAAATCTTGAAAATCAAGACCCAAAAGGTCTAAGTTTCAAAAACTCTTAAGAAATATACAAAAAAATACTCGATACTTTTTCCATTTTGTTTCAGATATGACCAATATTAGATACCTCAAACAAACACAGATTCACTCATTAATAGGCCACTTTTTTTTGCCTTAATTTCTGAGAGCCCATTGGGCTAGGATTATTCATAGGAGTCTGCTGAGCCAGATTTAGCCCAACAGTTCTTAAAAATACTGAGCACAATGTAGTAATACCATGACTTCAAGTGCTAAGAAGGGGTATGAAGCTAATTTGAAACTGCTGCTTTAGACAAACGTTCATCTAAAAGGCTTAAAATAAGCATTTATACTTTCATGCGTTCTTAGCTTGAAACACAGATTTATGAATGTTTTTTTCAGGTTTTCAGATGTGCAGCTACATATCAGTCTAATTAAAATTCAGATGACTGCTTTGTAACTACTCTGCATGTACTAATGAAGTACATTTCACTCTAAACCCTTCAGAGAAAATATTTAAAACACTGAGTTCTAGGGGACTTCGTAGAACATGCCAACTGTGTAACCTTGTGATGTTCAGTTTCCCAGGGTAAGGCAGCCAGCCTGAAGCTGCTGAGGTTGTGCTTGTACTGAATAGCCAGCAGTTGTGACTTGCATCAAACATGAATGTACCCAAATAAGAACTCCTACCTTAAAATATCTTGGATTTCCTCTACATATCACTTACGTATCTTTCAAGGACTTTATTATTGTATTTTATTCCAGTTAGTGCATTTGGCAAAGGCAAATAATCTGTTTGCAGCCCTTAACACGCAGTCCCAAGATTATTAAAGAGTCACAAGACTTCTATACGAAATGGGGAAAAAGACAAACCCAACCACCAAAACCCATCAACTGTGCATTTGGATAAGGGCACTGCTTTGAACAGACTGTTCAAAATGCAAATAGATAAACCCATCAAGCAATGATAACAACTTTCCTTTTTATTAGGAACTGTACTAAAAATGTTAGGACTCAGAAAATAAATCACAGCAAACTGGCAGGTTTTTAGAAGCCTCTAGAAACTCACCAAACCAATTACAGGACTGTACACCACATATCTGACTTTATTTAATCACAGTGTTTGTGTCATAGCCATATCTCAGACAAGAGTTTTCAGTGTATTTGCTTCTTTTTACATTTTAATCTTTATATAATAAGAGGCATAAACAGTTACTGGGATATATAGTTATAAAGGAAAACTGATTTAATGGGATTTTTCAGGTTTTCTTCACTTATTTTAGACTGTAAGTAGAATTCCTACATCTATTCCAAAAAAAAAAAAAAGCAAACACAAACCCAAAAAAAACCTACTCTAACAAATGAGAAAAAACACCCGAAACAGCCACATCATATGTGGTTTTCTGAACCTTTAGGGTTTGTTTGTTTTTAACACACATTTAGATAATGAAGAAAGTTGCAAACTACACATTTTACTGGAGAAATTACAACTCACATTTTGTTAATTAAATTTCATAAATTATATCACTTTGGGTCAAGTTTCTTGAATGGAAACCAATGTCACTAACAGTGTGAAACATCACTAATATTAAAAAGAAAATGAGCATTTTGAAATTTGTCTTGGATTGTTTAGTTGATAGCAGACATGATGCATGCATAGATATCATATGTATTACTCTCTCATTCAATGCCATCACTTGGAGTATTATCATCAACTAAACTGACCTACAAAATTACTTTGATCCTATCTTCCAGCTTTTGTCACTGCATGTTCAGGTTACATGTCACGCACTCTACCAGCATATTTAAGAATTCAGAACTCTTCTTTGGAGGTTTTTTTCCCAGGTGCTTTATCTATGACAGTCTTATGCATCTCTAAAATACATTTTGACAAGAAAATCCCAAGTACACAATACATTTAAAGTCTTATAATAAAACTCCACAGGTTCTAAATAACCAGTATTAAGCATTCAGGGCCCAAAAACAGAGAACTGGCCTATAACCATGTCTTACTTTTAAAAATACTAAGTGAGCATAATCCAAAAAGAAACACTTTCCCATGAATGTACAGTTTGAAGATGGGAAGAGCTATCAATTCCTATTTGGTACCAAATAATGCCATATTAAGCTAAAACTCAATGTATATCTCTGGCAAAGCTAGATTTGATAAAAAATATTTCTTTAAGATCAGAAATAATCCATTCCTGTGTGAATTTAAAATTCCAAATATCTGCTTCAATGGGAGATATGATGAAAAATGAAAATAGCAAGGTTTCATAGATTGGATCTATTATTAATACACTATTTAGTCTGTGGTGACCTGCTTGGTATCACACATTTTGTTTCCTTTTTAAGAATTACCTGAGTTACAGGTGACAGTATGAATATGCTAAACTGTATTGTTATGCCTAGTAACAATACCCACAATTTTCAGCTGATACAAAGCCATATTTCTGTTGCTGCTTTACAGCCATGGAGATCTGACACAGTGTTTTCCATAGTCCAAATGTTTCACATTCATTTAAAATTACTCACTTTCCACCTCAAGAAATATTTATGTTGGTCTCTGGGACTAAGTGCAAGGATCACAATCAGGTCTGATGGATATAACTACCAATCTGCATTTAGGCTCAAAATTTATATAATATTTACAAGAAGTAAAAACTGAATTGGATATGCATAAATCATAAAGATACTATTTAAAATTCTGTAAACCATATGTTGCATAAAACTACATACACTGTTGTGAAACACACTGTTCTTATTTACATTACTCCTTTAGAGCATTTTAATGGGAAAGAATGACTCACTGAACAAAATACTATCTGATCTACATCTATGAAGATTTCACCTACCTGTGTTTAAATTATGTATGTCAAGTACACCAAGTAATGTGTAAGTATGCATGAATTCTCTTCATTTAAATTATTAAAATCAAAAGTTTTAGTCAAAGTCTGCTAAATGGAGTCCTCTGAACATAAGATTACATAAGATTAAGTTCCATCTTTACCATTACATGGGAATATTCATTTTGGCAACATGACACAAAAACAATTCAAATGGGCTTGGAGGTGCAGCTACAAAGCCCTGACAAAATTTTTGACTTTTGTTTAGATGGCACACGTACAGAAATGAACCACAGCAATTATTAAAAAAAAATCAAACTAACCACCTTACTAAATTGCAGATTCACAGACTGATCCAATGTAAACACAAGGAAACAACACTGAACTGATTTGTCAGAGTGAATCAATTTTTTAAAAATTCACTATTTCATTATGTAAGTAACTGCTCAAAAAGCATGCACTTGCATCCAGATGTTAATGGACACCACGTGCTTTTTTATCTATTTGGATTTACACAATCAAAAACTGTGCACAATGCAGATACTGTTTCTCAGTTGTCAGAAAGAGTTTCAGACTCAGTCTCTCCGAGACAGATTATTTGCCTTGTCCACTGAGAATATGTTTGCTGTAAAAGACAAAAAAAGAAGGCAACCCCTGCCTTCAGATCTTACGCTCCAGAAGACAAACAGAGAAAAGAGTTTTTCTCCCAGAGGCAATCAAGGTACAGGAGTTCAGGCCAATGTCCCACCCTTCAGGATGACACCCTTTTCCAGACACATCCATACATAATTTGACTGCTGGCATGGAAACAGCTTGCATAAATACTACAGAATCATACTTTCATGTAGCCTTGTCTGTGCCAGGTATGACCTTCTCCAGTCCCTCCCCCCATTCTTCTCTTCCCTTTAAGCATAGCCACCTGTCTAGCTCCTGCCAATTCATCTGACCAAAAAAGGGCAAAGATAAAAATCTAAGAATTTGTATTTGTCAGCACAAGGAACAGTATGTCAGTCTTGCCATCAGGCTTTATTTTCTAGCCCCTTACACAGCAGTAGCATCTAGGGACCAACAAAGCACAGAGCATCACTGACATCCTCAGGATAATGGAGTCAGCATTCCCGGCTGACTGGCCTACACCTGTCCAGCACCAAACCTGAACAACCTTTCTCCTCTGACACAGAAGCGACTCTTCAAAAGCAAAATGGAAAATAAGTTATCAAGGTCTTACTTTCATGTGAAATACCTCTTTATTTAACAAATAACATTATTATCAGTTTCTGGACTCTACTCTCAGCACTGTAACTTATTCTAGGTAAAAAGATCAAACCATAGGATCACACACTGCACTGCCTTCTTCAAGAAGGTGAAGGAAAAAAAAAGCCAAAAACCAACTTGGGAGGCCTTTTCAGACCTTCAAAAACCCTCACTATGTTATCCTCCCCTCTCTCAAGTCCAAATTACAGAGACTTCAAGAGGGGAAAAGAACCCCACGCATAGTTTTTATTAGTCCTTTTTAATGATGTAAAGTAGGTCCATACCTCCGGGCATAATGAAATTAATATGAGTTTACCACCATAAAAACAGGAAAAAACCCAAACCCTTATGCCATTTAGAAAAGCGTAACTCAGCTTTCAGTGTTCTGCTGTGCAGTGGTTTACAAGGGATCAACACCACATTTGTGACTGACCAAGACCTGAGTATTTTTCATTCTGCACTATGGACAGGAACAGTTTTCAGAAGCTGTTAAAACACAGCTCTAGCTTGCTTGCTTTTCAGCAATCCATGCATTATTTAAGTCTAAATAAATATTACTTCACTAGCAGACAACATAATCTTTTAATGAATGGACTTCCTCATATTTCCAATCTGTTTATATATAAAAAGCAACAACTAATATTCAAATGTAAAGAAATGGCTCTCACTAATCTTGAGATAAGTTAACTAATCCTAATTTTTTTTTAATAAGAGGGATGGTCTTCCAGACAAGGAAGGAATTTGAAAGCACAGCAAGCAATGATGAAACAAAATTACCCATAGACGATTGTCAAAAAGGAAGTTTACAGATCTGAGGGTTTTGGCTGAGGTGGAGTCAATTTTCTTCCCAGTGATGAGTATGGGGCTGTGTTTTGGATTTGTGCTGAACACAGGGTTGATAATACAGAGCTGTTTTTGTTATTGCAGAGCAGGGCTTGCACAGAGCCGAGGCCTTTTCTGCTTTTGGTATGGCCACGCTGGCAAGGGAGTTGGGGGTGCATGGGAGGCTGGGAGGAGACACAGCCAGGCCAGGTGACCCAAACTGGCCAAAGGGATATTCCAGACCATATGACATCATGCTCAGTATATAAAGTGGGAGGAAGAAGGAAGAAGGGGAGGCACATTTGGAGTGATGGTGTTTGTCCTCCCAAGTAACCATTACGTGTGATGGGGCCCTGTTCTCCTGGAAGTGGCTGAACACCTGCCTGCTTATGGGAAGCAGTGAATTAATTCCTTTTTTTGTTTTGCTTGTGTGCGCAAGTTTTGCTTTTCCTTTTAAACCATCTTTATCTTAACCCACAAGTTTTTTCACTTTTACCCTTCTAATTGTCTCCTTGATCCCACTGGTGGAGGAGGGAGTGAGCAGCTGTGTGGGGCTTGGCTGCTGGCTGGGGTTAAACCATGACAATGGGGCTTTTGCCTTTCTTTTCTGGTATCCATCCCTTATTTTCTTCTTCTTACTTATGAAATAAATATTCATGCTATAGATTTGACAAAACTTGCTGAAAAAATAATTGCATGAGATAAAGAAACTAAATATTTTAAATATAGTCACCAGTCGTCTTTGGGTTTTGTTATTCTTGCTGCTGCAACTTTTTCAATGTTAAAAATGTTTGATGATTTATAAATGTCATATTGTTATACACTTGAAACTTGCAACCTATTCCTAGAACAAGATCTGTTTTGAGACAGATCTGCTTTGAAATTGGTAGAAATTGAAATATAAATATTTTTCACTTGAGCTGCTACACCTCTATAGATGAGGTAGTCATGCATTTATCTTGGGCAAGCCTGTATGTTTTATATTCAGGACTGTCTCCTATTAATAAAATTACACATAATTTAGACCTCATTTCTTGCTTATCTGTTATTTTGCTCTTCAATATATGGGGTCAATTTGAGCAATTTGCAGCCTTGAACTAAGTCAAGACCTTTTCTGCTCCTCAACCCACTCCACCAGGGAGCAGGCTGGAGGTGCACAAGGAGTTGTGAGGGGTCACAGCCAGGACAGCTGACTCCAACAGATCCAAGAGATATTCCAGACCCTATGACCTCATGCTCAGCATATTGAGCGGGGGGGATGAAAAAGGATGCAGGGGGCTTTCAGAATGACCACATTTGTCTTTGCAAACCACCATGATGCATGATGAAGCCTTACTTTCCTCAGGATGAACACTTGCCTGCTCATGGGAAGAGGTGAATGAACTCCTTGTTTTACTTTGACTATACATGCATCTTTTGCCTTAGCTCCCAGTGTTATTGCTGCACAGAGAAAAATATTAATAGCCAGAAGTTACCAAATTATTCTATCAAGATATATCTTCAATTTGACTGTTATTGTAGTAGTGTGAATTATTTAGTGATCCTGGGGCAGGAAAGTGCACACGAAGAACTTGTGCTAATAAAACGTCAGCTACACCCCATCCTGAAAAATATTGGAGAAAAGCACAGGACAGTAACAAGCATTCTCAAGAATGCAAGTCCAGGATGATAGCTGAAGTCTATTACTTGTGTTTGGCCTACTACTGGTGCTTGGATTTGCATCTCATCCTTGGTCCCTGCCTGTAAATCAAATGCCACACTATTGTTTGCGTTACAGTGCATCACAATCCCACTCTAACTGGAAAACAGACTCTAAGACTTGCACAGAATTTTTTTAACAGGCTCAAGAACTCTGTTGGAACTATTTTCAAATTATCACATACCTCTTTGAGTATTTCCTGTGTTCCTCCTTATATAATTCAATAGTAACATTCTATGGACGCAAACATGAGGAAGGAAAACATATTTATTTGCTCTTATTTACAGTCAACTTTGCTTTAAGGATTTAATTTTATGGCTCCCTCAGTATTTATATCTACAAATGACTTCAGATGAGCTTATCCTAGCAACTGTCAGCCCTTAAAAATTAAATCACAGATGAGCAGCAGGGTTTGCTTTTTTTACCCCCAAGATCATGAAGAATGATCAGAATATAGATTGTTTCATAAAACGAGGAGAAAAAGCAGCATCAGCAAACAAGCATAGAAAACTGATATGAAATCTACACTGCATTCCTTAAAGACAAGGATATTCAGGAGTTTTAGATGGGGACAGAGAGACTGTAGATTTAATATCCAAACTTGCTGAATGATAACAAATTCATTAAATAGATCTTTCAGGCCTCACAGGCAACTTGCACTGCAACCACTTCTATCCTAGCACATTTTTATTGTTAAAAAGATTTATTTAAAACAGAGCAGCATGAATTACTTCATCAAGATCACTGCTATTATAATGAATCATTAATATCCTAGTGAAAAATTTATTATTATGAATAATACATTCAAAATGATGAGACAGAAAATGAAGCATTACTCTGTGAAGTATCAGAGAAAATCAAAGTGATGTTATGAAAGCTGGCAAGATAACCATCATTTTTTGTTCTAAATCTTTCTAGATGTCTTTCCAGATGCTTTACCTTTATTATATTTTCTTATCAAATATTTATATTTTAACTGAAGGAAAAACAAATATGTTAAGCAATTTTCCTCCCTTTCTATGAATAAAATGTCCAAGTATATCCATTACTTTGCCCACAAAACAAGTTCTACCCTCGGGGGGCCCATTTTTGTCTTCAAAACATTTATTTGAGCATATGCGAGTGTGAAACAAAATCTCTTCTTTGCAATAAACAGCAAAGTTATTTTTTCAAACTACTCTATCTACTGCATATATAGCAGAGTTAGAGGAGGCTTAGATAAAATGTGTTAGATGAGGTAATTTTGATACTTGCACTATGCTCAGATAGGGAATCAGGTCTCAGAGTAATAATCATTTCAATATAAATGCCACAGAATAAAAACTTACCGCAAATAGAATAATTGCTCTCTTTTCCGTGGAGTTAGGATCAGAGCAATCAACTTGTCTTTGAGTTGCAGTGCACAAAAGTTGCACTGTGGCTTACTACAACTGAGGTCAGACAAGCCAAATAACAAGCATATTATTTGGGATGGACTTCTGCAGCTAACTAGTTTTAAAGTGAACCCAAAACAGAAAACACCACATTAGAGTCCAGCCAAAGGACAAGGTTAGAATTAAACTTTGAATGGGGATTAAATATTCGTTGTATTATTGATAGATTTGATTTGTCCATTCTCCTTGACAGGTTTGTGTATATTACATCAAAGCAAGCAATGCTACAACTATCCTTGCCTTGTGGCACGAAATGACAAAAGACTCAGTGGTACCTTAGAATTTGATGTGGACTCCAAAAAGCAAAGCCTGTTGCCAAATCCTTCTGCAGCAAGACACAGTTTCTGTTGCTCCTTGTGAACGGTTGCTGTGCACTGCAGAACCACTTCATCATCCTACCAAAAAAAAAAAAAAAAAAGCAAAAAGAGAACTAGGGTTATGCTTCTGACCCAACAAGACCTGTGGAAGCTTTTAGAAAATCATTGTTAAATGCACGAACTGTTGTCCCTGAACACAAGTGGAATCAAAGCTCAGCATATTTTTTATTGAGTTGTAAATGTGGGCAAATCAATTAAAATAATTTAAAAACTGCATATGTGTTTTTCCTGTTTGCCTGTCCTTGTAATAAAGAGGGCAAGTTTTATTTTAACTACACCCAAAGTACACAGGAATTAGTATTTCTTTCATAGGTCAGTCATACAATGCAAAGGAGTAGAAAAGCTTAAAAATCAATTAATCGATGGGTACCATATACATTTGAATTAACTTGCTTGTGTATATATTGCACATATTCTAGTTAGTGCAACTTGCTTAGAAGGTTGTAAAGAACTAAGTAAGCAAACAAAACAAATTTTCCTATCTTCAGAGTCATTTTGTATACATAGTTCATAACGTAAGTTTTTTGCAGTAAGTTGAAAAGTAATCTTTGTATAATCTTGTGTAAATAAAGGATTTTTCTTCCAAAAAGCTAGTGTCTACTCACTGCTGCTCCTTGTAAAGCTGTGGAGAGAACTACCCACAGTTTCCTAACAGAAGAAGGTGTGGTGACTTGCTGTGACTTTTGTGACTGGTCAAGACGTTGTGATAGAAGGTAATAGAAGTATGATAGCTAAGCAGAGTGCTGAAGCTTATCAGAGAAAGTGCTACCACCATATCTTATACAGAGTTAAATAGACTTTTATGAGCTTTCCAATTAAGTGCTCTGTGCTTATCCTAATGTGCAGGCATATAAAGACATACAGGAAATACTCAGAATTAAAAGGGAAAATGAGTTATTGGGACAGCTGTCCCACAGCTCTGCCCAGAATAGTGGAGAAAGGACGGTCCAGGAGGAACCAACGATATCTTGCACACAGCAAACTGTGTGTTCCTTAGTCTGTAATATGTAATAACTAAAATTTTACAGGACTAATTCCCTGTAGGAATAGTCAAAGATCTTATCAACAAGGCTCAAAAAAGAGAGGCAAACCCTTATTTAAATCCCAGTTCTTCTAAGTAACACAACCATCAGCTGGAGAATCTCTGCAGAAATTTGGTTCAAGTAAAAGAATATTTTGTTGCAATGAGTCTATTTTCTAGCAAAGATTGTTTAAGAAGAGAAAAAATAGCATCTCCCTGTGCATTCTGCCAATTCATTTATGAGTTTCCAATAATAAATTTCAAATGAATGATTATGAAGAGGCCATATTTAACACCGTAAATAAAATTCAATAACTACAACAATAAAACTATAGGACAAAGCATGCAACTGGAAGCAGAACAGGCTGAGACTAAAAAAATGCATGCATTAAAGCAGCAGTATTTACCAAAAAAGAGTTGTTCTTATAGGCAGCTTACTACGTAGGGACATTCAGAAAATCTCAAATTAAATAAACACCTGAATTTAAATTGAACTGAATCATTTGAAGCCACCTGTAAACATCTATCCTGAATTAAGCTAGTCATTAATTTGGTTCCATTTACTTCACTCAAATAATTAAACTAGACTAAATTAAAGTGAATCTCAATCTGAAAAGTACAGGAGCTTATATAGAGTTTAACTGGACACTCGAAAAAATTAATTCCTGCTACCCTTTTTTAATTGTCCTCATCTAGCAAAGGTAAGCGTGGGTAAACCAATTCTCCTTGTATACCCGCAACAGTGCCCATGCTGTAGAAGTGAAAAGTAACTGCTTCCAGTCAGGCATTAAATTCAGGAAACGCAATACATGCATATGTTACCGGTGAAGTTCACAATGTAAAATCGAAGCTAACAAAGAAAAATCCCTGAAGGCCAATATCAAGGACCTAAAAGACCACACATACAGATCTAACAGCTTTTCTGTGTACTCTTTGTAAAAGTAACATCATATATTAAAACCCAGAGCACTTGGGAGGGAGAGAAAGTGGTTGGTTGTGTTTATTTTTTAAAGCACTAAATTACAATTTCCTAATATTAATTACAGTTGATTCAAATAAAAGTTTCTTTTCAGGTTAAAAATAGTGGTGTTAGATTGAAGCTATATAAATACATTCTCCCTCCTTTCTCTTCCTAGCCCTTCCTCCTGAAGTAATCGCACCACCAGAATGGAAATTTCAGTAAGCCTGCCACCATTGTGCTAGAGTTGTCTCCAAAGAGGGTTGCTAGAGAATATTCTAACATTGTACCTCCACAGCCAGAAGCAGACAGCATAGTAAAGCTACTTTCTCCTGAAATGAACCACCAATTTTGTTTTATACTGCCCCATTTTCAACTATTGTATGCTAGGTTTTTAGAGAACATTTGGAAAGTGTTCTAAATAGCCCATCTACAAAAACTATTCTATGCTGACAGCAGCAAAAATGTAAGTTGGTTTGGGGCAACTCCCTGACGTACTTAATATTAGTTAATGATCTAATGTATCACCCTTCTCTGCAAACCAATTAAGCTCAATTACCAAGCACACATGTATAATGCAGATGCTGACTGACGGAGGAATAAGAACAGGAATATAGCTGCTAAATTTCCTGACACACAAACTCACTCAATTATTTTTGCAAACATTTTCCCCTTCTTTCTCTGTGCGGTGTACAGCATACATGAAGTATTTTGTTAACATAATTGGCAAATAAAAAAATACATTTTATTAATAAATGCTTACACGTTCATGAAAATCGATCACCCTCCCATGACGTTTTCCAAAGTTTGTTTCTGGGTTGACAGGACATGTTCATTAAAACAAACCAAATTTCAACTCTGTTATATTTTCTTTGTTTTCTGTGGAGATGGTCACAATAAATGTTCTCTTAATTCAGGCCACAGAGTCACAGTGTTGTGGAACTTTTTGTTCTAGGCAGGTGGTGTTGAAACAATTGGCACAAAAGGTTAAGAAAGATGTGATGCCATTGTCAAATCAAGTGAAAGGTAATTATGGATAATGATGTGTCTCACACGCACAGAGTTCTAAGTTATTTTGCATTTCTGTGCACATCATTAGAGAATTATCTAATATAGGTTTCACCCTAGATTCGGTCTTCCAAAATTTACTGACTGTGTTCAGAAGAGTCCTATAGATATTCAACTTGATAGCGTGGCAGAATTATATTAAGATACATTATTCCATTAATTTCTTTAAAGCAGACTGGTATGTGGGTAAGCATCTCGGCAGTGTTTTTCTAAACTTGTTTTCAAATCAGCAAATGATAAGCAGTTCCAATATCAAGAGGGCTAAAAATGCAAAATTTCCTTACCTGAAGTCACACTACCAAAGGACCTTCACTGAAGGTCGCTTTGCTCTTGTATGAAGAACACTGCAATATGCATCATACTAAATGTCTATTAAAGAAAAATATCTTCCAGGTATTCTTACATCTTGAATTATGAGTTGTTTCAAACTGCTTCATTCCTTCCTATTATCTTCTGATATTAGATCATCATAATTTTTCCTGTCAGATTAGAACTGATCAAAGTAATTTATAGTTCAAAGGGCTGTAATTGTAGCCTTCAAAAGTTAAGCAAATACATCAACTCTCCTCATACATGACTGAAAATTCAGGGGGGTAGAGGCAATAAAAAGTTCCTGACAAGAATATTAGTGCCTTTTAAACATATCTCCAAATGTTGAGTTATTTAATATCACAGTAAAATAAACACACATAAAAATTTGACAGTTCAAGAAACCAAGCTCAGGTGTTTAATGCTAAAATGTAATCACTTGTATAAACTTTTTATCCACATGGAATATAACGTCTTGGACAAACAGTGTTTTAAGACATGTCTGTGCATGTCTGTGCATAGCTGCATTGACAAGATGATGTGCGTAGACAAAGGAAGAAAACCTAGTTTTTTACAACACAGTTGTATAAGACCTATTACAGCCTGTAATAGTGTGTCTCAATCATTTTCAATTAAACAAGTTTAGTATATACTTGATCTCATTAAAATGTGAATAAAAGCCAGTATCTCTATTCTGCAGTAACTAACAACAGTATTTGATTTAAAGTTCATATTCAAAGCAACTACAACAGATAAAGATTATACAAAATTTCTTATAGTCTTGGAAGAAAAGACAGTAGCACAAACCCAAAATCCTTGCAGTAATTTCCACTGCCAGATACATCTGCTACTCTTGTTTTGCTGATTAATCATCACTTTGGTAAACATCTGCCTGTTTCTTCCGTGGAAGTTGGAAAATTTTACTATTTCCATCCCAATTCCCTATCACCATAGCAGCTTTCATTAGTAAGTCCAAAGACACTGCTTCATCTTCTATTTTTCCAGAGTGTGGATACACAGAGAGAGGTATCTAGAGAGCAAGGGAAAGGAGGTGCTAATAACCACACAAATTCTGTGCACACAGTGGTGCTGCAGCCTATTATCAAATGTACAAGGAAATGTCAGTCACCTTAACAACAGCGGAGCACAGTCTCAGGTGTATCATATTTACTGCAACTAAGTGTGAATCTAACTTGGGAAGCTGTCCATTTAGTTTAGATATTTTAATGGATGATCCTTCTTTCCATTCTCCTTCATCTTTCAGTTCACAACCTGAGCTCCTTCGTAACACTAAGGAATTTGGAAGTACAGTAATCTCCATCCAAAAAATGTGGATGTAAGGAGCAAAGATGATACTACCTAGCTACAATAACAGAGCACGCCTACAGGATGACAGAAATGGTGCTCACATTGCTCAGCTGACTGATAACCTGAGTCAAAAAGCTATTCCCCTCCCCAGGTTTGAAGCACCATCTCTATGAAAACAGGATTTGAAAGTTGGGGCTGTTCAGCCTGGAGAAGATAAGGTTGTGTGGAGACCTCACAGCAACCTTCCAGTATCTGAAGGAAGCCAGGAAAGCCAAAGAGGGACTCTGTCAGGAACTGTAGTGATGGGGCAGAGAGTAAAGGGTACAAACTAAAAGAGGAGAAATTTAGGTTAGACTTTAGGGTATCAAATATTTTACCGTCAGGGTGATGAGACATTGGAACAGGCCCCAACCCTGGCAGTGTTTAAAGCCAGGTTGGATAAGGCGTTGAGCATCCTTGTCTGGTGGAAAGTGTCCCTGCCCAGGGTGAAGGGGTTGGAACTCTTTCTGAGGTCCCTTCCAGCCCCCTAGCATTCAATGATGCTATGGAATGAACTTGCGGAAGGCACCGCACAGCTAAAGCTTCCACAGCCAGCCATATACAGTACTTTAAGATGATAAGCAAAAACCATCTGGGAGTAACCCATTAATCCTGATAAATCCTTGTGTTTCAGCCAGTATACCAGTTCACAGTTTTAAAGATACTGTATCTCCCAGCATGAAGATATTCTGCTTTGTGTCATGTCAGATATCTGCTCTGACTCAAACAGCACGAGCTTTTGATAAGCACGCTACTCTATAAATTCTGACTTTTCAAGAAGCATTCTGAAAACATCTACCTGAATTTATCTATGTCACGAAGCCCTACTTATTTTTTAAACATCCAGTTTTGAAAAGCAAGGACAGTTATTGATTAAAAACTGGAACACAGCAAATTTTTAATAAAATCTATTCATTAAGAGCTACGTAATATTTGTCCTGAAAGCTTTATAATCACGGAAACTAAATAAATAACTGAATGATTTAGCAGAGGATCCAGTGACTAAACAAAACCAATGCTCACCTTTAAGAGCACTGTAGCATTTTTTTACAGCTAAAAATTACTCCTAAAATCAAAATATTGCCAGTAATAGCCATAAATTGGCAAACTGCATCCTTAGAACTGCATTCTGGAAGCCCAGATTAATGAAGGAAGAGCATGGGTTTGCTCTCAAGGTATAATATTAAAACAGCAAGTTCTCAAGCTCCTTAATAGCACACACTTTCACTTGCAGCAATTATTTGACTTGTCTATGAAATACACTCAGATCTCCTAAGATTACATGAAATAGATACCATCCAGTCAAGAAGAAAGGTTAATTTCTCATGTCAAGATGTGGGCATCTTATATTCCAACATGAATATTTTGACTATGTGTATTTTTCTAAAAACACCAGTTTCAAGTTACGACTGTACAAAAACACAAAGGTACATACACATATATATGTATGTATATGTAGATATGTTCTTGTCATATTGTTCACACATATATGCTCACATATATTTCCTTGTAATAGACAGCGTTACTGTGTCCTATTAAACCCTGAAAATTGTTACGTCCCGTGTAAAGTCAGTTCTGACTAATCCTTAACCTTCTCAATGTTAATTCTATTAAAGAACTACAACTCTCTGGCAATTCCCACAGGTGGGCACATTGACAGTGCAATAGCTGTTAGTACCTCTTCAACATGGAATTATCTGGGATTTAGAGGGTGGAGTATTTGCTGTGGCATTTTCCTGGAAACCTGATACTTGGTGGTTTGTTTGGTTGGGTTTTTTTAAATATTCATCATGTTTTATTTTCTTTTTATTCTGTACATTGTAGTACTCTATAAACTTTTAACCATTACACATACTTCTACAACTTCTGAATTCATTTATATCTGGTAATGGTTTAGTGAAGAGTCAAAAGATAGGAAAGATTGAATAATTTCTTTTTTTTCTCTCTATTCTCTGAGAATGCAAAATATATTTTCCTACAGTATGTCATTTTCCTGTTTTACAAACTATCCCATTACTGTCTCCAAGTGTTTTATTTTAACCATGCAAAAAAAGCACAATATTGGAGCTTCTACTCTTGCTACAATCCTCTGCAGGAAAAGGTGAAGATAAATAAAGTAGCGATATACCACAAGTAATACATTTATTTAGAAACACTGTATGTACTTCAGCCCAAAGTGCTTAAACTCATCACATCACGACTATAACATTTGTATTTCCCTTCTATTTTGTGACAAAAACAGACAACTTTTTTCAAATGTTTCCCTTGATTTCAAATTTTATACTTTATATTTTACTTCTTTGCAGAGAATACAGCATATAACATGAGTTATTACTAACTAAAATAATTTGCTGTACACTTTGCAATCTGATTATACATAATTACCTGCCTTAAAGATATAATGCTGACTCTGTGTTTCTACTGTGCCCTGACAATATACCAATTCTGAAACTGTGTAGAGAAGAGAGTGTGTCACATTTACAAAATTCAACGTTCAAAGGTTAAACTTGGTAAGTTATGCTTGTACATTCAAACCCCTACTGCTCTTTTATATGACAAATACTGCAGTTAGTGGAATGTTTCCTCAACTTCCATATACTATAAATCAGGATCTCAGCATGGACTTTAAATTAATATCTCAATTTTAATAGGTCCCTCAAATGCCCACAAAGGCAGAGTTGTGCTTCACTGCATCCCATTTAATGTTCAACTGTGCAACTGAACCGTGCGATGGGAATAGGTGCTACACATACTTTAATCTACTTTGTAGATTTACAAATAGAAATTTAGCCAGTACGAACTGCTTTCTGCCTAGGGAAACTGTGGAATACTTCCTGACTTAAAAATTTCACTTCAACTTCCCTTTCCCTTGTTGAGATAAATACTAGATTACAGAGTAGAATAAAAGTTTGTAAGACCTGTGGGTCATCAAGCACAAGACTCATATAACTACAGGATATCATATGCTAATAGCATAATAGAGTCCACAAATCCATTCCCTAAGATGATTCTAGACATCTGACCAGCAAAAAAAAAAACAGAAAGAAAAATCAAAAATCAAATGGGACTTTTTTTGATGATAGGCATCTGAGTAACATACACAATGCACTTTAAGTCTTGACAGAAGCTCTACTACTACTAGTTGCCCTAGAGTCTTTTTCTTTCTGTGCTTTAAGAAGGTAAAAAGCTACAACAGAGAAGTCAAGTAACAAATTAAGATGGTGTTTTTCCTTCTCCAAATCCCTGCTGACAAAAAACAGAAGCCTTGATGCATAAGATTTATGAAATACCACATACATAACATGGAAGAACTATGATCTACAGAGATTAAATAGCTTTTCAACAATTGTAATAGAGACAGCAATAGTACACTCAGAGAGTAGCATTACTTAACTGTTAATTGTATTCTTGACTGATCAGCCAGTGCCTTCGACAAGCTACCAAACTTTATTTTGAAATACCACTCTATTAGGACAATTACTCTAGACCTTCTGACACCTGAATGCGAAGGAAGATCATGACAGAGGTAAGAAAAGGCCAGAAATTTCTGCTTACTCTATCTGAGCTTGAACCAAAACTACACTATCTCCTTGGTAGCAGATCACCATTGCAATAGTGCATCTCAGCCATTTTGACCCTTCATTTTGAACAGGGAAAGACAGAAAGCAAAAAGACTCATGATAACTAGAGAAAAACAGGAAAGATCCAGCAAAACTGCTGGGATGCAGTCTGCTTAGATTTTGGGGAAACTTGGCAACATTGCTATTTTTGTCACTAAAACATGGAATAGAGGACAGGTAATACTGTTCCTTATTGCATTAAGGAAATAAGTATTAGACAGTTGGGGAAAAGTTTTCTGAAAATAAAGCACTTTTACAGACCAGTTTAGAAGCTTCATCATTATAAGACTAAAAAACTGCTCAAGAAAACTTCTTTCAGGATGATTTATGCATAGCTGAACTTGTCTTAGGATAAGAAGAAGAGAGATGACTTTTCTGGTCATGCAATTCTAAATGGTCTGAACACATTTAATTGTACATGTTTTTTTATCCTGTAGGAGGAGCAATTTCCTAATAATGCAACCTCCTTCCAATGGAATTCTTTGGGAAAGAAAACCCCATGCAGAACAGATGGAATTCCAAAGGACCAGATTAGCTAGTAGTTCTCAATACAGTACTATGAAGCCAGTTGCTACTACAATAACCATGTTACCTCCTCCTCCTTCCCCAAAAAGCTCTAACTTAGTCATCAAAATAATTTACAACATTACAGCAATGTCATGGCAATCTGCCGTACTAAAGACATGCAGCAGTAAAAAATAAAAAAAGAAAACCACACCTGAAGAAAATAACCCATCCTGAGTCACACAGATTCATATTCTGCACTTGTCAGAAAAAGTCTTCACTAAAGAACAATGATAAAAAGAGTCTGTCAGAAAGCAATCACTAAATACAAGGGAAAAAACTTGTACACACTTGGATAGCGTGATGCTATATGGCAAAGCAGAGTTTATCTAGGAGCTGTACTTCAACACTGCAGAGTGTCTCCAGCACAGTGCCCATCTCAGTCTATGCATTCCACAGCCACTCAAGGGAAAGTGAGTGTGAAGGCAACGAACAAAAAGAATGCACAGCTCCAGCACACACAGGTAACAAGTGCACCTTCTGTCCTCTGAGAAGTGCTCCATGGAGAAACAAACCTACCACTGGCTTTGGTCTGGCTGGGCACTGCTGTAGTACCATAGGTGACCATAACCTTCAGCTGCACATGCTAGCCACCTCCTCAAGCAAACTGCTTACTAGTGATAGCAACAAGCACATGACACTGAAAGCAGATGTACTATCTATGTATAATCGAAATGCTTCCTCTTCCAGCTCTTTATTCCACAGAATCATCATGAAACAGTGTCAAATATGGTTTCAGCATTCATGTGCATGTGCTAACATGCTCTTGATTGGCTTCTACTAAAAATGTGTCTGCAAATGAACGTATTTCCAAATTAGATGGTTCATTTTATTATTTCTCACCAATTAGCTCCTGTAGTCTTACAATCTTAAAAAAATAGCAAGTTCAGCTGTCAGTGTCTAATAATAAACTTGTCTGTTACCATAGTTAGCAATGGCTAGCTCTGCATCTGACACAGTTGACAGAAGAGTGGTGGAAAACATCTGCAACAAAGTGTAGATACTAAATTAAACACAAACATCTGGTGAGCTGATTTCAGCTTCTTAACAGCCTCAGTATTTCAAATTTATCTCTGATGTAATTCCACCTATTTTAGGAATTTGATAAGAATCACTATTGCTCACTAGTTCCAGGCTATGCCTCTTCTGCACTCAAAGGTGTGATTACAGCATTGGAGATCTCTATACTATATTTGATTTTGCTGGTGTGAATAACAGTAGCAGTAAAGACAGAGGTGAGAGTAGGCTAGAAAAGGTGTCCCCAAGATTCTGCAGGCAAACACAAGATTATATCTATTATCTGAGTCAGGTAGGAAGATAGCAAACCGACTCTAACAAATATCAAGGACTTAATAACCTCACAGCACTCACAGTTAATAAATCCCGAGTCTCACCACTATCTGAAAATGCTGGATCTGAAAATAATCACAGAAGCATTTCAGTTTTACAACACTTTTCTGAGAAATACCTCATTAATCTCAGCTGGAAAACAGAGGCACGTGTTAAAGCAAATCATTTGTTCAAGGTCACAAAATACTGAGATTCAAACTGAACACATTTTTTTTCTGTATGTTCCCATTAATGTGTTCCAGAGCAAGAAGGCTCTAAGCACACACCCCTCTCATGAACAAGGTCCTCTCGCTCTAACTCAGATTGTGAAATCCGCCCCTCTACATTGTCCCTTTCATGCAAGAATACGTGAGAAAAGGTTCATCAGTCCTCAGACTTTGATCTTGTGAGCAGTCTCAGGCAGCTAAGTCTCTAATACGACCATCTGCTTGAGTCTGCGCATTCCATCCCAGCTCACTTTCTCTTCGCTTCATCTTTTATCAGCAGCATTTCTTGAATTATTCCAATTCAGTGCTCTGACAAGCTGATATTTTGCAGCTGCCCAATCAATCATGTGACCTTTCCTCTCCAATTCCCAAAGACTCACCTATCACTGTGTTTATTTTTGGAGCAAGGGGAAAGATTCATTCCCATCTTCATTTGTTTCAGCTATGTAATCCTCTGTCAATATTTCTCGCTGTTTTCATTCTGAAGCTGCTGTAATTTATGAGATTAACCCTTTCACTTCACACATTTCCCATAAGATGCCTTCTTGTGTCCATGAGAAGTCTACCTTTCTGAATTCTTCTTAGACTAATTCCATTTTAAAAAATTCCCTCAGACTACTGTTCACAACTTCTCCTCTGAGTATCTTTGATTTATGACTTATTCTTTCCTGCAGACCACTAATAAAATCATTAAGATGGGATGTGGTACCTTCCCATGAACATGTCCAAAAGAGCCAATATTCAATCTCTACCCAGTTTAAAATGCCACAAAAGGGCCATCACACAGCTGGAGCTGAACCATATTATGAAAGCCCGAGCAATCATTACACTGAAAACCCAGTTCCTAGACATCTTCACTATATAATCAAGTGCAAAAGAGATTTTAATTTTTTTTATTAGAGATATTGGTTGTACCTTCAAAAAAGGGACCAATATCCACTGTCTCCAAAGAGAGCTGCTGTTCAATATTTATCTCTTCTTAACCTGCCCCAACGTACCTATTTCTCAAAACATCAATGTACAAAACAAAGATTGCAGCAGTCTTAAAACACTATGCTATAAACTTTATATCTAAGCAACTATAATGCCTAGATACCAGGAAATAAATGCCTTTTGTAGGGACAGTGCAGCTGACAGGAAGAACACTAAATTGACAGAAGTGGCAGATGAATCTCATTCCCAGATCTCCCACCAAAATTCTCATTTGTCAAGTTACTCCCCTGTGCTTAAGACCTTTATCCCCACCTTATTGGCCATATTTGTTTAGCCTTTAAAAAAAATACTCAAAAGAAAAAGCCTCCATAAGTACAATGCTAGAAAAATATATACAATACAATAAAGCAGCTTGAAGTCTGCTTGGTGGCCTTACCTGCAGGGCCCTGGGAACAGGCAACAGTGAATAGGTCAGGTGCTTGGTTCCAAGGCTGCCTGTGGCCTGCAGCTGAGATATTTTTCCTCTGTTTAGCACAATTATCATCAGGTTTGAACAGTAGTCATATTTTGCAAAATCATAATATTGGAATCCTACTGCTCTCCTCTTCAACAAGTAAAGAAAGTAAAAAGAGACAGCAGTATAAATGGGGACTGATATTTTGAAAAAGCAGTTATTAGGGATTTTGACTACTCCCAGTGATTCAAGTCAGAGCAACATATAGTAGGAGAACACCAGGTACAGACCACCATACTCCCCTGAATAAGGAACACTTTTTATGGATTGAATTTTTAATTTCTTATCCATCTATCCCTGAAAAAATCCATGGCATTTGCCTCTGTATTTCCAGATATCTCTTGAAAAATTCTTCTTCTCAGGTGTACTCTCTGTTATTCCCTGATTTTCTAACCTCACCACTTTAAAACATCTTCTGTTTTAAAAGCCTCTCCAACATCTCTACCTCAGTTCTCATGATGCACACATTTGGCCACACTAAGCAGTAGGAAGAAAGGAGGAGACTTTTGGTAGCCCTTTCTACATACCCAGGGATGTCACTACAAGAAAGACAAAATGCCAAACAGAGGTGGCCTGATCTTGACCACATTTAGGAATAAATCACTATACCTAGCACATTGTAGTTTATATGCATATTGCATGACAAATATAAAATAATTTCTGTTTTGGGGGGAGGATGTCCTACCCATAATATCAGCTGCCAGTCAAGGCAGCAGCACTGGGATAGCCAAGGATGTGAAGCCTGCTAGGCAAGGTTGAGAGGGTCATTTTTTTATTGTCAGGCATTTTCAGCCCTAGTAATGGTACTCAGCTTTACAGGGAAACTGTTATGAGGAAAACATTTCTCAAGCCAGGAACCACAGATCATACTGACAATTCTTGTTATCTTTACCCCAATTTAGAATCACGGTAGTTAAGCTGTATTTATTCTACAACTTGATTAAAGTTGTATGACAAGCAACATCATTGGAGCCCTGTTTTTAGTGAACTCTGCTTTAAGAAAGATATTCTAGACAATAGTAATTGGGCATTTTATTTCACTCACCAGCCCTACTTTTACCTCCCTTTTATGATAAAACTTGAAAAAACACTTTTTTTTTTTTAATTATGCTTCAAACCACTGTAATATAATCCATAAAATTGCCCTGATATGTCCTAGGAAAAATATAATAAAGTAAAAAAAAAACCTCATTTTATTTGAGACATCATGACATACCATGATAACAGAGCTTACCTGGCAAGATGTGTCCCCAGAAGCAGTCCCTAAACTATGTCCCATTTGCTCTGTATACCGTAAAAAAAACCCACGTTTATAAGAGTTGTAAAGTGACAGAAGTCCTTCCTAATAGTAGTAGGAAGGATGCTACATGGTAGCAACAAGATGCAGTAGACAAGGTGCTAAAATAATCCCAAAATATTTTGACAGGAGCCAGGTGCTCTAGGTGGCCCCTGGGCTTGCTATTTCTGACATTAAAAGTCTACTTCTTGGCAACTCCTGAAATGCTGTGAATTAGGGGATGGGGTGTGGGGGGCAGATCTGTGGCATCCTGAAATGACAAATCTCCAGCATCAATAGCTTGAAAATGAAAACACCTGAACAGTTCTTATTCCGACTGCAGCATTTCTGCCTCAAACAGAACACATTTTCTATTTTACACCAAAGCTGGCAGGCAGGGTCTGCCAAAGCTCAGATTTCTCTGGCAAAATTTAGGTCCAGATCATCCAGCAGCCACATAGCCACAGGTTTTAGTGAGCACAGGATATTGTTCTGTACTTTACCAAGTGCTGTAACTTGCTAGTATTCAATCAGTACTTGGGAATATCATAGAATGCCTCCTCCAGATAAGAATACACTCTATATTTTGTAACAGTTGCATTGCCATTCCATTTCCATTTGTTGTTACAGACTGAAAAATAATTTTACTATAAAAAGACTGAAAGATTCAGTGCCATAGTAGCATAGGATTGACAATTTCTGTGTAAGAAATCAAAGCACCCTGAAGTAGAAGACTTGGTTATTAAAGACTCTGTGCAGGTATTAACAGAATAGTAAGCAGATCCCCATGCATTCTGTGCTAATCCTGCCTTTTGAAACAGTAAAAAATTATGGGTTCCTGAAAGAATTTCCCTTTATCCCAGTTTTCAGGGCACTCAGTTTTTTAATCATTTATCTCAAGTCCTCCACAGTCTTCCTGTGTAGGTGAACAGCTCATGGAAAAGCTGCAAGATTCAACCAGCCCACTGTATACTGCTAACTTAGAAACATTAAGGAATCTTCAGACACACAGGGAAATGGCTTTCTTTCACCAGGTTCTTGAGTCAGCAGGTGACTCTTCACAGATTTTAATCAGGTGCAGTGACAGAAGGCTGCAGTGAACTGTGAGTCCCAAAAATATGTAATTAAGCAGGTGCAAAAATACCTTTCAGGCTTGTGTACATGTCACAATGTAACATTCAGAGACAACTCGATTTTTATTTCCTGTTTATTCTCCTGAACAAACTCACCAGCTATTGTACATCAGCCAGTGAAATGGAAAATTATCACCAAGAATATTGAAACAGCAGGAGTAAGTTTCAGCTACTTCAACTCTAATTTTCAAATGCTTCAACACACAAGATTATGCACAAGGACAAACTTAAATACTATAAATCACAAATTCATATTTGTATATTAATATTTTGTTCTTTCATATTTATTTATTTATTTATTTTACATGATGTGGGATATAAGATATGCTTCACTCTGCTCCCAGCTAAGAGAAATGGCAAAAAAACCAAACATCGACAAATTCTTGCCATGTCTGTTTATACTGTGGAAATAATGTTTCTGTATTATATTTTTTAAAAACCCCTGTATTTTCCCAAATAAACAAATGTTAAAAGTAGGTTAATCACAGCTGAAAGAAAAAAATTCTCACATACTGATTTCATGATCATATGCTGAACTCCATTTTCCCCATTCTTATTTAAATTAAGAAATTCTGTTATTGCTTCCACTGTACTTTGAGAGTATTGGGACAGTAAAAAGTATCATGTTATCACAGGAGCTGCATCTGATATACTAGAAAGCCTCCCAGAAATATGTCAGAACTGCTACTAAAGACGATAGAAAAATAAACTTTTTTTTTTCCAGTATGAGGCTCTATGTATAGCCTGTTTTTCACAGGCTGCTCTATATCAAGTGCCACCCTTGCTAAAAATTGCACTATTAGTTGTAAATCAGAGAAGTCTGAGAAAGAGAAAAGAACATTTCAAGGGAATGGATTCAGTATAATGGTTTCATCTGAGCCAAAGAAAAATCAAGACTGGATCTTTTAATATTGGGCATTTTTTTGCTTTTTTTCCTCATATGTTACATGACTAAAGAGCTGTGTAGTAGTATTTTTAAAATTTAATTCTTAATGTAAGATATGTCTAAATCACAGAACACAATGTAATAACTTGTCTACTTATCACAAAGAATATCACTTTTCATTACCATTTTTATTCCTTTATGCATTTTAACTGCTGGTAACATTTACTGTTAAAACAAAGGCAGTAACGCACAATCTCATGGAAGTTTTCACATTGCCTCAAACAGTACATGCATATGAGTTCATTTTGGGACACAATTATATTTCAATGCTTTTCCTCTAAATTCACTAATTTTAGTGTTTATTTAAACAACTTTTAAGTGTGGCAGCAAAGCTAGGCTGCCAATCATCCATGTACCCAAGAGACTAAGAACCATGAGCCCTTATGTGTTTCTTTTGGATCTACTGAGTCCATCTGGCTCACCAAGCCCCTGCAAACCCTTAAGACTAGGATGTACCACCCTTAAAGCACCTAAAATTCACTCAGCAAAGTCTGTTTAGCTACATCTGTCACTTACAGCTACTTGGCTTCAGCTTCCTTTACAGAGGGTGGCAGGAGATTAGTTTTCCAGAAAGTGAGACACCTTGTGAAACTGGGACTTAAGAGAGCCCTGATAAACTGCCCTCTGCAGGTGTCTACTCCTCTCCTTGGACTCTTCAATGATCAGCTTAGGCTGGAGTGACCAACACTGAGGTGTCCCAGTTTAAGTGAGGTGAATCCCAGCCTTAGCATGCTTATAGCAGCCTGTCCAATAACAAGCAACAGAGAAACAGAATCACAGAATCACTGGGTTGGAAGAGACCTTCAAGATCACCTAGCCCTAATACCACCTCAGCTAAACCGCAGCACAGAGTGTCACATTCAATCTTTTTTTAAACACATCCAGGGATGGTGACTCTACCCCCTCCCCAGGCAGACGATTGCAGAACGTTATCACTCTTTCAGTAAAAAAACTCTTCCTAACATCCAACCTAAATTTCCCTTGGTTCAACTTGAGACTGTGTCCTCTTGTTCTGTCAGCTGTTGCCTGGGAGAAGAGACCAACTCCCACCTGACTACAACCGCCTTTCAGGTAGTTGTAGAGAGTGGTAAGGTCACTTCTGAGTCTTTTCTGTCCTTTTTTTTTGAGTCTTTTCTCCAGGCTAAACAACCCCAGCTACCTCAGTCGTTCCTCATAGGGTTTGTGTTCCAAGCCCTTCACCAGTCTTGTCACCCTCTTTTGGACACATTCAAGTGTCTCCACGTCCTTCCTGAACTGAGGGGCCCAGAACTGGACACAGTACTCAAGGTGTGGCCTCACCAGGGCCAAGTACAGGGGAAGAATGACTTCCCTGGTCCTCCTGGCTACATTGTTTCTGGCACAGGCCAACTTTCACGTTCTTCAGAACTCTCGTGCTTTCAGTGAAGTGGCAATATGAAAACTAACTCACAAGAGCTGAAGGCATCAAATGTCAAGAAATTTAGACAAGCTTTTCACAGCTATTGAAATTACAGCTGTATCTTAAATACCAACAAATAGCACAGCGTGAACTGGGGCTTCACATTCTTTCACTGCCCAGTGCCTTAACATAATCACATAAAGACCAAGCAAAGAACACTCCAGCATATTAATTTCAACCTGAATCATGTGCAAATCTGGATATTCAAAAGAAACTTTCATTCATTTATTCCATCTCTACTCACAAACCCTGAGACCCCGGTCACAAGGTCAGTTTCCCCCCAGTTTTGGTATTATAAGCTTGTGCAATGCAGCCTTCAGCCCCCAAACAGCAAAGGGGTGGCCATGTCATGTGCCACATGATGGCAACATGAATAAATCCTGAGGCAACACAGGACTTACAGATCTCATCTAGCACGAACTGTGAGCCAGCCAACTCTCCAGTGCTCTGTCAGCTGCTCCAAAACATTTAGATGAAGCAGGAAAAGCTAATGAAAATTCTGTGAAGAAAGCATAAATCTTTTGAGGCTTTGGCAGTCCAGCTTCCACACGTCTGGCTGCCCCAGGAAGAGGAGCGGAACTGCTGGAGTTAGGCTTTAGGCATCTATGTCCAAGCTAGTGCCATTAGGAAAGAAACCTGAACTGAATAGCTGGCAGAAATCCTGCTATACTTCTCATGTTGGGTCAGAATTACCAGTTGTCTCCATGTCCAATTTTTATGGGCAGGCATAAGATAATAGAACTAAAGTACAGGTCAGCAATCACAAGTTCTTACAGTAACAACCACAGTAGAAAATTATATTTAATAAAAGAAGCTGGCAAGCCTGAGGCATGACAGAGCATGCTGTTAGGATTACAGCATACAGACCATGGAACAAGATTTATGTATGCATACATACACACACACATTCACACTTACACATGTATAATTAGAAAATCAGTATTACTGGTAGTTAAAACTTAAAATTCAAGGTTTCTAGTTTGACTTGTCTTCCAGCTCCCAATAATTCATCTTAAGTAGTGATAAGACATAAAAATTTTGTCCTTTCTCCACATGCTGTCATAAATTTTAAGAATATTAATGGCTAGGCAGTGATTTTCTTGACCCTTGTTGAACAGGCCATTGATTGCAGTACTGCAAATGTAAAACAAAATGAAAAAAAAAAATCTCCTTGAAAAGAAAGATATATAGATAAGGGTAGGTAACTTGAACCACAAACTTTGCTTACACAAATTTAGCTTATTCTCTACTTCAATACTGACCTCATTTTAAGTTAATCCTGAAGCCCATATTTACTATTAAACTGGAAAGATGGTGAAAATTAAAGTGAAGCCACATAGAATGAAATTTTACAGGTCTCTTTGTGCCTTATGACCTGAAAACACTACAGCATGCAGGAGTCACATCAATTTAAAGCAATAGGTCACTAGTACAGCATGGACAACCCTACTGAACAGCCCAGTGGCCTTAGTGCTCCAGAAAGAAAATGCCGCTATGGTTGCCCAAGGAACTGCAAGTTAATTGACAAGATACTTCTCTGCTATGGATAACACAAATTCATGAAACATGAAACAAAAAGCTGACATCACCATTACATTGTTTATTGAAGCGGATGACTCAAACCTTCAGGTTTTGCATTTGAATTGTTCTAAAAGGGGTATTTTTTTTCTGAAACACTAAAAGAAGCATTGGTATCAAAGACTTGGTCTTTACTTAAAGACAAACTTGTAAAGATGTTTTTAAGATGACTTTTTAAGACCTGAAAGCCTGAAATCTGTCACACACATTTAACTAGGAAATTAAAGCTTATATAGATGTAGTGATAAGAATATTGAGGCGAAATCGCAAACTGCAAAAATAAAAAAGTGCACAGATGCTCCAACTCATTTTTGGCTTTCTCAAAAAACACTTACATTAACAATATATCATTGTAAGACTGATTATATTTATTCAATGACATGCTGAGAAGCTTTCTGGAAGGTGCTACTTTTGGCAGAAACACATTGCACTACACCATATTCCTAATGGTAGGCAGAGCCTGACAAAACCAGACTTAAATCATTACTAAAATACGCAATACCAAACTGAAAGTAATCAAGGTGTGCCTTTATAAGACATACTCTATTTAAGACATATTCTATTTAAAAAAAAAAAAAAAGAGAGAGACAGATAGATAGTAGATACAGTAATATGTTTATTTTAGGTTTATTTTAGCAGCTTGAAAAATATCTTCTGGTGATTGCCTCTGTTCCATTTACCCAGACAGGTCTACACATCTGTTCAGTTCCACTTAGCAGCTTAAGAGGAGGGGGGGGAAAAGAGAGGAGAGAAAAAAGAAAAAGGAAAAAGGAAGAAGGAAAAAGGAAAAAAAAGGAAAAAGGAAAAAGGCACAAAGTCAACCATAAAAGTTAAATCTGAAGAGTTCCTGAGGACTCCTAGCCTGTGCCCAGCCACACTATATTAGTTTGCTTTTCAGTGTTCTATTATATTTGGCAAAACAAAGTCTAAGAACATTTGAAGGAAATAACAACTTACATTGGAGGTATCAAACCTGCACCAGAAAAGGACTGATTGTTCAGGTAGAATTGTTTGTTATTTATGGCTAAAATATGTTTCTGTTGAAATAAACTAAAACCATCCAGACACCACATAGATTTTTAAATTAATACAAAGGAGATGGAGTTTTGATTTGACTTGGTTGGGTTTTGATGTGTTCCAGTTAAGCTGGTGTTGATGGGAAGGATTGTCCTTCAACATTCAATTCCCTTAATTTTTGCAATTAGGTGTACCATCTAATTTTGTTATCAGAATGTAGCTTCTAATAACATTTACACAAATACAGAATGCTTTCAAAAATCCTGAAATGTATACCTGTGTGGTTTCACCATAAGCAAAATACTTTATTAAAAAAACAAAACAAAACATTTTTAGGCATCATAGTGCTCTTCTCCAAAACGTATGATTCAATTCTCTTGGTCTTATCTTCAAACACCAAAACTAATTTTTTTCAGCTCCCTCTCTCATGTTCCTTCCCCTTTTATTCTCTAGTCATGAAACAACAGTCTATAGAGCTTTTAAGACAGAGAAAAATACCAGACCAGCAATATTTCCCAGAAACAGAGTTAAGTAACTGCATTGAATTAAAGATTTAATTGTAGCATGCTGATCAAAAAGAAAACAGATCTTACAAACCTACTCAGAAGTACAAAGGCAATAAGAATAAATGTTCATATAAAGCAAATACTAAGAAATAACACAACAAACTAGTGCTGAACACCCTTGCCTAAAACACACTGATACTGTACAGGACTTGCGACAAGGCTTAACACAAGCCTTCGTTTTGTTCTCTGTTTAATTGAATGATACTCTTTTCTAACTGTCAAGAAACTGTCCGTAACTACCAATTCAATTACCATTTCCAAACAGGTAACACCTGGATTGATCTCACTGCATCAGATGTGCTCCTTTCTCCAAAACAAGGTATATGCTCGTGCATGTAACCCATGCAAGAAAATGCCAAAACCTTGATTTCTCCAGCACAGTCACAGCAGGCAGAGCCACGACTCTCTTTGTGTCAGGCTCTTGAGTCTCACTTGCTTCTCAGACATCCCAACTGATACTCTGTCCTGGCTTTTCTCAGGAACTTCTCTCTGCCACTGCATTTTTTCTGCACCAGTTTCTCCAAGCTTGTGCTCCTCTGCATCTGAATTACCAAACCGCTCACCTCTCTTGCCTCAACAAATACATTCTCCTTCAAATCCTAACTGGCTAAAACGAAAATGTAAGAACAGTTTCCTTAAACTTTCACTTTGAGCCTATTGTCACCTTTTTCATCACCTTCTTGCTTTTCCTCATGCCAATTTCTATGTATATCCTAATTTTGTTATTTGTTAGAGATGGTCAAGAAATGCAATACCTGATTAAAAAGAAAATTTTGGGGAGTGGGGTCTAAGAAGGGCTGAATAGCAAATGACAAGAAAATCATTTTTACATTCAAGAAAACTTCATGTAATTTCACACTTTACTGCCTTCATGTAATTTTTAGGGAAACTCCATAGCACTCAAAAAACTCATGTAGCAGCTTTATGCGTTACTGAAATTCTTAACATTTATTGGAAACATTTTGTATTAAAAAGCAAATATAAATGCATAATTCCTATGTAAAAATAAGACTTTATGTGCAAATAAAGCCCAAATGTTTTATTTACTGATATTTCTGATGGCTGCCTAAGAAGCTTTTACAGTTTAGAAAGTTTATATAATGTTCTAAGTGTGTTTAAGTAATCTCCCTGGCAAAGCCAGAAAACAAGCTACTTCTCCAAGAACAATTACACACAAGTTAGATGCCTTTTGGAGGGATTCAGATCCTTAGGAATCATAGAAGTTTTAAACAGATATTTGAATGTGAAAATAAATATTTACATAAAAGAGGGTGGTTTGTGCTTATGTGAAATTCCTATTAAACCTCTAACCAAATACGAAAAAACACATCCAAAGATGGAGAAAAAAACCTCCACAAACCTAGACCTCTCATTTGCTGGGGTATTTGGCAGATCTTTCCACACAGACATAGTCACCACCTTCATGCACACCAGTTAGCAGCATGTGTCCAGAAGTGGCAGATGATTTCCAAACAGTCATTAAAGATGCTGGGCCAATAAAAGAGCACTTGCTACTAGAATTTAAGACCAGGCAAGCCCTCAGGCATTTCTAAAGGATGCAGGAGGAAGCTACACCAGTGCAATGCCTGCAGCTCTCAGCTTCAGAGACAAGTCTTGCTCCAAACCCCCCTTTCACCTCAGACTGCTTCTCTCATCTCTTGAAGGCAGCGAGCATATGCAAGGACACAAGGAGGGAGGAAACATACTGCACTGCAAAGCGCCAGCAACAACAGAGCTTGGGAAGATCCTGGTGGCTTCCACACCAAGTCTGAGACAAAATCAGCTGGAAGACTGGCTAATGAAACTACATGCATTTTTTCCCAGTGTCATGAATATAGTGTGATACTGAAATCCCACTAAAATTTATGACTATAAAAGGTTTCTCAACCAAAAAAAATAAAGTAACCACTTTGGCTAGGTATTCCTGGAATGGAAGACAAGTAAAGTGACAAAAACAAAGATTAGATTTACTTTGAATTTAACCAGTATCTGTTACTTTACTTTTCTTAAAATAGGTTTGGAGGGGAAGGGTTTTTGTAAGGGTTTTCACTGTTTTCTGGGGGGTGGAGGGGGGGGTGTCCTTCTGTATGGATAAACCATCGATGATTCACCTATTCTGCAAAATTCCTGACCTAAAAACAACTGCATTTTTTTAATTATACACTGTAAACAGGACTCACTGCTTATTCTGAAAATAAGACCGCTTCTTATCTACTGCTGAATCCCACAGCCAGAAGCCCTCAAAAGTTTAATTATCACAAGATCTCTTCTACAGAGTACAGAAAAGAAACCATAAAACCAAAATTTTCTTCTTTGTAGGGCAAGGAGGGTGTTCTCCTTCTGTTCTTTTCAGTAATTACATTGTTGAGCTTGTTTTGCTTATATGTAATCCTAGAGTTCCCTACAACAAATTTACAGAACTCCATGGAAGTGAATTAATTGTGGGTAAGTTTTCCTGAATGTTATTAAGAGAAACACATATTAAAATCTGTTCTAACATTCCTTGATTTGCAATCTGCACTTTTTTAAAAAATACCTGCCTTTCAAAAACCTATACATCATTTTCTGTCTTGCATAAAAATTAGAAATTTTAATGGAAATTGAAACATTTCATACAGAAAGAAAAATCCTTTTAACATAAACCATTTTGAGGTAAAAATGTCTTCACAGATATTTTTGATGAGCTCTGATACTATTATAGCTATAAAACTGACCTCCAGATAAAAGAAAAAGAAAATTCCATCTGGTTCTCAAGAGCTGGAGATGACTAATTTTTGCCTCACCACTGCTGCTATCTTTTGGCATATTCTCCTATATATGCGTTAAATTTAGCAAATCTCTCTGATCTCCAGATAGAAAAAATGACTATGATTGCATTTAGATGTTCTGGTTTTGCCAAATTCTTACATACTTCAGTTTTTTAACTTGTAAAATGCAGCCATTCATCAAAAGTATATATAATGAAGTGTTTAATTCACAGCAATGAACAATGAAAGAACATAATTTTTACTATTGCTCCGGTCTAATGGCTGACTGACCTGCCAACAGACCTTTAAGATGGTGTTTCATTGTTTGGGGTTTTTTAAGAAAAATATTTTCAGGATCTCTATTAACCATGTATTCCAATCCTTCCCAGGATGAATAGCCATCACATAGCACAGAAGACAGCCAATCTGCTTAGTTCCACTTCTCTATGTTTCTACTCATAGAGTTTAAATTCAAGATTCTAATCCCCCACCATTTCACACTGTGAACCAGGATGGGGGAACCTCTTCCTTGCTGAGGATCAGGCAGCTCTCTCAAACACCCTTAGTGGACTATGTGCTACCATGTATCTTAGCATTATCAAACAGAGTTACTCAAACACAGGTCTTTCTCCAGCATAGTGAGAGAGATTCTATTCAGACCAGCATTGCTGGCAAGCACACAACTAAATGCCTCTAACAAATCTCAGAGAAACAACCATGCTGAATTCAAGATGCCCATCTGCAATGGGCATCTCTACTGAGAGCTACAGAAAGGTGAAACCAAGTCAATCCCCTTGTCCTTTATCTGTGTACCAAAAATAAATTTAAATAAGCAGCATACCAGATGATGCTAACAGCAATATGACCTGTATGTTGTCACCATACACATCAAAGAGCTACATCCATTCATATTTAAATCTGTAAGTAAAACAACTGCCAACTTTCATACTATGAAAATTATTTAAGTCTAAAACTTCGGGTGATGTCCTTTCTTATTGGCCCTGAAAATCTGCTAAGGTCTCAGATTTCTTACATTACTGGCGTAAGCTTATTTGATTTTATTCAATGTCATTAAAATGAGAATATAAAGAAAAGCTGTATTGGTGGTGGGCTATGATAAGAAAGAAAGCACTTTATCATACTAATGAAGTTGATGCTTTAATGAGACAGTTGAAATCTGAGGCAGTAAATAAACAATTAGCAAAATCACTGGAATAGAGGAATTAATGGGCTGAACAAGATGCACAGAGTCTCAAGAAAATAAAAATATTACTAATCTGTAACCATGAGGCTCTTGAAGTTTGGCCCCTGAGAAATTGGCTTCCATCAGTAATAAAGAAGATGGCAAATTATAATTAAATTACTTAAATCATTGCACAGTAACAAGATCCTCAGTATTCTGTTGAGTTTGAATGCAATTGTTTACTTGTACCTAAATGGCAGTAACCATATGAATCAGCAGTTATATAGGTTGTCTCTTTTCAAATGTCTTTTCAGACAGAGATCAGGTAACTACTAAAAGTGACTTTACTATTAGGAAACCTCATCCAAGAATCCCACATTGGGTTGGCAATGTGTTTTAATGATGCAGGAATTAATTGGAGAGGGGGAAAAAATTAAAAAAATAAAAAGAAAAATACTTGAGCTGATATTAGCAAAAGCAATGGATCACTGCAGTAAACCATTAGTAAAATTAAAGGGAGGATACCACCCACATATAGCCACTTCAAAAGCAGAAATGCAGCATTTTCAGAAGGGGAAGGAAGACATGGAATCTCATTGCCACTTCACATAGGATTTGGGTGACTGGCAAGTCAGTTCTGTGAATAGACCCTGGACTCTGTCCACAAAATGCTAATGGCCTTGTCCATCCACACCCTGACGTTACTCCCAGCAGACAGCTGGAACGCTGCTTACATTGTTAGACACACTGTGTTAAGCAGAAGGACATCACCTCTGACTCCACAAGCTGCAGACTGCTGGAGGCTGAAGGAATCTTCTGTCTAAGCACCACAACGTGACTGTTCTGTTCACCACCAAACATCCCAAATTACAGTTGCCTGAACCTTACTGTGTTTATTTCAAACCCAAATCCCATGAATACCACTGGACATCAGAAATGCAGCTTTGCAAATCCTCTCCTTTGTGTTGTGTTATAAACTTCTGCAAGCATTGAAGGGCAAATACAGACAACCCTTTTTTTTTGTAATTGCTGGAAGACAATTGGATAAAGTCAAAGGCAGGGAGACCATTCCACCCTAAACGAAGGGTGGTGAGATACAAGTCCCAAAGTGTCATTTAATCTGTTGATGTATCTTCCTCTGTCTTTTAATGAAATCCCTAGGTCACCCCAAAGACACTCGTTACAAAGAGCAGAAAGGCAAATCCTCATTTCCATTTCATTAATGTACACATGACTCTGCCAGAGTGCATCAGAGACCAGTCTGGTGACAGTCATTCTTGAAGCCAGCTTCTTGGTAATAACTCCTTAATGGCAGGCCTCCTTTCTTCCTGACAAGACAAGAAGGCATTAAGAATACAGAGTAGTTTGGAAGACAGGAAACCATAGCTGTTCAGTCCTATCCAAACCAGTCACTAGGGACAGGAAGTGGCAGGTGTCTTCTGATAGCTGTCTTACAGGCCAGAAATAAACAAAACAATCAAAGAAAAAAACAGAGATAATGTTCACATCTCAGAACAAAGGCACTACAACTGTCAACTATAGGCAAGGCCCTATAGTTCCCACAGAGATGCCAGTGACTGAATTCACACTGATCCTCAATTCTTCCAATATATGCCAAATGGGCCCTGTCAGTCAGGGCTGAGGCTTTGCCGTGGCAAATCCAACACAAACATCTCCAGTCTTCCCAGTCCTGGTTTGGTGGGTAAACCAACTGTCTCTCCCTTCAGATTTTTACATCTTAGTTGTAATACAAATATGAGCTATAGTACTGTAACAAATAATCCACATTAAGAATAATTTATTTTCCAATTCTCCTTGTGTGCCAGTAGAACAACAGGTGAATTCTTCAAATTAAAGGAACTAACATCCAGACATATTCCTCCATCCAACTCCTGTATCTACCATCACCTTTTCAGACAGGACCCAAAAAATGAGCACAAAAATAAAAGCAGTGCATCAGAGTTGTGGCACTTCCTTGGACTTCCTTGCACTTCAGGCTGTCCTAGTTCAAAGAATCCCTTTTTTATTTCAACCGAAGTCATACATGAGGAAAAAGTGCTTTAAAAAATCCACAAATTTCTCTTGTTGATTCATTAACATGGGAAATAGAGGTGGGAGATTAATACACTACTTACTGATTAAGGAGAGTACAAAGGAGAAAAATATTCTTCAAACCACAATAGCTGGAAGCTTTAAGGTATGTGGGCACATGACTACTACCCAGCAACTACAGGAACATCTCACAAACACAGCTTAGCAAACTAAGGACACCATATATCCCAGGCCCCTAACTGAAGGATGCTACAGACCCACCTACAATCAAGGATTCAACAAGATAACACCAAGAGGCTCTTACAAAAAAGGAAAGGAAGAAAACAGTGAGATTTTAGGAATACTGAAATTTAGGGTGGCAGAACAAGAAAATGCAGGAAAGAGAGAATATTTTTGTGTTTTCTGTCTTCTTGTTGTTCAACCCAGCCACAAAATAGGGGATATGTGGAATTAAACATGTTATGGAAGACTTTCCAGCATGCTTCCTAACAGCTCCTAAGGCTCAGCGTAATTAAAGACTATGGAGAAATAGTTTATACATTCTTTGCAGAAAGCCACAAAAGCAGGAAATTATCTGAACAGTCTTTTGATAAATTTAGGTCTTGAAAGTTGCTGAAACTCAAGAAAAGCCTTACTGCTTTGGTAGGGTAAAAAAACTCACAATTTAATAAGATAAAATTTTAATTTTGAAAGGGTTTTTTCCCCCTTTTTTTTTAATCACCGCCCTCTTGCAGCAAAGGAGGAGATTAGAATAATGCCTCCAGGCTTTTTAGCACAGTTATACTTTAATGGTAAACTGTGTTCTCTATTCTAGAACATGCACAATAATAGGTATACTCTCATGAATGGCGAAAAAATTACTCTGGAACCAATATAAGCATGATAGACCATTTCTTTTTCCATCCCTTCACTCACAGAAAAAATCAGATCTCCTCCTTGAAACTGAAGTCCTTTGGTCATTTTTGCTATTATGCAAATTTAACATTAAACTGTTAATATTTAACTGCCAAACAACACACAACTCTCAGAAATCAAAACAGTATTCATAAGCCAAAAAAATGTCAAAGAAAAATGAGAACTACTTAAACACAGAGGACAAGTATGGATTAAAGCTGCAAGTATCTGCAAAATTATATATCATATTATAAACATGACTTTTAAAACAGTAGAGAAGAAAAAACTGAGGTGGACTTGAAGAGGAAACAATTCTGGTTCTTGAGAAGACAGTACAACACCCACAATTCCAAGTGGAAAATTCCTGACATCCAGCAGTCCAACTTACAAGAAAATCATAATGAGTCACCTGGATGGAGGATGGCTGAAATGTGGGAACCACTCTTCTTCTGATTGAATTAGCAGATTCATTAATTTAAAAATTGTTAGGAGAGTGTACCTCCTCCTTACAAGAGAGAGGACTATCTGTGGAAATGTGAAGGCTATGCTTGGATAACTGGACACAGTTAAAGTCTATTAAACATAACTGTTTAGGTAAATGTCTGTGTTAGTTAAGCAACAAAATGAGCAATAATAAGGACACAAAAATAAATTTCTTTCTTTCAGTACATGTGTAACCATCTGGAGGAGTTCGATATGCCAACCAAACAGCCCAGACAGCTGATTTGTCTTCAGCAATTCATTAGATCATTCCAGAGAGCAACCTGCCTGTAATATACTGAGTCTTTTTGAAGGATCTGAAATAAAGAAGCTACCTCCAGAGGCCTGGATTCAAAGAAGGATTTAGCTCTTCAGTGTTTACATCACTTCAAATAAATAGGAAGTTAGTCAAAATGTTTTGCTGAGACTGGGCTATGTCTAGCCACAGGTGGAAACAGAACAGGTCTGATGGGAAATTGTGAATAAACAAGTCAGCACACAAACTTTACTGAAGTATGCACTCGGTCATATATCCTCACAAGATCAGGCCTCTTCTCCGCATCTCTCTCTTCCCATTCACATTAAAGGGTTTCTGCCTCTCTTCTCTGGAGCAATTTGAGATAACAGGAATAAATATGCAACAATTATTATGACAGTGTTGTTCTATGAACAGAGTTGATCAACACTTTAAGTGGTTTCTGTATGTGATTTCAGACATAGCTTAGCAGCAACAAATCTCACACTTAAGCAGGCAAAACCACCATAACAAAATGCTGTGATTCATAATGTAATTTCCAAGGCGCTAATAGTGGAAATAAAATTTTTGCTCTTCAAGATCACCCAGTTGTAGGTCCTCTATATTAAGCATGATTTCCAACTAATAAACACACTAAACTAAAATTTGAAATGGTATCTTAAATACTGTGAAGCACAGATAGTTGAAATACAGTTAGAACTCATTTTCAAATAAAGGACAGTGTTTAATTTAATTATTTGTAATATTGACGACAGACCAAACCAGATAGTTTTAAATATTTTGAAGTGTGCAAGAATGTTTCTCTAGGTACATAAAGGATTTTTTTTTAAATCTATTTTTTCCTATAATAATCCAAATTATTTTTTTCTTTAGTCTCCTCAAGAAGTGATAACCATCTCATAAACATAATGAGCAAAAATGAAACTATACAGAAGATATATTTAACTCTCCCCCCATCTTACATAGTCAGACAAGTACAAATGGTCTAATACTTATATTCCTACACATTTCTGGTTCTTAGATTTAACCCTAATGTATGCTCAAAATAAATAGTACTACTCTAATAATATAAAGTATTAGCTAAAATGTTGAAATTATTGACATGGAAAATAATCATTCACTATTTCAATATCAGAACATACCAGCATATGGGAGCAATAAATAGAAGCAATTATGTGAGCTTAATAAAAAGAAAAAATATTGAACTAGAACAAGTAATACTGGCATTGGGTAAAAGGTACTATTTTAATTAATCAAACTTTTGAGATTAATTAAAAGAATAAGTTTTAAATATTCAGACGTTCAGATTTATGACCAACTACCAGCATTAGGCCAAACCTAATCCTTCAGTACAATCACAGAGCTACTTCATCTTACTTTGTATGAATACTTATGCAAAAGAATTACATGAAGACCATACTCAGAGCACAAGCATTTTATACACAATGATCACTTTCATTTGTCATTGTTCCAATTTACTGTGAAGCAAAAAAAAAAAATCTTGTGTTCATATCGGTTCTCTGACAGAGACACTGATGACATTTTGAACTAAGAAGCGATACCTGTCCTATCTCTTGCATATTTCACATGAGTACCCTTCACAAAGAGGTCCACACATGAGATGGTTCAGAGTGCTGCAGCAGTAGTGGTGCTCAAGCTGGACTGAGAGGCAGTACTGCCTCTGGTACCTCCTGAGGTACTGAGAGGGCTCTGCAGCTGTGGGAATTTCCATAACAGGCAAAAGCCAGTGTTGGCAATGGAAGGTTATGACAGATGGTTTGCAAAGTCCAAGGGGACTGACAAATAATTCATCTACCGAGTCTAAAGACTGCAGAACTTAGCAAAAAGTTAGATTAGTTATAACTGGGCATGAAGGAAAGGTGATTATGGTCACCATTTCCTTTGTTACTTTAGGAAGAAGAGGAGTGTAGGAAAGGTATTTTGAAGGCTACATTCAGTTTCTTAGTCGGAAACTGAAGTCAAGGACCTCCATGGCAGCATTCTCCAAAATGCTTAAAAATCCTTGTCCAAGCCCCAAGAAATAGGCTGTCTCAATGCAACCATGAGATAAGGGGGATAAGAGGAGATATACAAAGAACTGGAGAAATAAGGATTAACCAGAAAAGCAAGTCTGATCACCTGCAACGTCAGCTGACCAGCACCTGCAATAGTGAACAAGAAAGTACTGGCAAAACTTGTAAGTGCGTCTACAACAGTATTAAAAGCCTAGAAATGTGTTAGATAAAAGACTTTGATCAGGAGAAGTTATCTGAGACACAAAAAAATAATTATGCAGAAGCAGCAATTTTTAACTATCCATATGCAGTGTGGACTAATGTCTGAACAGGACAAGATGGAGAAATACAATTTTTTGGATGCAGTGACTGGTTCCTAGAAGAATTAGTCTTAAATCCCCCCCAGAGAAGCTCTTCAGGCTTTATTCAGAAGTGGAGCAAATTACTTGTATCAAGTTATGAGTGAAAAAACACTACGTTTAAAAATAATCACAACAAAATTAAAAATAACACTGAAAAAAAAAAGGTGTATTCAATAAATCCAGCATAAGGATATTCAATTTCAAGAAAGGACACAAATAGAAATGGTACAAGAAGACAAATTAAATTAACAAAATGCAAAAGTAGTTGTCAAGAAAAAGCACGTGACAATGCAAGCGTGAACTGTTCAAAAAACAATGTATTAGATTACCAGATAAAACTGCCTAACATTTCTAATAGAGAACAAAACAGATAGAGACCTTCTTAGCTCAACAGGAAACTAAAGGAGATTATCTCAGTGAAAAAGCCAACAGTTAAAAAAACCTGGAAATTTACCCAAACAGGGAGAGGAAAGCACATAAACCATTACAGATCAAATGTACTGAAAATAAAGGGAAAACGGAGAAAAATTTGAAGAAATCCTTGCAAAGTTTACAACAGATTGAAAGAAATACTCCCACCCATTTTAGGGGTTGCTTGGGTTGTGGATTTTTCTCATTATCATCAAGTTATCCAACATCCTGGGGTGGTTTTTTGCTTTTGAAAATGGAGTCTATAACTAACTTCCGGAATTTCTCACAGGGTACTGCATAGGTGTATAAGGAACCTAGGGAAGAACAATCTCATGTGCAAGTACAGGTTCAGGGCTGACCTGCTGTGAACCAGCTCTGATGAGAAGGACCTGAGAGTCCTGGTGAGCGGGTTAACCATGAGCAGCTGCCCTTGCAGCCAAGGTGGTCAATGGTACCCTGGGGTGCATTCGGAAAAGGGTGGCCAGCACGACAGGGGAGATGAGCCTGCCCCTCTACTCGGCCCTAGTGAGCCTGCATCTAGAGCACTGTGTCCAGTTCTTGGCTCCTCAGGTAGATGGACCAGTGATCTGACCCAACAGAGCATTTTTTTAACTTGGTATATTCTAAAGAACATGTTAAAATAAAAACAAAAAAGTCTAAGCAAATTATAAAAACAGAAGACTGAAAGTTAAGAGGTCACAATTAGTATGTTCAGAGTATAATAAGCCAGTCTCTGATATAAAGGGCTTCACTTTGCACCTAGTTTTTGGAAATGGCTCCAGCAATGTTCCTTTCTCAATTTCAGCATTTGGGGGGAGGGAGGAGCAGGAGGGGGTATATAACTAAATGAAGAGAAAAATCAGCTGTGCATACCTTTCTACTTTAAGATGGTAAATAAATTGTGGTAAATCACTGTCAACTCGAAATTAATTTAAAGAACAAAATAAGCAGAACAGGGAAATATAATTAAAAATATAAGCAATAGAAAATCATTCTATACAACTTACAATTCATATATTCATTACTTAACATTAATTTTTCCATGAGTAAGCAATTGTTGCTAGTGTTTGCTATGCAATTGTGGTAGGGGAAACAAAAGGGTCCCCAAGGCAGCTTCTAAATAGGAACATATTTGAAGGCTAAATGATCATTAGTAATAAAACCAATGACATTTGTTCGCTTTTACTATAAAAGATTTTTGAAGTGGCCATTTCTCTTAGAGGGGCATCAGTGTTCCTGGACCTATAGAATTTCTCCCAGAGAGTAAGTAAGTATTTTAGCACTAAGCACTAGAATTATTGTCATAAAATTAACATTCTCCTTATGTAATGAATGCAAAATCAGATGGCCCAGCTAAATGAAAACAGACTCCTTTATATGCTGCATTGCTTCAACATTAGCTTTGATCACATTGCACTTGAAAGGTGACAGATGAAAAAAACCAATCTCCCACGTAGTGTTTGCTCCTTCTCTGGACAGCCATAGCAATCAGTGAAGGGATCATAAAGATAAATCTGTTTGTGTGTATGTCTCTGCTTTTCCTGTGTGCATCTCTCCATCTCATCTGCCTCTAGAATCCATCTTGCCTTATACTTGGGACATAAACACATAGCAAGATAAACATAGCTGGATTTTTTTAATGCATCTGTGCAGTGTGTAACATAATGGGGATCTACAGTAAGATAAATGTCTCAAAATGTCTCACTCTATAATTACCTAGTATACAACTATATACACCAAGACCTTTTATAACAGTAATAGTAATTGAAATGTCTCATCATACTGAGAAGAGGACTTTTAGGACTAAATTATCCAGTCCTTTCTCACCCAAAAATGAGAAATAAAGAGATTCAGTCTAGCTTTTCGTGTTTTGCCACCCTAACTATTCTTCCCTGGTGAGAAAATTGGTGGGAAATCAGAATAGTAATTCCATTCACTCTACTCATCAAAATGAAACATGAAGCATAAGCTCACAGCATAAACTTGTCCTGCAGCAAAGAGGGAGCAAAACGAACTTGGCTGCCCCTTTTCTAGGACATGATAGAAGCTGCCTCTCAGTCCTGACCACGCAACAAACAACTTCTTCAGCAGACAAGGAGGACAGCTGACACCCATACAGAAGCAACAGCTATCCTTAATCAGCTTGATGCTGTTCTCATTTATTACTTTGATAAAGTAACAGGAAAAAATGGAACTTTTTCTATTTCACAAATGCTGTATCACAGGAAAAAGGAGTGAATGCTTCAAATATTACAGTTAGCTGAAAGAAAATGCACGTACAGGGAAGTGATGGTTTTCTGGCTAAGGCAATGGACTAAATATTTTCTCCTTTCAGATGACAGTAAATATTCAGTTCCTTAATCCTAGGAATAATAGCCCATTCTCTTATGGGGATAAGAACATAGTACATTAATACATCGTAACACTGTTGTCTTTGCAAATACATAAAACATTTTAAAAAGATGACACTGCTACAAAAGATGACAGGCCCAACAAGGCTATCCATAACTTGCCAAAACCTCTAAAGTCAGGATTATGTTTCACATCTCTCAACTGAAATATCCAGCAGCTTGGTCAACTAATATAAAGAAGCACAGTGGGGTATACAAAGGATGTAATTACACTCATTCTTTTCCTTCCTTCTGAAAACCTTTAGTTTGGGACTTTGTAACACAAAGCTAATAAAGGCTTTCAATCATCCTGTACTGGGAATTACATTAAAATAATGACACCTGATTGCAGATTTATTACTAAGTCTGTTTAGAATCATGTAAATCTCCCAGGTTTTGGTCACCAATCAGTGCTGGCTCTACCTACAAATTCCATGAACCAAGACTATCCATAGCACCCTGCTTGGCTCAGACTGAGTGAGCCATCTCTTAGCAGGTTCCACTGCTTGTAGTGGTGGTTTTTTTATGCTTTTATCAGAGGCTTTTTGACTTTTCTGGCAGCTTTCAGTGACAATTTACTGCAGAGAGAGCTGCCCTAGATTTGTCCAAGTCCTGACATGGATTGCCTACCCGACAGCAGAAGCACCCAGACCTGCCTCTTGGGTTTTATCAAAAGAGTCATCAACTCTTTCTCCTTATGCATTTGCAGAAAAGCACTGGTCAGTGCCACTCAGAAATCACTCACTCACTTTCTGTCAGGTCAGAAGTCATTGACTCAATGGTACAGCTGGGTAGCAAACTCGTGTGGTAGTATTCAGCATGGGGAACCAAAAGATCCACAAGAAGCACTGAAAGTCTGTGAAAAAGCCAACAATCTAATAAAATATTTTCAGAAATGAATTTTAGTGCCTAGTCTATACTTTGTATCATGCAACATTGAAAAAAAATTAGGTCCTGTAATAAAAAAGTTTATAATATAGGAAGAACACTACAAGGGATTCCCTGAGTCAGTGAATAAATCCCCTGGCGCTGCATATATCACATCTTATTACTTCCTTAAATTCCCTCCATCTTAAACACATCTGCTTTCTCTTACACAGATCTGAAATGAGAACCTAGTAATTATGAAGGTTAGGAAATCTATTTTGATTTCCAAACTACATTTTAATTTTATTTAATGTATATGTTCACATAAAAAAAATTTCTCAAGGTTCTATAATTCTGTTTTTTCCCTCCCTGATGTATTATTCCTCTCAGAGCAATTAGATTTCCTTTTGGCCTTAAAACTTTCCTCCACTAAGAAGCCACTGTCTTCTTATTTACCTCATAAAATAAGTTATCCATCATATTTTCCTCTTTCTCTGCTTCATTTTGCTTTCAATTTCATTGAACAGATTGAGTTTTGCTAACAATTTGCACAACAGCATTGATATTTCTCTACTGGGAGATGAATATTCTGAGTAGAACACAGAATCTAGGATTTACAAGTTTAAAACTGCAAAATAAATCTGTTTTAAGTGCAAATTATCTTTGCTATTTCTATCATTTTAATGTCATGCAGAAATTAAATCCATGTCAATATTTAATATTATTATTCTACAATTAAAAAGCTGTATTAATAACTTTAATATCACAGTTATCACCATTCTGCTTTGGGATACTTGGCTGAATCTGTAATCAGGTTTGCAAACCCAAAGTATGAGATCAGCAAGGTCAATGACAAAACAATACACCCACTGTTCTGAGGTGTAAGTATCTAGCATGGCTTTTTCCCTTCTCAAATCCCTGGATGTATTTACTGAGTAACTGCAAATGCTGCTTTTCCTCTGCTACAACCTGCAATCAAAAAAAGAGTTATTTCAGCATTCCTCACAAAGCAATGAGATTACAATTCATTGGGCTTTTTGGGTTTTTTTAGAAAATCAAAATCCCAAGAAACAACATTTTTCCATACATCAAACTTTTTCTCTTAGCGCCTCTTAAAGGCTTTAAGCTGCCTCACTACTAGCTTGAACATTTTATTTATGTCTTCCTTCACCACGTCTAAAAAATCCAGGTGCTTAGATTGCAGAACATTTCATTTCTTCAATTCCTCCCAATATCTCCAGAAAAAAACTCTCCTTGACACATCAATCAGTATATTTTTCAAAAAAATGGTCTCCTGACATCATCTCAGTTTATACTAAAGGTTATCTCATAGACCATGATATTGATGTATGCACTTTTAAAGAAAAACAGATTTGGCTATATTATATAGAAGTATATAGAAGTATTTTATAGAAGTATTTTTTCACCTTATCTAGCAAAAAAAAAAAAAAAACCCTGATTCTCTTCTGTCTGGCATGAAAAGGTCCATGGTTCATATTTTTGGCTCCCCACCTAGGTCTAGTATCATTACATGTATTCCAAGGCTATGTAAGAGATACCCATACAATATAAGATAGAAATAAACCTTGAGAGCATTATGTATAAATCCTGCCTATTCAATCTAAATGGAGCAGTGACTACAAAACAGCATTTGCTTAATGCTCCCCACAATCCTTCTTTTAATGGTGATAGGGATAGGTAATAGCAGCAGGTAGGACATACATTATGACTCTACAGAAACAAAACCAATTCACTGAAAAAAAAAAAAAAAGCCAGGTAAAAGCCCGATTCCAAATATCACATTACTGTCTAAATATTATGATTCTACACAGTAACCTTGACTTAATTAATACACATAAAATATTTCAAAGATGATATCAGCATGAAGTACAAAATTACAATTAGCCTTATGGAAAAGCATAATTTACATAGAATGCCAACTAATAGTACATTCTCTGTCCTCTGTAGCTACAGACATGTATAAGGCATAAGAAGTAAAATTCTATTAGACATTATGAGCTTGTTTGTCAGCTCATAAAATATGTATTTCTTCTCAGTGCTGAACTGGTAGAATGGGTGCAAAGCTTTTCTTTCACTAGACATTACAGGGAAAACTAACACTGTCCATGTTCTGCTAGCAAATTAAACTAAAAATAACTACTAACATTATATTTAATTAGTACTTCTGATAATAATCTTATCAGAGACATCCATGTCTTCAAGCAGACAAAAACCAAACAAAAATTAGAAAAAAGGAAAAAAGGGGAAAAAACATCTCCCACAAATCACTAACAGGATAAGAAACAAAAGAACACCAACCACCATGAAAATTATGGGTTTTCATTCTTGCATATGGCTCCTCAGTCAAAGAGCTGTGGACCATAAAACAGAAAAAAAAATTTCCATGTACACTGCAAGATGCTCAGACAGACTTCTGTCAATGACAATAACTTCCTGAAGCCTTTCATAAGCACTAAATTGACTCAAATGCAAAACAGGTCAATGACCATGGAAATTTTATCTGCACCAATGACAGACTAGCTTTTAGGGTGTAGTGAAAAAGAGGGAATACTAAGCAAGAAACATTAACTACCAGCTATCACATTTTCCTTCCATAGTATCCAACAACTATGCATTGCAGTTTATTTCAGGAAAACAAACTTCTGTCCAATATTATTTTTAACAACAAAACCGACAGACACCACTATTCAGCCCTGTTGAAAGAAAACCTGCAGAAAAGCAGTGTGAAGAAAAAAAGGAAGCTGATAGGCAGAGATAGTGAACAAGCAGCAAGTCAAGTTCAGTATCATTCAAATACTAAAAAAAAGCAAACCATAATGGATGGAAGTGCATCACCTCTCCATCTATATCAAATAAATTTCATTATCCCAATCCAAAAATTTGTCTTTCTGATATTCACTCCAAACGGTAGAGAATTGCACTAACAATTTATATGCAAAATGTTCTCCACTAAAATGAATCTAAAACTAATGGCCTAATATTAAATAACTTCCATAAATTTTCTAATCTGCCATCTGTTTCAAAAAGAAAGTAAAATTCTTAAAAGTGGCTTTACAGTTAAAGGCAATACCATTATTTATAGCTACAAAGTGGGAAAACTTGGGAAAAAAAGGTCAAATATCCAGGTTCTGAGAAATAGCCAGATTTTAGTAGAAAATTATAAATACTCAGTAATCAATCCATGATCTTTTGCCAAGCACTGTAACCCTCCATTATTAATCTCTTACTCTCTTACAGCCTTAATCAGATGTTCTAAGAACCACTGGAGAACTTCAGCCAGTACCTCTGGGAATCACTTTATGTCTCTGCAATAACTCCTTCCACAGAAGTTAAAGCTTATTAAAGAATAGATATATTGCACATAAATTCCTCAGGTACATAATTGCTAAAATTGCCAGAAGTATTGTATGCAACTGAAAGGAAAGAGCTGTGGTTCCAAGCACAAACTGCTGCAATGTAAGGTCTGCAGTTAAAAAACCCAAATATCTTTCATAAAAGGCTATGACTGAACAGTTACTAAGAAATTTTATAAAATTCTGACACTAATATGCAGTGCTGTGCATTTAAAACTCACCTTTTGCTATCAAGTGTATACTTTCAGTTCTTTGAGCTTATCACACTAGCACAGGAAGAAAGAGAATCAGAATTCTTTCCTCTTCAAGACAAAGGCAGAGAGAAAATCTCTTTTTACATTACCAGTCTAGATCTTCAAAGCTAGATGACACAGCAAAATTTTGTAAATACATTCCCACACTCAGCAGAAAAATAGAAGTGAGGTACCTGATGAAAAAATAATGCGACCAAGAGTTTTGCTGAATTCCAAGGATTCAATTTACATTTGTTTAATTATTGATTAAAAAGTTTAAAAATAGATCAAAAAGCTTGAAATTGGAGTCCCTCCATATACTTACAAATAGGTTGAGCTGTGGTAATATTTTATTGTCATACTTTTCCAAACTAATAGGGATAGAGATATTTCAAACTGAGATAAGTTTATCTGAAATATATTCTACACTAATCTTGGGTTACACACAAGAGAACTGTAATTTTTAGCTGTAAGAGAAATGACTTTTTCTAGCTAAAATATCAACCACACAATTATTCTAAGGTTTCATGGCTGACTTTTCTGGTTTTAATATGAGAACTAGCCACTGTGCAATCAAATAGCTCCGATAATATTAACAAATAATGAAATAATCATATTGCAATCTAGTTAATTGCAGTGAGGAAGCAAATGCTGCAATATTTGAATTACCTCAGTGCTTCTATACCCATGGGTGTAAAGCCACACAGCCTGCTGGGACCAGAGGGTAACCAACACCCATTTCCCCAAACAGTGCAGGGCCATAGCCATGCTCCAACTTTTGATCCTTAAGTTCAATGGCAAAATACTGAAAATTATTATAACGTCAGAATATCTTTCACATAATTCCTCAAGCACTGGCAGTATGCTTGAGGATTAAGAGATCATATCAGAAACAGACCTGTCTGTTAGAACAGGCATGAAAAAACACCATTTCACACTAAACTGGGCCACTAAAACAAGCAGGGGCATCAATTCCTCCAGCAGCCCCATTCCTCTCCTTGGGCTTTACCTCTTCTTCATCCCATCCCCTGGCCGTCCCTCTTCCAGTTCCCCAGCCACCTCTCATCCCCACCCACACTGCCCCCCCAGCAGCACAGCCACGGGGCAGTGGAAACAAGGGGGAAACAACCCAGTGACAGAAGGAAAACAAAGGCCAGTATTAAGTGACACCAATACTTCAATCACCTCTGCAAGGTGGGCGCTTGAATCCTTGTAGCAACCCCCAGAAGGAGGCTGGAAGGCAGCAGTTTAGGCTGCACAAAAATACTGTCCACCAACTATTCCCACTCCCAAGTCAAAATATAGCATATTTCTGTCTTGTTTGTTTTCAGAGAGGTAGAAGTCAGATTCATGGCACATTTTCACTCTTTAAGTTAGATCAAGAAAAACTGTTCCAGAAGTACTGAGCACATGTGGGTTCAACAAATGCCAGGGGAAGTTGTAGGCAGGTAGCTCTCTCTAAAATCTAAATGCAGAGACTCGCATAAAACATGCTTTTGTTTTCTCATACAATGGCAGCTTGAAATAAACTAAGCCTAATGAAAGCTCAAGAAGAAAAAGAAACAGCATGCTAACAAGGTATATCTTCTTTCTACTACTTTCTACTAGCCTTTTGACAAAACTCTGAATTTTCCCTGAAAGTAAATTACAACCTTACAAAATCTGTACACATTTGCTTTGCTATCCATGCCAAATAATGACACTCACTGTACAAAGCATCAAACAGCACAACCGTTGGCTTCACTTGCCACAAAACACTATTCAGGTAAGCATTCAACAGGGCTCCCCATCAGATGACCAAAAAGTGGCCATATGAGACATGACTCAACACTGCTACTACTCACACAACCACCAGGCTTTCCAGTCCAAAAGGTGATACACTTTTTTGACCTGGAATAATTTTTTGTCACCCTGTAATAACTACTATGTTACAATTAATCATTCAGCCCAGGTTTCAGCAAAGTCTCTCTTCTGCACAAAACATAAAGGTCACTCTTAGACTGTTGGCACAAGATCATCATTATCATGCTGACATATTTGTCCATTGTTTCTTTTCCTGTTTTTAAACTTAGAACCCTTTGGTGGAGGGACTATCTTCACTTTCTCTGTATTTTTTACTCCTGAAACATTATAGTCCTGGCTCCTAACAAGAACAGATAGAAAAAAAGTCTTAATAAAAGAAGTGGCAAGACAAGAGCACATACATGCCTTCCAGTAAAACTCTCTATAAATGGTCTCCTCTAAAAAGAAGATTCAGGGTTTAAAATAAAAAAACAACGAACAAGAACTCTGAAAGATATTTCCCCTACCTGAATTTAATCAAAGTGGATGAAACATATCTTGCAAACAACTATTATGTATGATATCTGACCTGTTTACATGCAGCTCATCTTCTCATCAGAACACAGAAAACATATTATATAAAGTGACATTTATTTGATTTTTCAATGCCTATATCAAGGTAAGATGAATTCCACCCAGTGTGATTGGCAAACTTTCATGGAAAGAATAGCAACTTTTAGTAGGTAGACTACAAATTTTCATTTTAGCATCTAAACTCTCCCTAAAGAAGGGTGCACTAGTTAAAATTTAAAACAATCCATTTTTCATTTGCAACTTATACTAGAAATAGAAATCTCTAAAGCTTTTTGGGACCTAGAAAACATCACATATGCAAAGGGAAAAATCTTAATAAAAATAGCTAAAAAGGAATTAGCAGGCTAAGAAGAAATTTGACCCCTCGTTAAAATGAGTAATATCTGGAAAGTAAAATCTTTAATTCTTGTGCAGCCTGCATTCTCCAATGCTACCACAAACTGTGCCCAAAACAGGGAAAAAATGCTATTACCTTCAGTTAAGGTCATGATTAATGTTGATACATCATGTCATTGCTTATTTAAACAAAGGTGCTTCAGGCAAACAATTTTCCTAACATCCCATGTGCTCAAGACTGAAGAAATTAATCACCTGTAATTAAAGCTGAATTAACGTATTATCTGGTCTGGTCCAACTATTAGAATAATGGTAACATATATTTTATTAAAGCTCTTTCTTCCCTCTAAAATAAGTAAGCATTTGTGTAGATCGTTGATCTTCACCATCCCTTAGTTTTGGCCTCCTTTCTCCAGCAGAGACATAAGAGAACTAGGATAACAGTTTTAGATATCCTTGATGCTAAAGAAAATTGGCATTATTCCACAATGTCTGTTCTGAGCAAGGTCAAAACATTTGAGAAACAGAATTGGAAACAAAGGACAATTAACCCTTAACAGCGATTTGCAACAGTTTGACTGCAACAGCTTTACTACAGAATTTTCTTCCACAAGTAATTCAGTCTTTTGTAGGTTTTGAAAACGTATGACAGAACTTCAGCAGATATGAAATAAAACATCCGTTTGCTCGAGGTTCACAGTTTCTTAAATTAATTGTAAAACTTCCTTAATCCAAGAATCAATTCAATTTCAAAATACTTTATCTAAGCTTCAAAGCAATTGATTACCCCATCTTGTAGACAGCAATGCCACAGAAGATGAAGAGGTACTGGTTACCACCAATTTTATAGTGCCATGCTGATTTTCAGACTTTTCCTGTAAGATGTCCCAACCTACCCAGGACTTCCACAAGTAAAATGAATTTGCTACTCCTCGGAATACAGATAAAGAACTAAGACCTTAGTTAACATGTCTATACTTATTATTTTCATAAATGTTATACTTATTATTTTCATAATAATATAGCATTTCTGTACTACAGAAAGAGTGCTTCAGAAGTGTCTAAGACAGAAAAGTGACTATGGTGAGTCTCACTGGGATAGAGTTAAGTCCCTCCGCAGTGGCCTATGCAGTGCTGTGCTCTGGATTTGTGTCTGAACTGGCAGGGGGATAACAGAGCAGTGTTTTAGCTAACGCAGAACAGTGCCTGCACAGCGTCACGGCGTTTCTGCTCCTCATTCTGACACTGCAGCGGGCAGGTTAGGGATGGCTCAGCAGCTGGGGGTGGGCACAACCACAACAGCTGAACTTAACTGATCAAAGGCATATTCCACTCTGTGCAATGTCACACTCAGCCATGAAAACTGAGGGACAACTTTTCCAAAGTAGCCATTGCCTGGAGACTCGCTAGGCCTCAGTCTGCTTCTGGGAGGTTGTGTGATGGCTTTTGCATCACCAGGGTTAGAAAGGGTGTCCCACCTCTTTTCTTTACTTTACACTCCTTTTAGTTTGACCCACAAGTTTTTTCTTGTTTTTGCTTTTCCAGCTCTCTCCTTTATCGCATTTAAGGTGGGGAGTGAGCAACTGACTGGGGTGGTCCTGGACAGCAGCTATGCCGCGCAGTGACATTTGGAGTTCATGAAACTGTCTTTACATTGCAGACACCTCCAGTTCTATTCCATCTGTACAAGGTTTGCTATCTTTAGATTTACAATGCAGTAACATTCCATGCATCTTTACCATACATTAAGGAACATATCAAGGGTCGTATCTGACCAGCCTTCACCATATGTTTCTTTACTTTGCATAATGCATCCAAGCCATTTCCTAGAAAACAAGCGTGCTAAAGTCATGAAAAGCACTTTAACTTCAATATTACAGTTATCAAAAGAAGGGTCCTTAAAACATTGCTAAATTGCTATTTATATATCAGACACTGTCTGCATCTGAAGTTCTGTTGTTACAGTACTTGTTTTGTATCCTTACATTAACTTCCTTCATTAACACCATACTGAAGTGGTAATTACAGCAAATCAGTCTTACTGCAACAACTGTTTTCCTGTACAGTTTTTTATAGTTTCTCATTGCTTTTCTGATACTTTTTGTTTGTTCTTTATTGGTTTCTGTGTAGTAGGTAATCTTGATAAAACTAACAAGGAAAATCTAAAGAATGCTTCCTGATGAAACCTCCCCGACCAGGAGAGTACAAAAAATGTACAGGCTCTGAATAATAAGCAGTCTCTCACTTGTGTCTTTGCTAACTTTCATCTGCCATCACTCTACTAAATTTATCAGGCTGGATTAACCCTTCTGGAGATACACACAAGATTTTTTTTTTGATTTATGTAAATTAAACTGAAATCTGAAATCCATGGCCATTAGTAAATAATATAGAGCATCTTACTAGATCTGTCTTCCAACAGTGTTTATGCATTTACCTCATTCCAAGGGGAAGGAAAAAAAAAGAAAATCAAGATAGCCATAATAAGATAATCTTCATACGTGAACATAATGTACTTTTCACAGATGATTCACAAAAATAGCAAAGGAAATACTATAAGACAGCTAATTTATTTTTAATAAAGACTAGATTTTGTTGCACAAGACAGAACCTTCTTGTGGAATAACCATCAAATGGTAAGTAAACACTGAATCTACTGCAGTCAATTTTAAACAACTCTTGCTCACACAAATTGACACTATTAATGAAATGTTTTTAATATGGATTCTACCACCTTTAGTTTGAAAAGCATCGTACCTAGGCTTCTTCTTACACTTTAGCCATTGTTTAATCCAGGAAAACATTAGTGTTGTTAAGTGATGTGCAGGATAAATACCGCTCATAAGAAGCCTGAGTGCTACTTCAGAAAATTCTGGGTGGGAAGAAAAAGGGGAAAAGCATTTGTCAGCACAAAGAAGCAAGAAAAATTTGCTATATAACATGCAGGACCCAAAAATCAGCACGGAAACTCAGATCTCAGCTCTTCTCTCTCTGCACTGATACTCACACCTTTCCAAGCTTGATTCACTCAACTCCATACTGCCATCTCCTCTCCTACTCTGAATTTCACTTTCTCCACAACAGAGATGTTGCTTTCAAGGAAGGGTGAGAAAAGATTACAGTTGCCTCAAAGAATCAAAACAATTTCATCCTTCCAGTTTCCTTATTATGAAAAATAATGTATGGCAACAGTTCAAAATCCCTCCTGGGAGTTTCAAATCTCCTATGCTAAGCAATCAGATGACTCTCAAAATAGCATACCATGCCTTAAAAAAAAAAAATAAAAAACCTCAAACAAGCAAAAAAACCCCACGAACATAAAACCTAAAAGCAGTAAGCAATCACAGAAGCTCTTCAGATTAAATACAGATAAATAATGGAAAAATAGAGTTCATCAATATGCAAAAGACTTCCATATAACTTCATCATTCAGAGCTTTTAAAGTTAAGTAGCACATATGTTAAATGCTAGTAAGACAAATTTTGCTGTAAACATTTATCCATATTTGATATGCAAATATAATCTTATATGGGCTCTATTATCCGACCAGAACAAAATACTCAGATCAGAGACTTTGCTTCTGTTCTAAGATTAGAGACAACTTGGGATGGAGTTTACTCAGTGATGTTTTGTGTTCTGTGCTGACCTAAAGGTTAGACACCAAAACTACAATAAATCCTCCTGGCTATGTATCCTATGACACCCCAAAATATGTTATACTACCTTTTAGGCTGTTATTGTTCACTGTGATGCTGTCATGCCCTCAGGACACAGGCTAGGAAAGCAACAAATACCAGAAAACAGAAAGCAGAGAAAGAGCAACTGAACAGAGAGCCTCAGCTAACAACTAAAAATACATCTCCTGCAGTGGCAGCCAAGTATTTGTTACGTTGCTAATTTGCTTTAAAAATTATGAAAAAAACCCTAACTTCTTTACTGCATAATTTTCAATGATCTCTGCTCTTTTCATATATTGCACTTTTGATCAAATACCCTATAAAAATTTGTATCAATAGTTCTTCAAAAAGAAATAATGGGGGGGGGAGGGGAGGTTAAGATAAATATACCAAAAAGTTTCACCTAGTTGAATGTAAACCTACATACTCCATCCACTAGCACATAAAGCCAATAAAAGACGTTAAGCAGAACACCAAATAGTCCAAACTACAGGTAACTAGCACAATCTTCTTCCATTTACTAGCTTACATTCTTATGTATTTATTAAAGAAATGCACACCTAGATGCAACCATCTACTAGCAATGAGAAATACCATCCAGGACCTCAAGCTCACTCACTGCTACTTGCTATGTTGATACTGCAATGTGTATTCACAGATTCTGGATGACTAAACAGCTCTCTCCTTTTTCCCAGTACATACATATACAAACATGTTTAGATTCCACTGCTCCTTTCCATCTCCATCGTGTTATCTTGGCAATTTCACAAAAGCAGTACAAGAGCTGAACCTACTTGTTTCTTATGAAGGAACATCACATATAAGCATACAGTTCATTGTTTTGGCACCTGGAACTGTCATTAGGAGATAACTAACTGAAGTTGGCAACAGAAGTACAACTTATTAAAGTCTTGGAGAGATTTTTAAAGAGTATTAAGTCTATCGAAATACCCATCTCTGTTTATTATCTATGCTACATTTCTGACCATACAGCAGAATGGAACTTTGCACCTCTATCAGTTTGATACTAGCAAGTATTTGCATGATGTTTTTACTAAAGGAATAGTCAGATGATAAATTTCATTTAGTTTTAATAACAAAGCAACCTAAAACTAAATTTTGCTAAATTTCCTAGTGTTCTACAGTGATATATCAGTCTGGGCATAATCAAGAAAAAAGGTTGGTGGACGTAATAATATAAAACAAAAAAAAATTTCTCAGTATTATACAATTATATACATGAAACCCAAAACTTTTTTAATTTACATAAATTCTATTCATAATTTTCATAGTCTCCATATAAAGAAATACACAGGCACAAAATTCAGACATAAGAAAACAAAAATTAGACAATTTTCAAGGATAACCATGAAAAAACCCCAGAAATCTTACAGAGAGTTTTAGAGCTACTCTTTCAAGATTTATTTCTTGAAACTGAAATACAGCTCTGAAAGTCTGTGGGTGCTACAGTTTTTACCACAGCCACAGCTTCTTTCTCCAGTATCACTTCTCTCCTTATTCCAACAAAGGCACTACTAGCAGAGCTTCTAAAAATTGTATTTTCTTAATACTTGTTGAGAAACTGAGTCTTTCTGTTGGTAAACAGAAACAAAATACCTTGCTAACAAAGGGCTAAATATCCAAGGGTTCCTCTGCAGCTTTGAGCTTCTTCAAGCTACTGAGAAAAGGACTGCTGATGTCTCCATGCACTGTGGCAAACCACAGGATCAAGGAGTTCAGGCTGAAACAAGCTAGCCTTTGTTAAAGGCACTCTAAGTACTTGCACCCAGCTCTTGCTATTTATTACTTGGGCTCTGAACCTGCCTGCATCTTTTGGGACAGCTAAAAGAGAGCAGAGACACTTCTTTGGAGAACAACAGAAGTGCTGAGTCAAAGCTTGTAGCAGTTCCAATCAGTACTTTGTGTTACCTGGCCTCATTCAGAAACTGAGAATCAGTTTTCATAAATAAGAGTGCAGAATTAAAATACCTCTCTGCCATCACAGCATCAAATTTTATTCCAATTGGGAACATACAAAAAAGGTCAAAATCTCTAATTCTTAATGTACCAACTTGTACCCATACTCTTAAACTACCTATCTGACACAGCCATAACCAGAAGCTAAGCCAAAGCCTTGTTGGTGGCAATTCTAGACAATTACTCAGCAAAGAAGCAAAGGAACAGACAAACTAATTTCAAATCCAATGTCACCCATATTCTAGTAGCTATTCATGTGAAGTTAAAGAGATTTGCATTACACTTCTTTATTATACAAGTTATATTGACGTCTTGGTAGGAAATGAAGAAAAGCAATAGGAATTCAAAGTATATTCAAAACACAAGACCAAAAGGAATGCAGGATAAAGGCTTCATTTCTTTCTGTTTCATTTAAAAAATAAAGCAATACTGTAGCCACACTACATGTGGTTGACAGCCTTTCTACTGAACCCAGATTAAGGTTGCAAGGAGCTGGGGGAGGTAAAACACTTTACAAAACAATAACTTTTTTTTTTTTATTTGCACAGACAACACAGATGAAAAATTGTGTATTTAGTCACAGACCAAAAAGCTCTTTCATACACTGTGCATCTCTCTAACTTAATCTGGGAGTTATAACATTGCTCATTTCTGCTCCCTTTATTCTTTGAGATGCGGTGGTGGAATGAGGCTTGGTTTATCAGAGCAAAGCTCCCTGAAGACTTAACAATGCAGACTGCATCATCCACAGCCTATTATCACTGCAGCCGCTTGACACAAATACATTCAGATGCTGAACACTCACTGAAGGCTTTGGATACAGTCATATGCCCTCTAAAAGGAAAAATCAAAAGAAAACAAGACAAAACATGGGCTTTCCTTAGATGTTCATCTTAAGAACAAAGGAAAAGTAGACAGATTCCAGTGATAAAAACGTTCATATACTTACTGAAAAAAGTTATAACTGAATATTGATGAACCAAAAAATTATGTAGGTGCAGCCTTAGTGCAATTAGATATAGTTAAGAAAAACATTTAAGCATTACCCTTACTAGTTCTGCTGCTCGTCTGCAGATTTGGACAAGAAAAGCAATTTCTAGGAATTAAACTGGACACAAGCAGCCATTAAAAGCAATAATGCAATCAGTAACTTTGTGTATCTAAAAAGAATTAAAGGTATCTAGTTTTTCAGTGTATTTGCATTCAGATTACCGTTGTGTGGCATTATTTTCTCTCTGAAAAATTAAAAAAATTTTAACAGACATTGCTAAACACTACAGATAATCTGATCCTGTCAAACATTACTTCCCAGAAATTCTTTTGCTAGAAGTCAGCTGAAAGATTTCCCATGAATTTTTAGACAACAAATTTTTAGAACAAGAATTTGAAGTCTGCAGACTATGAGGGGGAGGAATGAGAGACTCATGTAATATCAATATAATTTTGTCATGGAATCAGATTTATATACTGGAAGAATTCACCATCAAATAACGCTAATATTCAGGGCATCCAAAACATATATTACAAACACGCCCCTAATTTAGGAACACTTTCTCCACTCAAATAAAGACCTTCTGTAAAGCAGTAATATGTACAGTGTTCAGTGACATTATTTCTTTCTGGCAGCCAAAGAGAACAAGATTCCCTCTTAGAGGGGCTGGTCATCTAATTTAGGTACCATTCTCAAATCATGTACAAAACAATAAAGAGATTATGTACTATAATGCAGGACATTATAACAAGAACACACCTGACAATTGCATGGTTACTTCTATTAGGTCTGTATAATTTACATGGCCCAATATTATTTTTAATAATTTACTTCTGAAGACTTACAGCTTGTGGTAAATGGAATTGAATAGCTTTAATCAGGAATGCTCAAAGAAAAGAAAGGAGTCCTGCAGCAAATTCCAATAAAGGATCCTGCAAACATCTACACAGACACTTACATGGATGAGGCTTGAACAGCAACGCCGAAGTCCCTTGTGCATAAAGTCAAGCACGCTTAAAATTTCTGTGGGATCAAGATGGTACTAGGCAAGGATGCAGGAATGAAGTAACCAGAGGGTCATGCAGCACAAAGTTGGAGCATCAGAGATTAGAATGACTGTTTTGTAGGATAAACTCACTCCTTTTATCCCCATTACCATACACAACTATACTTAACTCACACAAGATGCCATAAGGGTTGCAGCTTTCAAGGGAAATAATACAACTCTACTCCCATCATTAAGATAATATAATTACCTTAATGTAATTGCCTACAGAAAGAAAACTGTATAAAATTTTAAAAGGCCATGAATTTCTGGTATTTTAGGAATAAATTATACTGCAATAAACACCTTACTATCAGCATAATTGTATATCCCAGAAAGGCATACATATAACACAGGAAAATTAAGGAGCATACACTCAATGACTATTTAACTTCCAAGGAAATAGACGGGTTTTTTTCAAGGCATTTATACTTAAAATATGGAATGTAATAAAATATTGGAAGAGGGAAATGGCACATGAAGCTGTATTAAAGTTTTGACTTAGTTGCTTGTACACAAAAAGAACAAATTTAAATTTCAATTTTTTTGGCTTAAAAATACCATTTTTCTAATGAAATAAGGCTACAAGGTGAAGTTTTATGAGCAAGCATATTAAAATTACATTCCAATTTTAGAGTATCATTCTAGGCAAGTAACACTAAAAAATCCCTACCACAAATTAAGAGGTAAGGCTAAAAATGGCCTGTTCCACTGAGGCTTAATATCTGCTCCTGACAGATGAGCAAAAGCAACTGTCAAAAGAAACAAAGCTCCCTAGCTTTTCAGTGTGAGCCCTGTATGGATTTTTTGTGGTTTCATAGGTTTATGAAGGTTAAAGTTCTTACTAACTAAATTATAAAATTTTATAACATCATTTTAAGAAGCATCTCTAAAATAAGAGAAAGACTGCCCTCGAATACTATAAACTTTACTGGACTACATTGTAATGAGTCAGAATACTAAAAAAAGTGTAGCCAATTATATATGGTCATAATTATATGACATATACAGTGGTCATAGAGCTAGATTCAGGAAAACCATGCTATAAAAGCTGTCATCATAATAAATATGTGTCATTTGAATTGGATGAGATCCACACAATATGACAGAAGAGTTGAGGAGTTCCAGAGTCTGCTAGATCAATATCCCGGGCTCAACTTGCAGCTGCTCTTGAGTGCACACTGCAATTGATGAGATGCTTTAACATCAAGCAGACAGTTGTAGAGTCAACTTCCCGTCTGCTGCACGCGGAGGAAAGCATTTGAGAGTGTTGGTGCTGATAACCACAAGTCTTACTAAAGAGAAATAAAAGCTTTGGAAAAGAAAGCTTACTCAAGTCCATGTGTTATTTGAAACCCAGGTAAAGGTGACAAACAAAATTCCTTCCCAGTAAGCACAATCATACAAGGCTTTAGAACGCAGAAAACATGAAACAAGCTGTCCAACTCTTGGAATTTGTATTTCCTGATTGCTTCAATTATTTGTTTATTTTTATGTGATGAGAGCTGAAAAGTTTTTGCCAAGTGCTGACTAACAAAAACAAATGCAATATTTTGAAAGGTAGCACTAAAATTACGGACTAAAGATCCTATGCCTATTTTTCCAATTAAAACTAATACCCAAAATAATGCTGAGGGGAATTGCCTTTGAGGATTTTCAGAGCACTTAGGATTATTTCTGGGTTATTGCATAGGTTGTGAAAGAAGACACACAAAAAATGATTTTTACTTTTCACTCCATTTATAATTTAACCTTGTTAATTTAGGCAAAGGCCACCTTTTTTTTTTGGATGTCTCACCTTTCAAACTGAAATGGGACAGAGTCCTTAAAACAACTCAGAACCTGTCATTTTAACAGATCTCCAGAAGAGCTTAGCTCCTGTACATACATAAAAGAATGAAAAATGATAATTTAAAAAAACAAACCCACAACTCTGAAAATTATTGACCAACATAGTTTGAGTATTTTATGAAACATTTTTTGAAATATACCTGAAAAAATGACAAATAGACATACATGTTACACAGCTGCACTGTGATGTAGCTGTAACTGGCTAAGAACATATGGTAATGTGAACAAATAAAACAAAAGAAAACAGGGAAACAAAGCAGGGATTTTACACAGAAAATCTCATTTTCTCCCCATCCATCCACTTTAATAGGGCTAGTGTAAGATTTTGTATCTCGTCTCCACCCCAATGAACTTAGGTGCCATATAAAATGTTTGCATACTGTCTACAATTCTTTTACATTATATACTATTTTTCTATCTACAGCTGTAGTTAATGTTTATGTATTTTGCTTGCTACAGTGTAGCCACATTTTATAGTGAGACCAGGAATATCTTCTGCATACTTTACTAAAGCAATATTTATTTCATTGATGACTTGGCAAAAATAACCCATTTCCAATTATACTTTCACATAAATTTAAGTTACACTTAAAAGAAAATAACTGAAAAAACTTGCTGGCTAAATTAACCTGCATTACTGTAAGAAAAGCTGTGTTAGAAAAACTACCAATTGAATTCTCTTCAGGAATCCATCAATCCTTATTTCAAAAGTCATTGGAGGCTAATTTGACCACTTGATAATGTCTCTTGCGCTGTTGAAACTCATTATCCAGAGTCTTGCCAATTAATAATCTTATTTATACATGCCTAATTCTCACGCACCTGTATTCACTGTGTTGTCCATCCAAGTTAAAAAAAAAACAAACCTAAAAAAAGCAGCATGAAGAAAGTCACTTCACAGACAATGTGCAGCACACAAAGTATTTGAAGGATACAGACATCTCATCCACATGAGCTCAGGCAGTAAAAATCTCCAGGCTCAAGATTTGCCAGCTGCTTATTGGAGAATCACAATACTCATAAGGTATTCCTTATTTGAATTGTGAATTTAAAAGACACAAAATTGATACGAGTGAAATACATACTTGAGCATACCAGCCAGATCTTCTATGCTTTACTTTAGTAATAATCTCTTTATACATACAGATTTTACTTAAGCTACAAATTCCTAAATTATTTCACTCCAGAATTCATATCTAGTTCTAATAATATTCTTTAAAAGTCCGCCTCATCATCACTCTTCTGCATTCCCCACACTCTCATCGATACAGCACTGGAACTACTGAAACTACTGTTGATAGAGCAGCAAAATTCAGCTCTAAAAAACACCTTTGGGGTTTTATTTAAAAATCGCAATATGGACAAGTTTTTCCTATGATGCAAAAATAAAGGCTTCAATCCATTGCATCCTATGATCAAGTTCTTATATGTTTCCTAAGAATTTCAAAAGCCTCCTACAGATTTACTTTTCAGAGGTTACCTGAAATACTGTCAAAGATTATACAGTTCAGTAACTACGGATTCTGGCTCATAAATATCACTGCACTAGGCACAACAGAGAAGCAAGTCAATCCCAGAAGGCTCAAATCTGCATATCAGATGGAACAAACCTACAGATGGAGGTGAGGTGGGCCAGAAAGATGAACAGATCAAAGGGATGCATAAAAGAAAAACAGTTGCATTGCATATCCACCACCTCCAAAGCTTAAGGATAAATACACGTAACACTTTTCAAACTATCAAAACAAGCAACTTTCTGGTCAGGATTTTTCCACTAAAGTCCAATTTTATCTTTTCTTTGGGGAAAAAAATGCAGTATTATAATAATAATAATAACAATAACAACAACAACAATAATATCATAGAATGGTTTGGTTGGAAGGCAACACCTACCATCTTGGTCACACCTACCACCTCTCTGGGCAACATGTTCCAGTGTTTCATTCTCATCATAATAAATTTCTTCCTTCTTGCCTTAACAACAATAATAAACAATCACCACACATAAAGTCTTTGATATTACTCAAAAAACTTCCCATTTTCTTTGGGACAGCTGAAGACACTTCCTGCCCTCTCCGCCTAGAGGCACACAGAGATGCTGGTTCCCAACTGCACACCAGTCGAACTGCCCTACTCCTTCACCAGACCTAATGAATTCCTGGACTTTGCAAGCCCCTTGCTCACCACTTTGCAGATGAAGATGCTGGGCTGGCAGCCTTCCTGCTTTATGGCATTCTCTGCCTTTTTCTGTCTTATGGGGCTGCCAGATTTGACAGACCACCAACCAAGCATGGTGTCACATGGGCTTGTTCTGCCAGCTGCCTGGTTTTACAGCAAGGCACACAGATTCTCTGGGATTCTGTCTTCAGTTCCTCCAAATCCAGAAAGAACTTAAATTTCAAGTCACAATGAAAGCTACCAACTATCAGCAATATTTCTTTTCCCCATGAAGGAAAACCCTTCCTACAGGACTCTGCCAAGATGCAAGGACATCCTCTTGCCAAGATGCAAGGACAATATTTAGACACTCTACCTTTCTTACATGCTTCAAAGACACTGGAGAAGTACTTCTATAAATACAGAAATAGTGCTCTAATCCTCAGGTTCCAGGCATTTGCCACCGATAGTCACAGCTATCTGACAGTCTGCAGTGTGCTTGTGAGTATCATGTGAGCACTGGCAAGATGCACCAGGTCTCTGCATCTTGCCAACATGACCCTGTGCTAGGTGAAGAGCTATCTTCTGTTATGTCACTGGCCACTGCAGTCAGAGCAAGTCTTGTTTTCTGGCATCCCTAATTCTTCTCCTTTGCCGTCTCTTGATTCTGTTCTTCTAGTGAAAAAACAGTTTTCCCATTTTGCTTTACTAGGTCAAAGTTGTCTTTGTGTATTTCATTTAATGTCTCTTTCATTCTTTCATTCAGCTTTTTCATTGCATTCTGGAAGGAGAACTCATCCGTAGAAGCTTAGATATTAAATACAAGCCTACAGAAATGTGTTAGAACCTGCCCTAGATGACTGCCCCTTCAAAAGGAGACTTTTGACATCCATTACATTCATGGAAGTGAAAAAAACACCTCCCTCCTCACCTAAGAAACAGTGGTGAGAGCCACAGCATACAGTAACTGAGCTTAATATCCAGAAGCAGGGGGTCGGGGGGAGGGGCATGTAGGGTGAGATGGGGAGGCAAGGTGGGAAACACCCACAAAAATAGATGAAAGCCTCCTATCTCTCTCATTTATCCCTGAGTTTTTTCTGTGCAGGTTTTTGGGTGGTTGGGTGGTGGGATTTTGGCAGGGCGCGTGTGCTTCTTTTGCTTTGCAGCAGCTGCTTTTTTCATCCCCTTTAAAACACTTTGACCTAATACTCATCTCTTTTCCCCTGCTTCCTCACAGTTAATCCAGAGAAGATTATAAAAGCAACAAGGACATGCATCTTAATCTTTTTTTGAACAATATCGGGGAAAGGAGCTCATAGATGAAGTTTTCTTAGTACAACTGAAAAGCAGTCTGCTCTGTAGCAGGTTTTGGGCGATTTCCTTAGAAAAGGCTGAGCACATCAGATCTCACAAACTAAGAGTAAATCCTGTCCACCAACATCTGAGCACTGCTGGCATGACAGAGCTGTTATAGCAGGGAAGATTAAGGATTCTGCAGATGGCACTCTTCCCCCTGAATCAACACAGACAATAATGCCCCAGAATAAACTTTCTGAGCTCTTAGCAGTGTCATTTTTTAATGAAACATTAAGAAGAAAAAGAGAGTTCCATCTACTATAACTAAGCATCTGTTGTATTTTACCCTTCATCAAAGAAGAATAAACAACATTTGGATAACACTTAAACTTCCCCTTTGCGAATTCCTTAGCTTATCACCACTGTCCTCTATCATGACCCCTAAGCACCAATTACATAACTGTACCCTGTTCAATAGATATTTCTACTGCTTTCTTTGGGTTTTGCACTCATATGGCTAGATAGACCTCTAGTTGCAGCTAATAGTTACACATCCTAAGGCAGCAGCAAACAAAATTCCATCACCTTTTAAGGACTACTAAATGGCATCCTTGTTAACTGGCTGAGAAGAGCTGCTTCCAGCTATCAGTTGCATCCAACATTCTGAAAGTCACTTCTTGTTTTGCTGTTTCCTGAAGTCTGTCCTAAAGGCTCACTCTAATGTAACTCCTGAAGAGCAATACGGCAGAGGAATAGTTCTGGGAGGAAAAGTAAGAACCTCTACATTGTAAAATTGGAAAATCACCAGATTACATAAGTTATTCACATTCTTACATAAGCTTAAGTAACCAGTTGTTAATAAAAGTGATGTGAAAGTGACACAAAAAGACCATGAAAAAAATACTCCTATCTTCAAACTTGACAGTATATCTGTTTAAATGAGGTAATATTCTTAGATAACTACATCTTTATAAATAGTTCACATGCATAATCTTGACAATACAATCTATGTAGTCCAGGCCACATTACTCAGCTGATCTGTAAAAGAATACACAACATAATGTTTACTCTTGACTTAACCCCATATAATAAAAAGAAGTTTGTAGAGACCATCACTCTATTTCTCTCTTTACCTCTTCACTTTCGTGCCTTTAAAATCAGTTGAAAGCTGTCGGCATTTTGTCAGTAATGAATTATCAGGACAACATAATTTATATATCTATGTCTGAAAGACTAGCATAGTACTTTAATAAATGTAGCAAATCCTTTGCCAACAACTGTCACTTCATTATTACTATTACTTAAAGGAAGATCACTCTTCAGGAGTGAGAAGCAAAACAGATAATACACAGGCACCTCCAAAAATTAATTTATCAAATTCTATTAAAGGTACACAGGACCTCACACCTAAAGCTAAAGAATTGAAAATCAACATTCTTTTTCAGTAGGTCCCTTTCTGACATTTTCTGTATACATATATATATGTACATATATATCCTTATAATCTGTGGGATTTCTTCAAGGACTTCACAGCATCCATAAGGAGCCATGACACACAGTGCTGGTTTTCCAGCCCTATTCCCCGATAAGAAACAAAGTTGCTACAAATTCTGCATTATATTTTGTTTTTTCAGACTCTCCACAGTGGGTTAAGAGGGGAAAAAACACAACTGGGGAGCTCAAAGAAAAGGAAAGGCTTAAATGGTTCTTGTTTCTCAGGGGTTGTAACTGTCTTACACAAGTTGGGGATTTTTTTTCCCCTAGAGATGCTAAGGCAGATCAGTCAAAGCATTCAAGAACAGACAATAGAAAAAAGAAAGGAAAGATGTCACTATACTACTTAAAGCTGTGGATTTGGTTTAGACTGCATATACCAGCCAGTCTGCTTTGTTGTTTTTTTTTTTTTCCCGCTATAATAATTTCTTGAAAGTAATCAATATATTACAGCTGTCAGAGTCAGACATATATGGTCATTTTTATAGAGGTTTGTGAGTCCATGCTGAGGCAGGTGAGGATGGACTGCTTCCCAGACTGCCCTGAGGAAACTTGTATCATTTGGGGCCTTCACGTGTCCATGTGAAGCTTTTACTGCCCACAACACAACCATCTCATACAACTATAAATGCGTGAGCACTGTGTCCATAGCACAAAAATACAAATTCAGAAGTGAAAAATACAGATTAAATAGAGATTTCCTAAAGAATACAAGATTACAGAAAGAACCTCCTGCTTCCTCTACAGAGCTTACACCAAAGAGTTTCTCATTAGAAGGTTTGCATAATAAGCAAATCAATACTCCCCTACTAAACAAGGGAGTGCAATCAAGGTATGAATCATAGAATGGTTTGTGTTTCTTGCATCTTTCCATATTCATCTTTATTGTTGCCACTGTTGGTGGCAATGCCAGAGCAGAGTCACGACTCACAAGTCTGGAAGAGCCTGCACTAGCTTAAGTATTTCAGCTTGCTAAAGTTCACTTTAAATGTTGGCACACCAGTGAGGCAATTAAAAAATACTGATCATAGTCTTTTAAGAACAATCTGCTCATTATTTCCTCAGTAGTTTGGAATAAAAATAAAACAAACAGGGATCTTATACAAAAACTGTCTACAGGATGATAAGCAAAGTACTCCAGATAACTCTTTTGATTCTCTCCAGTAAAATAACAATCTGAGTATGTGCACAGGAACAAAATCAAAACTTCAAGGAAACTCCTGAGCCTTTGTTTCCATCCTTGCTTCTATCATCACAGACATCATCTGAGAATATCAAACAACCTACTAAGGTCTGCTTTTACCATAGCTCTCTTTTCATCTTTGTATCCAGGAGCAGCATGAAGTCATACTCCTCTGAGAATTAGAAACATCTTCTAATTTCAGGCTAAGCTTACTCAGGGTCAGTTTATACCCTTTGGTTTTAGTGCCAACATTGTCTTTAACTAATTCTTATTTCTCCCTGATGTTTATATCCTCAACGTTTTTAAAGGCAACAATCCAAGTTGCATTGTCCTAGGCTAAACAAGGCAAGCTCTCCCCAGTCAATCTCCCCTTTGGTATAACCAGCCCATAGTCAAATTTTGCAGTTCTTGAACAAAAGGGGCAAGAACTACAGTTACAGAATAGTTCTCATCAGTGACTTAATACAATGATATTAATATTTTCTACTGGAAATACCTTTTGTAACATACCCTATATTTGCATTTCCCTTCCTCATAACTACATTCCATTACTGGTTCATACAGAGTCCTACAAAATAGGTGATTTACATGCCTTGTTCTGGCTTTGCAAAAAATAAAATATCCAATATGAAGTATTTCTTCTGTATCTACACTGCATGTACAAGTGTGTAAATGTAGTTCAAGATTCATTCTTGTTATTTTTATCATTACTAAAAAAAAAGATGCAATTCTCTCTGTATATGCAGCACAGTATATGTCCCCACTTTCGTAAGTACTCTATTTTCTCCAACTATGAAACTTTCAATTGTGCAACACCATTTACACTCTGGTCTGGAGTTAAAAGAAAATAATTGGAGCTATCATCTTGAGTACACTGATAAATCGAGTATTACTGGAAGCACAGTTAAGAAATTGCCTGATCAACTAGCAAGAAGTAACTTTAAGACTAAAAGTTTGAAACAAAACCATTTGGAGAGAAAATATAGACTTCTAGTCTACAAGTAAAGTAATTCTGCATGATCAGCAAACCTTCTGCTTTCTTCCTACAGCTAACCAGCAACACTGCTTCCAGTAACTTTCCTCCAGAAGAAAATCCTTCAGCTGTCTAGTAGAATGTATTCTCCTTTAGGAGAACTCCCCTCCAGTTTTGGAAGCATAAGAACAGCCTGTAGGACTTTAGGAGACAAGGGCAAACCCAGGCAAGCAACTTTACATCCAAACATTCAGCTAGCCTAAAATATATATGGTGCTACAAACTGCTCCTCTAACTTGCATGTTCCATGCAGCTCAAGCAGCATTTTGCCAGTAATTCATGAATGTCAACAACAGTATTGCTTGACCTCACAGTGTTTTAAGCAGGAGAAAAAATTAATAGGCTATCAAAGGCCTATTAGTGCATGTCAAGACAAAGCTCTGTGGGTGCCAGGGCCCAGGAGCAGTGGGAGGTCCCCATGGGGGGTGTGCCTCTAGGTCTGGTAGCCAAGGCTCATCCCACTTCCTAGCCCCAGACACTGGGCACCGCCCCAGAGTCAGTCTAAAGCTGGGCTGGGATGTGGGCCACCAGTGAGCATGGCTAGTGGCTGGGCAGAGCAGGGCTGTGGACAGCTGCAGACTGACCCTGCTGCAATGCTGCTGGGGCTGAGGGCCAGGGGTCTGACACAGCGTCCCGGTACGTGGACAGGCTGGAAGGGGAGCCCTAAGGGGCTGTGCAGGGACAGCAATGTCTGCGAGTGCCTGCAAGGTCCTTATGGTGTAGACAGACATGAAAGAATGGATCTGCAGTGTGGGTTTTTCATTAAGCTAAACTCTTCCCGATCTTCTCTTCTTCATAAGGCAGAAGAACTCTTGGTTTTGCAGTGTTGATTTCTCTCTAATTTAGTTTTTCTTTCCCATTTACATGGTTCCTACACAACACTGCCTGTGGAATCACTGAAGGATCATTCACTCTCTCTTAGTGTGGAGTTTCTTTATTCTTTTCATCCATTTCTTCACAGGAGAGAAAGTCCTTCCACCTTATCATCTTTCTACTATGCTCTAATCTTACATTTTAAAGCCTTCCTCACTTATTGTCCTGGAACAGCTTCCTCCAACTTTTGTTTTCCAATCTCTGTTCACTTTCTTTATCTTCCTTTGCTTCCTTTTTTCACCTGCATCTCATCCAAAGAATTTTCCTTTTCTCCAATCTCAACTTTTTCCTACTCTTCTCAGCCTACTCTGCTCCTCAACTCTGTCTCGCCAATAATCTTCTTCATGTTATTTTTCCTCTTTTTTCCTCATACTTTACTATCCACTGACAATATTATGCATTACAATGGTGTCCAAAATTCAGGGACCACAAAGACAGAGGAAAAAGAACTGGTCTTCCAGTTCTTTTATTCCTTATCTGCAGTGGGAGTTAGAGAGAAGGAGAGTGAAAAATAAGCTCCTCAGCTATGATTCTAAATGGATTGGATGAATAAATTTTCTAATGGCTTTTTTTAAGTTCATTCATCTGCACAGTTTTGTATTTTGTTTTGGGATTTTTTGCTGATTATAAAGGACAAGAATCACAACAGAATTTCAGAAAGAAAGTGATCAAATCTCCCTGACAAAAGTTGCAACTAAACAAGGATTTAGAAATTTAAAAGAAGTTACTGCAAATTAAGCAAATGCCAAAGACAGGAACCACAACAAAATACATTCCTTTTTACCATCATTACACTATTTTTACTATGTTATGCCTTCATACATAATCTTCTACCCACGTAGATCCTTGGAATTTACTTCTTCCCCACTCTTAACATTGCAACTAATGAGTAGAGGCCACTGTATAGCTACATACATCTTTGTCATAGTCTTCTCATTTTCCTGAGATACTCAGTAAGTTCTTTCATGCTAGGCATTAATTAATTTAGTTCTCAAACACTATAAATTTTACTAATGATAGATTGATGTTACACTGTTCTCTGGATCTTCTCACTACACTGTCACAGACATCCAGCAGGGGAGGGGGAGTGGAGCTGGGTAGAACAGTCCCTGCAGCAGGGAAAGCTTTGAATAAGGACAAGAACATCCAGCCAAGAGGTTGACTGCTTCTTTCTCCAAAAGTTTTTGCTGCCTTCTTAGAGAATTTAGAACATCCCTCAGTAGGTACCATACAAGCAGCAGCATAAGCACTGTCACAGGCATGACCTGTTTGCTACAGCAGTTACTGCATTCACAGTAGTTGTGAATGCTGAGGGGCTTTAATTCACGCTCCATTTGATTACTGAATGCAAATGTCGCCAAGGGGATACTTATTTCTCCCATTATATTTTAAAGGGACTAATCCAGGGCTCTCTCTTATTCAAGCAGTAATTTCATAATCCTCAAATGACCTCAGAGCTTTACAGCTTCACCTGACACAGTTTTTTCAAGTGCAATAGGACATTACACTAGCCTGTCTTCTCCTAACGTTCCATAGTGAACTTAAAGCAAGTTCTGTCAGGAAGATACAGCAATTCTGATGGCAACTCTTACAAAGATCTTGGAAATAGTTGCATCATTGTAGTCTGCGGGAAGAAAGATCTTAGTGAGTCACATGATCAATGACCAAGGGGTAAACTTCTTATTCTAATTTTTTAATATGAACATCCCTCTCATAAGGGTGACAAACTACAAGTTCTAATTTGCAAAATTAAAGTACAGATGCTATGTAAGTATATTTCTGTTAAAGTCTTCTAACATGTGTACAAAAGGTATGTTATGAAGAATGTTAGTTTTTCAAAGCTATAGAAGCCATGAATGCTGAATTTCCTACTGCTCACTCTGAAGAGCAAAGGAAGTAAAAACATAATGTATTCTGATCAGATTATATTACAGAGAATTTTTAATACAAAGACTCTTCTTGGATTGGACACAATCCACTAAGCCTCCAGAGGTAGGCTCTGTACAAATCTATCTTCTCTCATTTTCCAATGTTTGTTTCCATTTAGCTGTTCTGATCTTCTGAGTGTCAAGACTGTGGCTAAAGTCGAGCAAAGACTAAGAACTCCACACTAAGAACTTCACATTTGTCTGCACACTGGCATCACTCTCTTGATTTCAGCAGAGCTCCTGAATACTGCAATTAAACAGAAGCTGGGGTTTCTAATGAGGGTAGAGAGTTACTGGAAGTATTCTTAAGGGAGACAATCCTGAACTAGCCTGGCAAGAAGCCTTGCCTCTCCCAGCAGGAATGCAGTGAGACAAAAGGTGCTGACAGGACTTGCCTGTCATATAGCTGAAAGGAGAAACATCAATTAATTTAGTCTTATTTCAAAGATGGGTGCAAGGGAGGTATGTCATCATCTAGTGTTTTTGTTTGAAATGGAAAAAAGAGGTAGTTTTGAAAGAAAAAATATTGAAGCAGTCCAAAGAACACACTTCTGGTCAAGCTCTGAGTTTGATTCTCTTTTCAGCTTTAGAGTACTCAGGTCACAGAAGGGCTCTCCCTGCTCAAGAGAACAGTGCTTGCGGTACAATAGCACCAAGAAATAAAAGTCGTGACCGAAGGCAAGTTTTAACCACAAGGCATGTTAAAAAAGGAGAGAGTGAAGATGATGATTCCTCCACCACATTAAGATATTTAAAGACAGCTAAGCTTAAGAAATTTAAAAAGTAAATATATGCCCCATTTATGTGGCAGATACACATGAACCTACCATACGCTGTATAGAATATCAAACAGTTTAGCTGAACAAACACTTTAACTAGTAAGCATAAACTTCTATGACAAGATTTCTCATTCCAGAAATATCACATATCTTACTCAAGTAGATGATCCTGCCTTTTCCAAAAGCAGCGCTGCTTCTAGGACATTCTTAGGCTTCAGACACCCAGTGTATTAAGAATGTCAGAGTAAAATGTTGCTTTCAAGTTACAATGTTCTTGCTTAAATATATTAAGTCAGCACGAAGGGAACAGAAACAGCTAGTTTCATGTTTAATTAATAGAGAGAAGATTCTGGTTTGGGCCTTTCATTTTCACTAGAAATCTTTGATTGTAGTCAGCTGAATGCAAATTCAACGTGTCTGAGTATAATAAAGAAGGACAAGGCCCTCTGGCAGATGAAATTGCCTTAATCAAGATTCTAGTCTAGTAACAGATGCAATTATTAATATATACAATTATGCACTTTCACCAGCAAGGTTTTTAGGCAATACAAAGTTTTTACACTAAAGTAAAGACAGAGAAAATGATTTTAAAACCCACCCCAAACAAACAAACAAAACAACTTCCAGAAAACTTTGAATAATAGTAGAATAATCCATATGAACACAAGTTGCATAGAATAAGCCTTCACAGATACAGATAGAAGAAGTAATTTAAACCTCCATATACCCAGAGAAGGAGAGAGTGTGTTTACTGTCATGACTGCTTTTCCATTTTGAAATGCCTACTAGGACTGAGTAGCTTTTTGACAAAATGGGCCTTTGAATGGGCTGCCCAGGGAGGTGGTGGAGTCACAATCCTTGGAGATGTTCAAGGAAAGACTGGACATGCCACCCAGTGCTGTGATCCAGTTGATATGGGCGTGTTCAGTCATAGGTTGGCCTTGATGATCTCAGAGGTCTTTTGCAACCTAACTGATTCCGTGAAAAAGCTTCACAAAAGATTCCAATAACTTAACATGTCCCATGGCTGCACAAAGGCCACATACTTCCCTCTCTGTTACCACTAATTGTAGCTATTCTTCCATCGGTTTCATACAGGCTCTGCTTTCCATCTCTACTGCCTGTCTGGCCAGAAAACACGACAGTTCCAGGGGATCATGCTGACACAACCATCAACCAAGTCTTCCCATTAAGTTCAATCTATACTTTTCTAATTGAAGAGAAATACAGATCTATCAAGAGAATTATAAAGCGGTGGAATGGCTGCTGCACAGCAGCTGAGAGTGTGCTACCCACCTTGCGTTTACAGAAGCCAAGGTACGTAACACTTGCTAGCCCAGTTGTGTAGCCCAGTGCTTCAGACAACGTTACCTCATGATCATATATATATGTATACACACATACATGCACAAATTCTCACCTGTTCTCACATTACCAGAGGTCTTAGCTGCTGTCTGAGAAAACACTGTTACAAGTGAAATGCTTAGATCAGACAGCAAAAGACAGTGCAAGTACAAGGCACAAGAGTCTCAACTATTCAACCCATGTGTTTCTAACATAGACACCTTCTTCCACTCTTCTATCTCATGCTTACCACCACCAGACAGGTAACAATATATCAAATCTGACACCACCATGACTTCAACGGTTGCAATTCAAAACAAAAGATGCAGTGCATTTATAACATTACAGTAATAAAGTTCTGACATATCACTCACTAAAAAAATGATTGTATATTTGTTGTGAGGACCCAGAATTTTCAATGCACATAGCCCATAAAAATGGGATAAATCAGTGAGATTTTGAAATCAAAATATTACCTATCTGTTTAAAATCAGTCCATAAATATGAAAGAACTGTTCTTAAACTCCACACCTCTTCCCAGTTTCTTACTAAAAGAACTGTAATGAAGGTCTGAATTACTGACTACGTCTGGAAAACAAAACACTCATTCTTGTATGTATTTTAGTGATACATAACTTGTATAAAACCTAGTGATCTTAATCGATGTATATTAGTAACACAATTCTTGTATCACTATGAGATACTTTATGACTTGGAGTAAATTTGAGAATACTTGAATACTGCTTTTGGACCTACTGTAACAGCAACGATGGTCTTTAAAAACAAACAAAACAAATCCCACCAACACATTCAGCAAGACACTTAATCAGAACCTTCCCTGGTATTTCTCATGGCTCATCATAAGTTATTCTGAATCCTAACGCCCTGTTATCTTGACCAAAGTTCAGTTCAGCACTCAGATGGTGTTCCTCTAGAAACAGAGATAAATAGCATGTCTGCTATTTGTGAGCCTGGGAATTCTCTAGAACCACTTACTATTTTTAAACACATTCTTTAAATGGAACATACTGGCATGCTGTAATTTTTTCCCTAAAGAAAGGCAGTATCCAACACATTCTGACTGTCATGAAGTCATGTGAATTGTTTCTTTGTGACAAAGACATCATGAAATATAGCACATACATTGCTAGGTTATACATAGCTCTTGGTGAGAGTCTAGTGAGAATGACTGAACAAATCCAATATAGTGTATACTTGGGGGAAAAACTAATGAGAACTTGAACAGTGAGCTCCTGAAGAGAATTAAAAACAAACAGCATTTGTTCTTGCCTAGAGCTTCTTCATAGGTTTTTAGATAATTGAGTGATTCATAATCTATCTCCTACAGCATGAATACTCAGGTTGTAGGCCCTGCCCATTTGAAGAAGAGTCATTACACTGTAGATTAAACCTAGTAAACTTCTGGAAAAACAAACATTAAAAAAAAGAACTGCATGACTTTGTGCCGAGCTCTGCCAAAGCACAGTGACACGGGCCAATTGGCCAAAGAGAAACAGAAACAGCGGTGGCCGCTGCTGCTGCAGTCCGGTAGCAGGTAGGAGTCACCACAGGCCCAGATTCAGAACACACTTGACAGAGGGCACTCAGTACTTGGCCACAGCATCTGATATTATGCCTAACAGATCTTCCTCAATTCACGCTGCCAAGCAACATCTTCTCTGAGCTCAGCTTTCTCAGCTTTAATTCAGCTCACTCTCATCCGCATGCCAATCTCATCCAACACTCAGCAATTTTACCAACTGATCTGGCTGCACCACAGAGTGTCGTGAGGGCTGCATTCCATCTGCTTCCCAAACTTCTCACCAGCAGAGGCATACACACACTAGAAGTGGGTAGTATGAACACATAAAGATTGACGGAAGGTTTCCAGTACTCTTTGTCACCCATAATAACCAGAACAGGAAGGTAGCAGTGAGGCACTGAATTTGAGGTACTGAATTTGTATTTCACTGAGATTTGCAGCCCTACATATCTACAGAGCTCTATTTAAAGGAAAAACACCAGAAGACATTGTCTTCGCCTCTCTCAAAAGCTATCTTCTAGTTTTGGAGTCCCTTGAAATAGTTTATTACAGCCAAAAAAGAAACATAAAATTTGAACATTTCAAAATGAGTTCCTGGCATTTCCCAGCTTGGCTAAAAAGGTACCTCCTGGTCCCTGTCCCTATCCTCCAGTCCCAACTTCAGCAAATATAAATAAGAAAACATCAGTCTCAGATTACAAGTCTGTCTGACTTAAATATTTTAATCACTGCTAAACTTACACGTGTAAAACCCTGCATTCTGCTTCAAGCTTACCTGCCCATAATTTAACATTTGGTGTCATTCCTAGAGGTGATAAGATTATTTTACTTCTCAAAAGCAGTGTTGCTTGAACACTGAACAACATTTAGTGTTGTCTTGTCTCTGACTGCTATTATCTTTACTGAAACCTGACATAAAGGAGCAAATTCTGCAAATAATCCATAAATAATTTTATGATGGGATTTGAAAAAAATAGCATATTGCTGGAAGGACATAATGCCCAGATAGTGACTTAATAATATTATTTTAGACCTAAGGCTGGATGAAGTAATGCATGACTGAAACTGCATCCATAGTAGTTTTCTAGGCTTTTATGTGTCTTCAGGAGCTAATAGAATCTATCTGGTTTTATCTCTATAATGCCATTTGAACAGATGCAAACTGCAAGAAACAAAAATTTGCAGAACCAGTTGGTTAATAGCTTTATTCTATTAAGACAGAGTAGAGCTCTCATTAGCCTGCAATTGTTTTTTGTTCTGAAAGAAACGAGCAGTATAATTTGGATGTAATCACACTGGAATCATTTCAGCATTTCTCATCTCATTTTTTATCCCTATTGTACAACAGTCATTAAGGGTGTAAATGCATTAACATCTACCTTTCGCAAATCAGCAAGTAGCTCTCTCTCTCAAAACAGAGCTGTCTTTTCATAGAATCATATAGAATCATTATTATTACATCTATTCAAGAAGTGCACCCTGGCTTCAAGCATCTACTTTTAAAGATAACGGGCCTTGAGTACGATTCTAAGTGGGTTTTCTGAATCAAGAACCAAGGCTCTTAAGGAAAGCATCCACTTAAAAAAAAAAATTCCAACCAAGATCACCACACACCCGCAACAGATTTCAACGACAGAAATATCACAATATCTTCTGTAGATCCTTCAGAGGACCACTGGCCTACCCAATTTCTTTTAGAATTCAGTCTCCAAAGTATGACACTAGGAATTTTATCTCAATATCCCATTTCTGAAAAATTTGGTTGACACTTTTAAATTATACAGTGGACCAATATAAGTAGTAAGACCAGAATGCTTTGGACTCCAAAACTACACTTACACAATAAATTAATTCAGATTATTTTCTTTTCTTAGGTGTCATAATTACAAGCTAGTTTGAAGAGCATTTCAATAACTGTTTAATATTATTCTCAGTCTACTAGTTAGCAACATATCAATTATTTCCAAAAAAATCAAGCTGACGTCTTAGGACTATGTATCTAAATAAATGCACTAGCCATGCTGTATAATATTTTTCATATTTTCTTCCAATTTGACCACCTGCAAGAACAATTTCTTTTAAATGATGCACACAAAAAAACCCCACAACCAAATCATAACCAAACTTTCTGAAAGACTGCCTACATTTTATTATATGAATGGAAGGCTACATGGTTTTCTTAAATTTTAAAAACCAGCAAAGAGGAGATAAATCCGTTACCACACAAACTCACAAGTATTTTCCTTTTGTCAAAAACACACATGAACCAAAATATTATGTGTAAGTGCTAGAATGTCCAGAAGTTGTTTGCTATTGCCCTGTTCTTACTCAGGGTATTTGTATTAAACAACCATTTGCGTTCTCTTCCAGCCCATACTGCCACATTTGTAGGGATGAAAGAAGTATTCATATTTAAGCTTCACTTTCTCTTTAACACCCACAGTATTCACCAAAAAAAATTTTTTTAGAGTTCTGAGGTATCTTCTTGCCACAGTAGTTTGGAATATCAAAATACACATCCTTGATTAATAACTTAGAAACCTTCCAATCATTTCTTTTTTCTTGGACAGATCCACATGCAAAGAGTGCTGTTTAAGTTCATTGTTCATTATGTTCACTGCTGTCTCTGCCATATCCTCTCCTCTCTCTCAGACAGGAATGTTGGACAGATTAAATCACTGCAAATCCCAGAAAGGACAACTAACTCTTAACTGCCAACAGGGATTTCACTAGATTCAAACTGCAGAGATCTGCAGTCTGTTTCATCAAATATTCAGTAAAGCAAATCTTCCAAAGGCCTTACCTGCAGCTCTTCCATTTATTTTTTTTTTTTTTTTTTTTACTCATGGGTATCTGTCTTTCAAAGCTCTGCCAGTTTGGGGGTTTTTTGCTACATTTTCTTGTTGGACATTTAAGAAAGAAATTCATCTGTGGCCAAAATGTCTCACTTCTTTTCATGTTCAATGCCTGAAAAATGGCAAAAAAAATAAAACAGTTCTATTGCATATCAAGTTCTGTACTTCAGTTTTGTCAAAGCACTACTGGAACTTAAATGGCAAGTGAAGATTTAATAAAAAAATAATAAAGTTATTTATCCGATTTTAAAATATAGTTTAAGCAGGAGGCTGGATGTATGACATAAGAACATGCTAGTACAGCCTTTCTTAATACCTTGAATAGTGGAATTAATTCTTCCAGGTAATTATGTCAGTCCACAGTTATCTTGACACAAGCCTCTGATGAAATTCTCATATGAACACATGCTCACATGAGAACATCATATGTTTATGCATAGTGGATGGATTCATCAATCCAAAGATATTCTTATATTAGTTTGTGTGTACAGTGTATAATGCTATTTCAGAGGTAAATTTCAGAATATTATTCACACTATTGGAAATGTATTCATATGATATCAGAAGGCTCCCTATAAATAGATCATGTAAAGTCTTCATGTCCAGTGCTAAAGTCTACAGAAACAGTATTTCACAAGTATATACAAAACAATGTTTTTATTCAATTCATTGTGGAGACGTGGCAGATCTTAGAATGACTGATATTAATTCTAGGCTTCATTCCCATTTTTTCAAGTCTATTCATGTTCCTGCTATTTACTCTCCAGTGGCATGCAATTTTTGACTAATAAACTCCAAAAACTAATACAATGCAATGGGTGAGAAATGTTTTTAAAGAAGTAAATTACTAGATTCAGGATTGACTTTCACATCACTATGATAATAAATATTTTAACCCATCCCCAAAATAACAGTATCACCTAATAAATCCTGATATTTTGACATTTTGCAGATTTAAAAGCTGTGCCTACACTCAGCTACACCTTCCAATTGATTTTATGAACAAGTGAAGTTTTGCTCATTTCTGTGAGTTAGATTCTCATGTGAAGTCCTCATTTGGATACTGATTTCATTCCATCTTGCTGCACAGATCTGGAAAATATGTGGGAGAACTTGGGATGAAAACTTTATGTCCTTCAGGTGAAGTAGAATGCAGGCAAGTAACATACCAGAATACAATGGCTGCTTCGATTTCCCTCTCAGCACCCACTGTGATATACATCTGTGCTTCTGCTGTCAATACACATTCATTATATGCTATATATTTCCTCTATAGTACTGAAAGCAGCAGCATTTCTCTTCCTTCCTTCTCTAAAACAGAGGAAATCAATACAAGCAAATAAAGAAGTTAATCAGGTCTTGTAAGGAATATTATCCTTCAGAATTTTCACCAGTGAAGAATTTCATTAGTTTGCCACAAGGCCTAGAAAATTAACTATGGAAAGGAAAAGGTATCATATGATAATTATCAGTGAACAGGGTCCTGACAAAACCACGTATCAGAGAGAAAATGGATACATGGCAAGATGGCTGGAGGAAAATCTACTCATGTTTCTACATCAAACCCAAAATGATTGTAAGTAAAATCATTTCAAAGGTCCACAGATACCAGTTATGTCAGCTTTCCCACTCTAACAAACTTTGAAAATTTTTTCATTTTGGCAAAAAAATTATTCCTAAGGAAAAATGTAACTCTTTCTACCGTGAAAATCTCAGAATCATTTGTTAAAAGCAGTAGACATTTAACATCCAGTTTATTGTTCAAAGTTTGTAACCATTTTTGGATGCAACGATAAAGAATGCTGAGCAAGTTTCTTTGTTTAGAATTAAATCTCTTGAAAAAACTCATAAGTCCAAACCAAATTTATTTTGTTGAAATCAGTATCCAGGGAACACAAAAAACAGTAATAATGAGAAGTCTGTCTTATTGTATAAGTGGTATGTTCTCTACTTAATCATTTTAAACCTGAAAATGTAGCATTGTCTAGGAAAAACATACTAGAGCAACTATTTCCTACGTTCCTGAAAAATTTCTGGTGGGGATTGTATCTGAACTAATAATAATCCTAACCATCCTTAGATAGTAGAATTCAAATCCTAGCTTAATGAAATAAAACACACTATTACCTACTTGTTTTTCACTTGAGCAGCACAGAAATCAAGTGACGCAAAAGCCATCTGAAAACTGAATCCAGAAAAACAACACCAGCTTGTTTAAGTGCCCAGCCTCACAAGAAGCCCTGCAGATCTTTCCACTGCAGACAGCAGCACCAGCTTCTCCCCTCCAGTCCTCTCTTGCAGCCTGGGTGCCAGCTGGACTCGAACACAGGACAGAAACAGGTGGTAAATAAAGGGACTTGCTACCTTTACAGGAGGATGAGTTAGTGTCTAGCAACTGACAGTGCTAAAGAACAGATAGAGAGTTTGGAATCTAGTTCGCTCCATAAACCCCTATCACACTTCACAGAAAGGAAGCTTTGCTTTTACAATTCCTTCAGGGTTGACCAGAAAAAGAACAACACAAACACCATCTGAAAAAGTGAAATAGCAATTAATTCAAAAGCTACTTAATTTAGAGAGGTGTTCTCCCATTATTTATTGGATAAAGAAACCTACCACAGCTATCCATCTAATAAATCATTTGACTGGTTTTAACTGTCCTTACTCTGTGGCAAACTGTTTTTCTAGTTCTGCTTTATTATTATATCCTCCTTACTTCTAATATCTTTAATACATTTAATTCTGTCTAAAATGTGAATTGCATGCTCTAAGGATCAATAATTAGGCTTTTTTTTTTTTCATTTCTTTTAAATGAATCACCTAGCACAAAGGGGGCCCACTCTTTCAGTGAGGTTCCCAGTAGTTACCATATTAGAGAAAGCAATTTTCTCTACATTCCAGATGGCAGGTATCCCAATGACAGCCAGAGTCCTTTTAACCAGCACACTAGGGTGAATGTAATGATTCTCTTGGGAAGCATTTCCTGTAAAATGCTGAGAAGTTGGCAGATGGGACAGAAGATTTTAAGACTAACTTTTTTACATGAGTCAATTTGGACAAATTAGAGATGCTATGAAAGCAAGCTCTCTGGAGGCAGAGAATTTCTGAAGACCTCTTCCAAGAGACAGTAAAGTAGCCAGGAGTTTGTGGGGGGGAAAAAAAAAAAAAAAAGAGAAATAAAAATTGAATCCATAAATCTCCTAGTTTGCCATGGGATTTTTCTTCCTCACCTGGTACTGTTTTGGGGTAAATAGAACAAGAGTTTTTTAATTTGAGAGTTTTGTCTTAATCACCTAGGAGGAAGACCTAAGCTAATTGTATAGAAAGGATCCCCTAAGACTCACTGTTTAACCTATCAATCTCTCATTGAGCATAAATGTTGCTACAATACACAACAGTACTTGCCTACACTAAAATGTCTGAAATAGAAACAGAGAAAACTGTTCTCAAAAACACCTATTTCTTAGGCAGTCATCTAAAAAAAAAAAAAGATACACCATGGAACTAAGAGCTAAAGTCTTCTATTCCATCCCATTTACTCAGCTTCCCCTTACATGAACCTGGTCTACATGCTCCTGAAGATAAAGACTGTTAGAAGAGACAGTGCAGAGGATCCCTGCCCAAAGGCTTGAAGAGTTCACCTAATGTTTCCATTTTTCCACACCTAAAATCTCACTTGGCATATATTATGGATATGAATCCATCTCTCAAGGTCTGTTGCTCCATAAATCAGTACATGTACTGACTCTTATGTTGTTTATTTAGTTTTTCGTCCAAATCTGTGTTAGAAATAAAATTGGTATTTTTATTTATTATGTTAGTAATGCTAGACAGTAACAAAATGCTTCAAAATGTTCAGTTTATTCATCTATTGTACCATTTCTTAGAAAACCTTAGAGTAAAGTCTGCCTTTGAAAATGGCATAGGGTTTGCATATTAATTTGCAGCAAATGTTTAACTTGCTTTAGTTAGTAGAAAACCCACCACAATTAAAAAATGCAAAAAAGTTTATTTTCTCTGACACAACATAGGTATAACCTATTGGAACTTTCACTTTCTGTGAGGGCTGTTAGTCTAACTGCTGGATCCATACCTGGTAATACTAGAAAATAATGGACAACTTAGTCCATGGTTTTCTAATAGCAGGAATGGGAAATACAATGCACACTTTCATATACCAGATGTAAAGAAGTGTAGCTACTTGCATAAAAAGAGATACAAATCTTGAATCTCTGTTATCTTGCACCCTGTAATATGTAATTTACACTTGTGCAAAATAAGCAGAAAAGCTTACGCTGCACTTATTCTACGCTTACTTTCTGCTATGCTAATGCCTCCAGCAAGGTGAAAGGGAACGAAAGAAATGTTAACAAGTCAATCTTACATTGCCAAATGTACATGGAGATGCAATTCCTGTAAAAGTCTTTACTTCTCAGAGTTAAATGAAGGTACTGTACATTGTACATTTCACCCGATGGTAAAGAAAATTATGTAGAAACTGCCTTCGATTGAAAACACAACTTAAAAAGGCATGAAGAAGAAGATTGCAGATAAGGCAGCTAGAAGGAAAACACCAGACCAATGCACTAGCACTGAATTAACTGAAGAGAAAGGAAAAAGAGCTTCTAATCTTATTCAGGAAGCACAGACTTCTCAGAGAGCCAAGCTGTGCATAATAGCTGTATAACTGCTCCAATGGACCACTCTATATGTGTACAATTACCATAGCATTAGACAATTCCGTCTGGATTTTCTGCAATTAGTATCACTGCATCCTTTGTCTCATACAGATATGAACTACAAAGTAGTTGTTAATTAATTTTATGAGCAAATATCTTTTTCCCCCCACAGAATGAAGCCTTGTAAGAGAGCAGAGTGAAAGATGTTCAATAGATTGTTTTGTCTCTGGTGTTCAGTACATGCCCCAATGTCTTGCCATCCTTATTGCACACCACTTCTTTCCATCCATCAGCATATTTCATATCTCATATTCATGCCCTGCCAGCACTCCTGCACCTCACAGCTTCACAAGCACTGCCGAATACCATGCAGAAGACCTCCAAGGTAAAATGTCATTGCCTTAATTTGCAAACACAGAAAACCAACTGAAGGTAGAAAGGACCAACTAATTTTGAGTGTCTAACATGCACTGCCTGGGAGCTTTTGGAATACTTACAATTAAATAACAATTTACATGTTCCAAACACATCCCATACTGGATTCTGTTGCACTTGTGAGCACTCAGCCCTCCTCCAAATCAGGTCCAGGTATTTCACATCGCATAATCAAGAAAACACAACCATCTATGAAAGTTGGTCCAATAGTGCTCAGCATTACACAGAAGGGGTGGAAGAGCAGCAGCTCTAGTTACCAAACCCTGATGGTGCACAGTTTTGAAATTCCCAATATTCAGGCCAGGCCTCCACTCAGAGCAAACAGTCAAGCTCTTGGACATTATAGAGACAGCTAGGATTTAAGATGTAAGACACACTCTGGTATGATTTGAATTTGAAAAGCAAATAATAAATTCTAAAGTTCCAAGTTGAAAAGACTTAATCTAAATTTTTGGATTTGAGGAAAAAGGCTAGCAATAAGTTTAACTTACTAAGTCGGCTGTGAGTTGGTCTGATGGCAAGGCAAACCCTTGGGTTTTGTTTATGCAAAAGCAAAATATGCTTATATAAATGTAGGTCCTGCTACCAGGGATGTGAAGTTCAAATTATAAATCTACTATGCATTTTCATCCTAAGTAGGGGAAGAGGAGAATAAAAAAGGCAATACAAATTTTTGCACACACTTACATGATTTTTAAAATAATCTGATTATTAATCAACCTCTTCTGACACTGACAGAAGGACTTAAAAGAAAATTTTTAAGAGCTTCCAGGCAAGCTTCACAGACATGCCAAGTTTATCAATGTCCCTGTTCATGCACTCACTGATGGGTTTAAAACTGAAAAAAAATCACAATTTTGTGCAGGATGAGAACATTGGATTTTTCTTGTTTGCACTGTGGATTTGGGACAGCTGAGGGCTGACAAATAGAAATATACAGCTTTGGAAATTGTGGGTTTTAAGGCAGAGAGAACTAAAATCAATATCGCTGGTCTTGAATTTTTTGGTGTCTGAGCAAACAGAGCATGCTCAACTACTACAGAGGCCAGGTTCAGACAACACAGTCTAAATGTTGCTATTCTTCCCACAGAGGTCGCAACGGAAAATGTCAATAAACTTTCCAAACAGATTCAGGGGCCTGAAACTGAATATTTGAAAATCTTTCTCTTCAATAATAGGTTAGACTTGAAGTCAAAATGAGGACAGACAATTAAAAGAAAAGTGCTCATCTGACAGCCTTCAATGATGGTTGATCAGGAATTAATTAAAATTTTTTCATTTTATTATTCTTCATTTCTTAGAGCCAGGTATCAATAGGACAAAGCCTAATAAACACCTAGCACCTAGTTAAATGGATAATGGTTTTCATTATGAAAAGAAGAAGAAATCTCTCAAAGCGCCACTGAAGCCCTCAGTGGCACCCATGCTAATTTATGCAGAGTACTTCAGGGAAATTTGGTAGACCTAAGAATAAGTCAAATTTCAGAATCAAATCTGAACAGCATCAGCTCAAGCTGCAGTATATGTCTCCTCTGTTCTTGTCATTGGGGGACTCAACACTGGAAATTCCAGTCTCAGAACAGGGTATATTTCAACATCATACCCCACAATAATGCCTGGAACCAAGGCAAAGACAGCCCAAGGCTTGGAAATTAATCTCGGCATTCCTGGTTTAATATTTGTTGACAGGAGGGAAAAAAACACCATCCTCATTTATGTCAGCACCTGACCTGGACAAACCATAATAGAGCTAACTGCATTGGAAACAAAGACCTGAAGCCAGAAGCCTGATTTTTATCCAGCCTGGGTGGGAAGCCACACCAAGCATATCCTTTGCTGAAACACACTGCAAAGAATGCTAAACAGCACCGGCTTGTCACTTAAGCAAACAAAAGCTCTTTCCAATGAAGACACACGTCTTTGTCTCCCCAGAGAGCGGAAGCACATGCCATAGGACATTTGAGTTTAACCTAGAAGAGCAGCCTTAGTACAACACTTGATAACATGGGCAGCAAAGAGAGAAATAACTTCAGGCATGGTGAAGACTCAGCATCATGAGATACAGCAAAGGGGTGCTCTGATAACGTTAACATTTTGTAAAATTTGAAGTAGCTTATGAATATACTAATGGTTTTAAGATATAAGAGTCTAACAATTTCTCTTAGACTCTCTTAGAATTGTCTTAGAATTTCTCTGCTTCAATCTCTTTTGGAGGGTTTCACAAAATTTGAATCACTGCATTACTGATCCTGTCTATGACTACAGAATGCTGTTGGCACTTTGACCTCAAGCTATACTATGTGCCCTGATCACAAGAGAAAATGAAAGAAATTGAAAAATTAAAGATAAACTAAGCACAGTACAAGTACAAAGATGACCATGGCAAAGGGTACAATTTTTGAAAAGGTGTCTTTACATTACTGTGATTTCAACCCACTTATGCAGCCCTAGCCTGGCTTAATTCACTAATAAAATCTTGAAGACTATATTGATGTATATATTTTGAATCTCAACAGCTTCACACGTGCATATGCATGCATCTTAAGTTAGTACATAATGGCAAATTGCAGATGTACCCAGCCCCCATACACACTATACACTTTTTTCCCAACTGACACAAGCCAGAAGTACTCATGCATATCTGGGAACTTCACACGGAGGTGAACCATGTGAGATCACCATTATGTAAGCAACAGCAGAAAACAATCTCCAATGTGAATGAATTTATTAAATCATTCATGTAATAAAAGTGTTAAGGCTTAATAAGTCTAAATATACAGTGCAAGACCAACTCTTATAAGCTCATTCTCTTTCTATCTGTGCACCAAAAAATTGAAAATTGAACGAGTTTCCAGCCTTCCTGTGCTTCCCTCTGTTAACAGGCACTGCTGGGGAACATTCGGCATGTCACCACCACATTGCCTTCAGGCTTGCTTGTGACATTAAAAATCAAAATCAATACCACAGGCTTTAACAGGAATTGATTGATTGTTGCAGAGATCTGTAGGACAAATAATTAAATAAAATTTATTTACTCACACAACTAAAAAAAAAAAAAAAAAAAAAAACTCTACCTTTTTTTTTTTTTTTACTATGCTACATAACCTGAACTGAATGTGTTGGCACATTCTGACACCTGCAGAAATACTGATGCACCCTACTCTTGAAAGATGATATGACTTTAGGATAAAAACCACATTACACATTTCTTCTGACATACATAAATGATAACTCACTTATTCTAGGTAAACAGAAAATGTAAACAACCTGAGAGATATAAACCAGTAAAGAAAAGAAACACAGCATTATCCCATTTACTTGTCAGTAACTGAATATCTAAAAAAATTAAAATAATACATCAGTGATCCTTATTTGAGAAAAAAAATTATAACAGCAATTAAATGAGAAATAAATCAGTGCATTATGTGAGGAAACTGAAAAGTTAAAATAAACCATTACTGTATTGTATAAGAAAACTGAAAAGTTAGTTGGCACAATAAAGAAATTACAGGGAGAAAAACAGTAAATGCCCCAAACCATGATTTATACCTGGATCAAAACTAGAGATTGATCCAAAGGACAAACTACCTCTACTACAAAATCTTGAGGTAGAAAAAATTTACTGAAAGCAGCTGAGATATAGATACAATAAAGGATATGGGAAATGATTGTGTCTATTTGAATATAATTTATGGTGTAGCCGCTGCATAGAAAAAACAGCTCCACACAGAAATAAAACTAAACCTGAGAAAGGTATAAATGAGACTGCTGTCATATCTCACAGAAAGACTGCAAGCATCTATACAGTTGTAGGTTATAAATGCTTTCTAAATTTGTCTTTTGGTAATTAGACATCACTAGAGGACAAATTAAGGGTAAGAAGTCATAGGAAAAGAAAGCATGGTTTTTAACTGTGAGGGTAAATAGCTGCAGGAATATATTGTCAAAGGAAATTACTAGTTCATAACAGAATATTAGCTGCTTAGAGGTTTGGGCTTTGCTTTCAAAGAGATGTGACTTAGCTTAGCTGTTTCTCCAGTGGACTTAAGAGTAGTCACTGAATATTCAACCTTAGATACAGAAGATGACATCACAGAAGAGTGAAATCACTGGTTAAAACTTTGATTTGTGCTAAGATGGGAAGCGAGACCAAAGAGCAAAAGCAGGCTCTGCAAGCCCCAACAGCCACAGCTAAACCTATGATGTGTCGCAATTCAAAGACTGGTGCTATGACACTCTCAGAAAGAATGAAAAATAAGCTCAAGAGACAATATAGGCAGTTTAGGAAGTGCAGAAATGGCAAACTATGTCTACCATAATCACTCTTAGACAGATCACACATATTCAGGACTTGACTTTAAAAAATGGTAGCTACAGCTGCCAGTAAAAATTAGTGAGAGCCTTCAGTGTCAGGCAGTTCTGAGATACCGCCATCTCAGAGAAGATAACACAGCAAAAGCCTCAGTGTCAAACTGTTTCTGTCCAAGGTACAAAATGCAAGTCTCACAGGCTTCTGGTTGAGCAATCCAGGGATACTTAGACCAGTTCAGAGCAGTATGTCAAAATCTGTCTATTACATTGCCCCAGGATGTTGTGGTTTAGCAATGGTTCTCCCCAGTTCAGTGCTCCCACCAAAACTGTTCAAGCCACACTGCCTCTTTCTCTCGCTTTCCCACTTTCCCCTCCCTCTCACCCCTTCGGTGGAATGGAGAGGAGAACTGGAGGCACATAAGGCAAAGATTACAGGTTAAGATAAGAACAATTTACTGGAAACAGCAATGAGATAAGAAAACAAAAAGAAACAGCAAAAATGCTGATGACAGAGGGTATGAGAAAGAACCAATTCACAGAGAAATCTCCTGACAATAGACAAATAGTGGATTTTTTGGCTCCCTACCCCACCACACTTATTCCCCAGACCAGAACCCTTTCCCCCCACCCCGGCAATGATGTGAGGTGGTATAGAACAACCTCTGGGTCCTAGCCATGCCCTCTCCTGGCTACTGCAAAAGTTAACCCTGTCCTGGCCAGAACCAGGACACAGTATGAAGTAAAACTGAACTGTACTGAATAGCATGAGCCTAAACAGATCAGGAAAACAGATAATTAAAGACTAAGTTTTTACAGAATAGCGACCGACCTCCATTCCTTCATGCAACATTCTTCCCATGAGTTCAATATAGGCAAGAGAATACCTCTTATGCAAGGAGGACTGCAAGGGAATACAGGGAGGTGTTTCCACAAAACAAACCAGTGGGCAAGTATACCAGCAGCAGCAAGAAGCAAAAAAGCCAAAAGAGGATTTGTAGGGAAACAGACAGTGACTGCGTTTGTTACAATTTATTTCTGTTTGTTCACCCCAACACGTGAACTACATTATTTACTTTACAAACAAGCCGTGGGAACGGTTTCACATGGGATACTGTATTTTTTCTTTATTATTAAAAGCTACTTCCTCTAAATCACCCCTGCTCAGTAGTCACTTTGTCCCTGATCAAATGACACAGCTCATTGTTTTCCACAGAAGCAGCAGCAGTTTAGTGCTGAACTCATGCCTGTCCTCCTGAAAACTTGCCAAACATTTAAATACTGCAGATGCCATTTGGGAATGAAGTATTTATTTCTTATCAATAGTTACTGTTTAAATGAAGCAGTAATGTAAATGCATCATTCTACCTATTAGCCTAAGGATGTGAGAAGTAAATCTAGTGGGGAGGAGGGGAGTACTTATGATCCCTTAGGGACATATGCCTCCCATCTACAAAAATACACAGCCCAGTGGGTTAAAGAAAAAAGGAAACAAGTTGGAAGCCTCTCATAATAATTCTCTGTTTCAAAACAAGAAGTTTGGTTTTAAAAACCTAAGCTGAAATGACAACACCCTCAAAGCCAACATTGAAGACTTTTCTGCTCTTATATCTTAGTAATTAAAAATAATGTGCACTTTTTCTTGCCCCTCAATTACAATGAAATAAGTTCTTTCCAGTAAATATTGCTTTTGAAAATGGAACGGAGGTGCTCTGAAAAATCTTAAATCTTATATAAGAAAAAGGAACTATTGCCAAACTTTAAAAACATGACTTTCTTAAAATCGTAACTAAATGGAAAACTTAAAGTTAACAATTTTTCCACCTGAAATTAACAGTATTCTTAGCCAACCTTGAGTTTTTCAGTTTTCATTCCTCAGGGTCTCCAAGCATCAAGGGTCATCACTGAAAGGTAAGAATTAGTGTCAGAACTTCAGAAGCCCAGAGGTGCTCACCACTCTGCTACCATCCTCATACTTACAGACACTCCCATCTGCAATGCACAGCTAACACCACAAGCAGCTGGATTTTTTCTCTCTTCCCTAAATCTTTACTGTGGGACTTGCTAACCATGTCTGCTGCCCAGATGGAAAAGGAGCAATAGCAGGTGCCACATCATTTTCTTTAGTACCTGAGGACATTGTCTTCATCTCACTGTCTTTCTAAGCTTGTACTGGGAGCTTCAAGAGCCTTAATTTGAATATTTGACTGGGAGGAAGTTCTCATCACAATTAAATTTAAGCATATGGAACAGCAATAACTATTAATGTTTAGTTTGAATGGAATTCCTATTTCATACTGTTGTTAAATTCAAGACAGCAGCCCACTTTGAATATTAATCAATTCAACAATCTTTCAGAGTTCCTTTTAAATCAAAAATCCACTTCACAGTTCAACTGACTCTTTACAATAAAAGTCAAATTAAAAATACCTATACTGCTGTTTGGGTTTTGCCTGGTTGCTTTTTTAAACAAACTGCACTTGATAAAAAATTGGTTTACACCTCTAAGATTTACTTTGAGCACTGGCACCTTCTAGCACTCAAAGACAATACGTAATTGGTAAGCATCATTACTGCAAAACTGTACAGGATGCATAAGAGACTTTACTTTGCCTTTTTACCTTAACAATAAAGCATTTAGACTGTTAAGTTTGTCCTCCACCCTAAAGGGTGAGCCGTTTAGCTGTGGCATGTTACAGATTGCCTGTCCCCTCACAGCACTGCATAATCCACCGCCTGTTCCCTATTTGCTCTGCTCACCTACACATGCATGAAGGTCAGGGTTTGAATCCCTTCTCATCCTGCCAGTCCTCACAATACAGGCATACCAGGGGGATAATAAGGGATGGATCTCTTTTCCTGTGCTGCAAAACAGGCAGCCCGTGCAACCATGGAAGATTACACTTTGTTTCTCTCTCTGGCTACAGCGTTGCCCATGACTATCTGACCACAGCTGCTGTTGACTTCTTTTTTGCTGTCCGGCCAAAAAAAGCTGCACATCTCAACTTCAGGTTTCTTAAGCTCCAATTCAACCACATCTGTCTCAAATACATGACAGCAGCAACATTTCAAAAGGACAAATGAGAGGGTCAGCCACTAGAGCCCCAAGAAAATATATTGGTGCTTAGTCCATACCATTTCACTTGAGGCACTCTGATCTTCACCTCCCACCGTGTCACAGCAGACTGGATTTCTCTGCCCAAGCAGCATCACCCAGCTGAGCAGAGCCACCACGACCCTCTCTGTGCACTCCCAGCAACGCTTCTGTGGGCTTTCCAACACTGAGCCCAGCCACATAAGCCCCATTTCAGGACACAGAGACAAAAGTGTGTAGCACTGCATCCACGAGGAAGAAGATTTCAGCACAGCAATGACAACACAGTAAGCAAGTAGCAATGATCTCCCTTCAGGTGAAAATCATAAGCATGTTTGACAATATTGCTAATTCCCCAGACACCTTTCCCAATAGCCACAGATGGAGACAAACAGGCTGCTGCTGCTACAAAGGGTCAGGAAGCCCCCAGAATGCAGGCTACAGACAGACACAACTGCTAGGACCCTTGACTATAAAAAGTCAGAAAATCTGCAATTGCAAATCCTTCCACAAACATACAAATTAAGAACTACAAAAAAGGAAAAGCAGATGGGGAATGTGAGATTATAGAAAAAAAACACAGAGAACCCCGGCTACTACTAAAAGAAACCCCATAGATTTTTCAACAGTTCATTCTATTGCAAGACTGAGCAACAGATATAAAAAGTACTGAACCTTTTGCATAAGCCTACAAAAAAAATTACAATCACTGCAAATGCATGTAGTAGTATTTTCAGTTATGATTCACTGCCCCTTCTAGTACCAGAACTAGGGTTTATCAATTAAAAGTTGCACACAGTGGCTTCAAAAAAAATGCAACGTTTCCCCACTCAACATCCACTGCAGCTGAGAAACTCAATTTGCTACCGAATTCAGTGTCACCAAGCCTGAGACTAATTCCTCCAAGACACAAATTGCTACAGGCTGACAGCACACAACAGAAAGAGGGAAAGCATGTTCTTGTCCTCTTCCTTTTCTGTTATTGACCGCTACTAGAGATAAAATACTGAACTAAATGTACCCCTTGACCTTCAGTTATTCCTTCAGTTATTTTTAAGTTGTTACATAATCTGTAGTAAATACAGCACAAAAAAGCACTGCTATTAAGGATAAAAGCAGTCTAGCCTGTTTCTCTGGGAGCACTGATGTAGAATACAAATGATACACAGATTTTTGAAACACAATGTGTTAGCAAGAGTTAAGAGTTTTAGAATAGCCTCTCTTTTCAGATAGCAATGTCTACTTTCGACTGGAATTTGTATTTCCTGAGTAAGGTAAACTTCTGGCATTAAATCACAAGTTCAGTCTTGCATAATTTCTTTTAATTATTCCTTTTAAGGCATCATTTTTGTATTTTAAGACTACAGAAGGGATCTTCAAAAAAGAAAACTAAAAAAAACCCCACAAAAATATAAACCAGTAACTGGATACAGTTTTTATTATTATTTTTATAGCGTCTTTCCATCACCTGATGTGAACTAAATACTTTGGCAATTTTATGTAAGGCATGTTAACTCTGAGTCATCTGCAACTATGCTCTTGCATACTAAATAAGCTGAAAACAGTTGGTACTGCATGCTGAGTGACATCCCTGTTTTGCTTAAATCTTTAGACTCCATCTTCATATGGTATATCTGTTCATTTTAGAAACAATGTATTACAGGTTGTTCATCTTTGCTTCTGTTCACCTTTTTTATTCACTAATACAGATTTGCATTCCAGTTTCAGGTGAGTCATTAAATCCAGTGAAAATGCCAGCCTTGGTTCTCTCTGGGACTTAACGGCAGCAATAAAATCATCTTTTGTTCTTCTTACAACCTAGTAATACCTTGAGAAGAGATCTGTGTAGTAAGTTGACTAGGAAAACAAAGACAGAAGATTTGGCTAGAAAATCTTCCTTGAACTGTACTGAAACACAACCTGAAAATCTTGAGCTATGCAAAGCTTACTAAAGGCAGTTTCCACAAATAAAAAAAATCTATTGCGTTAAACCACTGAACATTTTCCTTACTCAAATTTTTAGCTACAAATTCATTGCTTTCCAGAACACAAAACCCAAAACCTGTAAGATCTTATTAATTCATTGTTCTTTCATTGTTTTGTGTGTACTAACAAATCATGGTATCTAACAAACAAATAAAAAAGCCCAAAAACCAAACTGAGTTATTCCTGTTCTCACAGAATAGACAGCATGACCAGATTTTAAGAATTAATTACCCTTCCTCTAAATATTTCATCCAGAATTTTCTACAATAACGATAATATACTGAAATTCAGGGAGGGAACTGATAGCTAACTACAATTCAGGATTTTAGAGTCCAAATTAAAAGTGTAATTTATGCTAGCATTAAGGACCTTTCTTTCTCATTGCACATGTCTTCATGACTAAGGATGGTCATCCTACATCCAAATGCAAATTGCAGTGTGCTGTGATTTCTCATCCAGAAGGTATCTTGTATTGACATAATACAGCAGCAAGGAAATAACATTTAAATAAGCCAACTTTTAAGTACAATTAAAAGCCACACTGACTACCTCTAGTATTGGTACATATGCAACACAGGATGGCAAAACAATTCTATGTACATGAAACACAACACATTTTGCAGGTGCACGGAAGAAACATAAGAGTTAAAAATTACCTCCAAAGCCATCTCCTTGGAAACATTCTCTAAGAATTCCTACATTTATTCTGTTCTAATTACAATTTCTTTTTAGGCACTTCAGGAAATTCCAACTTTTTTAATCAGGGCAGACAAAAAAAATCCCCCCCATCTTGTTAGCCTACCTTCCTTCTTCTAACAGATATATGGAATCAAAAGAAATAACTTCTGGCATGTACATTCATAGAGACATTACAGATGCCAAACTTTCTTTCAGGTTTTACAGTACATGAATGGAGCAGACAACGCTTATCCATTAATACTTGAAACTTGGGACAGTTCAATGAACAAATTTGTTGCTGTTTCTGCTCATTTAAAACAAAAAATTCTACCCAAATATTATTTTATATGAGGATGTGTATGCTCCCACACCCCTCAGTACAAAAGGGCTCAACACTTTCAGGTCTCTAGGATGCATGTTTTATAGTTATTATTTGGCTATGCAGTTTTTCAGAATAATTGCCACATCCCACTTTCATCTTTTCCTTTAAGAATAGCTTCTCAAAAAGAACTTCTTCCCAGTCTTTTTATTCTGATATGCCATGAGCACAGAAATCGTGACACATTCTACTTTAAATTAAATATTACCATTAAAGACCAGGCACTATTTCAAACCAATCAGGCAACCACAATTTAGAACTTTCAATTCAATTACTACAATGTATCTGTTTTCCAACTATGCTATTATTAGCAGTATTATACATTTTGTACAAAGACATCTTCATGTTTCTGATAACCACTGAGTAAGTTGCAAATAAATTCACCTTTTTTTGTTCAGTCTTCTGTCCATTAGGCCGTGAATCTCTGCACTGACTTCCAGTATCCTCCCACATAATGTCTGTATTGTGTGTCCTCATCTTCAAAGGCACAGCCCTCCAATTCTCCATATTTGAATTCACCATTAATCCAGAGGAGCTCGGAATGAACCCCAAGATACCCTCTGTGCTCCTGGGCCCACTACTTCATTTCCCTGTCCCTTCGTCTCATCTCAGCATTCCCCTGCTCTTTCAGACAGGAATTGTGACACACTGAGCATTTGTACAGTAGCACAGTGGCACCCTTGCCTCAGCTGAGCCCTCCAGGCACTACAAAATACAATCAATAACAGTAATTAATTTTGTCCCTTGTTTCCTCTTTTATCCAACTGCTGTGGTCTTTCTTCTGACAACTGAATCTACATTGTAGCTCCTCAGGTTTTGTCTCACTAAGAGAGACATCTATTGTTCTCTCCTTAGACCTAGACCCAGTTCTTTAAGAAAAACACACCAGTTGGTTCTCTTTGTTCAAATTCTATCCCAAATTCATTTCCTTCAGGTATACTTTCATTACTAATTTAAGGCACCATATGCTACTTCAAACTTAAAGGTTAAACAAGTAAGAGACAAATACAAGAAGTGTTTCAGAATTAAAATACCAATGTAATACGGAAATTTTTTTTTCCATATGTATATATTTTCTCTTATCAAATTAATGGCTGACAAGAAGCTCCAATCTGTACCCAGGGCAGCAGATCCTGCAGTATAAACTGGGCCTTCTGACAATGTTTTAAATTATTTCAAGATTCCTATTGACATTAAACACTGGAAAATGCTCAGAAAAAACATTCATGTACTTTCATCCATACTCATACACACATACACACCCACACAAGCAGCCAAGAGTCCAACAAAGCCAGAGCTCTTTTGGCAAGACAAACCTCAAATCAAAATTAGTGTTTTGTTCTAGCACCACTCATCAACCATTTCTTTGTATCAGTCTGTTAAATACTGAACACCTACTGCTAGACAGAAAATGCAAGTCTTTTCTATGTAACCATCTCTAACATGACTATTTAAGAGCTCTCGTTATGGAGCAGAGACATGAATGTGGAGAAATCACAAGGAACTGGCACCATTTTAAGTGACTACCAACACACTTTGAGCAAAACCAAGTCAAATTTGGGTTAAACCAGAAGCAGGTCATCTGCACTAGCAAATCACATCACTACTACTTGCTTGCTGTCACCAAGGCAGCACCGCCCAAGAAACATTAAAACATCTTATCAAGATGTGCATGTTTTAGTATCATGTCTAGCACTGAAACAGAGCCAAACACAGCCAGATTTGTTACAGCTTGTCTGACAGTTTAGGGACCCCATCCTCACCCAGGAAACACTGACAGGAGAATTGCTTCAGTTTAGAGACCCAAACGTGGAACTCCCCTATTTCAGGTTAAAAGTCAGATTGTGACAACTCGTGACCTGGACTTAAACCATTCAAACAGTGGAGGAAAAATCCAGATTTGCAAATGCAAACAGATGCAATATATCTGTGCAACTATCTAAAGACTCCAAATATTTCTCTGCAAAAGACTCTTCAACATTTATTTCTCTCAAATCAAAGCTGACTTAAACATTTTAAATTTTGTATCTTCTCATTAAGAGATTTGCAGAAATAATAATTCTCCTTGTTCATTGTAGCCATCAGATTTAATTGTGCCTTTTAATTCCCCTGATAGTGATTAAGTATTTCACATACATATTTTGCATTTTATACAATACAAACTAAGTGTTCTTTCATGTAATCTTTTTCTTCTCATACCAAAGTCTCTTCTGAGGTTGCATATATAGCAGTTAGGTATGGTTCTTAAAAAAATGTAGGTAGCTTCCTAATGAGAAATACTCATTTTTTTATTGCTTTCTCATGCTGTTTCTGGAAAATAAAGAAAAGCCATGTGTCAAAAGGTCTTGTAACTCACTCTGATGTCCAGAGTTGGAATAGGGTAGATTTGGACTGACAATCAGAATTCTGACCATTTAAGAGTACTCTAATCACTGATCATTTCAATTCTGAATGTGAACGACTTTTCTTAATTAAGTTCTTCTAAAAGGGTACTTTTATTCATTATGGAAAAGTCCTGTAGTCATGTTGTAGGGCCCAGTTCATGACGTCATAAACAGCTCATGCTGTCTTGCTTGGACCAATATAGGTTCTAAAACTGTTGATGAGTCCTGAGGTGAAACAGGCTGAACTCCAGAAAGTATTTCTTTTTTACCCCTCTCTAGGTGGACATTCCAAACCCTGGAATAAATTGCCCCTAGACACTATGAACTCTGCATCTGTGGAGAGTTCAAAAGCAAAATGGACTAGATGATCTTGAGAGGTCCCTTTCAACCTCAGTGATTCTGCAAAAAATCAAAAAAACGTCAAGTGTTGCATCACTAACAATTTTGACTATTCAGACTTCATTAATCACCAAGACAAACCCAGATCAATTCAAACACCTGCTCAGTGCCTAGGAACAGCCAAAAATTAGCAGGAAAACAATGATGGTTGTAATTAATTTGGACTTGATAGTTTTGATCAATCAGTCTCTAGACAATTTACAGGGAGTGGAATGAGACTTCATCTTCAAACTATGGATGGAAATCTGGGTATGAATTCCCACACTGATACACACTTCAACAAATTAACAAATCCAGTTTTAGCAGCAGAGGTAGAGGATATAATGATTTTATGTCTTAGTTTAGCTGAGGTTTTCTCGACCTAAAAAGGGTTCTGAGGATGGTTCTACTTTCCAACAACACGGTACTTAAGCTGCTTCTTCAGAGGATGAACTTCTGAAAATCAGAAGCCACACTGCCTTAGCCAATGTCCTGTCAGTTAGACCACGCATTCTCTCTAGTATTAAAAATATATTTCGTCATTGGACCCCCATAATCTTCACTCACGAACACCAATACACATAGAGGTGCTTTCTGCCAGAGATTCTTAGCCAGGTATTAGGATAGAGTGGCAAGAGTTAATTGAAGACTAAATTATTAAATATATTTCAAAGATCCCAAATTCCTCATGCAACAAGTAGCCTGAATCCATAACACTTGTTCCACAGGTGATCTTTACAACCTCTAGCCAAACAAAGTGGCACTTAATTTCTCAGTTTCCTGGACTCCACTATCTTTCAAGTCCTCCAATCAGATTTCCCTTCCTGATCCAAAGAAAAAGCTAAACCCAAGAGAAAAATGAATACCACAATATTTGTTGTTTAAAAATCAATCCATATTTAAGTTAAATAGTTATGAGCAGGCATAAATCATTATATTGCTCACGATTTACAGTTATCTTCCAAAAAAAAAAAAAAAAACACTTTTCAGTCTTTATCTTGCAACCTCCAAAACTAAAAAATTGCTTGATTTATCTCCTTTGTTTAACCCAGTTTGCCAGCAAAACCATGCCAGATGAGCTGTGCAACTAAATCACTGAAATGTACCAGAACATTGCAACAAGATTTCTAGTGCCCAAAGTCTGCAGAGTGACAAAAATAAAACAAAAGGAAAAAAATAAAAGGAAAAAAACTTTAAAAGAAAATAGAAAAATAAAAAAGAAATGGAACTTTGCAGGAAGCTCAGTAGTTTAATAGCTGCCAGAAGCAACCTTAATAACACAACATGCTGTTAAAACAAACAAAAGGAACTCCAAACCCCAACAAACAACAAAGCCACAATCTAAAAATAATATTTCTGCATAAGAAAAGTTGAAAACAATACTGGAGAGAAGAGCTGTACACTGCATTGGAAGCTGTACCACAGTTTCACATATGTCACGTTGACTAACGGGTGAGAATGATACCTCTGTCAGCTAATCTCTAATAATACTTTGTCCCCTGGATCATCTCCAAATCTCCTAACAGCACCTTCTGTCAACATCCAAAGTCAGTTCACGAGCATCCCATTGTGCTGCATCATTTACAATATTTTGAATTGACACATCTCTGAATTTCAAAAGCTCACAATGGACTTTGTGCTAACTTCAGCTAGAAAAGAGTGCCTCTCTACAATTATTAACATACTTCAGCACTGGGCTCATCACAATGTTCTGGCTTTCTGTATGCTATTTGCCTCTACTTCTTGTTAAAAATGATTTCAACATACATCATGTAAAAATCCAATCCTTGGCACAAATGACGAATCTGAAAATATAGCAGGCAAACGACAGCTAAGAGCAGTAGCTATCATCCCTAGATCAGATATTAAAAGAACATTCTTGATGTAACCGAAGTTACACAACCAAAACCTGGTGAATTATAACACCGCTCCCTTTCTCATTTGAATTCTCTTACACATCCAGTGGAAAAAAATCCTTGGCCACCAGGAGTTGTGAACTCAGGAACTTCTTTAGAGTTGAAGTAAAATGTTCATGTTTCCAGCAGAACCTGACAAAAAAAAAAGTCAGGCAAAATGAGAGAAGTGCCTTCCATAGACCAGAGGGTTTGATGGGAGAAGCACAACCCATTCCTGACAAGCCTTCTCTTTGTGCTGAGACGTTTGAACCTGCTGCAACTAAAAGCAAATGGGGAATAAATTTCTCCTGGAAGTCAGCCCCAAATCTGTGTAGTCCACTTCTGATCTGTTTTCCATCCTGCGGGATTGAGTAAGAGTGATGAAAATCTCTTCTGCAATGAGACTTCCCTCACCTCATAAAGTGTGGAAAAAATGGGTATTTTGGGCTACCTTCCAGACCTGTAGTATCCAAGTTCACCCAAATTCTTTATTCTCTGATACAAACTTTGGTACAGTTTTCAGAAAATGTATCCAGTCTTAAAAAATGTATGCATTTATGATTTTACTGTATTGTACCTCCTTACCGAGAAATACAGATTACAGATTAGAACTTGCTTTCCACCTCGAGGGAAAAAAAACCCAAACCTATATTTGTTAAATATAAAACTACTATGAGTTTAAGATAGGATGCTCTTATCTCTTTAGGGTATAAAATCTTTATTATGAAAATATATTGCACTTTAAACAAATGCTAAATTTAAATCAAGAAATATATTAACCTTTACTTCAGCAAGAGTTGGATTAGGAGAAGAAAACAATAGTAAGTCAGTTTTAAAAGAGAGCAAGAGGTTGTTTATACATCCTTCAATTTTTCTCAAGATCATCCTCTTCAAGACAAAGTACTACCATTTTGGGATCACCACTCCAGCTCTTCACAACAAAAGAGATATATGTTTTGGAAAGAAATGTTTCAATTCCAGGTATGGGTTACTTTAGATATAAAAAAGATTCCAAAAACCCCATACACAAATCAAACAGCATCAAGAAAACCAGAAGAGAAAACTAGACATTTTCACACAAGTATCACTATTTTCTTAACACTGATAAAATTAATTCCCATGTTTAAGGAGAAGAAAAAAAAAAACAAACAACCTGCTATACAGCATTTTAAGTAAACATGGTCATGAGACCATGCCATCACTTGTAGTAATTAGTTACCAGTAGAAGTTCTGAACAAGACAGTTGGAAACTGTAGAATAAAATATATGCAAGGGTTCACAGAAGGTTTGGTTATGTGAATGGAAAATCCAGTAAATATGAAGAAACTTACAGACTATTTCAGCAGGAAATAAGATGGAAAAAGTCTATTACCAGATACTGCCACGCACACCATGTGTAATCAAAAAAACTAGTTGAAGATCTTTCCATTTAAGCCTTTAAGTTTTACTGGAAGACTAGAGCTCAAGCACTGGACTAGGCAGATTAGATAAATGTGAGCAGAAGGCATATTCCTATGCCTATATAATTTTTTCATTATATATTCTGCTCCACTCCAAGTGCAAGGTAAATTACTTGTATGAACTCAGAAAACTACCAGACGCATTTTAATGTTTGCCTGCTCTCTACAATGAACTTGAGAGTACACATAATTTTAGCTATTTCACCACTGCCACAGTTAATACATGAGGCTGAAAAAGCAATCTTGCACAGCAAGAGCTCAGTTCCACCAAGTGCTGATATTCCTAAAATGGACTTTAGTAAGGCTTTGCAGACACCAAATAAAAATCACAGGTGTGCTGCTGATGTTTCAGAAACTTTGTGACAAGATAATTTCTTACCTTGAAGTATAATTGATACTTTCTTCAGTAACTCAACAAAAGTAATTGCAGTGGTGAACGCTTCAAGACAAACAGATCTCTCAACCTTGTAATACAGACCAAGTAAAAAGACGTATTTTTTTAAAGGTATTAGTAAAAATATGACACCAAAAGAGTAAAAAAAATAAATAGGAAAAAGAAGCATTTTGCATGTATCTACTACCTAAAAAGCGGTACTCCCCCACAGCATAGGTAACTTCCTGAGAAAATTAAGCAGTATACATAATCTCAAATCCAAATTAGAGTGGACTTTGGGTTCCATATGGTGGACATAATAAAATTTATTCTGGCCACAGCAAAAGCACACTGTTAACAAAAACACACAAATGCAACTCTGCAGGAATATTTAGCTTCTTAACGAAGACATCAGGGAGATTTGTAGAAAAAGAAAAATCTAACTTTCTTCTCAGAAAAGAAGAGTATATGAGGGATTATTACCTTTGCTGAACTGGACAAGATGATACAGCTGAGTAGCAAAGTTGGAACAATTTACCATTAGATGTAAATATTTTGACAGACAGTTAGCAACTGCACACAATTTCAAACTAATTTTGCAAAAGCCAGGTCACACACTTCTGGCACCTAAGCAAGATAAATATTTAATTGTGCTAAAACAACAGACAAGGACATGAATTCAATACACTTAGGCCATTATATACAACAGCACACAACGCAATTAGTGTATGATTCAGCTCTGGTTAAAATCTAGAGGAGGCTTGACATTAACATCAGCAAGAACAGAACCAGACTTATAAAAAATATACATGATCATAATACAGATCTTGCAGCTATGGACAACAAATCATTTCATGGAATATTTACTGTATAAAGAGTAGATTATCCTGCTAGACAATGATTCAATTAATTTAATTCAGATTGCAATATTGTTTAAGCAATAGGTAAGAGAGCCAGGTTTTTATTTGAAGCAGCCTTTGTAATACAGGATTTGTTTTTAGGCTTCTGGCCAAAAAATATATATGTGCCATAAGTATTTTCTTCTAGACTTTTGTTAATAGAATAACCTTTAACAACCTGCTATACCAACCTGCCTATTTTATGTATTTTTTTCATTTAAAAGATTTATTTCCTTAGGCAAGGAAAATGAGATCCAGCCTGAAGTTTTGAAAGGAATATAATTATTTTCTTCAGCTGATTACTCTGTTTAAAGGTATACAGTAAGGTTACAAACCCATTTCACTCACAGAACTCCTTGTTTCTCTGCCCTTCCCAATAAAACAAATTCTTAGGGTACAACCACTAATAGCCAACTGTAACTTTTGAGTAGGAACTTACTACAACAAAGTGCGCTTCCCAAGCTCTAGATGTGGTTCCAAGTGTCAAACTGTAATTCTGTAACAGACATAAATCATCATGAAAAACCTCACTCATCAACAGAAGTCACAGAGTTACATAAAGAAGTGATTTTGTTAGCACTCATAATCCCACACAGTTCACCACCCAGTCAACCTCATTCCTTCGTTGAATGTGTTCTGACTCACGTTAGTTTCTTTTGTTAGTAAATCACAAAGTGCAGCAAGGCCTTACTGTGTAAACAGAAATGCAAATGCCATGCATAAGAAACAAATGTCCCCCATCAAGTTCAGAAGGTTGAGCACTTCTTATACACTATATTAATTGGATTACTTTACAGGATTACAGCCTCAGAAAACTGATACAGTAACTCTCACCTAGAGGTTTTCCCAGAGTCAGCAGTAGGCACCTCTGTGCAGAGGGCCATAGTAAGCAGTTCCTGAAGTCAGGCACAGGATGTTTGCAATGAGCTGATTTACCAACTCTGAGGGACAACTCCCAAAACAAACTGGTTTTGAAGGGAAGAATATTGTCACTGATGTTCTTTTATCTTTACAGCTTGTCAAGAGAAAAATAAACTGTAGAACAGAAACCAGAATAAAAAATGGGTGTAAAATAGAAAGTATCTAATGCTGCCTCAGTAACAGACTTCTAATATAAGGAAAGAAGAAATTCAGAAAATTCAGCTGACATACAAACTATAAGATAGAATCCAACTGGAAATTTCAGAATAAAAAGCAGCAATACATTACTTCTGGCATAATCACAATAAAGTGATGCTTGTAACATTTTCAACAAAATATGTCAATGTTGCAGCTTGATATACCTTTAAACCACATCCATTTTATTTTCAGTAGATTAAAAGAGGTATGAGAATTCCAAAATCAGAGGGGAGGAAAAAAAAAATCGAGTATGCTTTCAGTTGCTTGAAGTCAATACACAAATGTAAATATCTCAGCATTTTAAAATGCAGGTATACAGTTTTTTGCTGAACTGAGCAACACATCTTACCTAGAAAAAGATATCTCCATTCACCTTCAGGAACATGAAAATCTAACTCTCACCACCTAATTACTGATTTTTCACCTCTCACTCATGGAAAACAAAACTGTTACTTCTTGCATCTAAACTTAAATCACACTTTCTATGCAAAAGCATTTTCTTTTTTTTCTTCTTTTTTTTTTTTTAAGAAAAGACAGGCAACAAACTATGCCTCTCAAAAGGATGACAAAGCTCACCTGTAAGTTCTGACATCCCTCCCTCCTACACTCCATCCCTCTCCCTTTCTAGACAAATTCTGTTCAGTTCAAATTTAAGATTTTGGAGTCTTTCGGTTCAACAAGATGAAGCTTTCCAGAGGTGAAGCATGCAAAGGAATAGGAGAAAGAAAAGGCAGACTAATCATACATCAAGAAAAATGATGTTCTGAATACATTTTACTGAAATTCTCATGATGACTTCTCACCTACTTAGTAAACTTTGTGACATTTTTAAAACATTTGTTTTCTTATTCTGAGAGAGAAAAAAAGAACAAAACTTTGACCTTGTCCTTTGTCAGATCAAGAAAAAAATGAAAAAGAAAAAAAGAAATAAGAAAGAAAGAAATTCCAAATTTAAGAGCCCCCATCAGAAAAAAATAAAAACCTTCTATCAATTTGAATGAATTCTTAAATTCATAACTACAGGCAATAGAAAGTCCTACCACAGGCTTGGGTTGAAGCTGTGGCACACTTAAAATCAGGAAGAGCCATCAAACCCAATACTGGAAGACAGGGATCTCAGTAGCTCTGACAAGACCAAGGAAAAGCAAGAGGGATTAAACAAAGTTTTGGACTCAGATCTTGAAACCCCAAGGAAAAGCAAATTAAAATGAAACAGAAGATAGGGTACAGAACAGAGTACTCTTCTTGTACAAGATGCTGCTAACAGATTCCAGAAATGGACTTGGAGGCACAACATTGCAATATTCTGAAACTATCCAAGAATGCAACATTTCTTCTACAGGATTTCAGGAACCATCTCATATCAAAGAAAATTTACAGGATATTTCTACAAGAACCCTGGTCAGATCAAAATGGAAACCAGGTCTCTGTTGATTCTTCTTCCACTGACGTACCAGTATCAAAAGCAGTAACTTTTTAAATGCATAATTCATTGCATGAGACATATTAGAAGTGATTAAAGACTAAATAATGGCTGACATATCTGAACAGGCAGTCAGACCATCATTTAAAGACCTACTGAAAAACATCTTAGGGTATGAATCATTAACTCACAAGCTTACCCTACTGAAATTCAGTCAACAATGATGGCATTTGAGTTTTCTGGATTTACCTGTGCAGCCATCATCCTCCTGCAACTACTACATACTATACTAGTGGCTTTTCTTTTGCTCACAAGCTTTTCTGAAAGACCTACTACATAATTACAATAAACTAGGTACACTGCTTATGTAGGCAGCTGAGCCCAGCAGAGTCAGGTGGAACAGTGCAGGAGTGGAGCCAGTGTGGCTCAAAGTCAAACCCCAGCAGATTCGGCATGGCACAGGATAAACCTTTGCTTTCTGTGTTAGCTGGGGCAGAAAAACACCCCAAAACCCACATGTATTTAATACAAGCTTTTAAATGAAGATTAATCCAACTCTTAAGTAATACAGGGCTATTAAAGTACCTGTAACATCAGAGGAAAGAAAGAAATGGGGATGGAGAGAACCTTACTGAGTATTTCCCTGCATCACATTTTTTTTTTTTCCCCTTGCATGGAAAAGAGAATATGCATTCCATCTGCCCAGCACTTGCAATAAAGACTATAAATGCACATAACTGTCTGTGCATTAGCATTGCAAAACCCACTTCATAAATGGGCAGAAAATAGACAAAAATATGAAGTCACATGATTGATGCTTATTTTTTGGCATATCCCCAGTGTTAGGAGTACACAGGATTCTTGTGACTGTTGCAGGGCTAGAAATTCTTATCTATCTGTACAGGTATTTAGGTTTCTTCTGTCACCATTAGAACCAAATGCTTTTACAAAGATTGCTTCAGGATGAAGACCATGTGCCTGCAGAGAGAGGTTTAATGATCTGGCTTGTGCTTGGCATGTTAGTTCTAACTAAATTATTCCATTTTTCAGCTAGGAAATAAACACACTGTAGGTGATGTTCAAATGTTTATCAGCGTGGCTGCATTCCTGATGTACGATGAGGCTCAGTTACCAGTGCATGGATCCTTCTATCCAGCAGTTTACTGAGTCTTATGCAGATCTATCCAATTGCCTGGGCTTACTTTGAAAACTCTTCAAATTCCATTCATTCCTCCACTGAAATTTATACACAAGGAATTCTGCTTGCCCATCACAGGAATGAAGATGTTCATACACCAAGGGAAATTATCTGGCATATTCAGCAAAGGAAGATACATTCCTCTTTCTCATTTTCCTTTTTCTGAAGCCAAAGAACACATCCCACACAAATCCCAGGTACTTGGTTTTTTCCAGCTTCGCCTGGTTTAAAAGGAAGGAATATAGCTGTAAGAGACAGCCATTTCTGGCTTGATTCCATTAATACAACTCCACATTCTGGCAATCCCCAGGAAAACTCACAGACAGCCAATGCAAATTTTGTGTTGCTTCCTTTCATCATTCCTTTGAAAGAAGGATTTAAGCAGAGATATACTTCAAATTCAGTGCACTCAGTTTTCACAGTAGAATTCCAGAGAGGTTTTCACTGAGGTAGACAGATAGGACATGCCAGAGTTTGGCATTTGGTTCTGCCAGCTAATATCCTTCAGATATTATTTCCCACAGTCAAGTAAAAGACAACCAGGTAATACAAGTCTGTTGTTATGCAGCATTATTACTCAAATCCTCTGGGAAGCTGTCTCACAAAACGCAATGATCTTATCACTCCATCTCAGTGACAAAAACCTTGTCCTGCACCAAAATGTCATCCATGTTAAAAATTAACTGATCCATGCATCTTATGGAATGATACCTTGTAGATTTTTGCCAAAGTCCCTCTGGAAAGTCTACTGAATTACTAGGAAACCTAATATACTTACACTTTTCTTCGAGCACATGACAATTATAATGAAGTCATTCCTGACTTTGGTAAACATTAAAGTATGCCACAACACAGAAGGAATGACATCATCTTTTTATTTAAAATCTAATGTAGTTGCTAGTGTGAATGCTCTTATAAACACATCAATATTACTTTCAATCTGACCATTATAGCATTATAGAAATTGCAGCTGTCACATAAGTTAACACAGCTCATGTTATGACACCTTATCTATCATATCTTTCCCTTTCCTAACAGAAGGCATCAAGATACCAGGTTTTTTTATTAAACAATTCTGAGAAGCTAAGAAAAGCTTCTACTAAATCACATGCCTCAAAAACATTTGTTCCAACCTATGGTAGCTGAGTAACATCACTGGGCTTGAGAAGAAGCAACATATTTGAAGAGTTTAAGCCCTTCACCTCGTAAGCTGCACCATGGTTATTATGTTAAAAAAAATAAATTAAATAAAAAAGGTTCTTTAATAAGTGAATATATAATTAGTTAATGAATCTCACACTTGATAACCAAGGAATATAGCATAAAACTACACGGTAGTAAAACCACAGGGGAGTTCCTGCTAGTCTTTGTTAGGAAACTGGGGTGACCTCTCATGATGGTGCAGGCAGTGCCCTTAAGCTGCTCTATTTCTTCCAAGGAGAACAAAGAAATACCACCGCTGTGCCTCTGATGGTCACAGAATACTGCAGTAAGCTCCATATTGCTGTGGTTGCCTATAAAAGGCTTAAACTGTTACCAAAACTAGTTCCTTTATGCCTTTTCTCAGTTAGTGAGATGCATCAGGCAGCCTCACAGGCCCCCCATTTCCAGAGTGGTACAGACAACACAGCCAGACACGGCTTAAGTGCCATACACCTGCGAAACATACTACAGGTCTTTAGCAGAATACAGACTGGAGACGAAAAATTATGCCATGCTACCCTTACTTTGGTATAGGGAGAAATTCCAGGGTATAACTGTGCCAAACAAACACAGTAAGAAGTTAAAATTCTTTCATACACCCTGAAAAAATGTGGTCAATTTTACAGTTCAAAGGTTATTTATGTACTAGTACCATGACACCAAATGAAACAAATTTATGTCACTGAAGTTTTATTAGGAAGTATAGGAATATATATACACTTCTTGACTTTCCTTCTGTCATCCACACAAAGCTTCATTTGAGTCAGACCAGGAAATTTAAACAAAAGCCTAGGTGTAATTCAGAAAACAAAACCAAAACTAATGCAGATTTTCAATATGAACCAAAAACCAGAAGAAAAAGGATTTGTCTTTCCAGTTTAATATCCATACTTCCTGGGGTCAGTCCACCGTCAGCATTCCTCCGATTCAGAGAAATACTTCAACAAATCCGTATCCTTGCTAAAGAAAGACCAGTTTATTTTCTTGAATTAGAATCATCCTGTGCACTTTCCACACAGCCATGTAAGAGATAAAACCGCCTTTAAAAATATGCCTGTAATAATATAGCACGTACATAGAGAAGTCAAAGTCAGACATAGTTCTGAAGACCATTCTAAATCTTGGGTCAGAAATTAAGTGGTATTCTCTCTTTACAGTCTGTCCTTATTTTAAGTGCCTACAATGGATTTTCCTCAGGTCTTCACAATTCCAAAAAGCAGGATGCATCAAAACATCTTCGGACTCTGAAAGGAAATGTAGCTCTGTCTCTCAAAACATCAGTCAGCCAACTTACAGGCCTGTCAAGAAACTTCCCTGGTGGACCAACTATTTGCTACAGAGTTTCCTCACCTGCCTTCTCACGCATCCAATACAAACAACTTCCAGATGCAGAACACAGGACAAGACAGTACACGCACTAGACAAGTGATTTCATCCAGTAATAAAATCTTAAAGGTGGTATAAAATGTTTGGCAACCAATTTTAGGATCAAAAAATTCATATATAAAATGTTCATGTGTAATTCCCAAAGAAGAAATGGACTACATGTCCTAGCTAAAACCCCTTCACTACAAACAAGCCATCCAGCTCAATTCCAAAATAGATTTTGAGATCATATTCAGTATCTGTACTGCAGTGCAGTGCCTTAGAGAGGAAGGTACAATTGCTGCAATCTCAGCCACACCACCCCTCACATGAGCTCTTAAACAGTGGTCTCTTGTGCCAGCCCCTGGTGTATCTTCAAAAGTCACATACTGACAAGTACAAGAAACACTTTTTAAAATAAACAAAGGATATCCAAAGTGAGTTTTGGCATTCTTTCATTTTAAAATTGCTTCTAGTAGCCAAGATTGCTTTTGAGTATTTTCTTCAGTGCATTCTGGCAATCATATGTTTGATGACTGCAGCTACCAGAATCTCATATATTTTGATAAACCCCTGTAAAGATAAGCAGCACATGAAAAGCGTTGAGGGATTTAAAGAAAAAAAAATCCAGCTTTTTTTTCTATTCTGTTTCACTGAGAGATTCACATAATTCTTCTACTGTTTATTTATTTATCTTACAATAATCTTCAGATCTTGTTTCTTCTGGTTCCTTTTGTGTCCTCTAATTCCACAGAATCTTCGTGTAGGATGGCACATAAGCATATGACTTTTAGTCAGATTTAAAGTGGCAATCATTGTTTAAATGCTGCCGTAATGAGGAATATCTGGAATAGAAGACTCTGAAATCACAGAACTGCTGTCCTTGAAAAGTAAACACATAGCATTCTTCATTTTAAACTTCTCTGCCATGAACTTCATTCTTTTGTTATCTCACAGATAAAAACCCAGCACTAAGTGAACAAAATCTTTTGCATGTCAAACATGAATCCTAGGTAATGCTTAAATTTATTTCAAACTACTCTTCCACTGCTGCAAAGCACACTTACGCTTTCCACTGGCAGTCACACTCAGAACTATTAAATCCATGAGGAAAATAAGGCAGTACACAATACATTCACACGAGCAAAACGTCCTGTTTTACTGCAAGCTAATTAGAAAATGAAAAAAAAGAGGCATTAGAAGAGAGTGCAACATGGAACATCAGCATTCCAACCTTAAAAAAAAAAAAAAAAATGAAAAGAGATGACAACTCCATTGGTCCTGGGGAACATGTGCTGCTCATGCTGATTATGCTTCTGATTCCTGACAGGCATGGTAGTCTTCACTGTCTCAGAAGACAGTGAAAAAGACCATAACCCTGTCAGCACTACTTCAGTGTGTCCTGTTGGTGTCTCCTACCACAAACAGCTAAAAGCAGGCCTTTCTCTAATTCAAGAAACTCCACAACTGCAGAAAACCATACACACTGGCATCAGGAACATCACAAGATCAAACAGCTAAATTACGCATTTCTCATCACTTTTAGGTACATATTGCTCCTGAAAGTCAGGACACCTTTAACAAATATAAGGGACAAATATAGGCAGTATTTTTTGAAACCCTGCAATTGGTTTTAATCCTCTCACCAGCTTGCCACCCCACTTCTTGCAAAGGTTTTCCCTTATGGGGCTTCTGTGCCTCAAAAAACAGTCCTTGCATGTATGTATTACGGAAGGAGCCTATGCATTTAGGGGAAAGTCTTTTCTGTCTTCTCCTGGAACTTGGAATTATTTTCACTCTGGTCAAATTACACATCCTGAAAAACATAAAATAAAATAAAAACAAAAAAAAAAGGTGATTTCCATATCAGCTATAAATGTTTTAGATTCTTGACTGTAAAGACTGAACAGTGAAAGTCTATTTTGCACATACCTTTGGTCTTCCTAGTATTTAAAAAAAAAAAAACCAAATTCCTCTACAGGGTAGAGGTCCTCCCTGAACACACAGCTAACAAACACACGGCAGGATACTTGTTCCCCTTCACTTCTCCTGCACAGTATGTGTGCATTCCATGGGAGAAGTCAGGAGGATGTATGTCCAAGCCTAAAAAAGGCCACACATAATACAAGGTCATCTCCACCTAGAGCATTCAGCAAACTAATGAGGGAGATCCCAGAGAAGCATGTAATTCACAGGACTAGAGAAGAGTTCCTTGAGCTGAAATGAACAGCACAGAGCTGAGCTCCAGCCTGTCCAAAGTTGTCTCAAACAACGTAAGCTCTGACTCTTCCAGAAGTACAGGGCATTCACAAGTTGCGTTCACCTCTCAGAAGTGACGTATCAAACTCAAATTATTCCCAAAGAAACAGAAATCCATCCTAGCAGCAGAATTTGCAGGAGGTAGTGCTTAACACCACTTTACCAAAACAAAAGAACCCACAAAAAAAAAGCTGCAAGTAAAGAAGAGAAACCATTAGACATAAGAATGTGTGGAGAAGAAGGAAAATCGAAATTTCCAATCAAAAGGTGGCAAAAATACAAGTTCAGTTTAGTAGCTTAATGCAAATAAAGGGCATTTTTAATTGAGTAAAATCTCATGTGCATATTTAAACATTAAAAAATATAATGTTTACATTCCAGGGTAAACTCTAAAGATTTAAGGAAGTTTATCAGGTCCTACCAAAAGAAGAAAATATGAAGAGCACTGTTTACATGTAGTAGGCCTATAGATGTCATCCTGAAAGTATTCAAAGCACAGAATGCTTTTTGCTTGCATACGGTGTTCTTTAAAAAGTTCTAGTTTATCTACAAAACATTTATGAATCCATCTGTCCCTAATTGGTATTTTTAAAATACATAACCAAAAAGAAAAACTGCAGTAATTAACAGGGTAATATCAAATTTCCAGTGCTTTCTACCAATAGCATTCAGAAAGTTACGCATATCTAATAGCTTTAGAGACCACTAATCCAAGCTTTCTAAGAATAGACAGATGGAAGACTACATCAAAAAATATGTCTGAAAGCAACTGACTTTTCCAAGTAATGCTCATAACTTGGACAAAGTGGAAGGAAGAGTAAAAATCACTGCTAGCATACCACTACAGATTATAGACTCCAAACTTCACATGAAACACGTTTCTCAGGCCTTTTTTATTAAACTACACAATAAGCCTCCCCCAAGCGTCAGTTTACCACATTCAAGGTCATTTTACCATTGTACAACATTCTAAACATTTTTAAGTATTATCTAAGACTGGGTTTGCCAAATCTGTATTAAGCCTGACACACATTATCAGGAGTGCTGTTTTACGTAACATGCTGCTGCTGTCAGGTGCTGGAGTTTAACATTACTGTATATGTGCTGAGCTATATTAGCATGCTCACTGCTTCTCCTTCCCTATTAAGCATTCAGATAACATGAACTAAGCTTAACACTCAAGCCTGCAGTAAGGCTGCCATTGTACAAGTCTTCCAAAAATCTTTACCAGTGACAAGTACTAATAAAAAAACTCTCATAAATTGAGATGACAAATTATCTTTCACAGAAGTATTTTTCTGTTTTGTCTGTAGGTGTTAGGCAACACTACAACACAAGTCACATAATGCTGACAGGAAAAAAAGTTGCCAATCTCCATGCCAATGTTGCGTAACAGCTGTATTTCCTGTAAAAGCAGATTGTCCAAGAATCTTCAAACAAAAAAACCTGAATATTAAGGTGTACATCTGCTATTGTACGGTTTCTGATAGAAATTTAAGATGACTGAGATCCAGGATTCACAATGCTGCAAACAGCATATGAATATGTTTCATATACACTATGTGGCTTTCTTTCCACTTCTCTTTAGATGTATTTCCTTACAAAACATTGAACGTGAACATTTTCTAAATCAGACTGTACGAAATAAAAAGGAAGTTAAGCTTTATCCTACAGTCCCAGTGTTTTTAGCGGTACTTAACAAATGTCTCAGCAATTTTTCCTCAAACTGTAACACGGTTTGTATATTTGTATTTGAAGATGCCCATCTGCAAAACTTGCTAGGATTGTGCATATTAACGGCACTTGGGAGATGGCCGAGAAGATAAATAAAAGCACTGCTTGAAGAAACATATTCCAGCCAAGCATTAGATGCAGCACTCCCGCTGTATTAATTAAACGGAAGGAAGAAATGCTCTAGCGCCTTAACATGCTCTGGACCGAAGTAACGAAAGGATGCGCACGCCAGAAAAAGCCGTTTTAGTCTGTGCCCGGCGAGGAGAACGCCTGCAAGTTAGTGAGAACCTCCGTGGAGAGGGGACAGGGTGAGAAAGGTGCTTTTTTTCCCCAAGCCTATTTTTGCAAAGGGAGTGTGATTGCAGCTTGCGCGCCGGGGACGGCTGCTCGGTGAGTATCTGCAGTACGCGAACACATCGGCGGCCGGGAAGGCAGAGCGGAGAGGTGCTGCTGGGGAGGCGGCGCTCGCCCCCCCCCGGCTGCCCGTCCCTCACCCTGCCCGGGGTACCCCCACCGGGGCAAGCACGGCCGCCTGTCCCTGCCGCTCATCCCGGCACGGCCAGCAGAGCGGGCGGCCGGCTATCGCCCCCCGCCCGGGCACGGGGCCACACGCTGCCAGGTGGAGAGGGACGGGGCCGGGGCTCCGGAGCCCGCTCTGAGCGCAGCCCGGGGCGGCGAGGGCACCGCGCCCCCGCCCCCGCTGCCCCCGCCCGGCTCCCACCCTGCCGGTCCGGGCGTCGCCCCCCGCAGCCCCCGGCCCGCCCGGCCCCGGCGCCTGCCCCGCCACGGCGCGGAGGTGAGGGAGGCAAGCGCGGCGCTTACAGTTCGCAGGAACTGGATCTCGTCCTCGCCCTCGCCCCCCTCGGCCATGGCTCCCCCTGTCTCTCCTTCTGCCGGGCGCTGCTCCCAGTGCCCGGGCGGGCGGCGGTCGCTCCCCGCGGCGGGGCGGCGGCGGCGGCGGCGGCAGGAGGCTCACGGCCGCTCCGCACCGGGCTGGGGCTGGGGCAAGTGCGAGGGCGGCGGAGCCGGCGGCCCCAGCCCGGCCCTGGCTGCGAGCGGGGTGCGGATGCCCGTGCGCCTGCACCAGGTTGACAGCGCTGCCCAGCTGCCTGTGTCTGCTGCGGGGAGGGGGATGCGATTAACCGGGGGAGGAGGGGAGGCGGAGCTCCCGGCCCCCCCGCCGCTGCAGGTGATCCGCAGCCCGCTCCCTCCGCACTCCAAACGCGCCGCCCAGCGCCGCTTGCCGGCGCTCCGCGGAGAGGCGGCTGCTGCCCGGCGGGGGCTCGGCTCGGCTCGGCTCGGGGGCGCGCCCGGGGCGGCGGAGCCGGGGCTGGGGCCGGTGCTGGTGTTCACCTCGCACGGCCCGAGCATGGGGCTGCCTCAGCTCCTCCGGGAGTCACCGGGAAGGCCGGCCGGCGCCGTGCCTGCCTGGGCACGGCTGTCCCGCAGGAGTTAGGTGTGATGTGCTGCAATGAGAGATACCTCAGGAGAGAGAGAATTAAACGGCTCTGTGCCAGTTGGTTTTTTCCAGCCGACTGTAGTATCGGGGAGAAGAGATGGAAGGTATAACACGGCTTCACCGGGTGTTGTACTTGAGCCATCGTGTGAGTGAGTTTAACCCAGCGTGAATGCAAGGCTGTAAAATACCATTTCCTTGAAGGATAGCTACCATGCTTTTTCCATAGGGTAAAGCCAAAGGTTGCCACGGAATAGCTCTTCTTTCATGAGCATTCGTGCAGATCAAGGACACTTAAGTCCATCAGGGAGGATGCTTGGCCTTCAGAAAAAAGTCTGGCAAGCCAGAAAGCCACCAGACTTCTACCAGCGACAGCACTCTGAAACAAGTATATGGCAGAGAGCCTCTGCTAGTGTGATGCAATGGTCATGTGGGGAGGACAACAGGGTATCTTAAAAAAGAGTAAAATTAACACTGGATCATTGACACAGTGAAATGTGTGAGGGGCATGTAACTGCAGAAGGCTTCTGAAGGACCCAAACTGATAAACATAATGAAATCACAATTATTTTTTAAACAGACTGTGTGGCTACCATAACAAAATACGTGGAAAGTGTCGCTAGAGAAGCCATACCCATAATCTGTAGCTTTATGCTGTTCAAGGACATCATGAAAAAGTGTGGCACTATGAGATTTTATCATTACTTCCAGCAGTGGAAAACCTGTTCTTCTGACAGATTGGAAACTGCAAGAACAGTCATGACCCATAAGATCTCTACAGCAAGTAATGTACGAATGTTTAATATAGAGGTTCTGAAGATGAACTCCACAGTTATGACAGCTTAAGCATTTCCTCTATAATTTCCTGGTTCCAGTTACTACTAACGTCAAGTGATTTTTACCTCTCAAGCTTACTACTGACTGAAAATATTTTTTTCTAAGAATGATAAAATAAAGACATTTTTTGACATTGTTCGTTCACATTTAATTCAAACCTCTTAAAGATCTCTTCTCCAAATTATTTAGACTGAGAGATATTTCTTGAAATAGACCCCAATTATGAAGAAAAGTCCTGATTTTGGATTAGTTTAAAAAATTAGGTTTCGTTAAAATGCACTGAGAAAATATCTTTTATCCTACTACACTATCCCTTTCTCCTGCTTAGCGCACAAGTCAGTTCCAGCACAACTATTTGTGAATGTATTTCATATGGTTGTAAATCTCAATTCACATGGTCTAAAGTCTGGATCGTAGAACATCCAGGGTCCTTTCCATAAGGCTTTGAAGATTAGTATCAGATTAGATGCCTTTTTTATTTGCTGCATGCATGTAAAGCAAGGACGTTATAGAGAAAAGAAAGAAAAAAGATTATAAATAGTCCATTATAACATCAGTGCCTCAAACATTTTGTACAGTTTTCGCACATTATGACATCATGGAAGACTTTCCAAGATCTGTGGAACTGATCATACCTTGTTTCTTATAGATTTGGAGCTCATAGTTAGACACCTTGTTGTTTACGAAGATGAAAACTTCATCCGAAGCTTCTCCATGCTAGGGCAATATTTCTCTAACGCACAGATTTTTTGATGTCTAATATGAGTAAAATATGTGCTGCAATTGTTCAGACAGCAGAGAGTGTTATCTGCTATCTTCTTTACCCATGCATCTGTTCTAAGGAAATGGCTTGGGGCATGTGTGATACTATTAAACTTCTGTTAAATTGTTGGCATTTTCCACTTAGTTCAAGAGATACTATGCAGTGGCAGAGATACATGCACCATGCCTGGCTACATTAGACAATTTGCTTAGGAAGCAAAGTTAAAAAGTAGTAAAGGTAAAAGATTCTTCCGGAAACTTTCTGAGCAGGATGGTAAAGGCCTAATGTAGATGTAAATACAGCTTCTTCTTAAATTATTCATTAAGGACAGTTATTCATATGTGCAGTACACATAGAATATTATACATACACATGTGCAAAATACATAATAAATATAGCTTCAGCATTTTAGCTGATGTGAGGGTTTAATCAGCAGTTATGCTTAACTGCATTGAATAATTTAAAAAAATGGAAATAACATCACAGTTTCTATCATAACAGGAAGTAAAGTTCAGAGAATTGTTTCTTAGATGAACTTCTGGGAAAAGCAAAAGAATAAACATCCTCTGTGGCTGATATTTACAGGTGGAATTCAGAAGAATTGAGTATTTTGTGTGGGTGTGGAAGAACAGGGCTCCCTGCTCCAGGACTGCCAGTCCCAAGGTTCAAGATGCCAGTCAACCCCATAGCAATTAACTTTGTGTTCCCCGCCGTTATTTGCTCATTTTCAATCTATATTACATCTCATTATGCCGACTGTCTTCCACAAGCCTGAAGATTTTTATCACCGGCAACTCTGCTTTCCATAGAAAAAATGCAGAAAAGAACAGTTTCTACTTCTAGCAAAACAATCCTGCACTGATTTGTGAATTTAAAGGTTCCAACACAACCTCTGAAGATTAACAAAAAGTTTTCACAAGAAAATTGTCATTCCCTTCCAGCTCTAGTTTATGTTTTGTTAGCCATCTAGTTGTCTTATGACATGCATGTAGTATGTCTACTTCTTTTTCACCCAATCTAGAATCAGCCTTTCAAATTTTTGGTCCAGTTCTCCCAGCTGATATGACCTGATGTTTAATGTAGACCTTCTGTGGCCCAGTTCTTGTTATGTTCTTCTTAAAATCTCACTTGAAATCTGCCCACGTCTGTGCATGTTTGTGATTGTCATTATGACAGATACTTTACTTAGTGCATTTTGCCTTTGCACAGTAAGGGCTTCTTGCTCCTGCAAGCCTAGTTTATCAAGGCAGAAGCGCTGTGAAGATCCATAATATGCCCTTAGCAATTTCACAAAAAGAACAGGTTTCTTGGTGTGATGCAGAGGCAGTACAGCAGCACCAGTATGACAGTTCTTCTGAGGTATCACAGCAGGATTCTGAGCTGAACATAAATTGACACTGTTATGAGAATTTTAACACTTTAATTTCATAAATTTTAACCACTTAAATTAAATATTAGAAGAAAATGCATAGGTAAGTTTGTATGCACACACTCAAAGTAATAATCTATGTGAAACAAACAATGTTTGCTGTCTCTAATAACAGCAACTGTTGTGAACATTCAGTGTTCAGTAACATGAAAGGAACTCCCAGGTGGTTGCTTGTTTTTTTCATAGCAGAATATACTACCACGCTATTTCTTTTCTTGGAAGCACAGAATAAGATAACGCCAGTAGGAATGAAATGGAGCAGATACTATCCCTTCTTCCTGGCACTGCTCTTTCTTACAGCATGTCAGACTTTTCAACCAAATATCAGCCTTGCAAACATGTTATTCCAAATGGTGTAAAATTAGAAAGATTGCATCTCCTATCACATGTCATAAATCAACACCCTGTGGTCATTGAAACTGAGTCAATGTAAAAGTTATGCCAGTTTAGGTCCCAAATGTGACTTGGAAAGAATAAAATTAGCAGACCCAATTCTGCACAGAATTTAAAAGAAGATTTTATTGCAGATTAGCAGAGTTTAAGTGAGAGTAATTACCTATTAAAAAAATCTAAGATCATGTAGTTATATGCTTGCCATGATCACCCTGGAGTTCAATAATATACTGCATTTTCTTCAATTACTGTTTATCCTGACCCCATAAAATAGAGTAAAAATGTTAACTACATGTCTGTCATTAGGTACATGTTCTGTACTCTATATATAGCCTGTATGCAAGAATTTACACAGGGATACAGTGTTACAATAAAATTTAGACAGTGAAGTTTTTCCTTTTATAAAAACTTCTGTTCTGCAGCTACTGAGCTCACGTCTAAGTGTAGTCTGGAATCATGGCTGTGACAAAGTCTGGAAATCTACACTTCTCACCCAAGAACAAGAAACCATCACTGTCAGAAGCATCCTTCCTGGCAAAGCTCAAAGCTTTTAATTTCTCTTTTCATTACTTGATGGGGGGTGGGCAGGATTATTAACACTAAGGAGGAGCTATGGATCTTGTGACTTATATTTTGGGGGAAAATTGTTTGCTTGTGTTTTCATGTTCCTGTCTCCTTGGAGTTTTTATTGCTCTTCTAATCTTTTTCTAATGTACTCTCTGATAGATTCACTGGAAGCTGTGGGGAGGCACAAACCCAGAAGAAATAGTTTTTTGAAGGTGGGCGTTTTTCCCCTTTGGTCATTTTGGGGGGGCAATAACATATTACGTTTCTAAATAATGTTGGTTTAATTAAAAGAGCACATTAAATAGCATCCTCAAAATATAATTTCCTGGTTTTCTCAGTCTTGTAATGGGTTATGTCATCATGTAACTATTTACATGTACTATATGGCTATAATGTATTTAAGGATATATCCATCTCTCACACTTTTATGTATAAATGGAGATGTTTCTGGCGCCTTCTTCAGTTTGCATTCTTGCAACTGAAATACCATCAGTTTTTAGCCAACGAAAAGGAATCAATAGGAAGGTAATTCTAATTTTGTTAATAATTTATGTTAACCATATGTCAGTCTCAAAACTCAATGCTTGTTGCAAATAGTTGGAGAAAATCAGCTCTTCAAGTTTTTTCAAAATCTTTCAAAGTAAGATTCTAGATATTCCATGTTCCTGATTTATTCCGAATGAGTTAATATCTGAGGGCTTAAATAACTCCCTGGAACAAAGACAGGGAAATCCTTCCTTCTTATTAAAATCCAGCAATCCACCATATAATTTTCCAATAAACTTATAAAATCAGAAAAATTTCATCCCCTCTCCCTACCATGACAATCTTTTCTGTGAAGTTCAGTTCTGTGATATTTAATACCTCTGTTTCTAAAGCAACAGGCAGTTGTCTGGGAGAAATTTTAGTAGCCATAGCGCTACTCTGAAACTTGAGTAAGGCAAATAATTGTTAAGAGATTTGTCTACCTCAAAAAAAACCCCAAACTTGGCATTATTTTCACATTTTCATTTTCAAAAAAATGAAATTTCAGTGATACAGCAGACTTGCATTTTTTCTAAAGAGATAAAGAATATTTTATCCTTGGCTGCTGAGGCAACTAATTGTAGGTGGGGGAAGGATGAAGGCAGACAGCACGAACACTAGGAACAACATTAAATTTCTGCTAGGATGCATTACAGGTGTTAATCAGATACTGGCTACCAAAGGTCAAAGGTTTTGGCAGGTTCTGGAGAAGTAACTAATTCTTTTGCCTTTAGAGACAATAAAAATAATATTCTTCTATGGGAAAATATTTACATTACTTAAAATGCTTATAAATTAGTGATAAAAGAATTTGGCAATCACTGCAAAACTCAGTTGGATTTACCATTCTCCAAATGGATATCCTTTATGCCAGCAGGTGAAATGTATTTTTCTCATAAATATTATGTGCGATGATGATGTAGTAGCCTGAAGAAGCTGCCAGAATAAAAGGCGGGGGAAAAGGAAACAAAGGAAGAGAAAGTGAAAACTTTCAAGGTCTTCCAATTATAAATATTGAACCTGTGTACCACAATTTTGTTACAGTAGTACCTTAATTTTTACTTTCTGTCTGCCTTTCTAGTACACTTCTTCAAGTGTATCATAACATAAAGCCCAAGATGTGGCTATTCACACAAGACACAAAACACCAACCAGCACTTAAAACTAAAGCTTAAGCTAATCATAATGGAAGCACCTTATTTGAATTGTGATTATGACAACACAAGTGCAGGACTACAACTGTTACTAGGCAAACTATTCACTGTGAACAAATTATTGGAATCATAGTGTATGCTGAGTTGGAAGGATCATCCAAGTCCAACTCCTGGTCGTGCACAGGACGCCCCAAGAGTCACACCCTGTGCCTGAGAGTTTTGTCCAAACACTGCTTGAGCTCATCAGGCTGGTGCTGTGACCACTTCCATAGGGAGCCTGTTCCAGTGTCCAACCACCCTCTGGGTGAAGAACCTAATTTAGCTTTTTTTGAGTCAAAAATTGTGTGCTAATTGGTTCACTAACATATTTTTTTATTCAGGATTTTTAACAAAAGATAGGGCAGTAGTTTTCAGACATATACACTTGGGTTTTGTCTCACAGCTTCTATGATGTCTGTGGTGTCATGTAAGTGACAGAGTATTGTTTCTGCTGCCTCATTGGGTGACAGAGTCAGGAGGATGAGTACTACATACCATATGTAAGCAGAAATAAACCTGTGCACATGCCAGTGCAGATAACTGAGATGCAGATGTTCCCCACATACTCATAGGAGAAATCTGTAACAAGGCTACTTTTTCCTACCATTATTTCACAGCCCAGCATAAACACGGGCCCCCAGATTTCACAGTTAATTATTCATTTCTTTAATATAGGATAACTACACAGGTTAAATAATTTGTTTTTCTTTATAATTATGATGAATTTATTCCAGGCTTCCTTTAAGTCGTTCTAATGTCCTCTACATGAGCTATTCTGCCTGGAAAGGCATGCATGAACTAAAATTTCCTTTTGACATTAAGAGCCACAAATCTAAACATGATTGCACTATTGCAGAGGAAAAAATGTTTGGCTCTTAACTCAAGATTAGTCTCTGTGGCCATTAAGAAGTGAAAACTCCATGGAAGTAACAGAACCAAAACCCCTGAGATTACATTCCAGTCACAGCAAGCACTTAACTGTTGTTGATAAGGTATCTGGAAAATGATATATAGTAAATAACTGACATTCAGTTGTCCATTTCACTATTATGAAGGAAAATACTCATTAACACAGTCATAAAACAGAATCAAATAAATTAATTTATTGAAAAACAATAGTTATTATAAAGGAGTAGCAGAATTCCTGAATTGGAGTCTTGTATCGCACACCAGGAACAAATCAAGACATTAACAGTACTTACAGCGTTCTTGCTAGAGCACAAAACTTATATTTGCTATGGTTCAGTTGCTTCTATAATTAAAAAGAAAACTGTTTTCTGAAGCTCTGTGAGGAAACTATATTACATAAATATTTAGTTTAGGTACCTAGCCTCTCATGCCACAGCACAAATAAAATTCGTCACCTTTGGAAACTGGAAACAGCATCTGTTGGTGACTGTTCACTGAACAAAATAAGGACACATGCTGAAACGCATCTAAATCAAAATTTATAGAGTATAATATGCTGAATTTTTAAAAGGAAGGATTTGGGGGTTTGTGTTGTTATTTTAAAGACAGATACAGTTTGCAATGCTGAGCTGGACTTAAAGTCTGTGAGAGCTAGTTTCTAGTCAGCTAGTGTGGCAAGCAAAGAACTGATGCAAATGGAAACTGTCTAGTTGTCCCATCATTTTCGGTCACAAATTTTTGATCTTGGTTGAATAGCTGTTTCACAATCTTTTGTACAGTTGATTTTTTAATGAGTTTTCCTATTGTGTACAAAATTCTAATTTAATCTTGCTTAAAATGCAATAACTCTTGTTGGGTCCAACTATACAATTCTAGATATTCCATGTTTCATCATTGTTTCAAAAATATTTTCCACCTCTTGATTGGATCATTTTGTACCATCACTAAAATCTTAGATATGACTATTCAGTATTTGGTAGAACTGTTCACATAATTTTCAAGAATTCCTTCCAGAGCTTATTTTTCCTGTTCAGTTCTCCCTCCTAGTTCATGGATTCTGCTGTACTTCTTGTAGCTTGGACTTATTCCATAGGCAAAGTTCCTTTACATTTCCCAGAACATGCATTTTAAAAAACAACTCACCTGTGTCAGTTGCACGGGTATTTCACCAAGTGACCAGTGAAAATGAGCTGAACTGTTTCCTCTTTGCATCATCGCAAGTTCTCAGCTAAGGTGCTCCTGCTTTCCTGGCAGCAGAAACTAATTCTGTAGTCACTGAAAGAGAAACACAGTATCAAGTAATATATCAGGTTATTTCCCATCTTCATTTGTGATTTTCTCTCTTTGATCTTAATAGTATATAATATTAATCAATATTATAATATCAATCGTAGTATTGTAGTATCTTTGTTTTACTCCTTTTAGTGCACAGCTCTTTTTCTCAATAAACATTGTGCAGCCTGTTAAGTATGTTTATATGACACTGCATTGTGTGCCTTATGATACAGCAAAATAATGACACAAAAACTGTATCCATGAAGTAACAATTGAAAATCGGTGTTAGTGAGTCACTCCGAGCAGTATGATTTTACTTCATTAAAAGCAAGAAAATCACTCTTACTCCACTTAGATGATCCACTTAAGATCATCTTCTCTTTGAGGTTACCGAGGTCATTTCAATAGCTTTGGAGATTTTATAACTCTAATTCAGTTGGGCTAACCTGCTGGTAATCACAGTGTGAAAAGGGCAGCTCAGGGCAGGATGATTTGGTCTGAGTAGAGCGAGTGTTCTCACACCAGGGGATGACTGAAGCATCATCCACTTTCAACATTCTAACAGGCCAGCATACTCCTCAGCAAGGAAGGGGAAGTGCACTGCAGTGTCACCCACCTAGAAATTAGAGAAATCGATAAATGTACAGATATTTATAAACCATATATAAGTAAATTTCCACATGTCATTTCAAGGCAGACATGGTTTCACTTGAAACACACAGCTTTACATTAAAGCAGAACCCCCAGGGTTTTCTGCATATCGTAAATGGGGATTTTAATTCCCCAATTAACATCTGATTTTTTAGCAATACATCATAATTTCCAGCATTAACAGCAGCACTGCAGCTCAGATTTCTCTGACAACTCTGCCTAATCTGCTTATTAAACATTTTTAAAGGCTTGGTTCCATGCTTGCCTCTTAGCATGTATAGTCGCCAGCAAAAAAGTGGGTGTAAAGCTCTCCCACAACAGACTGATAACATTTTTACACACCCATTATCCAGATGTATATCACTACTAAGCAGCAGAGAATAAGGATTTTATGCATTGGAACAATACTGGTAGATTTTGAGCTAACTGTTACAGGAAACTATCAAAAGCACCTCATAAACAATTAACAATGGGACACTGATGTTTCTGCTGATTTAGCAGAAGGCAACAATTTGTTGGTGATTCATTGCTTGTCTCCTAACAGAAACACATAGTTTGCTAATCCATTTCAGTCCCTGACTAGTGACCCTAAAGGATAATGTTAACATTCTTCTCCTGTCTTACCACACAGAATAGCTATAATGAGACTATACATAGACACATAGATAAGACTGTAGATATACACACCAGCATTAAGTGAGGATGGAGATCTCAGTGCAAATAGAGCAGCACCAGCTGCAACATCCACTCTGAATTAGACTTTAAGAATGAGAGAACTAAGACTGCTTTTCTCCTGTTGCAGAAATGTGCTTTTATTACTGGTCAAGAAGATAGGCTTCCATTTAGGCCATGTAGCAGATCTTTCCTACTGACAGCTAAATTTCTTTTTAATTAAAGCCAAAAAAGACCATAAGAGAGTGAGTTGTTTTAACATTTTTTACCCAAATGAAGTAATACTAGCTTTAGGATCGCTATTTTCTGCAGTGATATTGCTACTGCTTATAGTCCCTCCACCCCAGCTTGTATGACCAGTGGTTGGTTGTTGGGTTGTTGGGTTCTTTGGCTGTATTTTGATGTCAGATGGCTACAGGGGAAGAACTGTGACTTCTGCATGCAGTACCCCCCTGCACATTGGGTCTGCTCTCAGAATTCATAAATATAATTGTTCACAGGCAAGATAAAACATTCAAATGAAGCATTAGTCCTAGCCAAGGACAAAGGAGGTCATGTAATGAGTCTTGACATAAAGTTTTGTCATTCAAATAGTCACATTGGTAGCTCCTCTCCCATTAAGTGTGATTCTTCATTGTCCTTTCGATGTTATTTTTGCAAGACATTACGGTTCTGTTTCAGTGGCAGGTACCCACAGTCCCTGAAGCTCATTATCCTTCACTACTGGTGAAAGAAAGAAACAAGCTAGGAGCCAAATATATACTGGATTTCAAGGAGGTAGCTATTTGTAGTGATATTTCCATTCATTTATTTTCCTTTGTGGTGCATTCATAACCACACCTTCTGAGCTCTGCCCATTCAAAGCGCAAGTGTAGCTGAAAAGTACTGTTTAGGCAACTTGAACTGGCACAGAAAACTGGCTTTATAAAAACAGCTGAGTTTATTTCTTTCATTGCATTTGGCAAGATGCACAACTTTATTTTTTTGCCAAACTAAAAACAAAATCCCTCAAATTTAGGTAATATACTTATGCCCCATTCTCCAAATAGTGGAGAGCAAAGTCTTAGATCATGCTTTCTGTCTGCTGCATTTAAAAAATGAATGTTAGAGGAGATTCCTGCTTATGGAAGACATCTTGGTCTCTGATTAGGGCTGGGAGAAATTTTCTATAAGTACATTTGACTTTTGTCTAAGATTATGTAACATTTTTTGGTATTGAATTCAATGGTTCTTGCTAGTCAGAGGTACAAAGTTAGTTTTATGAAGAATCCATGGTAGGACACCAACCAGGCAGATGTCCAAGTGGTTTGGTCATTCCACAAACACTCAGTGGTTTTTTGTCTGTCAAATGGCCAGGAAAGTATATTAAGTTTGAAAGAAAAGGAGGGACAAAAGTCTTTATTTGAATATGACAGTCTATAACATCTGGATTAAGAGTTTCAAACTATTCACTTGGTTTCACAGTGAAAATTAAAATGCTTTGACTCTTATTAACTAGGAAAAAAGGAAAAACAATAAAACACATTAAGCAGAACAGTAAAGGATTTTCCATTGCCTTTCACTACAGTCTTTAGGTTTTTATAAGGGAAAAGTTCACTTTGTGTGAAGGAGAGCACCAAAGTTACAGTTAGTTGAAATCAGTACTACTAAATCAGTACCAATAATTCCTTGTAGCAAACCAGACCCACACAGCCAAGGGCAGAAAAGCATGGAAATTAGAAGGGAAACATAACTTCTATTCTATTTCAACTCACTTGCACTTGGAAAAGGACAGACCCAGCACATGGTCTTATCAGCCACTCCAAAACCTGGCAAACTCCGAGCAGCCTCTGATGACTACAAAGCTGCTTTTAGCTGCCCTTTTAGTCATGGGTTCATAGCAGGGAAACAAGACATGCCACAGCCTTAATCAGCTAAGTCACACTTCCTGGGAAAATACCCACACACAAAGGTCAGAAAAAGATCTCTAAGAGGAGGGTAGAAAAGAAAATGAGATAGGAGGTGATGGTGAAACCCAACTGTTGTACATTATATAGATACCGTTTGGTGTCATGGGTTTAGCTTAACTCAGGGGAATGATAACACCCTTCAGTGTCTCATCAGTTGAGGTGGACAGAAGATCTGTCAGGATTAGATGACAACTGTCCATCAGCCTCATCTGTCCCTTACCTTCACTTCAACATTTGTAGGCCCAAAGAACCAGTGACAGGGGGAAAGATGGTGGATTTACTTATGATGTTTAATTATTTTAGAAAGATCAGTCAGTGATGTATTTTGGTTTGTTTTTACACAATGGAGTATTTTGCATATTCTGCTTCCCTATTATTAGAAGAAGAAAAAAGTCAGTCTTAATCAGACATGGCAAAAGGAAGCAGATCATTGGAATTGTACTAAAGGAAACATTTCAGCCCAAGCTGAGATAACCATGTCATTTCCTTAAATCCTGCAACATTCAGTAACTGCATTTTTCAAAGTACAAAAAGCCTATTTTTCTCAGCTTTCTTAGATTATCGGGTTTGTCCTTGAGCATACAAAAGCCACTAGTTTAAAGTCCAATTCGATTTGCCTTTGCTTTGTTCTTGATCCCACAGAATCTTGACATAATAAAGATTAGATCTAGAGATAATAAATATTTTCAGCCATCCCAGTATTATTGCCAGTTGCAGCTTCCTTAGTATTTTGCTGAGATTTATTTGTATCTATCAGCTTCCTTCAGGATATTACTTCATGTCAAAGAAACTGTATTGCAAATTTTAAAAACTAGTTATCAATCCAAAATTATCTTTATTCTTTTTTTTTGCTATTAATTCCTCTTAGTATGCTAAAAGAATCCTTTTAAGCATACGTAATTTAGGATATTATTACTCAAGATTCTGAAGAATGCATATTAGAATTTTGTTTGCATACAAAGGCCCTGTTCCTACAACTCTTGTTCTTCTGGGAGGCTTTGTTATGATTTGACTGCAAAAATGAGACTTTTTTAATGTGATAAATCAAAAATATTTGTGACAAGTTTTTGACTCATATGCAACTGAAAATATACAAGGATCAATTCATGTGCCAAAACAATGGCCCAGGAACTGAACATGTGTCAAGAATAGACAAGTCATTTGACTTTAAAAAAACTATAGAAAATACATGAGTCCCATCTTTTTGATCAGAATATGAATCACACAAACTACAAACTCCTGAAAAAGCCCTCTCTCACTACATTTAGTGGAATATGTCCAACATAGATTTCTCAGGGAGGCTGTGCTCCAATCTGTGCTGACATTAGCAGCAAAAAACTATCTCTTCATATGCTTGCTACCCATGTTCTAAAGTGAAACAGAAGTCGCTCCATGACGGGGAAAAGGCAATGCGACAGCCACAAGCAGGTATGGAGCAGCAGTTACATCTGTGGGATGAAGGGATGTGCTCTGTGGGGAAATGAAGCAGTGGGGCCTGCTCTGGGCCACTTGGAACCACACTGGCCAGGAGCACCACACCTGCCAGGTCTGTGTCTCCTGATGTGCTCAGCATGGCAGCAAGAAGTTCCTGCAAGCGCCTTCACAGAGGTCCTTTCCACGGAGAAACCTACAGGGACAAGGAAAGCAATTCTAGCCCTGGATACTCAGTACACCTGGGATTGTTTTCGCATGCCATCCCAAACAGTGCTTGGACTGCAAAGTTTTGTTGCAGGTAATTTAATTACACTTCAGTGTAACTTGGAAGTACAGAGATCCACAGGACTGTAACAGAGCCATCACCACCGAAGACAATGCCAGAAGGGAAGCAGCTGGTATAGGAGCATCCATGAGAACACTGTTGCATAAACACACTTAATCCCATTATAACAAACAAAACTTTCAGAACAAGATGAGAATTTCAAATATTGCACTGTCATAGGAGGAAGACCAAGAGACCCAAGAGGGCATCAGCAGTGCATGACTGCCTTAAAAAAACAGGGAGTTTATTAATTAAATGCTTACAGGACTAAAGAAAGTGAGATGCACTTCAGACTTTGAAGAACAGTAAAAAATAAAATCCACATCGCCTTGCCCATCAGGCCATCGGAAGCTGAGATAAGGTGAAGATTTCCTTTCTGATCCAAACTCTGGGGGCTTTATTTTCATTTTGATCCTGAACATTCATATAAAACTCACTGTCCAACTATCTGATGTTTCTTGATATCACCATGAGTAGCAATTTAGCCCTGGCTAGCTACATATCTCCCATTTACCTAACAGTGCGTTAGAAGAACGGAATTATAGAATTTAAGTAGGGGAGTGAGAGGTAAATGTTTTGCTCATTATAAGAAAGACACTGGTGCAACATCCAGGAACATACATCAGAAATGCACCAATCCCCTAGGTCTGTACAGCAACACAGGCATTTCCAGTGGGGAGCAAAAGTTCCAAGCAAGATCAGGCTGTAAAACCATTATGGGATAGTTCTGATCTAGTGGATGACTCCTGAAATGTTCCAGTGAGATATGCGCTCCCTGTGATAAGATAGCAACCCTTGCACTCTGACTATTATTTCATCTGGAGCAAACTGTTCATCTTGGCCAATGAACTGTCATCTTACCCCCTTCTGCTGTTAATTCTATATTTGCTTTTATTTAGAGCACAGAAAGACCATAACACCATCTATTATACTGTTTTGCAGAAAGACAAACAAAAACTTTTAAGAAAACCACACACACAAAAAAAGGGGCTCGTGTTCCATGAGTTTGCACCACAGATTTTATAGTGAGTAACAATTTGCTGTTCAACTTACGGTTTCCAGAGTGTATCCATTGACTGGAGTATAAACAGTAAATCCTCTTGGTGTCAGCCACCATGTTCTCTCATTCCTTGAGATGCCAGAGAGATAAAAATGTCCTGTAACAAGAAACTATATACAAGAAAACATTGTAGGAAATCAGTTCGCCTTGTGCTTAAGTTCTTCTGCATCAATGTCAATTGAAAGCAACATCAGTATTCTCAGCTGGTCATATTTAATAATAGTAGATTGTGTTATAGAATCTAATGAACCAAGGCCTGATCCTAGGAAAATGCTGTTGCCTGGAAGTGTCAATTGCTGCCTTGCAAATTCTGCGTAACCTCTCCTATTTTTTGTTTCCCCTCAACACTAGCATCCAAGCATCTCTGAGAGAAGCCATAAGCTTCTGACTAATATTTGTTATATTCAGCTCATTTGAGAGAATTGACTCTCCTCTTCTCTCCATGGGTCAAGTAGCACATGAAATTACTCTGAATGGTTTTGACACTTTTTAAATACGAAGTTTTATTTAAGGGGTTGAGTGTGCCATGCACTTGGAGTGAGAAATTTTTCCTTGTACATCGGCCTGGAAAATTCATGTCAGAGGATCAGATGTGAGACAAGAATATCAAAATATTTGAAAATAACACTAATCTCTTAAATCTGCAAATAAAAAAATATTTTATTAATTAGGAAAATTGTAGTCCTATTTGATCAAAGATCAACTTATAAAACAGTTTATATAGGTGATGTAATTATGTAATGCTTAATGACCAAGCCAGGAGGAAGTTCCTTGCCCTAACAAACTCTAATGATTGTTCTTAGTGTGTGCATCATAGGAAGCAACAGTAGAGCCTGATGCTTAAAGTAGTTTTTGAAGCAAAAGGTATTTGACAGCAGGAAAGTGTGAAACTGTGACTCGTTTGACCATGGAGCTGTACACCACGGGCCAGAGGAGAAGTAGGGCCAGAGAGACACCAAAACAGTGAGAGAGATAAAAGTGCATAAAAGAAGGTTTGATAATTTCAAAGGATGAGGAAATCACAGAAGCTTACATCTGAACACATATTTTGCTTGCAGGATGAGTTTCATTGTACAGATGGTTACTATTTCATCTCAAAGATCATTACACTGTACATGTTGGCTTCTGCTCAACAAATACATTCTGTTTCTTTCCTATCCCCGTGAATTTCCCATTTTTTTTTAATATGAATTTTAAGACATTGGAGCTTACATAGTCCCAGCCATAGATCCAAAATTACAGCTGAAATGTAGCTCCAAGTTGTTCTCCGGCCCTCCTCCACCCAGGGGGAGCTCTGGCTAAGTGCAGAGCTATAAAATTTCCTTTAGGTGACCAGAAGGCTTGTATATTTGTGTGCCTCCTGACTGGTAGTCTTCTCCAGACATTCATACATGTATTTAGGGATGGCAGTAGACATAAAACGGAAGAGCTGAACTCTAAAACTCTGCTCTGCAACTGACGGAATGTTTCCTTCTCGCTCTGGTCTTTTCTTTTCCTGTCAGTATTACATAAAACAACCTTACAGGTTTGATTGCATTTGGTTGTCAGCTATAGTGGGTATTTTTAGCACAAAAATTTCAGCACTATCTTGAAACAGTGTTAAGCTAAGGACAACCAGTGACATGAACAAGTGTAACTTGACCCTATTTTTCTAAAGAATATAGATACTGAAACAGTTAATCTCTCATGCTGTATCTATGTTTTCAAACTAAAAATGCCAAGAGGAAAGGAATGCAGCAAACATTTTGAGTATACAAATACTGTAGAGAAGATGGCAGATGACAAGTTTCTTAAAAAGTTTTAAGAAATCCAGACCTGGAAAATTATCATCTCCTAAATTATCTCCTTATCCATGACTACTTCTGTGTTTGTCTCAAGTAGCATTTGTTTTCTTCTCATATTCACATGAAATTTGCTGACTTTTGGTAAAAGAAAATATGTTATTTCACATTGACCCTATAAAAGAAGGACACACTTAAAAGAATCACAATAAATACAGTAATGCTATCTAGACTTTTGGCAAGCTTTACAAAGATGCTGGAACCCAGATAGGTACATCCTGTGTGACAGTGATGCCTACACAAACACTTGAATTTCGGATAAAATTTAAGCCATGTAAAAAAATAACTTTAGTTCTATGCTCCTCTTCACAGTCACCTGAGCCAAAGGAGCTCCCTGAAAACAAGCTGTAGGAATTAGAGATCCTTTCTTTTTAAGAGCTCCCTACAATTGGGTAAATGACAACAGTTTTTGTTTCTAGCCTGAGAATCTATGAAGACTGACAGAGAAAATCTTCATCTCTAAGGAGATGTACTCTTTTCTTTTACTTTAATGGAAGAAAATTTAGTCGAGTTAAAAGAAACCTTTCCATGCAAAGCAGACTTACTTCCTTCAGTAATATTATTCAGTATTTAAATAGCCAGTTTAACAAGAATACAAAGACCTAATTTCAGAACTGGATATCAGGTGGATATGCAATTAACAGCCTGAAGGGAATTACTGTCTGAGCCTATTTAAACGACAGTTGTGATTAAGATGTTTGACTGTCCTGTTTCTTTCTTACTTGGACATATTAATAGCCCCATATATCAGTGATTCTATCTAGGTAAAGGGACTATCAAATTGTTCCTTTCCATTTTCAAAATGTACTTTCTAGGGTTGACACTCTGAAGCTTCATATAACCATGTAAAATTTTTGCTTACGTATCTTTAGTATATTTATACCTATTGCTGTTTCAGATTGCCTGTTTTGTTCTCCCACTCAAAATAAATATTTATTCATTATCCAAGATTAAATTCTATCTGCAAAGGTCATCGATTTTTAGCTTTTATCACCTTCAGCTTTGTTTCTGAATTGTCAGTGGTACACATAAATATATATCACCACATGATGAAAAAGTGTTATACTCCGTTTATAGTAAGAATTGCATCTAGTTGAACAGGTATTTTTGGTGACTGGTTTCAAAATAATACTAGACATCATTTTGATTAGAACTAGTAACTTGTCACATACTGAAGCAAGAACCATGTTTCTCTTAAACTGAGAAGGTGGCTGGCTATATATCCAGCTTTGATATTAAATCCTGTCTAGTTAGCCTTCAGAGTAATTTTCCTGAACTTGAAGGGCTGTATGAGAAGAGGAATGCCAAGCTTCCCAGGCAGAATATTCAGCACTTTTAGTCTATCATGTTTTGATTTTTACAAGATTTTTTTTTTTTTTTGCTAATAACTGGCCAAAGTGAGGGCTCTGTGTTTGATTTACTGTTAGCCAATTTAAATATATAGTGCTGTAGAGACAGACTTGAACAGCAAAGATGCCTAGTCTTCAAAATTTGTTAAAGACAACACAATTACGGCCATACACTCACCATGACAGAACTTTAGATTTGTTTGGATTTTATGCCCTGTCTTTGACTTTCCAACTACTGATGAATAATTGCATAGTGGAAAGCCCCTGCAAATCTAAATTCTTAAGGAAAAATCTCATTGCTTTAGTTCTCAAAAGCTAACTTTAGCATATTAAGTTTTGCCTCCCAGTAAACTTGAGTGAAGCCTCCTTATAACTCTATGAGTCCAAGAGTTTCTCCTCTTGTATCTCTATAAATATTATTCAGAGGTCTCCAAGTGACCCTGAACAGATTCTGATGACTGAGAAAGTTAGGAAGAAATACCTCTACATGTTTTCCCTGGTCTTGCCTTTCTATAAGAGCACAACTCAGCAAGAATATATGAAAGAATGGAATTGCAAAATTCAGGGAGGAGAAGACTGTAGCCAGAGGTTTTCAGCTGTATCATTGTCTGCAAGCACATGAGAAGAATCATACTATCTATAGATAATAGGTATTTCTGAAACAAAATCAAGCACCAGCTAAAGACAGATATTTTAATCCTACAGCCTACATGGCTTTCTAAGAAAGATGCAATTTAAATTCAGGGAGGGGAAGACTGTAGCCAGAGGTTTTCAGCTGTGTCATTGTCTGCAAGCACACGAGAAGAATCATACTATCTATAGATAATAGGTATTTCTGAAACAAAATCAAGCACCAGCTAAAGACAGATATTTTAATCCTACAGACTACATGGCTTTCTAAGAAAGATGCAATTTAAATCAGAGGTAAAGGTATTATACAGAGTTAACTGATAAAGTTCTCTAATCTTCTTGTGTAAAAGACATTAGAGTAAGTGATGATTTTAATAGTCTCTTCTGAGCTTAAAAACCATGAAAGCCTTGCTCTGCTTTTTTTTTTTTTTTTTTCCGAAGTTGATCATCAAGAGTGCAGTGCCTCTTGACATTTTTGGACAAGTCCCAAAATAATACAGATACCACACAGATTTTCAAAACTTAGAACATTAGCTAAAGCTTTTGAGAAAAAGAAAATGTTGAAAAACTAGCCCCTCCGAAAGTGTAGGTAATTGGATGTGTGTATTAACAAGATTTTTCATGCACAGCATTTGTCTGTTCTTACTGCACTTGCTATTTTGCTAACTCCTAGTGCGTCCATCATGCTGGCAATGCTCGTATAAACTTGTTTTGCAGCAGCTCAGTTTTTATCTGGTCTTTGCAGCTTGGGGGGCTGGGAAGGCTTCTCTATTTACTTCTCTTCTACAAAACCAGAGCCTCTTCCAGCACATAGAAACTATTAGAGTGATGAATTATCCATTCCCTCTGCTCACAGATGCAACCATCTCAGTTACTTGTACAAATATTTGTTGTCATCTCACATTTGTAAGTATTCTACTGTGGCCAAAAGTAGCAAAGCAGCAACACATAAATCAAAAGTTTTAATTTTCCATTCCATATGCCACAGTCTGCTATAAGATCCAAAACAGACTGAAGTAGCTGTAAAGAAACACAGACCTTAAAGCTGTGTACAAGAGAGCAAATGTAGTCTTTTACCAGACCAGTTAATGTTGTGTAGAACTTTTATAACAATTATTTGCTTAGAGCTCTTAGTGTCTCATTTTTATTGTGCTGAATGGAAGAGCAGTTCAGCTGCTGTCCTGAATCTATCTCCAAATAAGTATTTTTCTTTCCATAGCCCATACAGGGAACCAAGCACAGCTACATTCCTAATCTAGGTGCCCGTGGGCAACGTGACTGCCCTGTGCTCAGCATAGCTCACACTGCCATCCCCAGCCAAGGCAGCCTTTTGCCATTTGGAGCAGACAGCAGAGCACACTCTCCCAGCAGGCTTCTCTCATGCCCTGGCAGAGTTTAGCACTCAGTAGAAACCTGTGCGAACAACACGGATCTTCCAGAAAGTTCTCTATGGCTTTTGCCTTACATGACCGGCTGGGATCCCAAGGAAACTTCATCTCTCAGGATAATACAAGGTCCAGGTGCTGCAGTAGGCTTAAGGAGCATCAAAGCAAGGAGCCTGCACTTACCTATTTATCCTAATACACACAGCTCCAGGAGAATGGAGACTGTCTGGGATAATGTTGCTGTGCTTTAAAACCACTCTTCTCCCAGCTCTTAGCTCTGCCACGATGACAATATGAGGGGAAGCTTCAGGCTGGAGGAGAAAGAGCCCAGATCAGACAGCAGCATGAAGAAGGTGAAAATACTGGAAAAGGGATAATAGGATTTAGGACCAAGGACTAATGTTTTACAAGGGATCTGTTGTGCTGGGCTGCACTTTCAGCAGCGGACCTGTGAGCAGTTGTAGAGCCCCACTCCAGGGTCTGTCTAAAATCCAATTTCATCCCCACAGCCTTCCCTTGGTACATTTCTGTGGCAAGGAAATCCCTAAGCAGGAGATACTCCATGCTTCAGGCAGCCCCATGAGCAGTGTAGGATGATAGGGTTTAGGGCAGGGGGATCAGTCTGGATACAGCTCCTCTGTCACCTCTCTCTTCCCCTGAGCCTGCCTTCAGCCTGTCCTTAGTATCCCCGATGTGTCTTTGTGTACGACAAGGAGGGAACCCTGCTCTTTGCATGACCCAAGCCGTACAGACACAAACCCACTGAGAAACATCCTCCCAGCCCTCAAAAGTATCAGAAGAGCAGCAGATGGTGCCTGGGGAAGGGATTCCCCTAGAAGCAGCCCACACATTCTCCACTGTCCAGGAAAATTTAAGCCCAAGATGACCCCCCCCTGACCTTTTAATCTCTGTCTCCTTCTCTAAGAATTTCCTTCCTTCCCACACAGTAAGTAAGACTGATGGACTCTTTTTGCCATTTGCCAAAAGGACTTTTTTTTAATGAACAAACTAAAATATCAGTGACCTGGACTTGAATGAGAGATATAGTTATTTTGCCCTTTTATTTGAGTGTCATTTGTGCCTTTCTCCCTTTGCTGCTTTTGGGGAGAGGGTCAGGGAAGCAGTGTGAAATGACTGGTTTTCTACTGTGCTCCAAAGTACACTGTCTAGGGTTCCTTCTAATTGTTTCTAGAAAGTTATTCTGCATCTCAAACTCTTGTGGTTTGTCTCCATGGCTGGGAGTTTTGGATTGACCTTTGGTAAATGAGCAGAGAGATATTTTGGGGTAGTAGTCCTTTAGTCTGGCCAAAAATAAGTACAATTAAGATAAAATAAGGGAAAAAAGGGGTAAACTTTTGCCTAAAATTAAGTGGTGACAGAGCCACCACAACGTACCATCCCAGTTACAAGTTTCAGATTTTGACCATATTATGTCACTTCTCTATAGCACAACAGAGGTTTCGCTCTGTGACTCTTGCAGAGAAATTGCAGATAAAAAGACTGATATCTTTCAGTAAATTATGTTAGAAAATCCTTAGTATGTCAGCACTTGGTGACTTGTTGATCAGATAGCTACTGGAGTGTAAAATAATAAAAGTCCATCTTTCATTTTCTGTTTGATCTACAGGCTCCTGCAGGCCTAGTTCTGCAAGATGGGGAGAGGAAGCAGATTCCTCTTTGACACAGACTGGGAGACAGACCCCTGGCTGCAGCCATAGTTGCACCAGGAAAGCAGCACTGGTCTTGGCAAAGCTTCTTTGTGCCATACCGAGCAATTCTCTTATGCTGTTGTGTAAATCAGAGCCCCTCCACAGCTGGTGCTTGCTAGCTCACAAAAACATGATACAGCTATTTAAGACAAGGGTTACGGAGTCATGTGCTGAATGTGGGAAGGATGTAGCTGTCCCCATTGAAATATGGCTGCTGCTAACATTTCGGCTCTTGTGAAAATCACTGTGCTCCTGCACTCTTCCATGACCACATTTGGGCAGGACTTCGTTTTAGATCTTATCAAGAAGTCTTTCTTCCCACAAGAAAAGATTTTGCAAAACTGTCAAGACTCTTGTTTCTGCATTTACTCCTTCAAACAGTACAGAGATTATGAAGGCTTTCATTTTCAGTGCTTAGAATAAGTACAATGCAACCAAGTTTTGACAGTCCAAAATATTTATTTACACAGTGCTCCTTGCTGTTATAGTTTATAGCCCTGCATGAGTATTTTTACTATGCTTTTTAATTCATAGCAATGCCATAACTTAAAACACGGTCCTTGGATGCCAGTGGTTCAATACTGAATAAACAAACTTAAGCAACAAGAATCTTAAGTCAATTACCATTTTAGTCAAAGAAAAGTGCATGTCTGAACTGTGGACTTTTCAGCCAGATCTCATTACCACACTTTTCAAGTAAGCATTTCTGAATAGTTTAAAAACCACCAGCAAACCAGGAACATGAACACTGGCAGGGTAAGCTAGGTGTCCTGTCAGTAGCATTATACCTTCCAGCTGAAGGCTTCCTTTGCCCTTTCTCCCACACTTGTAACCTGAGTTGCTGTGGAGTCAGGGCTGCCATTTAGCAAACTACTTGAGCTACACTTTAACATGTATTTAAGATGACATTCACTCCTACAAAATAAAAGCAGTCCTCACACCTTGCCCACCTTTCTCTCTGCATCTCCCTTGGACATTCACAGTAAGCAGCTGGATAGTGAAACAAGCCAGCATTATTCAGGTGCTTTGGCTTCCCAGGCAGCATGGGGAGAGGGTCAGAGTTGCAGCCACCAAGGTGGCTGAGGCACCTTCCTGCAGCCACAAGCACTGGAGCCAGCAGGGATGAGTGCGGAGGCTGGGGGGGGACGGGGCCAGGCAATGACAGCACCTGCTCCCAGGCACGAACACCACCAGCAGGTCACTGGCAGGCATCCACTTTGAACAGCCCACTGTGCATTAGTGCAGTCTAAATAGGCATTTGGCAAGCCTCACATCACCTCATACGAGAGCATCTCACTCCTTAATGTCATCATTAATTCTGTACTAAGCACATCCCATTTCAAGTAGGAAACAATAAAGAAAGGCAAAATTCTTGAGGCAACAGTGCAGAGAAGCCTCAAGAGTTGTGGTTCCCGTGGACAGACCTTGCTGACAACTCCAGTGCTTTCAATAGGATTACTACAATGCAGTAGTAAATAATATAAATCTGATAAGTAATAAAATAATATAAATCTGAACACAGTCTGATCCAACTCAGTAGCATGTTAGGTATTAGAAGTAAATCAAGTAATCTTGAAAATCCTAGAAGTTTGTCTTCATTACTCAAGAATAAAACTTCAGGTCAATCTTTCACAGAATTCCATTGTAAGTCATGGTGTTGCAGCAGACATGTATATGCCCAATTTTAAGAAAGAGAAAATATAAGTGATTTTAAACTGTGTGCGAAGAACCTACTAAACTAATGACATGCATGGGAATTAAAAGATGCCATCTCAAAACCAGAAGTTTTGGAAACAAAGGAACTGAAATTGCATTTCTCTGAAGTGACTACTAAAATAATATAAAAGGGTACAGATAACACCATTCAAAGGGTATCTGTGTTAAAAAGGTGGTTCTCATCACAATTTGTCTATGGATATCTCAACACCCTTATTTTTAGTCAGGTAGGAAGAGGTTCAAACTGTTTATCTGAATTCCACATGCATGGTACATGCATTTATTTTATTGCTTACTCTCTGATGTGCTGATATCCAGCAGCTTCTCAAATGTGTACCTGACAACATAGTGCTTCCTATAAATTTGTAATACTTACCGCAACATCAAGAATGATGAAAGAAAAGAAAAATACAGTTGCTGTCAGCACAAACCAAATCTATTTGGTTGATGGATGATAAGAATTCCTCAGTAAGAACCTTGATAAAAAGTTTATATTGTTCTTCCCATATGAACAGCATCTCTCAGTAATTATCCATTCCTATATGGCATTTGGATCCTTTACATAATCAAAAGTTGTAAGACTAAGTTCCCACTCCAATAGAAAAATTAATCACTCCACTTAACATTTCTGTTGCAGAAGAGGCTGGTATTCTCTATTTCACATGCAACAAAGAATACAATTCCCCACAAAGCATGTGAAGAACTGTGCTTAGCTATACTCAAAAGGCATATTGTATAAAAGCTGTAAACTCTCAAGCTGAATATAGAATTCTCACTCTTTCTAAAGAATATTCATGCTGATCCACACAAGCATTGATGATTAACTACACTGTGCTTCTCCAGCTCCCCTTTATGGAGCATAAGGCTGTGCTTGTAGGATGGCACACCTGCTAAATACATATTTATGGAACAAAATCCAATCTGTGTGTTCACAGTCCTTACCTCATCTGCTTACATATATACTGTCCAGTTATCTCTCTGAAAGCATGAAGCATTATATGCTTATACATAATTATTTTCCATCAAAAAGTTATTTCTTAAAATGATTGTGCCTTTGAAAATATAACAAGCTCAGCAATGTTTTTTGTCTAATAATCTGACATCCACTGCTCATGCATTCTAGAATTTAAAAAGGTATGCAGATTTCACATTTTGGGATCAGTAAGAATTTTGCTGGCTAATAAAGCACAACCTTGAGTACAGTATATTTGGCTTCTACGGGGTAACTGGGTAACTGCTTTTAACAACATTTCATTTTACTGGGAAAAGGCAGCATGGTTGTTCTCTTACCAACAGAATATATTTTAAAGTCAGGCAAATTGCATTCTAAAATGGATCAGGATTATATTACAAATTGGAGTTCAGCCAATCCTTGAGTCTTGACTGGAAGATCAAAAGATTACAGGGACTACATTATCTACAGTTTTTCATTAAGGAGTCATATCCATTGATTTTAAAAAAACCTTCTTGGGGCTCAAATTGGAACACAAATTACAGGCTGCTAAGTCATATCTCAAATGCTCTGTCTCATGGTTATCCAGCTGTCAATCCCACAATCCTGTAAGTAGTGGTATCTTCCACACTGTGCTGCACTAGTTGCTTCTACAGGCAACCCTTTCACGCACTGTTGCAGCTACTGTGCCAGAACAGCTGGTCAAGAATTCCAAGAATTGAGAATAAAATTAACACGAACTATTAGAAGAAAGCAATCTGCTTTTTGTGCTGACAATTTTCCACAGCAGCTTCATAGTAAATCAAGAGGTGACATATGGGAACTGGATTTCACTGATCCCTAGCCATCAGACAGGATGAGTCTACATCATTCTCCAAGTGCACACTTGGCTCTCCTCCCTGCATACGCTTGGGCATAGGGCCATGCTGAAGCTGAGTGCACCAGAAAGTTGATGTGTCCTGCAGTCTACACTCAGCCCATCTCCCCTCGCAGCAGTGTTGCTGGGCAAATGCTGACCAATTTGCACTCACCAGGCTGAAGCAAAATCTTTTTTGTGGGTTCTTTTGTTTTTTTGAGGTTTTTTAATTGCCTGAAAGCAGAAGTGCTGAAGGTGCAACCACGCTGGCTCCTGTTCGTACCTCTGCTGTCAGAGTGGTTCCAAAGAATGTCAATCAATATAGGCATAGGTGTTTTATATAGGTAAATACTAGCTCATCATTGCCAGTAGCAGCCTAGGAATGATTTATTTAAAATATCCCCTTGCAAAGACAACTATTTCAGTTCCATGTATATTACCTAAGTACAGGTGAAGAGTGTAACAGTCAATAGAAATACTAACTGGACTCAACTACCACAGACTAGCCTGGAGATTAGCATTTAAATTTATAGTTGTTTGCTGTTGGGTTCTTTGAGGGTCTTTTTGTTGTTTTGCTTGAGTTTTTTAGTCCAAGACATGCAACCATTTATATATGTAGAAATAGAAGCCCTAATGACTGCAGTCTTCAAAAAATTAATTAAAAATGTATCAGAAGTCCCCACCATATTGTGGAAAACTGAACCCACAAAGTGGCTATTGTTGCTATGAAAGATGAATGTCTCTCCCAGTCACAAAATCCAGTGACAGATTATGTTTCTTAATTCGAAACATTTCCCTACTTACATGGCTGTTTCCAGGGGCTGACAAAGCAGAATATGACTGGAGGACCAGTCAGCTGTACTGGTTAAAACTAGCAAATGACCAAAACAAGTATACTTAAATAAAGTGCCTAAAAGTTCAATACCAGTTTTGGACAAATCTCACTTTTGCTAACATGGGATTTTCAGCCCTTGAACAGTAATCTGTGCAGGTATCTGCTATCCCTCAGTCATAGCTGAGAAAGAATCCTGAAAAGCTGCATGTCTCTCCTCAAACCTCAGCAGTTAGTCAGTGCTGCCAGGGGCTGCCTCAAGGCATATGCCTTTCAAATTTGCTTACACCAAAAGCAGGCAAAGGGGGTAATGAAAATTCTCTGTCCTCAGCTCATACCAACCTACAGCAAAGGCATGCTGCTTGCTCCAACAGGGAGTGAGACCCAACACAATGAGTAGGCAGCTGCAATTGTAATATTTACATAGAAATATCAAACATTACAGCATGAAGTTTGGTCAGGGGAGGTTTAGGTTTGATATCAGGTAAAGGATCTTCATCCAGAGGGTGGCTGGGCACTGGAACAAGTTCTCCAGGGAAGTGGTCACAGCATCAAGCCTGAGAGAGCTCAAGAAGTGTCTGGACAATATTCTCAGGCACATGGTGTGATTCTTGGGGTGTCCTGCACAGAGTCAGGAGTTGGACTTGAAGATCCTGATGGATCCCTTCCAACTCAGTATATTCAATGGTTCTATGATTCTATGATCAAACAATGGCTTTTTCCCAATGCTCATCAATGCAATAGGTGTACTCCTTTCAGCAAGGGAAAAATATCTTCCACCACAGATACTAAAAAGCTTGTAATGTTTGTGACATAGACATATGAAGTGCCTCAGTTTCTGCTTCAGAGGAAATAGCCATGCAGCCGCACCCACAAAATGTCTTATGGAAAACTTATTTCAGAGACAAAACCACTCGTGTTTCTTCTTCAGCTAACTTAGGGCTTTTCAGTCATACTAATGTGAAGAGCTATATTTAACTTTAGCAGCAGTCTCATGTTTAATTTCCTCAAATCCTGTAATTGTTATTAACTTTGTAGTAAATAAAGTGATTCCCACCTGGGAAAGAGACAGAAGCACAGTCCAGGTTTGTTTGTTATTTTTTTTTTTTTTTAGCAATCAGCGAATACACTGTTACAAGCTTTGGAATATTAGGACTCCTTTTGTAAAAAAGAAATCCCTTTAACCCAACTGCACAGTCATAAACATTTACATCATTCACACACTTACTCAGTCTCCCTAATTTTCCAGCACCCTCAGCTCCTCAGTCAGCTCTGTGGGCAGTTGGCTTAGAAAGATTCCCAGCAACAAATAAAGCTGGGTGCAAGGCATGGACTCTTTGCGAATGGTGGCATTTCCTACAGAAGATATGAAAATATTAAGACATCCAAGATACTTGGCAAATACACGAGTGAAAGAGAATTGTAATGGTCTAGAAGCCAAGCAAAAACTCCAGTGGCAAGACTGGAAGCAGCAGCAGCAGCAGAAAAATGATGAATAAAAAACAAAGTTCCACAGAAGTATAGAACCAATAAAAGTACCATAAGGAAATGAAAAATCCCTCTCAGTTTACTTATAATCAAGGCATATTTTACTGACAGATCAAGACACCACATGATAAGATCTCTTATATAACTAAGAATTTCACATCATTACAGGCTTCATTTGAGCTACAAAAGCAAGAGATTTTGTATACTTCATGCTGACAGTTCTGGAGAGAAACTGCAATAAAATTCTCAAATTTCTTCAGATTGATTAGCAATAACCATACTGCAGCAGCTGCCTTGCCCTTGCTCAGCACTTTGTGTGCATGAACAGCACGGAAGATGTGACAGTACTGTGATTTTCCTGATATTTGTAGAATTATGCAACATGAAACATATATTTAAGGAGGAAGTTTAACTAAAAGGCAGTCCTTCTTTAAAAAATGGCCAAGTGAAACTCCAACAGTATGTAAGTTAGCACAATGTATATTCATGACTATCAAAGACTGTGACGTTCAAACTCTCATTAAAGAATATTTGTTTACAAATCAGAGGCTTGAAAACACAAAAAACATTTTTGGAGCATTTGCGAATCTTTGCCTGCTGAACCAAGGCACCCTAACACCTTCCATCACTCAGAGTGCAGAACAGAATCAATGCCCACATTGCTGGTCCTGTTGGGCAATCTCCCTCAAGCATCCCTGAGATGGATAGTCACCATTAATCACACTGGACTGGAAAGTTCATTTATTCCCAGCTTGATACTCTCTCTCAGGTAAGTGCTTCAGAATGGGAAATTACTTTCATAGTCCCAGCCATCTATTTCAATGAAGCTCAGCACTGAAGAGGTTTAACAGCACATCCTGTTAGTCCTCAAGTATTTTCGACAGGACTCAACACCAAATATTCTTTCCAGATTAATGCATTAGGACTGATCAAACTCGTGCTTTGGAGAGGTAGTAATTTCTCCAAATACTTTAATAGCAGCTGGATCAGCACTAGAAAACCTGCTAAGAGGTGTTCTAGCTCACTTCAGCTCTTAAGCAATGAATATGACAGCAGACAGATAATGTTGATCAAGAACTCAGAACAAAACAGTACCACGAATAGTCCTTTCACTGATACTCGCTCCCTCCTCCAGCATACTTGGACCTTTGAGGAAATGCAGGCTATTTGATTCTGTTCACTAGGTGATAAAAAATGCATCAGTACCTCGGGACTTTTTGAGGAAAAACAAGTATTTTACGGTTCAAGAACTTGAATCATTTATCTACAGTGTGGTGCTTTAAACTCTTTTGGAAAAATAATCCTGCAAATGCACATAAAAATCTTCAGCAAAATCCATGACAAACCCTTCTTGCAGAATAACCAGGAATTTGGATGCAGTAGCAGGTTCCAGTTGTGGGAGACAGTGACACAGAAAGAGGCAAAACATGCAATATAATGCCTAATGAAATACTGCTCATCCAAAACCTGAAAGTCTAAAATCTTATAGCCTTATACCTGTATACCCTTAGCTGACTGCTGACTCCTCTCTTACAGCATCTTCAGCTAATGCTTATCTTTAGAGACAAGATGATACCAGGTAAGTACCCTGTACACTCTTACATCACGTTAACTTTTGAACATCTTGCTTTAGTACGTCTCACCATATGTGTGTATCTGGTATTATAACAACTGAATCAAAACTTCTATTCCTTTAGCTGCCCTGACAGGTGAGGAACACTATTTGGAAGAAAGTAAAAGCAATAAACCCAAGTGCTTACATTTATTTCCTAAATAAAGCACAAACAAGGTAATGCTTTCATAAGTTGCAAACCCTTGACCACATGACTAAAGTTGTTAGGTCAAGTGTTGACAGTAAAATCTTATCTTATGGGCCTTACGGAAACAATGTGTTTCTTTGCTCTGTATTAGTATTCTGAAGAAAGCCATCTATCTGGTTACAGAAAGATTAAACAGGCCAAAACTGTAACAGCAGATAATTACTGCAAAGCCATCCATTACAAATGACCGATCACGCAAAGAGGGCCTCGTGCAGTGCTTCGCAAAGCAGGAAGATCTCATGAGTAGCGGCTTCCTGAAATAAAAGCAGCTGAGTTCAGACGAGCTTGAGGCAGCAGTTGAAAACACGCCCTGCCCAGGCAGGAGCACACGTTGTACTGATGCTTCTCCAAAGAACAGTTTGCTAAATAAGTCCTTTGGCTGTACAGTGCAGTGTTTTATCTCCCTTACTTGCCGTCCCACCACTGCCCGAATCGACGGAGAGATACAAACACATTTGTTCTCACAAGGTCACAGCAGGAACACAAGTGCAGAAGGAGTCCACCAACCACAGAGAACTGGCACCTTTTTTAGACCTCATATTTCCACTTCTGAACCTCAACCTAGATTTCCAACTGATTGCCAGATTAAAAGGAATAAAGATGTCCATTTCCTGGGAAGAACCTCTTTGGCAAGAACCTTGATGAAATTCAACAAAACCCAAAAATAATATCTATTTTTAGTAAAAAAACAAACATGTGGTACTCACAGGCCATTAGAGAACTCTCAGTCACATCTCCATAGCTGTATTGTGAAGCTGGAGAATGGGAAACAAGTACAGACCAAGTATATAAAAGAGTAAAGTAAGAACAAAGCATCCAGCAGACGTTGCATGTTCCTCTCATAGAGAGAAAAAACTAATCTTTTCAGCACCTTGACTAAGGGAAAAATATCCATTACACCTACACACCCAGAGCTATTTTATCTGCTAGACTGAATGAATTCTTGGGTCAAAATTGCACTGACACCCATGAACAGATACAGAGCTGATGCAGAGTTTTAACTCTTGAAAACTGTGGAAAAAACTGGCTATTTTATTTTCATTTCTCACAATATTTTTCCAGAGCCAGGGAATGCCAGTGCCACTGAAAATCCTTGCAGAAACAACCAAGTAATGAATCCAACAACTTCAAAATGGGGGTGAGGGTGTCATGCATGGGATATACTCTTTTTTTCAACAGCTTCTTACTTAACCCTTGAACAAGATCACGACCTAATTATGATTTCCTCCTCCTTCTCCCACCTCTAACCGTGCAAATACAACTCATCAATCCCAAGTATGCATTAGATTTATGAAAGCTCCTTAAAAATTATTCTCAAATTGCATTTCTTATACTTTGATGTATACGTAAGGGAAATGTTTTTATTTTCATTTGCTGCAATTACTAACATTGTGAATATCTGGGTTTTAAGAGACTTATGTTTGCCGTAACTCTTAATCTTCCAGCTCTTCCCTGAAGAACTGCCTGTTCTTCTGCAATTAAGCTACCCTCTGTGAATCCCACACTACTCTTTGTTACATGTAGTACGTGCACAGAAATTTCTCCAGGTAGTGCAAGCAGACTTACCAGTCTTGTAAATAATTTTTATCAGCTATTTCTAGAAAGCAGTGATAAAGCCTTTCAAATCAAATTATTAGCATTTTGTAACCTGAGTTTGCAGTCAAGATAAATTTTGCTTCATAAAATATTTATCAGCTACTTAAAGAATTTTAAAAGCATTTGTTGTAACAGCAAGGCACAGAAAAATTCTTTACTTCTTCTTAGTAGTTCATACCACTAAAACACTTCAGTTGAAAATGACATTAGCTTTATTTAGTTTTATTATCAGCTTATTATTAATTGTGAGCTTAAAACAGCACACTGACAAAGGATGCAATTAATACCCATTTTGGTTTTGCTATCTAGATGAAAACCACCATGCAACTAAAGACGCAGTTAAAACACAGGGAATAGTTTAACACATCATGTAGCATTCTCCTTAGTTTTTTAGGAATGACTAACATACACAGTATAAGGCTCCTATAGGCAGAGCTCTGAGCACCATTTATTAATATTGCCAATGCTTGCCAGGTGAAAGATCTTCTCTTTCTGGAACAGTAACTTGTTCAGACATGTAAAAGAAACTTCTTAAAAAGACTTCTAGTTTCATTTTGGCAGAACCCACAGAGAACCCTGACATGCAGCTAAGGAGGAGGACTGCTGGAGAGAAAAGCAGGAAGAGAAGGCCAGTTTGACAGAGAGATGGGTAGGAAAGACCATGAGCTAAGGACCAATATGGGGTTCAGTTCGAGTTTCCACACTGCCTCCACTTACTTCATGCTCTTTCTGTAGGAAGGAATGGCAGAGACCACCCACCCTGGCCTGGGATCACTCCCCTTTGCCTGATCAGGAGCTGGAGGCACAGGACACACTGGTGTCTTAGGGTGTGAGGAAGAAAACGAGGCCTTTCATTCCACAGTCAGGCAGCTTCAGACCAGCAAGGATAATTACCAGCTTGGTTTTGCCATCCTGGCTGAAGTTGAATCACAAACCCAAAACGCCAAGTTTGGTAATCTCAGCTGAGGTCCCCTTCGCACAGCTATTTATATCAGGCATGTGGCATGGTCAGAAGCTCGGGATATTCAGCCACAGTGGTATTATTAGAACAAACATGGGGGCGAACTCCACTGGTTTTTCGGTTCTGCCTTTAGCTGGGCAGTTTAGAAATGCTGTGTGAAAGCAGGGTGGACATGTTTGCATTCTGTTCACAGTGCCTCTTCATTTGAAAACTGGCACCTACAGAAGCCTGACAATCAAATGAAACAACTTTGTAGCAGGGCTGAACAAGCTTTGCTGTGACAAGGCCATGATAAATTGAGGGCACAGGAATCCATTTCTCCAGCGACTGAGAACATGTGCTGCTGTTTCTCTAAGGAAACCACCTCCTCTACTAATTAAAGAAGTTATTTCTTTTCTTGCTCTTCATTTGAAGACACTGAATCCACTTTTTCAAGGCATGCTCTGGTAAACCAGACAAAAGATTTAAAAAGGGAAACTTATGAAACCTAGTCACAGTTACTAGTAAACAAATCCTTTTCTAAAAAGCACGGCCCTCAAAGGCCTCTCACTATTCTCCCCTCATCTTCTGGATATGACTTATGTTTTAAGAAGCAGAAATTAACTGAAAGGGTGTATAACTTTCACATTGTGGAACAAGAAAGCAGAAGATTCACAGAAATGCACAAATACTTGCAGGGGGAAAAAAAAAGTGCGTTTTAAGAGGGTTTTTTGAGAAATGACCTGACCTTGATAGCACCGTCATGACAAAATAAGCTGCACTAGATTCTTCCCAGAAGTAAAAGCAGCACTGAAACAGACCTGATAATGAAAGGGAAGGTTTAAGGGTAGTATTCCCTCCTGGCAGTCATAAAATATATGTGCCTCAAAACTTAATCTCCAGGCTGCTGGTCTGACTTACAAGAAAAAAATCAGTATCCAAAGTAAATTACGCACAAGAACTAAACCAGAGTTGTTTACAAAGCATTCTAAATTTTTCAACCTCTCTTACATCTAGAACCTTTGTTAACAGTACTTAGAAAAACACTGCAAAAAATATTTTATGCATTCTAAAGTCGTTGGTCTTACAAGTAAAATACCCTTACCCAGTACAATTATGAGACACTTTTGCTTTGCAATTTACCTTAGTTCTGGAGAGAAGAATGAAAATTTGTCTTATCCAAAGTGTCAACTGACAATTTAAAATAACAAAGTTTTAAAGGAATTGTCCTTGATAAAAACATTTGCATAAAAACAAGGAGTAACTATTCCAAACAGATTCTCCCAATGACAAGCTCTGCAGGCAAACATGAAGATTCTTCTCAGTGTGTGATGCCATGTGTGAAGGGCTAAAGCAAGTGCACACCATTTGAAACCCTCTGCTCGTACACCAGGTAACACCACCACTGTTAGACAGTGGGAACCTCCTGCTGTCAGTTGTACTCACTGAACTGGCTGCCACTGATCTCAGGAAAATAAATCAATAAACAAACCAAGCTGAGCAAGTCAAACTTTGACTCCACTCACACAATCAAATTTTCAGACTAATAAGGCACTCTGCTTCCAAACGTAAGAATATGGAAGAGTGCCGGAGAGGAGAGATTCCAAGCATTAAATTAATTAGCAAAAGTGCAATTACCAAAAACAAAGCATAGAGGATTTCAATTTTCACAGGCTACATGTTTCAGAAACAAATAATCTTTTATATTAAGAATATTTTACTGTATTTTTGGCAGTCTAAATGAGTGTTCTACTGAGAAACCATTCCCACTACAAGAATCAGCTACTCAGCAAGGACATGTCACAAGTCCCTGACACGGAGGGAGGCTGGGGGAGGGGAGGTCCATTTAGAAATTATTTTTGTAAGTCATTAAGGATGAGCCATTCTAAAAGATTCAGTTAAGAACACATGCAACTACTTTAAAAATCCCATAGCAGCTTTTGTAATTTCAGGTTCATGGTACAAGCACAAATTACTTTTGACATTATCTGTTCAGATTATTGCACACATTTTATTGTTGCCATTTGTAGGATTCTAATAGCATAACACCATCTTTATTAAACTGTTGATACAAGATGATTCTTTTAGCATAAAGTCAGATGAAGACATTACAAAAATTACATCACTAGTAATAGATTGCAATAAACTATTAAAAGAACAACTTCCTTACAATATTGATATTTTGTTTACAATTAGAGACCAAACAAATGAGGGGTTTCTGTCATAATATTTTACTAAATTAGTATTTAAATAATACTTGAGGCACTTTTCAGAAATTATTGAAAGCTATGAACAATTAGCACACTGAGTTAAATCTGAAGAATATGTCTACAATATTAACTGGTACATATGACAGCACTAGTTGCTTTTAAAATCCAGTTTTCTAGAAGGTTAAAAAGTTTGTAAAAGTCAGTTCCAAGCTTTCTGGCTGTCTATAGTAGCAAATATGCTGCTCTCATAATTTTAACATACAAATGATTGTTTATGTATGAATTAAGCCTCACAACATTAACTGTAAGGTAGGAAGTGCCAGCACCCTTTATACAGAATAGACAGATTGTGACTTGCTGAAACGAAGAGGAAGCATGAAGTAGACAACTCCATGGGCTCATCCCACTTCACAATACAGACCTCTGATACTTCTCCAGAAGACTCTATTATGCTGATAGTTCTACCATTGAGAACAATGTGTGTTCCCAAGCACAAGACTGAACACTGAGCAGATGATTTTTAGAAAGGAGATCTGTTCTACTTCAGTTGTTCTTGATCACTCAGTACAAAACTTTCTGTGACTTTGCAGAAAAATCACATCATATTTCTGTCCCTGGACTTGCCAAAACACACTAAAATCACAGAAGTCAAACTGTGTTCTATGCATATCCACAGCCATGGGACAGAAATTCTTGCCCCCGATTTCAAAATCTTCCACAGAACAGGAAAGCTTTGCAGTTTCCCCATCTCACCCTACACCTAGCTTCTCTGTTAGTGTCTTTGTGCACAAAATAAAAATAAATAAAAGTATGCTGCTGTGACTGAGAAACAAACATTCATGGTCCCAAGCCAAGGGCACCGGGCATATCTGATTTGAAATACTAAGTTCCTTTAATTTAAGACAATCAGACAAGTTATTGGGGTGGATGGAAGAAAGCTGTTTCCAGTGGGAAGAATTTTCTTGATCCTTCCGGCAAATGGACCATCAAAAAAAAGAAGTTCACCCACAAATATCACAGTTGTTCAGAGTCATATCCCAAAATGGGTTCTAGCCACTTCTCCACCTCTGCCACAGACAAATTTTTTCTCAGTGCATAATCTTCAACCTGCAAAGGGACCACAAAATGTGATGAAGATTTTGAAATTCCAGCTTTAAGTGTTTACAAAATCTTTGAGACATCTGCTCATAAGATGATTTTGAATGTGCTAACACTATTAAAATGGATAGTATAAGTTACCTGATCTTTACATATCTTGCCAACAGCAAAATATTTGGAATTGGGACTGGAAAAGTAGAGGCCAGAAACTGCAGAAGCAGGAATCATTGCTAGTGATTCTGTTAGACCAATTCCTGGAAAAAAGAATGAGAATTTTCTTTTTCTCTGAACTGAAAATAAGGACAAATTCAGAACCTTTTTTTTTGTTAGGCAGCTTCGAGCAAACCCAAAAAAATCTTGATGCTTTCGGATGAACTAAAAACAAACCCTTTTTTCACTTGTTAACCATTAAGAAAACCCACAGAGCTTTAAACACACTGCAGACTTTCATTACAATTACTGTAGAGTAACTGTGCAGTTTGAAGGAAAAAGCTTGGACATTTTGGCAAATGAGGTTTTGAAGCACGGGAAGGTGTTTTTGGAATTGTGGAAGTAGCAGTGAAACATCTGACATGTAAAGTATCAGAGGAAAACAAATGGAATTAATCCCTTTTTAAGAATTACCATCTTAAGGTTCCTGTGGACCAGGAAATACACTGCTGAATAGTTTTTTATTCTGTTTCTATCTGGAATGTCTTCTTACAACCATAAGGATGCCAGACATTTTCTCTGTGCAGCAAAACCCTGTTGGCATGGAATCTGCTAATTAGGGACACAACTCCTCCACCATAAGCCCTGGCAGTGTTTTGCAAATTCTTCCTTGAATGAGGCAAAATAAAAATGGCAATAAAAAGGGGAAGATAGCAATTCCCAGAAGTACTTCAGTTCAGTATTTTATGTAGTTCTGCACCACCCGATTTGTTCTTTTGTTGGAGTTTTGACTTCACATAAAAACAGTTTAAGAAACTTAGTAAAGCAGAGTTACCTGTTGTTTCCTCAATGTTTGCAAGTTTCCACATGGTGAGTTTTTCTGTATGGTCAGGCTGGCTGGGATATCCAGGGGCAGGGCGAATTCCCTCATATTTAATTTTGCGTAGGCCAGAGAGATCCAGCTGCTCACTACTACTGTAAGCCCAGAATTCCCTTCGAACCCTTTCATGGAGCTCCTCAGCAAATGCCTTGGAATAGAGTGAAAAGATTTTTTTCTGTTTTACTGATGCAATAGCTCTTTGATTAAAACAAACAATGATAAACACCTTCTTGCATTCCCGTTTTCAAGAGAGCTCTTAACATAGGTGAGACACTTGAAAGAATTAAAATTCATATGCAACACTTATTTTGCTAATTCAAGTACCTCAGTTACTTCTCTTATTAGCAGAGAGTGGTTTTTTGATTGTCCTGCTTTAAAGAGGTAAAGATGTGGACAAGTAGCCCAAAAAGACAAAGCTCATTAACCTATGGTAGTGACCCATCATTAATAGCACCAAGGTCATGAGGTCTTGACTATCTGGGAGTCTCACCCTGGTCTAGCTATGGAAGGCCACATCATTCTTGCCTCCATGCTAGGCTCAGATACTAGGAGCATGTGCTGCTGCTCCTTTTAGCAGAGGGCCTTTCCTCTAGCTCAAAGTGAGCAACAGCTTTTCTGAACTGCTCCTGCAGCTTACATGATTTTGCCAGCACTAGTTGTCCTTCAGAAAAAATTCCCACTTCAGTAAATATCTTCAGATAATAATAATCATCATCATAATATAATAATAATAATAATAATAATAATAATAATAATAATAATTTCTGAAACCCTGCTATAGCTTGAAATCCACAGCTAGAGCTACCCCCACTTGCATTGCCTCAAAGTGGCTCTAAGTTTGCTGAAAGTTGCCAGGAAACACATGATAAAACCTCATACCTCTGCTAACCGATCACCGAGAGCCTTCACCATTATGATGTTGTATTCATCATCCTGTTTCCTAAATTCATTGCATAAATCATCTACACCAAAGCAGGCCACAGCAAACAGGCCTAAGTAGTCACGAATGCCAGAATCCAGTGGTGCTATGAAGTCAGAGAGGCAGTAATATGGATCTGTGCAGGCAGAGTCCTTTTCAGCCTAAAGTAATGAAATCAATGCAATAAATCAGAACATTTTAAAATACATTAGTATCAAGTGCACTATTAAGCTAAAGACCAGTATTTTTAAGAGTAAAGGGCTTAGGGCACTTCTGACAAACACCTCAGTAGTCTTTGAGCCATGGTAGCTTTCCTATAGTTAAATTAGAAGAAAACCACCTCTCTTACTCTGAGGGTCTTTGGACAACAAAACCCCAAAGAGGAGAGATGCAGCACTGAACATACATTTTGCTTCTATTTACAGTTACTGAGTTTTAATGACTTATATTGCAAACAAATTGCTACAAAGTAAGGAATACCCTTGTGCCAACCACTGGGTAAGAGGAGGAATATTTAATCTCTACCCCTAATAGATTCCACATTTGTAAACAAAACTGACGGCTGATGTGCAAACTGAACGATTCTTCAGCAACTCCCACGGTAGAATGGTTTGAGTTTATAAACACTCCGATGTTCTTATGCTACAAACTATGTGCTCAGTGAACCAGACAAAACAGTGCCCAGGATGCAGTTTTTACTAATCACACACCAACAAAACGTTATCTATCACAACCGAAAAGTTGAATCCTAAACAAAGTTCAAGCAGGTTTATGCAAAGGGAAGTGGCCCAAAGGAAAAGGTCCTGGAGGCGCTGGTCAATACCCAGCTGAACACGAACCAGCAGGGTGCCCAGGTGGCCAAGCAGGCCAATGGCACCTTGGCCTGTATCAGAAACAGTGTGGCCAACAGGACCAGGGAAGTGCTTCTTCCCCTGCACGCAGTACTGGTGAGGCTGCACTTCAAATACTGTGTTTACTTTCAGGACCCCCAACTGAGGAAGAACACTGAGGTGCTGGAGCAAGTCCAGAGAAGGGCAGTGAAGCTGGTGATGGGTCTGGAGCACTCATCCTATGAGAAGTGGCTGAGGGAGCTGGGGAAAATGAGGCTGACGCGAGACCTTATTGCTCTCTACAGCTACCTGAACAGAGGCTGCAGCCAGGTGGGGGCTGGTCATTTCTCCCAGATAAAAACTGACAGAACAAGAGGACACAGTCTTAATCTGTGCTAGGGGAGGTTTAGGTTGGATATTTGGAGGAATTTCTTCACAGAAAGTGTAATTACGTACTGGAATAGACTGCCCAAGGAGGTGCTGCAGTCACTATCCCTGGAGGTATTTGAGGAAAGACTGGACATGGCACTCAGTGCCACGGTCTAGTTGACATGGGGTTATTCAATCACAGGTTGGACTCAATAATCTTAGAGGTCTTTTCCAAACTGATTCCGTGATATAGGGAATTAAACTGCTCATTGGCTCCTTTTCCAAAATTGGAAAAAGGTAACAGAAAGAGGTGACTGAGCACCCAAAAAGAAATCTTGAATCATATCAGTATATTACTTGTGGAAGCATGATTGCTATTTAAGAGGTGGCACAGCTCTTGCAGATCAACTTACAGAGAGAGGAAAGTTATTTAATGGCTATCACTTAGCTGAAGATTCATTTTTTTAATCCTATGACAATATTTTAGCAATGCTTTTCACCGATCTCCAACTGCATCTTAAAAGCAAATAAAACACTCCCACCCCTGAAAAACAAAGAAAAATTGTCTATTAACCTGCAAGGTTACAGAAAGTACCATAAAACTAAAGAAACATCCGTTATCCCCTCAGGTGAAATTTCTGTTAATTTTAAGGTTCTTTTGTAATTATTAGAGTTAAGGAAAATATTCCATGCATTTCTAACTTTTAGATTTATTTCACCTCCTTAATTAGTGTCAATGTCACGGAGAGAACTCTGTGTACTGAAAGGAGTATTTTATATAAGAAAGAGAAGACAATTATTCTCTTCTACTTTGCTCTGCTGAAGAAGACTCTGCCGAGTTACTATATAGACCAGGATGCAAGAGATGCAGCTAAAATACACAGAGTCTAGAAGAGCAGTATGCACAGATTTTCATGACCTTAACCTATGAGAGAAGCCTGAATAATTGGGATTTACAAGGTAAAAAAGACTAAGGAAAATAACAGTATTCCAATAATAAAAAGCATTACAAGAACAACATCAAATGAGGTATTTTCCTTGGGAGAATCCTGGCAAAAAGCCAGGAAAAGAAAGTAGTAAAGTTGATTTACATGGGGTATCAAAATGCTTAACTAAGCCATAAGTCTCTGAAACATCCGTGCCTGTGCGCTTGTTGAGAGCATCTTACATAAACATCTGCCATGGGTTGTCAAGATACACTAGATCCACCTCAGGAACTGCAACAGATATACTTAAGAGCCACATATTTCTTAGTGCAGTTCTGCAATGCTGGCACATGACTGTTCTCACAGAGTACTGTACTCCAGAAATTTAGGTAGTTATATTTTTTTTTTCTGCCCACATTTGACGACTCTGAATATGTGAGCTATGGAGAAGCCAAATCAGGATAGGGAAAAAAGAGAGGCAGAATATATTGAAAGTTCAATCTACCAAATTAAATGCAAATCTAGGTAAGTACAATTCTCTCCATCAAAGTTAGCTGCCAACTAATTCTAAATGGCCTCTTCATATAGTGAATTTTACAAAAAAATTAAGACTATCAAAAACAATTATCTCCATTGAGCTTTATTTTCCAGGTTTTTTAAATTCTAACTGGGTTTAAGCATTAACATATTCAAGCGGAATTTTTCATCTACAGTAGAATCCAGAGATATTAAGAGAACAAAGGTTCATTGGGTTCTAATTTAGCAACACAAGATTCATGTGATTAATTTATACAGTGAATTGCTTTAGGACATCTTAAAATTGAGACAGAAAATGCACGTTAATATCTCAAGATGTCAAACCTACAAAGCATTTTGTACAATTATTATAATGCAAAATACTACAAATACTACAATACAAAGACCTGGCTCATCACTAACAGGATCTTGTTATTACTGAAAGAAATGACAAGACAACGACTGCAGAACGATTACAACAACCATTTTCTACAGTTTTAATAGGGCACTTCTATTACATTCCTGCTATTCAGGGGGAAAAACAGTCACTTAGGAAGTGTGCTGTCACTGTACCTGTTGCCTCAATCCATAAAATTTTGCTATTGGTTCTGAAGATCCCACTGCCTCTTCTACAGCATACAAGTGGATATCATCTTGAACACTTCGAGCTGGCCAGAACCCAACCACACCTCTGGCTTGTAATTTCTTTTCATTAATCAATGTTTTCAGTAGATCTTGAGCATCATTATAAACCCTCTTAGCTTCTTCACCTATTAAAAACAAAAGAAAAAAGAAATTGCCTTAGAAAAGGCATGTTTTCATAATTGGCTGAACAGGTTTAAGAATTGTTTGAAGATTGATTCATTTTTCACATAATTGTCCAATGACTGCAATGATCGGTTAGCTACAGCAAAGATAGCAGTGTGATCATAGGGCTGTAACAACATATACCTTAGAGAAAAAAACCCCAAACAAAGTACAAAATGTTTCAGACAGCACCATTCTAGTAGAGGCAGAGAACACAAAACAAAATAAGCAAGAGACTCGGTGTGTGCACCTACATTACCACAGTGCAGCAGACCCAGAGCACTGCTTTCAATGTCACCCTTGCATTTTCATCATGTATTTCAAAGCCTACTGAATAGCTTCAAAAGGGGACAGAACTCTCCTGCCACCTTCACCAACAACAGGAACACAGATATATTAAGCGCTCTGCTGCCATTTTCTGTCAATAAAATACCTCCCTGTGCTTTGGCAGGTGAATGCTAAATAAGATGACTGAGCATTTTTCTGCACTTATTTTTCAGCCTCACATGGCAACAGTTGGTTCACTAAGCATTGCTTTGAACAAATTATTTCAGTGACGTTCTTTGAATGTATTTGTATTACTCCTATGTATTTCAAAACATTTGAAATCTTACTGCAGCACACTGGGCCTGTTAGGGTTAGTTATATGAAGTAAATGCAATTTCAATACCCACCTACAGTTTTATCACTAAAGATCTTAGGGAAACTCCGGTTGGGATACTTTCCCCTAAGTTGCCAGACATCAAAGAAGGGCTTCCAGTCAATGTACTCTACCAGCCGCTTCAGGTCATAATCTTCAAAGACTTTTGTGCCGATGAATTTTGGTTTAACTGCAGGAATCAGAAGTACAGTCCGACATGACAAAAATAATTTAAAATCGCTTTAACATTTGCAACATAACTGACATTCAGCTGCCTCCACCCCTGCAAATGACCTCTTCCAAACTAATTTTCCTAGAATTCTCATTGTCACAGTGTTCCCAAGTCATACCATACTCCCCAGTTACAATGTAACAACAACAAAAAAGCATAAAAGGCATATAAAGTTTAAATAGAAAATTTAAGGCCTTTTGTTCTTCCTCGTAAATCGATAGTTTTTAGCTGTTGGAACTTATTTCATTGGCCAGAATATTGGCCAAGACACAAGACCAAAAGAACGTACACAACTTACCAATACCTCACACACTTCATGGGCATATACATTTCATACTTACAAATTCCTTTCTATACACAGACATGTTATGTCCTATGACAGTGCAGAATGTTTCTGTAAATTTACATGCAATTTCTAAGAACTTTTTCAGCCACCCCACATGTTTAAATGCTCACACACAAGTGAGAAAGCAAGATGGATCTATCTGTGTAAAGCCACAAGCTTTGCGCTTGTTTTAGCTGGTCAATACTTTGTAACACATTAAGATAAGCTATTGAAAATTAGCATCTTATTGAGTCTTGTAAATGAAACAACAGAAAGCAGCGCTAGCATCACTGCAGGATGCAACTTCTTCTCAAATGCTGTTTATATTCTAGTCCAATTTAAAAGAAAAAATAAAACAAAACCAGTACAAAAACTGATGGCAGAAGGGTAGGAAAAAGTATAAGGAGGAATTTGCTAAAAATGCCATGTCACAGCATGTGTTCCCCAAATATGGTACAGTAAGGTGTGCAATGTAATGAGCCAGGCAGACACTATTTTGCAAAAGCCACCATTAGAGTTTTCTTTGATTATATGTTGTTATGGGTAACACATTGTTTTGGGATTTTTTTTTCAGTTGTTTTTATTAAATATTAAATTATTTTTTAAATGAGCTGTAAAAAAGCAGAAAGAGAACATTAAAATTAATGCAAAAAAAATCTCTGTTGAGACAGATACCAATTTACTTAAGCTGTTACACTGCTATATTCTGAAGTTTAAAGCATAATTTAATTAAAAATGTATCTACAATAAATACACAAAATAAAATACAGGCACAGCAACCACAAACATATAGCTGACCTGGTATATGGCCTGATAACCAGTTATTATGGAAACCTTTTCTTCTAGCTTGCTGAAGAGACAAGTATCTTCTTTCCTACATAGACATAAAGGTTAATTTCAGAATGCCATCTTTCAGATACGTAAACTGTAACTGTTGACTTCATGGTAAAGTTTTACTCAAAATACCCTTCAGGACAAATCTGACAACAGATAATTTCAGTCTCAACAACTCCCAGTTCCCAAGTGTAAAGTAAGATTACATCACAAGCAGATCATTATTTTTGCCTGTATAATTCTAATAAAACTGGCCTACAAGATTTCTGGTTCCTCTGAACTACACTGGAACTTCCTTTATTACTTCAAAATATAGGTACAGAAAGATATTCTCCTACTGCTCTGATGCCTCACCTAAACAAGACTAAGACATTGGGAAAGCATGGTGGTTTAAAATTCTCAATAGAGCATGGCTCAGTAGCAGCAAAAGCAACCAGCACCCTTTTCATTGCCCCAGCGGAAGCAAATCCAGCTACTGCTCCAGGAGAGCACAGGTTGATTTAAGATGACATGACTGCCAGCTCCATGGAGGTCCTAGATACCACTGATTAGCCACTGTGGAGAATCAAGAATTTGCCAAGCGTGTGTTAAGATTCATGAAGAAGGTCTAACAGGCTAGAAAATTTGATTTCATAAGCACTTCTGAAAGTTTTCAATCCATTTTACTGCAAGTTTAAAATCAAAACAAATATACCTGAAGGTCTTCATAAGGAGCTGAACAGCAAGAGTAACAAGGCAACTGCCAACCACTTCAAACAAGAAGATAATCAATTACATTTGTACCTTGAGAGACTCATAGTGTTCTTGTCTAATTTCTTCATATTCCTCTAATATTTCTTCAAAGAAATCATCCTTTATACTATCGTCTAAGAGCTGGGAGCACTGAAAAACACAGGAAGGAGAAAGCACTAAGTACATACTGTAACACACTACAGTAAGGACAAAGCGAATTTCAGACTAGGCAACCTGTCTTTTGGCCTCTCTTGGAAACACTAAACTAAGCCTTACCAATAATCTTCAACTTACATTCAAACTATTCAAACTATCCGTGTTTAGATTACAATTATTACTGATATCTCAGCCCTACTACACAGGTAACATTGGCAGAGCCAAGTCTGGCTCTGGAAAGACCTGAGCGAAGAAGACTCCAAAACTTCAGAGATTAAATAGTCACAGAAGCAACACACAGCTTGGCCTACTCTTTACCACTAGGTATTTGCCAGCTAAGACCACCCATTTCTCTGAAAGAGAATCCATCCCAAAAAACTCCAGCCACACGTTTCTGAGTACTAATGTTGCTATCCATCTACCTTCAAAAATATATCCAATTTAGCCAGAATAGCAGTTCACATATAACTCCATCAGTCTTCACTACAAAACTACAGTCAAGGACTCAGTGAATGTCACCCTCACTACAGTAATGGGCATTTAAATGAAAGTACCCAGCGACCATAACTGTGACAAGCCAGATGAGAACCACGTGGCAGCACAAAACAGCTGAAGCAAGTGTAATTTACATACTTGTCTCTGATGCTCCCCTTTAATTTTCTGCCACAACATTAAGCCTTAAGAGGAAAGGATGAAAGGCACAACAGAAAAACAGGGCATATATCTTTGCATGGACAAGAAACTATAATTTAGAACTTACAACCACAACACTCTTCGATGCGTCCAGGACATGAACTACAGGTGCACTATATCGTGGGGCAATTTTAACAGCTGTGTGTGTTCTTCAATGAAAAAGAAAAAGAGTGAGCATTTCACAACTAAAACAAAAAACCAACAAAACCAAGAAAACCCAAACAACCCACCAACAAAAAAAAGCAGACAGTGAAATAAATCCTGACTTAATGCATAGACCAGAACTTCAAAAGAAGAAGTTCATTCATCCATCTGCTATGCATGAATCATTAAACACAGATTTTAATAACAGGTATATAAACACTTCCCTTCAAAGAGTATCAGAACACTTCATAAATAATGTGCCAACACACATTCCCTCAATGTCTTACCAACTGAATGAAAATCAGCAACTCATTAGTTTCAAGTCTTAGAAAACTTCAGTAAGGCTATTCCAAACTAAGCCTACCAAGAACTAACAATTTCTTTAATCCTTTTTCCTCATCTTACATTTTTCCCTCCCACATGCTAATTTTTAGGTCTGTGGATTAGTATTAACCTAATTCAGTGATGATTATTCCATTTCTCAAAATCAGAGGTATGAGTCCTCTCTACAGCTGAAGAAGGAATTCTGCCAGTGGTCAATAAATATTGCAAACTTGCACCTTGAAAATGCAGTAAACTTTGCATTGTAACTACAGGTGCAATCAGGACAGATCCTTCTCTTCACAGTCTGTCAAATTATGAGACTAGCTGCTGAAGCCACAAAATATGGACTCTAATAGGTCTGCTATAATATGTGCTACTCTGACAAAGAAAGCAACACTGCTAACCATTTCCAGTGATGCAAGAATGAGCTCTGCTCAGAGTCCCACCAAAACTCTGCAAGCAAGTGTAGGAACAAAGACCTTATAGGCCTTATAGTTTGCTTTCTTCTATGCTAAGGTCAAACAACATTTCTAAAATTGAACTTAAATCAGAGCCTAGGAAGCAATCTTCCATAACAAAGGTAAGATCACCTTTTTCTTCAGGTTCTGTCAAATATTTAAAGCACTTGGACACGGAGGTTTACTCATGACTGTAAAACACAGCTGTGTAAACAACTGTCCAGCATCTCCTGACTTTGCTTCTAGGAGTTGCATTTTTGATCTTGGCAGCTCTATTTTTTACAAAAAGGTATATTTTCTATTTTGATAGGAACAGACAAAGGAAACAAAAGAAGGTATGGTCCTAAAATGGCACTGTATCAACCACTACATGCTAATTTTTGTATTTCTTTAAGTAAATTTTAGGACAGTGAGAATCTTACCATTATTTCTCAGCACCTGAATTTACCAAAGTAACATAGTAAGAATGCTAAAATCATCATTACTGTAAATTATGAAAAAACTCTATTATGTGGATTCTGGAGACTAAATCCAGCCTCTCTCTCTTTCAAACTAACCTCACTACACACTCTTCCAAATACTCAGGGTCTCCTTATTCCAAATAACAGTGGCAATTTATTACAGTGCAAAAAATGCAGATGGTTCTTCACTAGCAACCTCTGACATATACACGACCTTTAAGAATACACACAGGAGGTTAAATTTAAGACTGGGAAAGTAATATTAAATATACATTAAGAATCCAATCTTCCATAAAGAGTACCTTGTGGACATATATTTTATAGACACTGTATTGTATCTGGGCATATGTAAAGTATATATTTATATACAGTTCACATGAATAAAATCATAATTTTTATACTCAAAATTATACGTATAGTCTTCAGTAATTTCCATATTCACGGATAAAACTAGTGCTGCTTCCCTATCAGCTACATTCCTCTCTGTGAATAAATTCTGCAAAATTATTTTATGCTGGTTATTTGACATCAATTACTAGGCCACAACGCCCTGGGTGAAAACACTGAGATGTGAAGAAATGCTTTCCTAAGACTCCCACTTAGAATAAAGCCTTCCCTCCACTCCCCAATTTTTTTTTTTAAATAAGAAAAATCCGTCTATGTTTGTTCTCTGTACCAAAGCAATAGGAAGAGGCTCATATGGAAAAGGAGAAAAGGGATACAGTGAACCCTGTATTATACTTGCAGGAATAATAATGACAGGTAGTGATCCTACTTTCCGCTGTCTGTCAAATTATGAGATGATTTGTTAAAGCCCAAATACAGAATACAATATATGTTGCTCTGATAAAGAAAGCAACACTGCTCACAGCTTCTAGTTACACAGAAAATGACCTCTGCAGTCTTCTGAGCTGTCACCTCCTCAAGTATATTGTACACAAACCAGTCAGCAAAGCTTTATCCACGACTCTTATACATGCCCAGAACACATCTGTGGTAATGCTAATACTAGCTGTCAGTGAGCTGTCAACATGGTCTTCAGGAAATCACAGCAGCTGTATTATTTCATTTGAACAGATCTGAGAGGACAAGATCTCAACAGCTCAGTCTATCAAAATCAACATGATGAGTACTTCAAGGCAAGCAGCACGGCTTTATCCGCTACCAGCCTGCTTGAGCAGCACTGGAGGCTCAACACAGTGAACCATGATCCAGGAAAATACAGTAACTTCCTTAAAGATAACAGCTCCCTGATGTCAACATGGCCATTTCTAGTCTCAAAATCCTGCATTTTTAGAATGCTTTGGTGAATGAAAATAGATCATTCAACCCCTTAGAAGAACAGAACTATATTCATACACATATGTGCACAAACTTTTAGAAAAAACCGTATTTCCACATATAATATACACTTGTACAAATTAAATGTTTAAGATGTCCATTATTTGTTATGTACTAACTACATTTTACCTCTATAATCTAGGACTTCTGAAACAAGAAATAACACTAAATCTGAGGGTGAATATATATCAGTATGTGGGTAGAGGAAAAATGAGAGAAAGGGAGAAAGAAATAGCTATAAATTTTCTTTTTCACTAGTTAAACACTGTTTGCGTATAAGCTGCCCATCTTCCCAACTGAGGTATCTTACTTAGAAGTAGTTGCTCCTCCAATGAGCAAAGGAATCTTTATTGCCAATCTCTCCATTTCCTTGGCGACAAAAATCATCTCATCCAAAGATGGGGTGATGAGACCAGACAGGCCAATTATATCTATTGCAAATTTACAAACACACATGCACAAAACTTTTAGCCAATCCACTAGAAAGACACAGAAATCAGTACAGAAAAGTTTATTTCAAACATCAGATAGCTTCATGCATCAGATAGAAAAGAATGAGATAAAAAGCAGGGTAGTCACTAGTCTAGAAGGGAGGTTTGACCCAATTAGAAAGTGAAAGCTTTCCAAGAATGACAGTAATTCCAAATCCCCAGTTTAAGATATTTCTCGGTCTTCACAGTTGCTGAACACCTACTGCTCTAGTTTCAGCAATAAATAAACAGTACTTTTGATTAGCAAGCTCCAAGTCTCAGAAGTTCAGTACTGAGGAGGGAAATAAGACAAAATAATTATAAGTTGTGCTCTTAGAAACAGCAAATGCTTTCATCACCTATGTTCCACACAATTCATCTTTTCCAAGATGCAGCAGACTGTTCCAAAGCAACTGTAATTTGTTTCAGAAAGTTCATTATTTATTAGAACAATTCATTCCTGATTTCACACTCACTGATCTGGCAGGCTGAATGCCAAGTTCTTTTACTGATTTAAGATCCAACAAGAAATTACTTAGACTTTTCAAGGCTCCATTTATCCATCTGTAAAACAAATACTACAAGATCTCTCTTGGAGTTCTCCTTTTAATATAGGGTTTCAGTTCCTCAGGCTAAGTTTCACAGAAGTGTCAAATGCTAAAAAATTAATATGGTTAAAGTAGAAATTCTGACTTCTCTGAAGATAATCTGATCAAATCATAGACAGCATAGGAATGCAATAAGCAGCAATTAAAAAATGTAAGTGTGATTTAAAAATCAAACAATTCAGAAGTACTAATGAAATCTCTATACCTGCTCTGTTCTCAACAGCAGCTCTTAATATCTTATCACATGGAGTCATGACTCCTAAATCAATAACTCTGTGGAAAGAAAGGAGATGACATAAGATCCTTTAAATAACAAATCAAATTTCTGCTACATGGCAAATACATTCCTCTTGCTGTAAATAACTGACCTAAAAATTGAAGTTAAGATTGAGATTTTTTTTTGTTTCTCTTAAGACTGCTTTTGGGAATTTTTATACAGGAAATACCTCTGGGTCTGGTAAAATTTTCAGTAAGAGTTCCAGATGGCATAATAATTAAGAAAATTCAAGTGTAAGAGGGGCTTCTATTTTTAAATAAATTTTTGGATTGTACTAAGTCTGGCTGAGATGAGTTAATTTTCTTCATGGCAGCCAGTATGGTGCTGCGTTTTAGATCTGTGGCCAAAACAATGCTGCTAAACTAAAGTTTAACTATTGATGAGCAATGCTTTCACAGCATCAAGGCCTTTTTTGTTTCTCACTCTAGTCCCCCAAGGAATAGATTGTGAGTAGACACAACCAGGCAGATGATCCATACTAACCAAAGAAATATTCCATGGCACATGAAGTCAAGCTCAGCAATAAAAGGGAAGAGGAAGGAGCTTAGAGGGGTTAGCCATATTCTGCTCAGGAACTGGCTAGGTACCAGTCTCATGGGAGGTGGCAAGGGGATTGCCTTTGTACCACTTGTTTTTTCTTTCTTTCTTTCCCTCTTCTTCCACTTCTCCTTCAGTTATTAAACACTTTTCTCCACCCACAATTTTTCTTGCTTTCTTTCTTCCTTTCATCTTTCCCCACCCCACTGAGGCTGGCTGGGTGGAAGTGAGTGGCTGTGTGGTGCTTAGCCGCCTACCAAGCTACCAACAGCAGTAGCATTTCTGAAGTTATCTGGATAACAAAAATATTTTGTGGACATCATACCTTATATCAGGAATATAAGATGATTCACATCAAGCTTGTTTGCCTTATTAAAGCATACATTTTATGAAATGGGACACTGAACTTCCCTCATTATTCCTATTAACCCTAGCCATTGCCAGGGTTTTTATTTTTTCAAGTAAACCACCCCAGCCTGCTGATTTCACTCAGCCTCACTCATGGTGACAGAGAACATTATGGCTTCCTTTCAGTAAGTCTAAATAAAGCTCAAGAAAGCCTGAATCCAATCAACATAATTTCAAGAGGAAATTAAATGAAATATATTGCATATACACAGCACTGCTACTGACTTCAACATTTTGTGCTTTAAAATAAAGGGATAATTTTGGCTCTTTTTAGAGCAAATGACAACCCAAAGTCAAAACTGAACTAAAGGAATGAACAGTAAGACAGAGCTCCAAAACCAATTCAGCTTTGCACAACGTGTGACAGACCCTTGAAAAGGGCACTGATGGAAACATGACCATTCATTCTAACACTGTTGCCAACCCTTCTGCATGTCCATGAAGGACCTGGCTTTTCTTGAAGTTCTAACTTTTTCAGTTCAGAAACAGAATGTCAATATCATCTCTTATTTAACAAAGCACACCTCAGCAAGTTTTTAAAACCTCCTAGTCAACAAACAATGTGAAAAACACACAGGATTCATTTGAATCTTACGAGACTTCATTTTTTCCCAACAAAACCCACACATAGTACTGCCTACTGCAATTGTCATATCTGATTTCTTCAGACATTTTATGTTTAAAACATCATACTTAACATATTTAACTGATATAAAACAAATACAAAAATTTATATTCTCATCTATGTTCTGCCTACTGCAATTGTCATATCTGATTTCTTCAGACATTTTATGTTTAAAACATCATACTTAACATATTTAACTGATATAAAACAAATACAAAAATTTATATTCTCATCTATGTTCCAAGTGATGTTAAACTGCAGATTCACCTCAGACGCCAATTTATCAGGAAAAACAATATTAAAGGAGGAGATAATACTCCCTCTTGCCTCCCCATCAAGTAATAGCTGCTATGATCTGTGTTCCCAATCACAGCTTGGGGAACAGAGGATAATTCCTAAGAAATGCCCACCTCTGTTATCACCACAGCTGCAGCTAAAGAGAGGTACTAATAATTACCAACTCTTCTACAGCTGTGTTCCCAGCTACCTAATGTCAGTCTCTTCACCTGAAATTGTTGCAGCCCAGAACAACTCCCACAATGTTCTTGCCGATATCATGTACATCTCCCTTCACAGTTGCCAGTACTATTGTACCCTGGTAAGGATCCTAGAAGTTGAAGAAATAACAGGAGTTAAATTACTCATAAGCCTTGGTATGTTTGAACACATCCTTCAACAGTGCAATACCAATCCATGACCCAGACTTCTACTATAGTACAAGTAACTGCAAAGAGTAGTACAGATAATACAGTAAATATTAAAAATTATCTCAAAAGATCCAGGTAATAGAAACTTGAATTATTCTTACAAAATGCATGGATGTTATTCAAAAATCTGTGTGTGAAAAAATAAAACAGCAGTTAAAACAATTTCAGATACGGATAGCATTTTTTGCAGTGCAATAACTGAACTCCTAAGGTATTTCTGCTCCAAATATACACCTCGCCAATGAAGAGATTAAATATTTAGAACAAAAGGGTATGAATACTTATAATTACAGGTCTGTTTGTGCATCACGATCAATCTTTTGATGCAATGCTGAGAAGAACGGGAAATTAGCAAACTTAGAAGGAAAATTAGAAGAATTAGCAAAAGCAGAAGAGGCTCATTTTTATGCAACACAAATAACAAGGGAGTTTTCAGCGCAGTAATCAGGCAACTTCAGACCACCCTAGCTGAACAAACAGGCTGAAGAAGGATCCCCTTGAAGAAAGGAAGCTGTTCTGTCACAAGCAGGTCCTAGGCTAGACAGCAGTCAGCTTGACAAAGGTGCTGCCAGCAGCACAACAGTGGAACTTCCCACAGCAGCTCTCCACCAGGACACAGGACTTGGCAATACCTTTGTAGTTGTATAATCACTGCCGTCATTTGGAACAGCTCCAGGCTATAACAGTAGTATGTCTGAGTTGCTGCAGCATCAGATGCCAGTAAGCAACTACATGAACTGCACAGAATTTAAATAAAGTGGAAACCTGAGCATATTCTACACAAAACTATAAAATATTTTTCCAGACGGTATCTCATCTCCTTCACACATGGCAGAACTGGATGACTGAATCCTTCCTATGAAGCATGTAATATTTCTGGACATATAGAGTAGGTCTCTACTTCATGAACCTACACTGCTTTTGCAGTTGCAATATTATGGGTTAAAAAAACCTCTATATATTACCAAGAGTGATATTAGTATTTCCTGTGGTTCTAACACATTTGTTGAATAAAATCCCTGGATCCCCACCAATGCTGCTGTTTACTAAAATCTAGTATCTCCCCAGTGCTTCTGTTTTACAGAAGGCCAGAAAACAGAGGAAGCAAAATGGAGGTCTGTAAGTCAGCCATCTCAGTACACCAACAGAAGAATTTGCAGCTGGAAATATACTGCTGGAATGCAAGAGAAAAGAGATTAATCAAGGACTGGGAGAAGAACAAAACATGCTGCCCCACATTAGGTATCATACCTACTCATACCTAATAATTACCAATGATTTAATGAGTGATTTATACCAAAAAAAATTTTGGATTTGCACATAAGAAGAAGAAAAATCTGTGCAGGGTAGCAAACAATATGGGCCATAGCACATACCACTTTAAACAAACTCTATTTAAGGCACACTTGTTTCAATTGTCTTAAGCAAGGAGGTCCTCAAGTTCTGGGCATACATCCAAAGGCCTTCTTTGTTTTTCATCTTGATACAGATCCACAGCCACAGCCATTTATCCTCAAATGTAACTATCAATGCTTTGCATTTCCTGGCAGTCTGTGACTAAAACTGTCCTGGAGGGTACAATGGCCTGGGTAACATCAGACAGATCAGTTACCAGAGTTTGCAAATCATTTTCCTTCAAGTCAACGTACTTAGGGAATAGATGCCACTGTTTTCTCTCTTTCATTGATTCTCTATACAGTGACACATCTTTGTAAGAGGAAGACACTACCTCCCTTGCCCAGCAGAAGGTAGAGAAAGCAGGATGACAGAAGCCCTGCCTTTTCCCTCCTGCTCTCCTCAGCCACACAGAACATCTCACTCACTCTCTCAGAATGTTTGTTATCTTTTTTAGAACCTCTCAAATCCCACTTCACTTCTTTTTAGCCAGAGAATGTGCCAGAGCATTCACAGAAGATCCTAATTCACCACTCATGGAATCGATGGGGTATTGATTTTAAATGACTTCAAACAGTATCAGAACAAAACAGAGGGTGCCAAATACCAGCACTGTCATCTGAATTAAAAGAGTACAGCACAAACTGGAGAGAGACGACAAAGGGAAAGGTGATTTGTGACAGCCAGAAAACAGATTCGCTTGAGAAACGTGAGAGAAGACACCTTCACATCCAGAAAGAGCATGGGAGAAGAGACTAGGCATTCTCCTTCTTTCATTAAGATCAGTCAGGTTTAATTATCAGGCCATTTTTCCAAATTTTTTGCTGTATTTGTTACGTTTATGCTGGACAATCACACAACAGATGCACAACAAATACAAAGATAAAATGTAAGAAGATTTCAAGGAAAGTATTAGGAACCATTAGAAAACCCACAGAAGGGAAGCCAAAGGAAATACACAATTATCACAGTTCAGAGAAATTCTGCTATTCTTTCTTTTATGTGTGTGTTAAATAACAGATTCTGATCATAGCTATTGTCTCTGAAAACTCATGAAGACAAGGTAAGATTCCATAGGACTAAAATGTAAAGACACATCAAACCTAAATTTGATAGTCAAAGACAACAGAAGATGAAAAATATTTAACAACCAAAACTGCAAGCACCTATCACATTATAAACGTAGTAGGAAACTGCAGAAAAGAACATTTAAAATGGGATTCTATCCAATTCATCTGAACCATCTTTTCTACTGAATAGAATCTTGTCAGTTTGCAGAAACAAGAGACATATATCTTCATTTTCTAATGGTGCTATCACATAGACCATTTACCAAATTTGGAAGCAATTACTTCAAGTATATTCACAGGTAGTTGATAAAACTACCCCACCAGCTGTTGGCTGTGAATCAGAAAATGTTGTAAACAAGAGGCCCACAAGGATATGAATGTCATTGATTATCTTAAAATATATATATTTTATATATTAGATAAAAAGTAGTTTTCAGAAGCTGGAGGAAAAATACACATATGAGAGGACAACTATATTCAGACCCTATTGTCTTCTCCCCTGCATTTTGGTCATGGCTACACATGCAACGAACATACTATTCTATCATAACAAGAGGTCTTAAATCACAATCTATGGAGAAAAAGGAAGGAAGAAATTGGTTTGTTTAGCTGGAAGAATGACCAGGTCTATGGAGAAGGGAAGAGTTACATGAAGAGGAAATGGTGACAGGCTTTGAACATGAGAAAGAAAATTACAGAGTTCACCAAGGGCAGAAGAATTAGAAGCAAGTGGCAAAATCTGCCATAAAGTTAGAAATACCAGGAATAAGTAACACTAGAATTAAATGCCTGTAAAAATACAAGAAATGAGTAACATCGGTATAAAGGGCCTCCATAGGCTTATCGGCATCATTCAGGAAACTGTGACAACAGCTTGGGCACACACCAAAGTGTTCCACAAAATCTGCACTTTATGAATTTCAAACCTACTTCAAATTATCCTGAGATTGTCAGTTTCCATATGACTGCATCAAGTCTGCAGCATAAATGTAAATAGCAACAAATAATTCCTATATTTGTCATAGCATTCAACAAAAGAATTACAGCACAAAGGACTGTATCTTGCCTCTTCTTCTGTGCTGCCTTGCTTGGCCCTCCTTTCCTCTCTTTCTTTTTCCATATAGGGAATAAGATGGCCAACTGCCTTCTTCATAACTCGAGCAGACTTTATCACCTGCACAGATAAAGGTGGCGGCAGAATAAACAATAAAGACAAGGTATAGGAAAACCTCAGTTTCCTTTTAGCTTTCTCATTCAGGCAATAAATGAAACTTCATTTGCAGCCCCAGGTGGCAGCTTTCAGATCATTCTATGGCAGCAGGCTGCTGGCCTTACTGGGTTAAGGCTCTACACATGACACTTTCTTCCACAGTGCAGCCTCCCAGACCACTCACAATAGAACCGAAAGCTACAGATAAACTTGGAAGGTGCTAAACACAGCAAATTTTATTTGGGCCTTTTTTCTCTCTTGTGCTTTTTCATGGGCTAAGACTTAAAACTGCATTTCAAATAAAGCAAAAACACTCAGGAAGAACAGAAACAAATGTAATCATGCACAAAGGAAGTCAAGGTCCAAAGTAAAATAAGAAAATGGCTGCTTCTCAGCAGTACCTGAATTTTTACAATTCCTGTGCCATACCTGAAAACACAGCCAAGTATAGAATGTTTTGGCTACATTTTACAATGCTAGTTTTTGTGAAGTAGGAAAATACATGACATTATTTTCTCATTACCTGAGGCAGAAACATCTTTCCAGCACCAAAAAGATCACCAACAATTTTCATGCCATTCATCAAAGGCCCTTCAATTACATTTAGAGGTCTAGGATATTTTTCCTGATTTAATCTTGCTTCTTCTGTATCTGCAGTGACATACTTCTCAATGCCCTGAGAAAAAAAAATGAGAAGCTTTTATCTTGCTAGAAATACAACTTCCATTTAGTTGACTTCTCCCCAGAAAAAAATCCCACAATGAAAGTACAAATAGCTACTGTAGATATTGAGTCTTTAAAAATACCTCAAATGTGTATTGAAAATAGGCATTCTTAGGAACCAAAACACCACAATTCTTAGGCAGATAAAGTTATTCACAGCACGTCCTCAGTATTAACAGATTTGTCAATTTTTTTTTAACTATGTCATAAGAAAACCCCAACACTCAAAGGTTGCTTCCACAGTGCAAGTGCCACTCAGCGCAGTACTACTGAAGGACCAAAAAAAGCCGTAGGAAGTAAAAGGAGTATGTTCCAAAGAAAAAACAGTGTGTTTCTACCAACACTAGTGGAATAAAGTATTAAGGGTCAAAGACTTCAGTGTCTGAAGTTTAAAGACACACCTCTACAGTTTTCTCTGTTATTGAAGTTAACTAGATCAGCTGCATTTATTATTCATTATTAATTAATAGCTTGTGAAAAAACGTCAGCTGAAGAACTTTTAAAGCCAAATACGTCCCTTGAAGTCCAAGCTGAGATCATGTCTCTGAGCACTGATGGGTAGGACAGTTTTCTGCACACATTCACCTTTATGAGAGCATATTCCAGCCTTTCCTCCACAGAGCCTTTACGCCACTCATCAGTCTGTACAACTTTTTTTCCTCCTTGGGCATGATTCTGAAAAGAAAAGACATCCATAGAAGCTTGCAAGCATAAGGAGTGCAATTATGGACTTCACTTTCAGGAAAACAAGGATATTTCCAAGTACTGGCTCATAAAATAATTTTAGACTATTCAAAAGGTTTATATACATGCACATCATGTTGCAAACACCTATGATGTAATACAGGCAGGGAGTCTACATCCCAATAGGTACACGCCTCAGTGAAAATGTAAACAAAATAATTTAAAAAAAAAAAAGAGCAGTTTGATAATTTTTATGCTCATAAAAATGATGACATGACTAATCCTAAGGGTTTTACTTTGGGGAACATATTTTAAATTGATTCCTGGCCCACACACTACATTTAATTTTAAAATTCTAATTAATTTGGCACTAATTCAGTTTCTGCTGGAATAGGTTATGTTATTCCATATCACAGACATGTTTTCCATCAGTCAGCCTACAAAACTACTGTTTGTCACACACATAGACTGTCCCAAACTACCGCATAGCCTCTCTGTCTCACACTCGTACTCCCCTTGGCTATGAACACAGAGGCCAAAAGGGCTTCACAGTGCAAAGAAGTTCATAAGCACCCACCCCAGGAATTGCTTGTGGAAGAGCACCTTATCCATCAGTTCAGCCATCACACTTCAGGCAAGTAACTTCTTCTCCTCAGTTATTAGACATAATCTGACATCTTTCAGGCCTTATGAAGTTGCTATACTTTTGAGTGCTCATCAGCAAGTTTTTAAAGATAAAGTCATGGAAACAAGACCTCACTCATGGGAACAGAAAACAGAACAAGCTTTCATTCAAGTTTATACAAATACTAGCTAAACTTCACAGCTTCTTGTTGCCTCATCTTATTCCCCTCATATGTGCAGTTTGTAAAAAGGAATGAAAGAAGAAATAAAATGTTGCCTAGAGACAATGTAGAGTCATATTAATTATTAGCTATATTAAAAAACCTGACTGGACATGTCCCTAAGCAACCTGATCTTGGCTGACCCCTGCTCTGAGCAGAGGGCTTGTAGTAGATGATCTCCAGAGGTCCCTTTCTACCTCAGGAGTCACTTTATGTGATTCATTGAAATGATACCAAGTGTTCCTCAACCTCTGGCCAGACAGTTTAACAAGGGAAACACTCCAGCCTAAAAATAACCCATGACACTGTAGGGTGGACATGCAGGAACAACAGTGTCAAACACTATATGAGATCTTTACAATCAGCATGGCTATACTGCATGTTGAGGATGAAAAAAACTGCCTCGGGAAGGACAACTCCCATTGCCCTAAATGCCACAGTTTCAGTTTAAGAATGTCTGCAGATATGTACTTCATGGAAAATGGTTTTTAATCTCAAACTTCAGATGAAGACTGATTTCCTAAATCTGCAAAGATTAAGTTCCCCCTTTTTGCCACTACACTATTTTACTCCCACAATAAAACTACCACCACAAATAAAAGCAGAAATTCCAACAATGGCTTCCCAAACTTATAGACCTAGGACTCATCATCCACTTTCATTTCTAGTTTTAATGCTCCATTTGAATTCCTCCCTTTATTTTTCTTCCTCTTTATGCAGTCTTGAATATCCCAATGGTGCAACTTGGCTTAAACAGACAAGATCACTCCCAGCTAAATTGCTTGGACACCAAGAGCACCATCTAAAATAGCCTAAGCACAAGGGATAAAGAGAGTCTTCCTGTACTAGTTTTCAACATGCTGCCACTGTTACTATAAAGCATGCACCACCACAGGGCAAAATATGAACCAAATGAAGCTCTGCACAGAAATATTACCTCCAGGAGCTACAAAACAGGCATGCAAATCTTCTTGTGCACTTGAATCTAAGAGCCACCTAACCCAGAGAGACTTTTGCTGTATCTTCCATTCAGAACAGGATTTCACCAGCTGTCTTATGAACAACGTGTAACCTTTGTCCTTTATCACCACCATCATTACAACATCTCAAAAGCCCTAAATAGCTGATACTCACCCTTGACATGCTACATGAAGCGGAAGTCTATGGCACAGCCACAAGTCACAAGCAACTTCTTCACCTTTTACATATTCTCCAAGCAAAGCATTGCCACCAGAGAGAGAGGTTTACTCTTTGTCTCGCACCGCACACTTGTCAATTAAGTTCCAGCACCAAGATTGGCTTGGTTGTGGGTTGGCCTTTTCTGGTTTTCGGTTGGGGTTTTTGGTTTTTTTTTTTTTCTTTTTTGGTTTGTGAGGGTTTTCTTTGTCTTAGAAAAGTCTGTTTGGGATTTTTGCTTCTTGTATTTTGGGGGGGGGTTGTTTTTTTCCTTTGGAGAATGCCTATGCAGCTTGGTCTCCTGAAGCATATGAAGAACTCCGGTGCAGGCCCTTCCATGACATAAAACTGGAGAGGTTTGATCTATCACAGATTACCCATTCTATTCTGTGTTAATAACTGAACTTGTAGTATCATTAGTAAATTCTCACACCCACAGTTATACTGACACATGCAGTTTAAAGGCTGTTTTACCTATCACCTGCAGGAAGCTGGTGAGGCCCAGGTGCTAACTTAACTATGATTCAAAGCTCAAAACTGGAAGTTACCTGAGCATAATGTAAAAGTTTCTCTGTCGCATCAGGATCTTTGTTCCAGATTAGATTCTCACAGAGCTGTAGCAATTCCTTGTGGATATCATCATACACAGGCAGATTCCCAGCATTCACAATTCCCATGTCCATGCCATACTGAAAAAAACCATACAGAATCCCCCAGACAATGCTGTCAGACATAGCACTGCACATCTGCCAAGTGCAAACATATGGAAGCCAAAAGCACATCATACCTTAATCGCGTGGTAAAGGAACACTCCATGCATTGCCTCTCGAATGGCATCCATTCCTCGAAAGGAGAAAGACAGATTGGAAAGACCTCCACTTATCCTGGCTCCTGGCAGTGTTTCCTATAGGAAGCGCACACAGATTTTTAGAAAAGTGCTTTCCAGAAGGGAAATCTAAGTAAAGCATTCGTTTCATAAAACAGTTGGCCCCTGAGCTCAGTGCATTGGCTATGCACCCTTTCTCTTTTCCCTGTTCCAGATCCTTCTAGTTACTCAAATTTGTAACAAGCAATTCAAATCTGCACAAAAGGATACAAGCAAAGGAGAGATCCAGCAGCTACCGTGGTTTCCATCGTCACAGGTGCTATTCTGAACACATCAGTCCTCCCACTGCAGCATTCCATATTTTCTCCATGCAAACCTACTTTTGGCTCTTCCTGTCCCCGCTCCTCTGGAAACAGGAGCAGCCAGTCTGCATGCTTCCACATCTCAGGAGCAGGCTACAGCTGAGCAGTTAAACTCAAGGGTACAGCCCCACTTCCAGGAGCCCTGTGGTGACAAAGCAGCCTGTGGGGTGTCCAGCCCCAGACTGCTACTGGCAGAGCATCTATCAAGGCGTCTTGTGAAACACAACAGCGCAGTTTCCTTAGCTGTATGCATGGGATGTTCTTCACTGCTGTACTTCTTTACACACATTTTAGCTACATAAAAAGCCACATTGCTGAACAAATCCCTTCCACAGAAATGGGTCTTCTGTTAAAAAAAGGCAGCTTTTTGCACACCTTCAAAGAGGTCCTTTTAGCTTGCATGTGAATGTGATCATTACCTCACTTAATTAAGGTAGTATATTTACAGTACAGAAAACGGATTGAAATGTATTTATAGAACTATTTGAAGTTGTTCTACTGGAAATACAGCAATATTGGGGAATGTTTGGACTTCACAGGAGTAGTCCTCCTCACTAGGCTAAAATGTGTAACATTTTTCAGCAGCATTTTGTTGTTGTTGTTGTTGAAAGGGGGAGTGCTTTTCTGTTTTATGGGGATTTAGGGTTTTAAATAATTTCAGCAATAAGTTTCAAGTTAAAATAAGTTTACAACTCACTTTTATGGTTTTAGTAGCATTGATAAAATTTATGGCATAAAGGTTATGTTCTTCCATTCCAGTTCCTATGGTTAAAATATTAGGGTCAAATATTATATCATTTGGATTGAAGTGCACTTTTTCCACAAGGAGATGATAAGCTCTGGAGCAAATTGCAATCTTGGTTTCTGTTTCTGTTGCCTAGTGAAGAAAAAGAATTCTGACATGAAACTTATAGACCACACAAAAAATAAACTTTCCAGAAATCATTTACAGCTCCAGTGACTCAAGACTGAGAATCTGAACATCACAAATATTAAAAAAGGATTATATATAAGAATATTGTATTAAAAACATCACCACCCCTAATCTGGACTTTCCACTCAGCTCATAAAAAGCAATCTCACTGCCCAGTGTTTCATCATCCTATGCAAAGTTTAATATGTGGATTCCAACATAACTGAACTAATTCACAAAGATTTCGCTCTCATGAAACAGTTTCTGAAGTAAAAATATCTTTTATGAAGGAAGGTCAAGTTCAGCATGTCTGAATAGTAAGAGATGCTCTTGTACTAAGAGAGCTCCACTGAGATCAGTACAAGGATTCCTCAAACATTTGAGCAGCATAAGAAATGCTTACAAATCAGGGTTAAAACTACTGCTAAGATTATATAATCCTTCTCTGAATCAACTGCGTCAATGAAACAAAACAACTTTGTCTTGAAAAAGAGTAAGAAAGCCTTGCACTTCAGAAGAAAATCACCTCTCCTTTAAAGTGACACTCACCTGTCCCACTTCATCAAAAGCCATAACAACCACAGCTGCTCCATATAATTTAATTTTCCTTGCTTTCTCCAAAAAGTCTTCCTCACCTTCCTTTAGACTGATGCTGTTTACAATGCATTTCCCTTGGCAACATTTCAAACCTGCTTCTATCACAGAAAAATTTGAGGAGTCGATGCATAATGGCACCTGTAAATAATAGAGAAGCCAGGAGAACACACAAAAGTTATAAATTACAGTTCTATGTGCTGCTTGCCTGTTTGGACATAAAAATGCACACAACACTAATCAGCATTTACGAATAAAAGCTTCCACATGATAGTCATAGATTCACTTTGCTTTAAATGCAAAACTCAGAGCAAATTTAACTCAAGAGCTTCCATGGCAGCTCCATTATATATCATGTAGAGATCTCTACCTCTCCCTGTAATTTCTTGTGTGTCTGATTTAGATACTCATTTTTAGAGAATGCACATTAAGGAACTATCTTTTAAAGCCATCCTATATCCATAGCAACTTTAAGTTTTGTGGAAAGCAATACCATTATGCACTGCCAACATAAACATTATGGCTCATTAACTGCTGCAAAATGAACCTGCATTTGGCTTTGCTAGCCAGTGAAAAGGAATGGCATATATTTATGTGAAAACAGACAGAAAATGTCAAAGCTTCTGTTTCATCCAAAGGCCTTTCCTATTACAGTATCACTTCCTCTGGGGGGACAACTACGTCTGCCTAAGCACATAAACTGGTTACTAAATGAAACAGTATCAACATCTTCTGAACGCAATTTACAAGTCAGCAACATGTTCTTTATTGTGACTCAATTACAACCTTTGCAATATCAGGTTCCGAAGAAATGAAGTTGCAAAATCTGCTCATTGCAGTGGGACCATCCAACATCCCATCATCCATATTTATGTCAAGAATCTGGGCCCCCATCTCAACTTGCAATTTGGCGACACTCAGGGCTTCCTAAAGAAGAAAGTCAAAAACCAAAACAACAGAGAAAAGAAAAAAATCCTAGTTATTCTCAGGATAACATCTCACTTCTCCAAAATAAGCATGCAGTCAAAAATTTTAAAATTTGCAAGACATCCTATAAGAAAATAAGGAAATGGTCTGTGATGTACAACAATACGAAACAACTGCTAATACAGAACAACCTATGATTAATTTGTTCACAGAACATGACATCAGATACCTGACGTGCTGGTAGCATCGCCGACTGTAGAGAGTTGGCCATATGCTTAATTGAATAATTTAAGCTTTGCGTGGTAATGAGGACTTGTGACTGCACAAGATTACAGGAAAACACAGTCTCTGCAATGGTATGAAATAAGGGCCTTACATCAGAAGCTCTGGTGTTTTGTAACCCAGGATACTTAATTTTTAAAGGCTGTTCAACATTTTTGCCAGCTGCAGAATCACAAGTGCTAAGAAGGAAAACTACAGCTTTTCCCCCAGCCTACATATAAATATCTATCATATATAAATATATATATATAAATATCTGTAAGTATCTATAGCCTATATAAATATCTGAACACCCATGTCTGTTCACTTTCTCTTTTCTGTCATTCTGCAGAGTCCCTAATAACCTGTGTTTAAAGCTCTCTTCATTTAATATACCTAACCTGCTTCACAACTTCTACGAGCCTAAGAGTCAGAATTCCAAAAATACAAACTAAGGCTTTAATTCTCATTTGGTTTAACATCAGAGCATACTCTGGGGCAGAGTCTCAGCTGTCAAGAAAAGTCACTCTACTATTTGTTTCAATGTTACATTATCAATTTACACCAGTAAAGAATGAGTCTTCCAGCATCTTCATGCAGTAGTCTGAAGAAAGCAATTACCTTCCAAGTATCTTTTTCTGTACCAACGCTCATGTAGCATGCTAGAGTTAGCAATCAAAGTAGGTAGCAACCAGATGTAACCATAACGCTGACCAGAACTGGGGAAGTGAGGGAGGGCAGAGAGAGCGAGAGCTGCACAGTGCCACAGTCTATCCCAAGTCAGATATACCTGATACCTTGAAAGAGGGGATTACACCAGCCTTCTTTCCCCTCTTCTCTGTAAATCAACCCCTAGATGCAGCACAGACCAGGACATTTTCTAAACCATCACCAACTGTATAACTAAATTAAAAATGAAAAGTTTCCTGTAACACTTGTCCAAAAAAAAAAAAAATCATTTCTCCACCTTTTCTTACTCTTATAACTGGTGCAGAATAGTGCTTTGTGCCAGCAAAACAAACAATAACAGTGTAATGGAACAATGGAAAATCAGAGCATCAGTTATAAAGATTATTGTTAATATGTATACTTCATAGTTGCCTGCCATGATGAGTTTAGCAAACTTCCGTGATCCTGCAACATTGCAGCGTTCACCAATATTAACGAAGTTGGTGTACGGCCCAATCCTGAATGGCTCCAGACCTTAAAAAGATATTTTTGAACGTATTTGTTAAAACAAAAAAGAAAAAAATGCATAAGAAAGACAAAACCTCTTTTCTAGACTGTAAAATAAAAGCCTCTCTCTCCAAGAATAGTGATTTCTCAGCACATCAGTGGTCTAATGAGTAACTAGCAGAGCAATGCAATAAAAGAACTGCCAATACAAACACCGAATCTTTCTATTCTTCCTCAGTGACCATCAATAATTTACCTGACTCACAAAAAGTAACGGCCAACTTTTCCAATACAAAAGTGAAGCTACGATTCTTTGGACATCTGTGTCTGTGTTCTCTCAACTTTCAACTATGTTACCTCATGCATGACACCACGAGAGAAGCAGCAGCCCACTGAATTGACTGACCAACAAGGGTAGCTCTTAACCACATACCCTAGTTCACAGAAACAAGGTCAGCTGGACCCTTGGGTAGCAGGCAGTGCAGAGGCAAAGAAACTCTACAGCAGAATCAAATAACCTACAGCATGACATCACAGGCCAACCATGCTAAACTGATTTGACCTGAGGTTAAAATTCCAGACCAAAAAGATGGTACCGTTTTACTCAGACACATGGCTCAAAGGCTTAAAAGAAGGCCCTGAGTGTGGAACATACAGATCTAGACTTTGTTAAAACAAAACATGTTCTAGAGCTGGATGTATTGCTGTATTGCATACAGTCCCAGTATGACTGAATCAGCATCTGAGGTGAGATAGGGCAGCCCTCTCACAGCAGGTGTACAAGGATTTCATCCCAGCTCTGCCAGTAACTGTAGTCAAATTACCTGGTCTCTCTCTGCTTGGCCCTCCCTGTTGTAAAGTGAAAATAAAGATACTCACTTCACCATAACAACATGTTTGAGACTTGCAAAGTAAATACACTGGCTTGATTATATTATACAAGATGGCAACAAAAATTTTCTACTACTTTTTTAGCCAAAACAGTAAGACTTAGATCTGGTTACACATCCATAAGCCTGCTGGATTCAGGTAGAACCAGACATTCACAGCGTTGTTCTGATCAGCAGAAAACAGCCAACAAATTTAGAAAGAAAACTAGCATTAGTTATGAAACTCAAACTGTTACACACTTTACCTGACAGCAGCATGTATCCTTGAGAGAGAGACTGTGGAACACGGGGCTTACAGAATTTCACAGCTTCAGCAATTTTTCTGAGTTACAGAAATGAGAAAGTAAAGTTTTCAATTAAAATTGAATACTCCAGACAAGACTCAAACAGAATGTACTAGACATATGCCTACATTTCCAGTTTAACCCTGTAGAGATGAGACTAATTAGGTAGTTTCACTTTGTGAGGCCAAAGGCAAAAACATACTCCCAGAAGATCCTAACATAGCTACTTGCAGGAAATCTACCAGGCTGAAGGTTTTTCAAATACAGAATGAGATACAGTACCAATGGGACACTTGAAGAATTTCAGAATCAGTCCTTGACCACACTGACTCTTACCATATTCATGACTTGCTGAGCAACTGCTGATGATTGCAAAACCAAAACACAACAAAAAACCCCACAAAAAACCCAAACAAAACCAAAACAAAATCCCTCAAAACAAAAAGCAAACAAACAAACAAAAACCCAATCAAACAACCCCAAACGAACAAAAAAAAACCCCAAGGGACAAACATTGTTCTTTACTGAGACACGTTTCTCAGATGCCAGAATGACTCATGCTGTTCACATCCACTTTCTCTTCATTCCAGTCAGGACTGACACACACTGTCCTCTACATGTTTACATGTCACCTCCTCCCAGTTTATATCAGGGTAAAAATCAATCACAACAGCCCTTTCTTTTTTGAGTTTAAGTGAAAAACAGAGGCTTTCTCACTGACCTACTTCCAGCAGGAAAGATTTCAAATGCTCCTTCTGACTAGCCAGGACCAGCACCAGCTGTACAGCATTCACAGAACTTATGTTTAGGCATTTCCCCAACATACATACACACACACGCACACACCCACCCCTTCCTTCCATCTACCATCAAAGGAAACCTTAAGTTTCACCTTATGGCTAAGATTGCCAAAAAGAGAAAGAACATACAGCACAATAAAGCAGAGACTGGGAAGTCTATTCTATCCACCAGTAAAGAGGGAGAAGTAATTCTGAAACAATTTTAGATGACAAAACCAAAGAGGTTTAATCCTTGTTTGAACCATGCCTCTACTCATTCTTCAATGTAAGCCAGGTTGTTCCCACTTCACATATTGCTGCTATTGGCATTCAAGTGATCCATCTTTTCAGGAAACTCTAAGACAAGCCATGGAATATTGCTCCACAGAAGCAGCACTTAAGTTTAGTTCACAGTCCACCAGAGCTGTAGCACATGAAGTACCTGATATGTGCTGGTGTGGTACCACAGCAACCACCAACTATGTTGACCAAACCATCCAAAGCAAAATTCTGTAAGAAGAAGGAATATTTTGTTCAAAGTTATTAAAGCTATGTTTTTAATATATACATATTTAATTCTTTTTCTCCATGTGTTAGGCAATTCAGGGAGATCACAAGAAAAACACTAAATTAAAAAAACCAATTAGCACTATATCTTTAGGATTCTCTTTAGGATTTGTTTTGAGACATGGATTCCCAAGGCTAACCAGCAATTTCAACACCTAATTTCAAGAGACTACATTTGAAACTGGCCTATTTTATACTGAAGCCCTAGATGAAAACATAAATGAGTATCAAAGACTAGTCATACTGTATTATAAAAGGGCATTAACATGCAGCAAATATTGTGTTCTTGCTGATACACTGCAGCTTCAGACACACATCTTGGACAGACCCAGTGGCACGTGGAAAGACACACTGCACTGGAACACCCCCACCATCAGCAGTTCCCGTATACACAACTCTGTAAAATTGTGCCAAGTTCATAAACACCACTCAGCTTTTTGAACAACTCCCAAATACAACAGTAAGAACATAGGAGTGCAATGAGTAACACCCACAGATCAAGTGGCAGGAAACCTTAGCTTAGTACATAAAACTAATTAAGGTTTTCAGTTTCCTAAATAGTTCCTAGTGTGATACTTCAAATCACTATCATTCAGCAAATTGCCTATAAACAATCCAAATTACATATATAGCTACCCAAAGGAAAAAAAAGAAAGAATCCTACCCCAATATTGTAACAAATATACACAGGATACGAGCAGAGTTCTTGTCTACTAGTACATCAGATGTGACATAATCAAAATAAGTATTTTATACCTTTATATGCTTGGCAGTCACTTCTGGAGTTTCATCATAACCACCAAAAGTATTGGGAAGACCTTAAAACACAGGATTTTTTAGTATTAGAATTTGTTTAAAGTCCAAAAGAACAAATTCCATAAAAGGCACATTTAAAGCAGCTACAATTGTATGAGGACTAAAATGCCTCATCACCCTTGCAATCACTACTCAGCAGATTATTAATTATGCAAGAAAGCATTCTAGATTCATTGTCACAGAACTAACAACAGTTACTTTCAGCAGTTAAAATTACTCTTACTCTCTTTTTAATTGTAAAAGCAATCATCTTCTCAAGCTACTTCAATTCTATTACTGCTAATGAGACGGACAGGTTAGCTACATTTCATGTGCCTGTAAGCATAGGAACATGTGCACCAACACACCTGCGTTGGGGTAACAGATGATGTAGGCTGTTGTACATTTTCCAATTGTTTCAATGAATGGACGCATTTCAATTGCCCCTAAAGCACAATTTAAGCCAATACTGGAAAATAAATTTTCAAAAATTATGTTGAAGCAAAAACACCTTTTACACACAAAACAGATGAATGCTAGCGCTGGCAACTGCTAACTCCCACAATCATCTAAAATAAAACCAACCTGATCTCCAATTTCTTTAACCATCATCATCATCAATACAGCAAGACTGTGCAAAAGGAGAACCCTCAGGTGGAAGAAAAGCACGAGAGGGAAGGGGGCTGGACTGAACTGAACTGGGAACAACAAATCAAGATTTCATTTCAAAATCCAGGAGGAAAGTGGCAGCATTTTGACAGCAACTGCAGCAACACGACGGCTCTGTATTTTCTAGGTAAGAGAGAGAACAAGTGGAATGAGAATGACAGACTGGAAAGGAGTCTTGTGCTGTAGGAAAAAGTATGAAAAAAGGTTTAAAAGGCAGGACCTGCTTCAAGCTGCTAAATCCTCATTCTCTTTACAAATTATACATAAATTATGTCAACTTTGGAAGAGAGCAAGTGCCTCCCCCAAGAAGCGTCATGGCAGCACTAAGCTTGGGCAACTGAATCTGCTACATCTTAATAACCAAGACAGCACTACAGCAGAAGAATTTTTACATGAATAAGTTTCTAAACAATTTTACCAGTATATGAGATACAACCATATTTCCTTTCATTCAACAACAGATACGTAAATGAGACTTGCACTCAAAATATCTCCATTTGTATTAAATACAGAAATTTCTCTTGCAGAAATATATCTTTTACAGGTTTCCTGATCTTTCTGCACCATTCTAGAAACCACCTTGTGAGCACTGCAAAACTTAGAAGGTGTTCATAGAGGTGCTGGAAGAAGAAAATGTAAAAAAGCTTTCTCCTTTCCTGGAATAACAGTCTCAGAGAGGATGCAAGTGAACCCACTGAAACAGGAATGTGTAACAGCCACATCTCCCAACTAACTGAGCTACACAGGCAGCCAAGCTAATTAAGTGCCTGTATGCCCACTTAGTTTCACAGAGGTCAAGAGCAAAAAAGCCCTGCACAGGACTGGGAGGATAAAGTGGTTTTTGACTTTTCTTTTGTTTCCAAGGAGTAGGCAGGGCCTTGGTAACTTCACAAGTAGCAGCAATAAATGCTCGCAGTCAGATTTACTTGTTGAACAGAATGAAAAAATGTTGAAATCTGAGAGGCTTACAGCAACATCCAAACCCAGGATCCTGAATATCACAGTCACAGACCAAGATCAAATAATACACAAACCCCTTCTTCCAATAACTTAGGCATGACACAGTTGGGGTTTTGGTTGGTTTTTTGGTTTGATTTTTTTTAGCGGGGGAGGGTATATATGTATGGTTTTTTTAAACAGCAAGCTCTACCTTCAAAGTGCTTTCTCTAATACATCTCATACTAGCCAGAAAAATTTGAAAATAACCTTTTTATTCTCATTTCAAGATTTGGTGTTTACATATCTTTAAATCCATCATACAGATCTCCTGGATACAAAGAGCAAGCCCAAGGAATACACAATTCATTTCAGCAATGAGGTTCTGGAATTTATTTCAAAGTGTGGGCCCATCCCTCAAGATTTTCAGAGCAAAGCAAGGTAAGAATGGTTAGCAAGACTGCCCTTATAAAATGCAGACAAATGCAATCTATTTCCTACTCTTAAGTCATTTGATTTACAAGCTTCCAGCTCATACATCCCACACTCTGAACTGCCTGAATTATTACCCATTACAGGGGTTGCTGACAAGTATACTCGTGAGCATGACACAATCCAAGCACTACCTGTCTCAAAACTGTAGCACAGACATGCACATTCATTCAGAATAAAAAAGTAACTTCTGTGGCCAGCATCATCTCCTCACAGCACTCAACATCATGCAAGAAAACATCTGAGAAAAGCAAACTGTTAATCATGCCTTAAAAGCCAGCAGCCTTGGACCAGATTGCTGATATTCTGTCACTGCTACCCTAGTGTAATAAGCATCACACACTCATCGTAAACATCATCTCCCTCCCTTGCTCATTTCTTCACAGCAGTCATACATAAATTTCTATGAAAGGTAAGACTGCAGAATGCCCTTGGGACCAGAGCAAAATCCACATTATGGCCCAAAACTCAGTGTATGTCTTCTCAATGCTACCACAGTAAAAACAATCACAGGATCTGAAACAACACATCTGAGCATCTTTCATGGCAAGCAGCTTGACACACATCTTTCAGCACTTACTAAGCACAGCTCATGAGTTTCACAGCTACCACCTCCATCACCCAGACACAAAGCACACACTTTTAAGGGTGGGCTCCAAACCAAACTGAATTAGGGATGACACATCACCCTAATCAGGGCATACACAAACCAAATAGAAACACGTGAACACGTCTAACATGATTCCTAGGATACTACTATTAATCAGCTTTTTCACAACCCTAAAGCCACTCTGCACCAATTTGGCCACAGAAACAACATTAAATGCAATCTGTTCCAACCTCTAAAACCCTTCTGCTACAGTGCTGTATAGTAGCCTTTTCACAAATGAGAAACAGGCCCCAAACATTGAGACCCATTAGACAGCTTTTATGAAATATGCTTTAATAAATTCTTGATTTCAGCTCCAGTGCCCTTCTCTCTTCTTCAGAAGCAAGAGAGTTAGACCAAAATTATCTGAGATAGACTCATGCCAAATATGGATCACGAGGCCATGATGCTGAGAGAAGAAGTCAACTACCACCCTGTTCCAAGAGGCTCCATATGTTACTTCTGGAACACCGTCTGGTCTGGGAAAGTGGAGCCTCAAGGGCAGTCAGGAAAACTGTGAATGCAGTCTTCTGCTTCTGCATCACTGAGATGACAGATTGCGTAGTTTAGCTGAAATTTTGTTGTAAAAACAAATAATGGCTCATCATAATGTGCATGGTGTGCACTACTAACAGTGAATTAAATGCTTTCAGTTAGAATATTCTAGGAAAAACCAATCTATTTCTGGTGTAAGCTTTTGTGTGAAGAGAACCAACCTGAGAATAAAAAAAGGCAAAGAGGGAAGAGGAGACAAGGAGGAGGTAGAACACAGAAGAAACACAGAAGAACAGATAACCAGGGGAAGGTATTCAAATGAACATACAAAACCTTGCACAATGACCAAATCCACTGACATTATCCATTTGCACAGATCTTAACCTCATACTTATTTCAACTTTTCTGCCTAAATAGAAAAGAATTAAAGTAAATGGAGGCATCAGGAGATCTCAAAAAAACCATGCACATCCTTAAGAAAAACACTCAGAGCACATTTTTCTAAGAGTTCAGTCAAAAGAACACTGCAATAGTATCTTATGATTTTCTCTTTCAAGACACCCTGAAATACTCTCAGCTGGCACTGTTTCCCTCTAAGAAAGAGATCTAAGTTCTGCCTGTACCAGGGATTGGCTCCTTGCACGGCCCAACACAGTAGGAGATGGCAAACTACAGTATCAGATTTTGACCTAATTGTGATTTCAGTGTAAACACAAAGCCCCAGATCATTTAAAGCAATGAATTAAAAATTCAGCTTTCTTTGGAAAAATAATTTCTGTTGAGGGAACAATAAAAAACAGGTTAGAAATGCATGTGATTACATATGATCACAGTTTGTATACCTCCCATTTAGCTGCAAGCAAGGGTTAAAATAGAAAAGAATCTCAATCTACAAATAATTAACTAAGAGAATGAATGATATATTTCCTTACCAAAGTGGCTTACTGTGGGAAACACTAATGACAAATGCCTCTCCTGTCTGGCCAGAGAGGGTACGCCCACTCTTATCCACAATGGTTCCAGAAACCTAAATATCAGTTGAACACAGAGAAAGGAGAAAAATTAAATGCACAACAAAATGAAAAATTAAAATGGATGAACTGCTATAATTCAAAGTAGAGAGACCTGTGCTCCACTCAAAGTGATGAGGCACAACTCAAACAGAAAAATTAAACCCTTTTCACCATATAAATGTTTAAATGTTTATCTAGAAGAAAGAAGACTGGTCAAAGGTTTTTGTCTTTCCCTCTCTCCCCCCTCCTCAGGGGGGAAAAAAGAAAACAAAAGAAAAAAAAAAGAGAGAAAACTACTCTGAACCACCCAGCAGCCAGGTAGCATGAGTACCATGGTATCATTCTGATGATAGCCTCTGAAAACAGTGGTTTTTTATTTAGGCAGCTATCAGCAGTCACCTTCTCCTCACCTCCCCGTTTAAGTTATTTCAGGTCTCAGGATTGTTATTAAGCAGTTTGGTGGTGGCGGTTGGTGGAAAGGTGGGAGAGGTGGGTCTGACCTTAAAAACAAGTTACTCCTTTTGCCACAAGGGAACATCAAATGTTGCAACTCGGTAGTGGAAGTGTAAGTCTTAACCTGTATAATCACACTTCTTTAGCAGTACACAGAAAGAGATGTGCAAATAATAAATAACGTGTAGACCCCAACTAACAACTGCGAAGTCAAGAATTTGGGAGGCATCTGGATGAGCCAGGAAAGCCTCCTCACATGTCCTGTTTCTGGCCAGGACAAGGTTAATTCTTGCAATAGCCAGGAGGGGGCATGGCTACAACACAAAGGTTATACCACATCATTGCCAGGTGTGGGAGAAGGGAGTCTCTACCAGGGAGAACGGGTTCCTTCCAGTGGGATGGAGCGGCGGGGTAACACCAGTTCTGAGCCGGAGGGAGCAGTTTGGGAGACGCCGTCCGAGCCACAGGGATTGGTCAGGGTGGCATGACTGCAGGGCCAAGCTCCATGGCGAGCATTTTTGCATGTGAATCACTCGCTCTTTTGTACACCTTTGTTAATAATATTATTGCTGTTACTGCTCCTTTTCTTATCTTACTGCTGTTTCCAGTCAGCTGTTCTTATCTCAACCCCTGATCTTTGCCTTTTGTGCTTCCAATTCTCCTCTCCTTCCTGCCAAGGGAAGGAGAGAGGGGGAAAAAGTGGGGGAGTGAGAAAGCAGTGCATGTGATTTGGAGAACCTCAGTGAGGGCACTGATTTGGAGAGTCCCATTCCTACACCACAACACCAGGTCTAAAAGTCTTTTTTTTCCAGAAGATGGAATGAGTTTAGAAGACTCCATGCAAAGTGAATCCACTATTTACTCCAAAGTATGCTTTAATATTGATGCCATTTCCCACCTTCAAAGTACTCAGTCAAGGGAGGTTATCAGTGGAATATTAGAGAGTTGTGCTAAGGGTTGTAACTTCTCGGCATAGCTGAACTGAAAAGGGAGCAAAGAACGAGGAACCAAGCTCAAGGACCACTGTTCAGGGCAATGAAGACAAAAAGTCAACTCAAAAACTCTCTGTGCTAATTGACCAAGTACAAAGTTGTGAACACAGGAGTTCTACACAATGACACCTCCAAACCCAGCTTTACTGTTCTAAAAGCTAAACTAAGTAACAAAAGAGACTTTTATGAATGCAATTTCCAAGCTCACTAGCAGTGAAGCAAAACATCAGAAACTACAAAGAAAGAAATGGAAAAGGCAGAGAACATCACTAGGCTATCACACAATCCCTGACGTCTGCACTTTGAGTGCTGTATTCTATTGTCATTCCACTCTGACTTGAGGAAGTGGAAAACAAAAACAGGACAATAATGAATGAACCAAATGGGACAGCTAAATAGAAAAGAACTCTCCAGGCTGAAAAAAGATGACTAAAGGAGGCCCTCACAAAGGACTACAAACGCCATGACTATGCAGCAAAGGGAAGAACAGCTGCTCATTATCACTTTTAAGAGGCGAATGGCAAGACACAATAGAAGTTATCAGGTGAACTGCCCAAAAGTAAGCAAACTTTCAAACCAGCACAATCATTAGATTCGAAAGTTACAGACAGGTTATTTTGTATATGCCCAGGTGCCTAGGTTTAAACAAAGATGCAAGGAAGGAGTAAACACACTCAAAAAAAGCCTACAAACAGATACAAACTGCAAAACAGAAAGCCTGGACTGCAAACTGTAGAAAAGTGGAAGAATACAACAGAACTTTCAAAAAAAGCTTACTCTTTTTCTATATTTCTTCCAATGCAATCATGATCAGCAACTATCAGAAAAAGACACATCAGAGAAAGAATATGGAGTAAGACAGATTTTTATGACTTGAAATGGCCACTCATTCTATTTGAAAATATGTCAGAATTTGCTTAATTTCATCCTTGAAGCATTGGTTCCTATTACCCTCAAGACTGCAAGCCTGAAAAAAAAAAATCATCATTAGACCTTTTCTTGTGGAAATACACAGAATGAATACACACTGGAATAAAGTCACTCCTTAGTCTATGGCTTGATCAGCTGAACAGAGCTATGCAAGGCTGATTTCACAAAGCTGTAAGAGTTTTTACTTTCACAATCATGTGGAAAAAGTACATTTCCAATAAACTCATTTCCTTCATTTCAAAGCACTTTAATCAACTGCCATCTCAGCTAGTTCACAAATGAAGCTTAAGCACATGTAAAATATTGAAATATACTTACAAATATGGGTCGGGAAGCATACTCTTCCTCAAACAACATCTGGAGTGCAAAAAGAGCTGCCTACAGAAGAATATGTTGCAAAACATTAATCATGTTTTCAGAGTTCTTCAGATTGTTCATTTTTTTTTTCTGTTTATATGGGTTTGATGCCCTTTTATATTTATTTATTTCATGGCTGTTTATGCAACTTGCTAGCTCATATGGCCTGGCAGAACTTACTACACTCAAGTAGTTTTATCCTTATCCCCAACATCTTCCAAATGCTCCAAAACACACTTTGGTACCAAGTAGAAAGGAAGTATCACAGGGAAACCAGATAAAACTAAGACTACTCTGAAACCCAAATCACATCAGCAAGTACTTCTCCCGCCTATCTGCAGCACAACCTCCATCCCAGATATGGTTGTATGTACTCTTCCCAGTACACATTCACTGCCCTTGAGTCTGTTTAGACATGTAGTGTCCAAAGGGTTCCAACCACCACAAATTTTTACAGTAAGAACTGCAAGTGACTCCTTTGAAGGTCCTGAAAATGTCCTCCCTCTTCAGGGTAAGAAAGTTGCCCGTGGACATGCCCTTAGCACTATGTTAAGCCTACAGGCTCCTAGCAAAACCTCCACGATGACTGGTCAAATCTGCAAAGGGCATGTGATGTCACTGCGCATGTTATTCAGCCTGTGGCAAAAGCCTAAAGAAATGCTCTGTGCATAACCAGCCAGACTTTTCCACAAAAAATTGCAAGGCAGTTTTAAGGACCCTAACAACTCCACCACCTGCACTTATTAGGGTGTTATTAGATAAAGAAGAAGGTGTTAAAATCCCATGAATTGTGGCATATTTCATCATTTTTTTCTTTCTAATCTTCAATTCCAAATTTTTCTTTCTTAAAACTGATGGGAGAGTTCCCCCGCAAAAAACACCTTTTAATAGAACTGTCTTACAAGCCTTCCCATGCCTGCAACCAGATTCACCGGACATTCCCTCTCCAGTGTGCATCACAAGCATCCTTTGGACAGACAAGCTTACAGTGAAAAATACAATCAGAAGCATTTGGAGATGTTGAACAATACAGTAAAGCTTCTGGGAATAAGATGACAGCTGGCACAGACAGCCAGAAAGATACAAATAGCACATATTAAGAAGCAAAAGAAACATTCTGGAAAAGGCTGATTAAAAACCATCTCACATTCTACCCATTTGCTGTCAGCTGAAGAGTCTTTTCATGTATTTAGTAAGCAGTAGCTGATACCTCAAAGAATATTATCCTGAATTTCCTTAGGTAGCACACCAAATACTTACATTAGAGTGGTGGGTATTTTCCCCTAGAAGTCTCACCTTAGCATTGGCGGTATCAAATATGGTTTCCACCAGCAAGATGTCAACTCCCCCATCCAAAAGTCCTTTGGCTTGTTCTGTATAGGCTTCAACCAGTTCATCAAAAGCTGTAAAACAGGAATGATGTTAATTTCATCTGGAGATACGTCTTTCAAAACTACTGCCTATGTCAAATAACTTGATGGTTATAAATACTTACTTATGTTCCTGTAGTCTGGTCTCTCCACAGACGGTGACACAGAGAGTGTCCTGTTTGTTGGACCCATGGCTCCAGCAACATATCTCCTAATTCCTAGACCAAGACAGAGGAGGGGAAAAAAACCCTATACTATTTCCCTCTGGCTTTACAGTGACAGTCAATAACCTCGTTTGAATATTCTGGCATGTGCAATAAAACCCCCACTTTTTTAAAGCATATTTCAAATCTTACGTTTTTATTGCATACTATGAATTACATCAGTAATGTGCTATCTGAACAGCAGCAGCACTGTTAGCTTGAAATACAGTTTGTTTGTAGAATACAAGCAGAAATGAGTCTTTGAAAGACAGCATTGTTTACAGGAGTGTAAAGGAGCTCTAAACCCTCTCACATAATGCCTGGAAGGCATCTGTAGAAATGAAATTAAAATTTACAGATGACAGTCACATACTAAGACCATTCCATTAGTTTCTGAATAAAGTTACACCATTAGACAAACACCAGGATTAACTGGTAATCCATGTTTACCTACAATCAGCTATCCTAGTTCTGCAGTACAAAGACTCGTGCCATACAAACCTAAGGAACTTTTAACAGTCCCTGCTGAATTTATTTTCTCTAAAATACATCTGAAGATGTGTATCACTTGCAGTCTAAACCAGGCAGGCACAGGACAGCTATGCTGAAGAACACCTTAAGGACCAGATCCTTCAAACATGATGAAATTAGTGTGATATGAATAGAGATGTGAAATTGCCGCTACTGTGCCTAACCTGCAAACATGCACGGTACCATTTTATGTCCCCAGAATGTAAAACATCAAGTTATCCTCTAGTTAGCAACATTTCAAAGATTGCAGCATTGTCAAAACCACAAACAAGTAAAAAGTTAAAATAATACTACTTACCTGTCTGAGCAGTTACAGTGTCTGCTGCTTTTCTGGCCACCTCTGCAGAGACTCTGTTTAATCGATATGCCTGGAACAATTACAAAAAATTACTGAGCAACCTTTAACTCAGTCCAGGGTAACTCATCCTCAAAGAAACACAACACTTCCATCCAGTAGCTTGCTGTACACTCTGAAGGCTCCCCAAGTCACACAAATATGTATCAGCACTATCACAATGCTCCAAAAGGAACAGCACAATACATCTCGGCAACAGAGGTACATGGCAGGTTCATCCTGTGCATGCCCCAGTCTGCAGCTGCGAATCAAAAAATTTCATTCTTTAAGGTAGTAAATAAATCCTGCTGAAATCAACAGAAGCTGAAGAACAGCACTTTGATGACAAAACTAACCTACTCTTAAGTTAACTTTTTATTCAAGTAGCATATTTCCAACTATTTACTTTTACATATTTCCTCAAATTCTCAAAATAATACATAACAAAGAATAGGCACAATAAATGCAAACAAGAAAGGACTTCTACCTACACCAGCACAAACAACACATAAGCAATATCCTGGAAAAAAGCAGTTCCATTGTGGCATTTGCTAAGTTGGATGGACTGAAGCAAAACATCTCTGTTCACAGAACTGAGAGATTCTGTGACTGCTCAAGCAAAATCTAGGACTAGTTATTATTTCCTGTACCTCTGTCAAGAAGAAGCACACTATGTCTTATGTCTGTGACACAGCAAGCACAACTGTCCACGGCAGCAGAAAGGAGCTACAATCTCATCACATGGCTCAAGAGGCAGCATGCAGCCGATAAGCACAACACCAATGAATCCTGGGACCAATCTTGGTTTCTAGGACATGATTAATATTTTAATGCATAAACAGTTTAGCATTCTTACCAAATGCTCAAGGCCGTAGTCAGCCTGTGCAATTCGGGTGCTGCTGAAAGTGTTGGTCTCAATGATGTCAGCGCCTGACAGCAAGTACTCCTGCAAGACATGAAAGAAAAAAAGCCTGAGGTATGGAATGCAAGTAACCCAACTGCTTTGTCTCATCCAGTTGACAAAATGTCACAAATCGTTTCCCAATTCAAAGCTGATCAAACTCTAAAGGCCTTATTTGAAAGCACAGGGCCAAAGCAATAGAAGTGTTCACGCAACCAATTTTCAGAATTTCAGCCACACTTTCTATTAACAAGTGACATTTATAGAGTCACCTCTGCCACTGGAGATTTCTCTGTCACATTCTAGATTTCTGCACAGGGATATGGTCAGATGCAGTCTGATGGCCACCAGCAAGCAAAGACTGCTGTGGGCAGTCTCAGAAAAGGCCCAAATTAAACAACAAAAGAAAAGATTAGAAAATTTGAATGTTCTGAAGGGAACAGCACAAGAGCACACTGGGATAGAATACAAGCTTAGGAGAATTATGTAGAAAAATGCAGATGTCATTTAAAGTTTAACTAATGACTGAGATTCATAAAACATTCAAGCTTTCTGCTCTATTTTGGTTGTCCAATTCCCACTGAAGTAAACTGAAATCAATGCAAACTGAAACATTTTTACAGATTCTAGCCTGCATTTGTATAACCTCTATCAGTTGCCCTTCTCCCTAGCTCATCTTTTTGATCCCTTTGAACTCTGACACGATCCCTGCATATTCAAGGAAACTAAAACACTTGAAGTGCTAGTAAATCAAAAATACTGATGCCACCATTGAACATAAACCACTCAGATTTTCCTACAAGAAGCAGATGAACTCATTGAGTTCAACAGTACGAATAAAGTCTTGATCCAAATGACAGCTAAAAATAAATGTTTTAAAACGTGTTTTGCTGCAAACAAATATGCTTTCTCTCAAGTCCTGTTGAAAACATATTAAAATACCTACAAAAAGATATACAAAAATACACAAGCTCTTACATGTCAACCAGTAACATATTAGTTTTCTGAAAATTACCTAACATGTTAAATGTGTATAAGCCCTCCAATTTACTGTCTACTATCACAGAAGGAAATAACATACTCAAAGCAGGAAGGTAATTTTTGCCTTTGAAAATACATCACATCTCTTACCTTTGAATCTGACTTTGCCAGGCAAGGTGCAGCTAACATTTACTTTTTAAGCTACTGATATATGTGAGATCTAACTGACTGGGTCATTAACAAAAAAAAAAAAAACCAAACAAAACCAAAACAAAAAAACCCACCATACAGATAGTGGGATTATAGTTACTTTGTAGAAATATTTTTACCTATTATTGTAAATTCCTTCTGTCCAGTTATCAGAAGAAATAACAACCAGTAGCTGTAAAATATGAAGTCACCACCCATTGCTCAGAAAGCCTCTGACCCAATAGTTGTTGCAGGGATGGGGACCACAAAAGACCGTTCTTCCTAAAGCACCTCTAACTGGCCATTAGAGAGATAACAGCAGGTTGCTTGGTTTGAGTCAATGCATACATTCTCAAGTTACATCACTACTGCTCTGCTAAACTTGCCAAATTCAACGGTTCAAGCAGCTTACCCTATTAAAACCACAAACTATTATGAATTCCAAGGTTCAGGAGCACTATCGCTCAGTTGAACTCAATTTACAGATACTTCCTTTTGAAATTTTTATGGGTCAAAGACTGATTCCTTCCAGCTCATCATTCTTAAAATCCAAAGAATGGCAGATAGAATGTAAATTAAAAATTACAGATTACCTTCCAAGTTTAACAAACATGAACCAAATATGATTCTCATCAATGAAATATACATCTTGTCAATAAATAATTGGAAAAACCCAGAACACACGTGAGGCTTCAAGTGAATAACAAACAGCTGCAATGCTATTCAAGCATTCTAATTATTACCGTAAGACCTATGAATACCTGCAGCTCTATAAATACAAGACTTAGGAAAGTGGTTTTAAAGTCTAATTGAAGACAGGAAAACAATGAAATCTGTTTTCAAATTCCTAATCATCAGCAGATTAGACTGTTTTATTCTCTGGGTCACACATTAATATTCTAGGGAAAAAACAAGACGGCAGAAGCACATATACTGATAAGGAAGCTCATACACTCATTAACTACAGAGGCCTGCTTCAGGCTGTCACATTTAACAGCCCTTTAATACACAATTATAGGAACACATCTAGAATTCAGATATGTCCCACTTAGATGCATTTCAAGTGCTAGCTGAGAATAAGAAGAGGAAATAAAAAAAAAAAATAAAACAGAATCTACAATTAATAAAAATACATCAGGGACTAAGTCAAAAAGGGATTTAAAAATAGCACTGCCTGGGTGACATCAGGAACCAAGACAAAAATGCTGTGCTCACACAACCAGAACAGTCAAATCTGCTCATTCTTTTTCACATGGTTACCTAGCATTCTCTTCCCTATCCCCAAAAGACACTGGAGTGCCAGGAGCCTGTGGTATGGAAAAGGGGAGTGCAGAGGCCAAGTTCTCCCTCCCACTCTTGTCGAAAGACGGAAACCAGAACCACCTACCTTGTGTATGTCACAGATTATGTCAGGCTGAGTTATACTGAGAAGGTCATTATTGCCTTTCAAAGGCCTGGAATGATCTTTAAATTCATGCCCTCGGAAATCCTCTTCTGTCAGCGCATGTTGCTGGATCATGGTCCCCATGCCCCCATCCAAAACCATTATCCGCTCCTGCAGAATAGATTCGATTTCATCTTCCACACTTTTCTGGGGAACTGCTGGAAAAAGATAAACCCAATATTTAAGTAGTTCTGAAGTTCCCTATCTATACACCTGGCCAACCTGAGCCCTTCCCATTCAAGAAACAGAAGAAAGTAACTAGTCCTCTACTGAAATCAGGCAGTAACTGGTTTACTTCACCTGCAATTCCAATCACCTGATGTCACGTAATAGCTGCATCTATCTGAATACAATTAGGCTCAATTGGTCCTTTACCTAAAGACAGTAAACGACACACAGTCAACTACAGAAAAAAATCAACAAAAGCTCACAAGGGCATACATGAAAATCTCTAGATAAACTAGCTTCCAAAACTGAAAAGTGTGATAATTTCCACATCAGCAACGTTTGAACAGCAATGCAGAGCTGCCTTTTGGTACCAGACACCACACTGTAAGTGGTACCCAAGTACAAAACAGAAATTAGTAAACTTCATTTAAAAAACAAACAAATACCCAAACCGACTTTAATTGCCTATATTGTAATGATAAAGAGAAATAAACTGAGCAAACAAAAACAATTTTTCAACTGAGTCCTAAATTCCCTTAGGATTACAGCAGTAAATGACAACTTGGCAAACACCAAGATATGCCAACAGATAATAGCCAGGCTTTACTTTCTTTTGCACAAACATAACAAGATACTCTTTTCCTCTACAATAATGCCAGAAGAAAATAAATCAGGCAAATCACACGCTAATTATAAGATATTGGGCAGGGTAAATCTAACCATGACAAACAAAATACCATAGAAATTTCAGCACTATCATTAGGAATGAAGAAGCAGTACTGCTTCAAGATCCCAAACAAAGCCCATCCCAAACATTAAGCAAAAAGCCAGAACTATAATCTGAGGCATTAAAAAACAAACAAAAACCCCAAACAAACAAACAAAAAAAACCCACAAAACACCCAAGACCACAGCAAAAGAAATTCTACTTTTCCCCTTTAGAACATGGAATCATTTCAAAATGCAAACACATATACAGAATCACAGAGTGGGTCAGGTTGGAAGGGACCACAGGTCATCTGGTCCAACCTCCCTGCTCAAGCAGGGTCATCCTAGAGCACATGGCACAGGATTTTGTCTAGACAGTTCTGGAATATGTCCAGTGAGGGAGACTCCACAACCTCTCTGGACAATCTGCTCCAGTGCTCGGTCACCCTCACAGTTAATAAATTCTTCCCCATATTCAGGTGGAACTTCCTGTGCATCAGTTTCTGCCCACTGCCTCTTCTCCTGTTGGTGGCACCACTGAGAAGTGCCTGGATCCATGCTCTTCGCACCCTCCCTTTAGATACGTATAGGCACTGATAAGATTGTACATACAGCAAAATAATCGAACAGACTCTTTACCAAAAATCCAAACTACAGGAGTAGGACTCCACTGATGTTTCACAAGCATGCAGATGAATGATGTGCTATTCTTCATCTGTCTCCTTCATTCAGCTTCATCTTACTTGTAATTAAAGACCTGTTTTGTGTTTTGGTTATGAACTATCATCAAAGCCCTTGTAAAAAATGAATTATTTCTGAGGTACAAAAATATCCTTATGTCTCATTACAGCTTAACTTACTACTACACACAATAGTACTTAAAAATCACTGGCAACTGCTAACTGAATTGACTTTTTTTCCTTCTGCATTCATGCAATGCATCTTCTGTTTTGACATCGGTACTGTTAAAAAGCAATGTGCTGGAGAGAAGCTGAGGCCATGAGGAAAGCATTGCAAGGTTACATTTATACCAACACTCTGGAAAAACAGCTCGACATCAGAAGTAGTCTCAGCATGAAGAGAAGCCAAAGCAAATTTGCTCTCTAACAAGTATGAAGCATTTGAAGGCAGATTAAAATACCAAAAAAGTAAGCCACCCTTGCTTCAAGTTGAAAGTTTTAACACCACACAGGCAGGCTCAGCAGGTTCTTACATAAGAGTTTAAATCTACTCACGTTAAACCATCAAATTATTCATGAAAATAAAATCAATCCTTGAGCTAAAGGCTTTTAGAAGCAAGACACGAAAAACTGTATCTGAAAGTAGGTCAGCAGTGCAGACTCCCATGGAGCATAACTCATGTGCTTCACAAGAGCCACAGCCCAGTGAGACACACAGGCATTGGAGCTCACTGGTGCTTTAATGAGCCTCCTAAGCCAACTCCTTGGCCCTGAGAGCTGCAGCCCAGAGAGCTGAGATGGGCTATCGGAGTCCTCACAGAACTAGTCCTGCTTTCTATAGGCTTCTATCCCTTTACCCTACGTGCTTCCCAACTATCTCCTCATACACACTGGGAAGTGAAGATTTACCCTTTGGTTGTAATCCTTAACCTCACGTGGTCCATTTTGCTTTCTCTACTGCCTCCCTCACCGAACAGAAGCAATGAGCAGTGTACAGTTTTCTTCTGATAGGAGGAGATCTCCGCCTCATCACTGCAAAAGCCTTATTCAGAAGTTTTCAAAACCTGTGCTTCCTCAGCAGCATCTCAAAAAGCTGCAGGAAATAGGGTGGGAATCATGAGGGTGTCCATCAGTGCCAGAGGTACGCAGACTCTGTTTTACATAGGGATGCAACAGCTCCAAGCCCACCAAAACCCAATTTACCTGTCCTTGCTATGGATAACACCTGACTCTTCTTCCAGTAGGAGCATGCACTACTTCAAGTCGTGTCCTGGCATACTGATGGTGCAATTTCAAGCTGGAAACAAAGTCTGCAGACAGGTCCAAAACCACTCCAGAAATAAAAGAAGATTGATGCAAAAAGCCATGCTAGGAAGTGCTGAACTCTGCCCTTGGAACAAAAGCAGGGAGGAAGCTGGGAGTCAGGTCTACTAACAAGTACCATCATCTTAATTCAGCATTCAACTCAGGTAATTCCCCTCTCCAGCACAAACAGGGTGCAAGAGCTAGTCAGAGAATAAAAGAAAAAAATGTTTGGTGAAATTCCTAAGCAGGGAAAAATCAGGTCAGTCTTTTCTTTTTTGTTGTTTTTGCTTACAAAGCCTGCTCCTACCTCTGCTCAGCCAGGAGCTGATTAAAATTTTGTTTAATAAAGGTCACTGGTGAGCTCTGGGAAATGGATATCCTTATCCATTTAGAAGTGTCCAGGAAAATAAACTGCTTCAACAGCTATAACAGAATAGTAGCAAACCAGCAGTGGTAACAGGACCCAGGACCAATTACCTTGATCTTACACTCTGCTGAAACTTAAAACATAAAGCACGTTACCACATAGTGTTGTAGGGCTGGAACTAGTTTAGAAGACCATACCAAATTAACAAAAATAACAGCACTGGCCTAAAAGTCAATGGGATGGCAAAATAAAAAAATCCTAATACCCTGCTTCACTTCCCCAAGGTAAACACTCTGTCTTGAAATCATGTGAACAAGGGAATTACTTGTCTGCAACAGAGAAATTATCTGAGTTACAAGAACTTTTACTCCTTGTAGAGTAGCTGTTCACCCCTACAGTCATTCACTAACAATTATAAACTTCACCCAACTGTAACCTTCCATTTTTCTCAATGGAAGCAACTAAACAGCCAGGGAATAAGGCAAGACAATCTTCCTTCATCTCCTTATCCCAACCCAATCACAGACAGGCCACATGTGCAGAATTGAAGGGATGTATGTTTTCCACAAGAAACAGGACTTCAAAGGTTGCAATTTTCTCTAAACCAAACTCTTCTGATGCCTGCAATGATTCTCAAAAGGTACTGGTTTTTTATTACTTATGCACTTCCACTAAAAATTTATTTTTAGTATAAAATAGCCTGGTATCCAAGTACTTGGAAGGGAATAAAGGATTACAAGTTGTTTCCAAAGCTTTTATAAAGGAGCCACCCAGCTGTGACAGCACTGAAGTATTTTCATCGCATTAATGTGCCAGAACACAAGCAGAACTACGTGGAAAGAGAGGCACTTACAGTACCTGCTGTTTCCTAGGCTGACCAGCTCCTCTCTTGACTGGAAACAGGACATCTCCATATTTGCACACCCGAATTAAACACACTAGCACTCCCCTGCACCAGCTCCAAGCACAAGTCTCCCCCATCATTCAAAAAATTATTGTACAGCATGAAGAATTTACATTATTTGTAGCTAGAAAGGATGGTCTTGCTATTAGCCTGCCACAGAGAGCTCATAACCTCAGCATTATTTGCTGTTCATTTAATTAAATCGTCTTTAACTGGATGCCCTCTGGCAATAGTAAGTTTCATGAACTGTAACAGCAGATGCTACACAGGTCCTCTGCAACAGCAGGCAGCAGCACTCCATTGCTATGTTACTTGCTGCCCAGCCTATCCAAAGAGAGAAGTACTGGATCTTACCACTTCACCTTGGGCACCTATGTGCACCTTGCTAATATTTCCATGTCGGCACCTCTCTTTTGAACCATTCAGTTCTTACACAACAGACAGACAAGATACTTATGTACCCAATGCATTAAAAAAGTTAGCTTGAGAGGCAAACAACCACTACAAAAAGTCACTGAATTTTCAGAATAAGTGTCCTGTTAGCTGTGCCCACTGTCTCTATCCCAGGTTTAGAAAGCTCCCTGTGTTATAACTACAACTGTCCATCTTCTGACATTAAACTGTTCACAACAGATATTCATTACAGGCAGGATTCTCAGGGAAACAGACCTGCATGGCCTTGCTTTATGGGATGTCCTGCCCCTCAAATGCTAGGGAGAAACACTGTGCTCAGCTTCTGCATAACCCTCTCCCGAACCCAGGTCCTTTCCCTTACTGCCAGATGGACACACCACCACCTACTGCCTCGTGCTTGCTCACTGGGGCTCCACAAATACCTCTGGCACGCAATTTTTGTTCCCATCTATGGAGAATTTCTCTCCCACTGCCACCACCTTCTCAAGCTGCTGCTGCAACACCTTCACACTTCCCATTTCAGCCAAACCCATTTGGTTTTGCAGCAGGGCAGTCGCTAGCCCATGGCTTAACCCCAAATAGCACGGGAGAAGGGGCACGGCAGGTCAGGTCAACATCATCTTTGCCAGAGGAACCTGGAGAAACCGCAGGCCACAGCAGCTGACTATGGTGCCCAGCAGAACTGCAGGCCTGTTTGCCATGCCGAGGGATGCAAGCCCGAGCTGAAGCACAGGCTCAGCAGCAAACACTCCTTCACAAGTACTAAAAAGGGAGGTGCTTGGGATCTCTGCTGGCTGCAGCACCACTGAAAGCAGAAACTGACAGACCAGTCCATTTTAAAACACCAACGCCAAATAGGAGCTGTAATTTTACGTATCCTCCCCATCCAACAACTTCTGTTTAACCCGTGAAATGGCACTTTTGGCTGAGCCCCAAGCAGCTGGAGCACACCCAAGTCCCTACCACCGAGCTCCAGTTTTTACTTTCCCGGCATAACTGTGTCGACGGACGGGTCGGTGCGGGTACCCTGGCGGTCCCTCCCGACCCCTCCCTAGCAGGGTGCAGCTGCTCCAAGGGGCCAGCGCCAAAAAGCGCCCTCACTCACTCCCTAACTCGCTCACTCCTGACACCGACACGCCACACGCGGCTTCTGCAAAAGTTACACGCGGTGCGTAAGTGACGCCCCCGCCTGCAGCGAGCCGCGGGCACCACCAGAATCTGAAGAGAGGGCGCGCCCGCCGCCCCTCAGCCCCCGCCCGGCCACCCCCGCCCCGTCCCCCGCGGCCCCGCGCTCGCGGCCGTTACCCGGCGGCCCCGTGGGCGCCATCGCTGCCGAGACGTCACCGCCCGCGGCCGGGGGCCCGCGCGCAGCCCGTGACGCGCGAGCTCCGCGCCGAGCGAGGGCAGGGAGCGCGTGCTGCTCTTGGGCTGAGGGGAGCGGGAGTCGCCTGTCCCTGACACACGGACACACAAAGACACAGACCCAGGCCACAGCTTGGTCTTCGAACTAACTCGCCTAACGTTGAATGCCTCGGAGAGATGACTTTGGAGCCCGGCAGAGCTCCGCAAAATTGAGTTGCCCCTCATCGCGGGGAGAAGCGGGGCGCGGATGTAGTGTAGGGGCATAATTCTTTCAAACTCAAACGATGCGTGCTGCAATGAGAGGAAAAAATGTAGTGTTGAGTGGAGGCATTTAAATATGCCTTAGAGAAGCTGGAAGTCGGACTTGCCAGTGATGTATGGATGTGTATTGCTTGTCATGTAAACCTGGAAGCAAATTATATTAAAGGAATCAAGTTACAGTTTGCTTGACAGTCGAACAAAACAAATAAAACGTGACACGAGTTTCACTTCCGGTGGTACATCCTTTCGACTGCTTATATGAGTACTCACCTTTTAAAAGAAAAATACCTGCAGAGCAGCCCTGCAGTCTCCACACTGTATATAGAATGTGCTGCCAAGAGTTGGAGTACCTCAAAGGAATTAACTGCTCCTCTCATTTCGTGTTAGTAATTCAAGTGCCAATAATAAGCATGAAGAGCATTGTCATTTAAACTGGTTCAATGGTCAAAATATGAGAAGAAGGAAGTCTGTAAAATGGATTATTGACCAGGCTTTCCTGTTTTGCCTGTCTGTTGCAGTACATTAAGCAAGCAAAACAAATGCTGCAGGTGAAGATGCAGGGACTGCTGGTTCTGTATTAACAGGAATTAACCTCCTTCAGATGCCTGGACCTCAGCTCTGTGCGGCAACATAAAGCCAGATTATGGGATGCTGCTTAATAATGGCTTCTCCATTTCCCTGGAAAGTCTTTAAGGGACTCAAAATGAGTTAAAAGCCGCTACTGTAGCCTGTTCCTGGAAGCTAAATATTCACTCTTGAATTGTCTTTGGAGACGCAGAAACAAAGGTCACACAGTCTTTTGAGTCCAGTGTGATCTAGGAACTTCTATAATCTACTGTCACTTTGGTCAATGGTGATTCAACTATATATATAAAGAAAATTAGCCTTATGTTTAATAACATATGTCTAATTCATTTTCAGAAGAAGTACAGGCAGCCCACAAATCAACTAGGCAGTAGTACAACTTCAGTTGTAGAGGCCATGCTCCAGTTTGGAATGACAGGAGACCTTGCTGGAGAGCAGATCTTGCCTGTCAGCAAACCATTGCAGTGGTCAGCCTGAACTCCCACTGCGAAAATGTGTCCCAAAATTCCAGTGTAAGATGTGATTGTCGGGAAACCTATACTCGTTAAAAACCTAACTGATGTGGAATACACTGAACAGAAGCAGGTTAGGTACTCCTAGAGAGTGCTTAGTTCGATCCCTATGACACACAATTTGCATCTATTACAGAGATGGGCAATACTTTGAGAACCGTTCATTAGGAGATTTTAGGGGGTGTATTTCCTTGCTGGACTTCTGGACAGCTTCCAACCTTTTTGTCATGTCACATAACACTGTGAAAATTTCCTCTGGCGGCAGTGCAGGTTAAAAAGCTCACTGTCTACACATTAGCTTTGTGGCGACAGATCTTTGTACCACAGCTCAGCACGTCTTTGCGTGTGCTGATGCAGTTGTTTGTGTAACTGCTGCAAAGTAGGTCAGTGGGGCAAAAAAAAAAAGCTTCAGATTTGAAGGTGCTTTTGAAAAGGATAATTTCACATACCCCCTTTCCTTTGCAGTTTCACAACCAGATTAAGCCAGTTCAACTGTGTGATGCTGTGAAAGGTCCGTCCCAAATTCCACCCTGTGCCATCCTCCTATTTCCATCCTTTCCTGGGTGCAGGTGCTAGCCCTCGAACACAGTTCTTCTGTAAAAGTCAGTTATCAGTGGTAACAGGTCTCTGATCCAATTCATCTGCAGCAGAATGGTCTCCAGAGCTGATGTAGGAGCTGCAGCAGGAAGAGAGGGCAGCAACCCCCCAGCCTCAGACTGTGTTTAATCCGCTTGAGAAACTGGAGTTGTACAAACAACTGAATAAGCACAACTGAAGCACAATGATACACTTCAGAGGACAAAGGGAACAGGAATGAGTGGTAAAGGTACCATTCATCCAACAAAGATGTAACAACACAAAACTTCAGCCTTAATGTGTTTTGCAATGTTAGAGAATCTCAGGTCCCTTTCCTTGGTTTAGTTTCAATGCTGACAGTACTGCACAGCGCTGGGAGTCCCGGTGCTTATCCCTATCCCACAGCTGACACACACCTGCAATTACCAAGATTTCTGAGCTGTTTCTTTGAGACTCTCTAACACATGGTGTGTTTGGAGGGAACATTCAAGGATTTGCAGTGAACATGCTCTTAAGCTTGAAAAGTGCTTTTTCTTTGTTTTACGGAGCATTGTTCTTATTTTGCTAAATTAGGTTGTCAAAATACTGTTCCCTTTAATACATTTAGAGCAATACCAGGAGCAGCTTAGAGTTGCAGAGCAGTGAGTAAAGCAGGGGAGAACACAAAGGTGGCAGCATTCCCACCTTGGTTTTATGAGAAACCTGACACTGTTGGGAATTTGTCCTATTTAAGCATCAGGTTCAGACATGGTGTCACTCAAGCAAATATCATCATGGTGAGAATCCTAGTTTCTGAAGGTGGTTATAAGTGGTGGTTTAGTGAAGCTAGCATATTCCTAATTGCAACAAGACTAAATCCAAATTAATATCCTTAGCAAAAGAAATCAAAAATCTCTAAATCAGACTGAGTTCTGGTATTCCAAGTATATTTGAAGGTATTTTCAAATCACTGTTTTCCCAGCTCCTCACACACACTCCTCATATTTTGATTATTTTTCCAGTGCTGAGGATCTGGTCTCCAGTTTGTTGCTCTACTTGCACACCCATGCGTTTAAGTAACATACCTTACACATATGTAAGATCAAACACAGGGCTTTAGCCCACTCTTAGCTTTTGGGGTTGTGTTTTAAATACCTCCATAATATTAATTACAAAGTACACCTCTCATTCCCATATTATCTGCCTTTATTTCTGGGGATGCAGTTCCCAATGGGTTATTCACATAAGTAATCCTTATTTAAACAAGAATAGTAGGATTGTTCATGTTCTTATAGAACAGTTGCATTTCAGAGAATTATATCCAAGCAAAGCATTCACAACTCCATGCAGAAGTCTGAAGGAGAAAACAGGTTAATCTGATTTCAGAGCACAGCCCTTGGCACTCTATTCTGTGAAGTTACCACTTGTACTGTTTTGCTGCAGCTGGATTCTTGCCCTAGTTTGGATGACTAAGTTGCAGTACTTGTTTTTTATTTTCAGAATTTCCTCTGAGCTGAAGAATTACTACTTCTTTTTAATAATTTTTTAGACCCACAACTTAGAGGGTGCTTTTTTTTGTGATCCAAATACAAATTATCTGTTCTGTATAAGTCAAATTATGATCTTAACATTTTTCTTCCAGGATCAAAATACTGCCTGAAAGCAAAAGAAAGCTGAGTGCTTCAAGATCAATTCTAAGCACACTCCAAATGTCAGAGTGGCCTGTTAAAGATGTGCAGTTCAGGGAAATACCAAAAAATTTATTCTACTTATTTACCATAGATTTTGGACTTCACCAATTTAAAAAAAGCCCAAAGTCTTCATGACAGTAAAATCAAACACTCTAGAGTGAACTGAATATAACCTTTTGCATCATTTTAGAGAATCTTTGTTGATGAAGAAGTGTATAAATGCCTGGAAGGACTGAGATGCAGGCATGAGAGGACTGGGAATTCAATAGGGGGTGTAGTCTTACAGCTTATTCATACTGCTGGCAAACTGTGTTAACTGATTTCAACTAGTTACAGGTTTGTGGCTGTAAATATTTTATATTTATTTCATTATGAAATTTTGCAGCATTTTTAAAACTTTCAGTATGCACTTTTCAGGCATCCACATTAAAATCATAGAAGAGACACTGATGGTGTTCTCAGGGCCATACCAGTGGATAGATGAGCTTGGAGATACAGTCTCCACAGCTGAAGGGGACTGTCAGAGCACAAGCCCTAGGCACACTTTTGCTGCCTGTGTGCTATAAATGGGATTACACTTTTCCTGGCAAGCATATCGGTTTGTGTTCGACACAGCTTGAGACCTATGAAAATGTGTCGAATGAGGAGGATCACAGAAAGGTTAGACCAGCTTGGAATGGTGGACAGTGAGAAGACAAAGCCAAGTAGCCCAACCATCTGCATCCTGGTAGTGCAAACACGTCACAACGAGGCAGAGAAAAGGGACCTGCACAGGTCATGTGATGTGTGAGTGGCACTGGAGAGCTTCCAGCCATGCATCCGGCTGTCAGGCATGGCTCCATCCCAGGAGAGAGCAGCCTCAATTCTATCGCTTTCTTTCATTAAACAGCAAACCTTTTAAGGTTTTTTTTTGCAAGGGCAGAGGGAATTTTTCTGTGTAAAATACCTTTAAAGACCAGTGCCCTACTTGGCTTTCTATAACTTACACATAGAAACAGTCCAGTATGTTATCAACAATCTCTTAAAAAAAACGTGGTTTATAGGCAGTTCTCTTCTCTTTAAAGGACTTTGAAACTGCATGGCTAATTCAGCTTGTTTTAAAGTATAACATGCTAGGTTTCAAAACTTTGTGGAAGCTGCTGATGATCACAGACATGGCAGTGACATTTTCCCTACCCTTTCTATAGGCAGGCATCATCTCCCTTGTCTTGAGAGGGATCTGAACAATGCTATTCCCTCCCATGCATTCAATTCATTCTAGAAGAGCAGAAACAGAGAGGGGAGAAGGAAGTTGAGGAAGTCAGGAACAAGGAGACAGCAGCATGAATTTAAGTCCCAGACATGAGCTGGAAAACAAGTTTAAGGAACCTCTTCCAGAAATATAAACCCTTCTAGAGAACTTCTTTTGCTGGAGATATTAACTATGAATAAAGAAAATTGTTTTGAAAACAACATATTAAATGAAAGAAAAATGCAAGTGGTATAATTTAACATTATCGGACAAAAAATAACCTTAATACTGAAAGTGTGTATGAATGTGACTGAAGAAATGACGAAACATGAAGAAATACTCAGAGGTGGTGTTGGTTCTAAATCTTGCCTAAGCTTTGGAAAAAAATTGTGAGGAAGAAGCAGCCTCTTGCATCTGCAAGCAGTAGCAACAGCATGAGCAAGAGGCACTGACAGGGAACACTGCTCTAGGGCGGAGTCTTTCTTTAGTTATCAGTAATACACATTTTCATTAAAAAGAAAATGCCCAGAATGTACTTTGTCATCCTAAAGGCCCAATATTTCTACCCTGTTGGTTACTGATACCAGTCAGGTCTTACTCTTTGGCAAGTTTTCAACATAGTAGTGAAAAGTTTCTTTTGTTTACCTATGGTCTACAATAATTCCCTTTGAGGTTTTTTTTCTTCTTGACATCTCTTTTTTTATCTGGTTAAACTAAAGGACTTAACTGTGGGCCTTAACACTTGTTAGACCTAAAATGTATTAAGCAATCTAAGATCTGCTGACAAGTCCTCAGAAGTCTCTATTAGCATTGCTACATCCTGTTAGCATTTTCAATGTGTATTTTCTAGCTTAGATCCGGAGCAGTCTTTATACAATGTACAACCTGTCATGTAATAGCGTCGCTGTCAATGACTTGAGCTTGGAGGTAACATTAGAGAGCTGCAAGAGAAGGTAGATCCGGGTCTCACTGTATATTCTGGCACATGAAAATACTGTGTATCATCCTTCTCTTCTCTCCTATTTGCACTCAGACATGCAGATAGGGCAGGTACATTGGGAGCTGGCAAAGCCTCCAGAAGGGTATGAAGAGGGTATAAGCTGGGGTGTAGGTTAATCACACTTAATCCTGTCCCCTCTTTATTGTGTAGAGGAAAACTCACTGCAAGCATGTGGCTTTTGATACCAGCAGGTGCTGGTGGAATAATCTGTGGTTTATATCCTAAATTTTCATGTGGTACACAAACATCTTTCCATACAGAGCTGGTGACTAGAGAGCATACTATCATTCCCGCCTGTTGAAGGGTCTAATAAGTACTTCAGGAGTAGCAGGTAAAGATATTAAATGAAAACAAAGGAAAACACTTTATTTATTGCCTTAGTAGAAATGAAGAACAACTGCATTCTGATCAAGCAGAAATAAAGTGTCTCCCTTTAAAATGCAGTTCAAGGGAGCCTTGAGATCATTAAACTAGATTTGAGTCAACATCTCCAGTCGGAAACATTTAAGCTCTAAGGGACAGTTGTTAAAAGCGGGAAAAGGGCAGTGGCAGACAGAGGCTGGTGTCTGAGTTAGAAGGGAAAGTGATCTTCCAGGAGACAGTAATGCTGGCAGGAAGGGAGGTGCTTCCCCAGAAAAGGCAAATGAATGGGCACTGTGTTCCGGTTTGGTCAAATTTAGAAATACATCCTCTGAGAGAAGGCACAACCACCCCTCCCCCCACCAGGTTCGGGAAAAATAAATTTTCCCCAAAGGAAAGTGAAAGAGATAAAAACTATTTCTTTAACAAACACACAGGAAAAGGAAAATAATGCTAAATAATAAAATTTCACTATGGAGAAAAAACCTGGGAAAGTGTTAAGAGTCCTCCCTTTGCTCTCCTCAGAGCTGGGGCTTGGCCCAGGGCCAGGCCCTCTGTACTCAGTGGAGAGTCCTCCCGATGTGCTCTGATATTGAAGCAGTCCAGCAGAAAAGGGAGAAAATCCGAAATTCCAGGGAAGGGGAAAAAACGTTCAACTCTCAGTCTCTCTCCGGAGAAAAAGAAACTGAAAACTGGCCAAAAGCAGACTGGAAAAAAAACCTGCAAGCCGGGTGCTTCCTCGCTCCCCCGCCGCAGCTGGAAAAAAAAGCCGCTATCTCTGTGTGACCTTGAACAAGCTGCAAACTGCTTTGAAGAAGTTTTGCTCAGTTTTTCCTTCCTCCTCTCAGGCTCAGTTTACAGGCATAGAAAGGCACAAGAATTAATTTCTGGGCATAGGGCAGCGATACGGGATACACATCATAAAGTCACCCCAAGACACACTGCTCTGCAGAGCAGCACTTCAGTTGAAGGCCACCACTACAAGAAGGGGTAGTGACCCTGACAAGGATGTTGCCATATGGAGCTATTCCAAAAGGCAGAATGTTCATTTCACTATAGCTATTCTGCTTGTCCCTTGCAAATAAGGCCAGCCAGGCCATCTGGGTTTAGAATCTGGCTTGAAGAAACAGTGAGTCTTACAGAAAATCTGCTCAAGCTCCCAGGAGAGGGAAGAGTGTCAGGGCAGTCAGGTGGGGTCATAATTGAATGTTTTCAGTTTTTCATGCTGAAAGAAAATGAAAAAGCTAGTTATTCATTTTTGATGGATGAAAGGTGTTTGCACAACCAAATCAAAATATTTCATTTGGAGTTCTTTTGGGGCCAGTCTTCTTAAGTTTAGGCAGCTGATAGAAATGTATTGTTTATTAAGGAGAAGAATGAAAAATGTTTAAAAATGTATGGTCTTTTTTTTTATATAAAGTTTAAATTTGTGGTTTTACCACAAGTGTGATTTCCACTTCTTTAAAGTGCATATGCAACTATATTAAAATGAAAAATGGGGAAAAAGTTAAATATAATTCAATGGCTAAAGAATGTAATGATACTTGTACATTTTTATTTACATATTAAAATACTGACATTTCAGCCCCTCAAGCCCACAAGTTGCTTCAGATAATGAGACAGTTATTATTTCCAAGTGGCAAAAGTGTTTGCTGGACAATAAGGGTGTTTGCCAGCGTGCTGTGGCAAATCAGGACTTGTCACCTTCCATTAGCAAATAACGAAGGTAAAAGTTAGAGCTGCCATGGAGTGTTGTCTCTAGACACTGCACAAATAACAGCATGACGACCCAATGTTAATTTCAGCTGTTATTCAGCACACCACCCAATGTTAAAGTCTGTGCCTTTGGTTTAAGGACAGCAGCAGTAGACAGGACCTTAGGGATGTGGTGCCCGACATGTCTGCCATACATGTTCACCACCTGGGCACCCACCAAACACTACCGGGTGTCTGATTTTCATTTCAATAGGTTTGCTGAAGAGTTTGTCAAAATTGTGACTGGGTTTTTTTCCTGGGAGGTAGCATTTCCTTCCTCTCTCTTGGGTTACCTGCATTTTGCAAACATCCTTCAGAAAGTTGGCATCATGTCCATATTAATTCTGGTAGGTTACCAGAAGACAAAGAGATAACCAGGGCAACCAAAAAGACTCCAGGGAACAGTTTGGAAAAGACGAAGGAATGAAAAGTAAATCTTTTTTTCCAGCATGTCCAATAGGCTAATGGAGAGTTTATAGGTGCAGTAGGTCCTACTGAAAGGAACACAGAAAGAGCTCTCAAAGCAGATATATTACTTTGGCAGAAAAACAGACTAAATTTTTGGCATCAGTGTGCAGTGTTCCACAAGTTCATGATCCACAAATTACCGTCAGCTTGGAGACTCTTTTGGGCACACGTGGCCATATGCTGTCTCTTTTTTAGACTTTTCCATTATTCCTCCTCTTTGTAATGGTCGCAGCCAGGATACAAGTCTGAACAAGATGTTTGAAACAGCCATTCTTTGCTTTTCAGTGGTGCTTTTTTTTCTTTTTTAATTATATTAATTTGCTGTGCCTCTATTGACAGTTCCATTCAAATCAAGGCCAGACTTGCTGGCAACTTGTGCAAACATTTCTTCTCTTTCAGTCTTATCAGCAGACCAGCTAAAACCTGAAACAGGACCTTCAGTGTCCAAGCCAAAAGAGCTGTTCTATACCTGGATTTCTGCCACAAGTATCCCTTATGAAGCTGGAAGGCTCCAGCTCAGGAGAGCACATAGGATAACTACTCCTCCCAAGGATAGTGCTCAAGGTCATTTTTCACTCAAACCATTAACAGGAATCCTGAAAGGAAGAACGTTTCCATGAGCTGGGGCCAAATAAAAGAGCCAGGTTTTGAAACAAAACAGCCAGGTGCAGGTAGACGAGGGATGGATGAGTGTTAAAATAGCCTCGGGACATTTATTGTCTCAGGATATTCATCCAATATATTTGATTTCCAACTAATTAAAGCAATATGCTGATTAACAAATTTTTGAAAAGCAGTTTTACAAATGCTAATGAAATTTCCCAAAACCTAGCAAATCAGCAGAGGAATTTTGTTTGAAGATTAGCATATGAAATCCTAGTCAAGCTCATATATGGAAAAGATTTGGCTTATTGTTTAATATAGCTGCCTTAATTAATGAGGGAAATGAGTGGCACCCCTAGTACTGGCTCAAGGTTTGTTGTCTGCACATAAATGTTCTTTTGTTAGGAATAATAAAGGACTTTCAGTGAAAGTGGGTGGCTGGGTCCCTAATTCCACAGTTACACAATCACTTTAAGGTAATGTAAATACAGGCTTCTGCTCCAGGGGATAATCTACAGTTCTAAGCACTCTAGATATGTATTCCCAGCCAGCATGGTAACCAGACCAGGGAATGGTTCTATTTATAAATAAATGGGACCATGGAAAAAGCAGAGATAGACTTGTCCTTTGTGGTGGCAGCCCACACCTTGGGTTAAAATTAGAAAGGAATTACACATTTTAAAAAAAGACTAATGTGAAATAAAATCCAGCTTAGAACAGTCATTTTTCCTATATAAAAATATTTGATCTAAAACAAGTAGAATCTCACCAGAACATGCTAACAACTGTCTATAGTCCAGGCTTAACACTGCTGAAGTGGCTCCCCAAATAAAATACCCTCTGAACACGAGCAGAAGGTAGACTGATGCACAAGCAAATAAGTGCACAGGTTGTTAACCATGAAACTTGGGGAAGAGTGGTACAGATAAGGAATAGGTATTATTTTCTCATTAAATATTACTGGAATATTGGTAGAAGCCCACCAGAAATATTGATACCATTACAGTGACGAAAGCATGCTCCAAAGACCTGTTCATTTACTAGCGATGATCAAACAATTACTTCCATACAGAGTTAGTCTCAACCACAAGCTATTTCAGTCAAGAAAGGAGACTGCTTACCATCCAAATCCAGCTGCTAATAGGAACTATTTTCCTCCTTCAGCGAGACCACTTGTGTCTGGGATAACCTTTACAGACACCATGAACAACCTGAATAAAAGAACATGATCTCCTCCAGGAATTCAGAAACTGAACAACAGGATGTTCTGATGAAAATACAAGCCTCTAGGAGTGGCTCTGGCCCAAGACTTTTGTGGTCAGTGGATAAAGAAAACAGTGCTGGAAAGTGTGTACAAAGAAGGGAGGTGTGAAGGTAGCATAGAGCTGACAGCAGATTTCTATCTGTATCAGCACCTTTTAAAAAATCACTGTCTGAAAATGATTACTATAAAATCAAAATTATCTTGGCAGGAAGTTTTTCAAAGAACTGTTGTATTCATGTAAAGTCACAGAAGACATCTGTATTGCAGTCATTAAAGCAACTTAAACCTTACTGACTTTTATGAATTGTAATTTATTCTACAACTTTCATTCACATGATCATCACAATAATGCTGTACCTCCAGCTACTGAACCTTGATTTGGCCCCTGTGATTGGCACATTCATTACCCTTGACTCAGTTACTGTACTTTTTTTATAGTAAAACTAGTTTGCTGCCAGAATTGCATGGACAGAAAATGTTGCTGCATTGATTCCCAGCGTGAAAAGTGATCCTGCAGAAATATATAAATGCCACCTACTAAAAACAGAGCCTTAGAGGAAAAGAAAATCTCTCTGTAAAACCCATAGCCCCTGAATGTGATCACAGAATATTTTAAAGGACCTTGAGGATTACCCTCTTTAGAGTAAAATAACACAGTTTACTTACATTGATGCTGGGAGAAATCATTTTATGATACCTCTTCCTTTTACATGAAAGACATATTAAAGTAATAATTGTGGTATAACATTTTTAGGCAAGTGTGAATGGATAATTAATTCCTGCAGCTCTCAGCTACTGGTTCTGTTCATTCTACTTTAGAAATTAGAAACCTGATATAAGATTGGAAAAATTACTTTGCAAAAGTTTTTTTCTCTTGCTGCTGATAACATTATCTCTCACATCCTTTGATCAACAGAGCACAGCTAAAGGAGGAGTTTAGAAGTCCCTTTCATACTATCAAAAACAGGAATAATATCACAAAATAAAAATCAGTGGATAGAGAACATGAACAACACCTGACAGAGGTGTCAGATATAAACTGTCTTTGTGCCATTTTTTTTGCATAGTCCTGCCTATAGCACTGACATTTTGCTTTTGTGCCACATTCAGAAGTTCAATGTTTTATTCTTCCAGTTGCATTAAACTGTGACAATGAGAGATCTACAGATTTATTTTTTAATAGAATTCAGCCTGACCAGCAGTCATTTAGCCGGAAATGGTATTGCTTTAAGGCAGAGCTTCCTGACTTAGCTTGTACAGGCACTGTCATCACAGAAGGAGATGGCACTGCACCATGTCATTATCAGCAGTGGCAGTAGCAGCTTCTGGCTGACTGAAAGGCTGCAGATGCACTGTAGGAGATGTGATCCTAGCCCTAGCAAGTCCTCTGCTGGCCTTTGTACACAAGGTGGAGAAGGGAGAGGTATTTCATCATTGCCGGTCTCCTCTGGGATTGTTTTTAAATTGCTCCCACTCCACGCACCTTTACCTGCAGGGTGCCTGCTTTAGGATTGAAATCACATACAGATTTTTAATGCTTGCTATCCATAAATTTCCAGACAAAGGCCAGCAAAAGCATCACTGCATACTTAACATCTGCTTTTTTACACATGAGGAAAAAGAAAGATACAGAAAAGTTAAGGCCAATGTCCTCAAAAGCAGTAGTGCCTAAGTCTCACTGAAATAAGTCTAAGCTTGGAGTCTAACAAGCTATGGACATCTGTGCTCAGGTGACCTAAATGGAAACTCTTCAATTCATTCTGAGCTCCATCTCTCTTCATGAAACCAGACCTGTCCCTCCAGCACACAGAGACTGTTGTTCATGCAAACACAATGTATTGAAATGTGTGACGTAGTTTGAACTTTTGGCACCTGAAAACTCCTTTGATGTTCAGAAATGTTTCCAGTTCTTAGAGGGAGCCACTGGATTGCCAATGACACAGTCTCATAAGGTTTTGAAAAGCAGACTTTATTTAATAGGCACATCATTGCTTTAATAGCACTGGGCTGCACAGCTCGCTTCACCATTTGTAAATAGTTTTGTTTGATTACATTGCATTTCCTCAGTGTCGGTAGGATTCAAGTAAAAAAGGTACTGCTTGTATTCTCTTATCATTTCTCAAGATGGAAAAAAACAGTAAACGTCTAGTGCACAGGAGCAGGGTACAGACAGAACCACCTGCGACGCAGTAGAAGTCAAGACAAACTGAATTTTGAGCACTGAACAGTTAAAGCTGCAAGACAACCATACTACATTTGCTCAGATGGGAGTTTGCTTTATGCAGGATAGAGGTGAATGTTGCCCACTAATACATACAATAATGCGTTATTATACTGAGAAACAAAGACTGGCCAACATAGACAAGAATGAGGCTTTCATAACAAAACAGTTCACATGAAATTAACTTCCTTATTATTTCTGATTATAAAAGTTGTATTCCCTCAGCTGTAAAAGTTAAAGGCCTAAAACAAAAGAACTGTTTTTAGAGTTTTTTTTTTTTTTAGAGTTACAGAACTCTAAACCTGCATTTTAGTCAGCTTTACCCCTTATATTACAACTCTTTGTGACAATAAGCATAGCATTCTGGATTATTTTTGTAATTAAGTCATTTATGTGGTTGTTACATTTCTTCCCTGAAAATCTGCATTTTAGTATTTTATTAAATTCCACCAATAGAAGCATACAAAATCAGAAATCATGAGAGGAAATATTGCTCTATGAAAGAATAAAGCATGACTTCTAACATAGTTTTATGAACATTGTAAAAGAAGCGCATATGGCATTGAAACATTTCAAAAATGGAGAAGTATTTCATGAGTTTCAATGTTTTTAGGCTTTACATTCTATTTTCTGAATGTATATTTTCAAAGTTAGTATCTTGAAATTTTTTTAATAGATTTTCTAGCATTGCATAGGACAGACAACCTAAAACCAACAAGGCAGGTATCTAGCGTGCCGCACACTTTAATATACACCAGTTACTTCAGTTACTAGCACTTTACACTGACGGTACCTACTGTATTTGTAAAACTTGTTTTTAAATCAGCTTGTCAAAGCTTTTGAGAAGCAATCTGGGCAATAAGGTGGGTATTTTTAGTGTCTACCATGAATACGGCCAATTACAGAATCAGAGGTCACTCTCTCCATACAGTGCTGATGAAAAAGAGGTGTAATCCAGAGCCCCGGGAACAGACCCCGGGCCGGTGTACGGAGGCATTCTCTTGATGCAGTACTGAGCCTGCTCAGGAGGCAGCTCTCGACGCAACTCATCTGCCAGGATATAAGGCTGGGAGGGGGAAAAGGATTGACAAATTCAGTATGTGTTCTTCAAAAACACAAAATATTTTCTGTAGCTGTGACTAATAAATCCAGACGTCCTGCCTATTTTTCTGAGACCAAATATTTTCCTCAGTAAAATCTGTCACAAATTATGAGTTGAAGGGGACAATTCCACCAACAAACTGATTAGGTCAAAATGCAGTCTCAGGATATGTAACTGTGTATGTTATCTACCAAGCACTGTGCAGCCATAGGCAGACTGCTACAGATACAGCTTATCTCTGGATAGTCAGTATCTCTGCAGTGCACTACTGCCCCTTCTGCAGTGACAGGACAGATGCAGGTAGTTCCTGTTAGTTTCAAGGTTCTAATATATGTGTAAAGAAAGATGCATTCTTGTTCTTAATGGTTTGCATTTATGACATGAGGGATACCCTCTGTTAACAGACTTGACATTGCTTAAAATAGCAATCTAATGAAAACCGTTTTTTCCTAAGACCATATTCCACATGAATTGCTACTGAGAACATGTCTGGAATTTAAAATGTGGACCACATTAACTGAGATCACAAAATCAATACAAGCAGCTGGAATGAGAAAATCCATAGAGCGATCTTGGGCAAATAGACCTGTACTGCTGTGATCTCTCTCCACAGCACAGGAGTGGTTTTGTGGCAGCACAGTTTATAGTCCTGACTCCTCCAGAAGCTCTTGTGTTGCCATTATACTACCTTTTATCTTCATACACCACTCACTCACAAGTGCATCTGGCAGTGGGGGCGAAATTATGCCAAATCCAGGAGCTTCCTCTACAATCCCAGTAACTAGAGGAGGCCTCCTCCTGCTGCTCCTGCTAGGATAGGGGTACACCACATTGCATCGCCCTGTTGAGTGAGCTGTCCAGTCACAACATGGCTCACGACAAGGTGTAGTCTTGTGTACCTGACCTAGGCTATGTTCCAGAGGGCCAAACTTTGCACTGAAATATCCAGACAACAGCATGAAAGGTAGAATGAGTTCCCCACTAATCAAGGCTGTGGTGTGGAAATAACCTGATGTCCAATATATCCATTAAACAGACCAGCCATCTAAGTATTGTCTAAGATGTCTAACTTTATGTTGGCTTTCTGTGATAGGAGGATACACAGACAAAGCCTTGTATTCTGAACCCATTTCAGGTAAGAGTCTTGGTTCCAAACAAGAAGAAAAGGCAAACGCTTTCTCTGAAGTCTGACAAGCTGCAAAGCTTCACTGTTAATAAAAGGCTTGTAATAAGAAGGGCTAAACAGGAGAGCGATTGAATCCTTACAGCCAGCAGAGCGGCAACTGACCTTATCTGAAGCAAGGATTCTGAAGGAAGCTATCACTTGCTCAGCCGTGTCTGTGTCTGCCGTTTCTCTGGTCATGAAGTCAATGAAGGACTGGAAAGTGACGGTTCCTTGCCCATTGGGGTCAACCAGAGACATGATTCGGGCAAACTCAGCTTCACCCTTTCACAGAATCCAAAACAAAGAAAATGGTCACCGTAGTACCAATCTCCAACTGCCCAAGCCTCTCATGAACCAGTCAGAACCACTGGTTACAGAGCTTTTAAAGCATCTTCCTGACTCAGGAACATCAACATCAGAGCCAATGAAATCTGCATCTGAAATGTCCACCCCACTTCTGTAAAAAGGACTGTGCTTTTTAAAGTGTATCCTTTGTCCTAAATACATAATATGTACCTTTCAATTAACTGTCTCCATCTTCTCTCCCTCCCACCCTCCCACAACACCTGTTTAACTTGCTTTAATTTAACATTTCTTTTTCCATCTCATCCTAAAACCATTGTAATTTAGGCATTACGCAGGGAAGTGAAACAATAGCCCAACAAGCAGTGTAATTGCAGACTCACTGAACTAAGAAGGGAAACAATTTATGCCAAATACAGGACAGCTTAACTAAGGATAATCCCTTTCTTTTCCATTAAAAAGGTGAATTTTGGAGGAAATTTTTAGAATAAATAATTGAAGCAAGGAAAATGCAACCCCCAAAGCAAGTTTATGAAAATTGAACAGTATCAAACTAATTCTTCAATCATGCAGGTAGAAAAGGATAAATTAAAAAAAAATTCATTTAATAATTGTTAATTTCAACTTTAAAGTTTCCTTAATTCAAAGAGCAATGCAGTGGACCATAGAATATGGTTTTCAAGTGTCTAGCTTTACTTTCAACTTCCCTTTTAATAACTTGAAATTATAGAAAAAGCAAAGTACTATCTCTAGTGTAAATGACATTAGTATTCTCTCTATTTAGATAAACTTTAGCATTGCTGTGGTTAATGTTTTAGCTGTGAGCAGAATCAGTTGACATTGTTTCTTAAAGCTCATACCAAATCATAACCCATTGAAATTAAGCAAGCTCTGAAATCATCATGGTCCATCAATCCATTCTTCCTCTATTGAACAAAACAACGCAAGGAATACAGAAGGGAGGGTTTGAAGAATCCAAGGTAATTTCCAGAGAGATGACGAGTTTGGACCATTGGCATATTGGATTCAGTGCATGAACAGTATTCATTTGATGTTCCCCGATCAGGTCACCAGAATCATCATCAATTTTAAAAGAGGAAGAAGTAACTAACATATTACACACAGGAGAGAGACATTTTGACCACAAAAAGTAACATCAGGAAAGGTCAGGGGAGCGATAAGGGAGAAGAGGAGATGAATGGGACAAGAATACAGAGAACACGACCAGAGAAGACAAAGAGAAGAGCAAGGAGAAAAGTTTGTTACTAAACTAGTCAAATTCAGAGGATGCTCAAGCTGCCTCCCTGATATGAAATGTCTCTAAAACGTTCTGCATGGAATCTCTAGCAGCTAAAAGTACTGTGAAAAACAGCCAAATATTTCATTCCAAGGTCAAGGGAGATACATTATGAGAGCAGTCTGCTGAAATATGGGATATAAGTACAGGGATTTTCCTTTTGACTGCAGGATGTCAAGACCCTGACTACAGTAGAGATGTGCATACTGACTTAAAGGATGAGACCTGCAAGACTTAGAAACAGATCAGTTGAAGACCTTATATGAAATGAGGTTGGTCATTTTCCAGGCAATAATATATCTGCAATATTCTGGACTCAAAGCTGAGTAAACATTAAATTGCATGAAAGTAAGAAGGTGAATAAATGTTTCCTCTGTGCTGTGATACATTGCAGTGGCTTCGAGAGAATTGTGTCATCCTGTATTAGGAGAAAACATAAGAGAACTTGTATTGAGTCTGAGGAAAGGAAAACTGACACAAGTCTAAGTGCAAGAAGCATAGGAGCTCTCCTAGGTATCTAGTAGTGTCCAAATAAAATATCTCAAACCAAGTAAAACAAACAAACTGAAACATCTTTGAAAAATGCAAAGAAAAATACAGCTCAAAGGGATGCTGACAGTCCATCTAATCCAGTTGTCTTCCCAGAGGCAGGATCTTTTCAAAGCATTTTGACCAACAGACTGGAGTTTAAACATGCAATCTTTTTGGCTATTGTTACATCTGAAAACAGAATTATTTCAGTTTCCTCTACCTGCAGGTCATTTCCAACCTGTCCTAGACTGATGAGGCAGGCTTTAAATTCATCAGACTGTAGATTGTCAGATTCGTCCTAACATCCCATCACAGGTCATGCATTTGGGAAGGGGAAAGGAAAGAAAGAAAAGTCACAGGTCAGGTTAGTTGGTTAGTAAAGAACATTCTACTCTCAAATTAATAATCATATTCTTACAGAATTTCATGGAAATGTAATGTCAACATATGCAATGAATTACCTAAAAAGTGTGCGGATTTTGCAGTTTCATGCTTTAGGCTTTTTCTTAGTCCTCCCTTCAACTACAGAGCTAAAACTCTGCTTCCTTCCATCCTTTTTTTTTTTTTAACCCCTTTGCTGACAAGGCAGATTTCATTCTATGAACTGCTACTTGCTTCCTTCTTTTTCCGTTGTCATGCAGTGTATGTGATGCAATAAAAATATCACTGAACCTGGGCAAAACATGTTTTCCCCACTCAATTACTGTTAACGCCATTCTTGATCTGGTAATATTACTTAACATAATAAGCATATCTCAAAAGAGATAAGTACAAAATAAATTTGTAATAGACAACATATTTTCAGTTATCTGTCTTCTTTAACAATATATACAGTCAGGTTTTGCTTTGAAAACTGACTTTAAAAAAGTGCCATTGAATTCCAGGTTAAATGGTTCCTAGTAACACCACATCACACTGGAACATTGGGGTTTTTTTTCTATTTTGCAGGTGAAGAAGTTCACGCTAACTCTTAAAAACAGACTGGATTGTCTTCTTCTTCCTGTTCATAGAAAATGTGTCCTATCAGAGGGGTACTGTAGAGTGAGTTAACATAAATACAATTAAGGTAATATTCCAAGATGAAAAATTATTACCTGTATTGATTTTACAGACAGTTTGGAGAAGATCCAAGGTTTTCTGTCTGCTACATATTTGCCTGCTAGATGAATAATTTATTTTTGAAATTTTTTATATAGCTATGCATAGGTAAAATTATAGGAGTTTTAACAAATGCACTGGGCTTATTTAATATACTAATAGGATAAAGTAGTGCTTTAGTAAGTTAATAACACCATGCATTTTTAAAATATCATGCTGTTATTGACTCCGTGTGCATCAACATCCACCAGCCCCATACAGGAAAGATGAAAAATAACAGTGGGAAGTCAATGAACAGTAAAAAAGCAAAGTTAAAAATCTGGAGCAGCATTTAGTTAAAAGCCATAATCACAGTAAAGTTTTTATCCTTTAATATTTCCATTTTATATGATAATTCCTGTTACGAAGCATTCAAAATGGCTTATTTTATCATTCTCAAAATGTTAATCTAGGCTGGTTTGAAACTTTCAAAAACTGTCCTGGAGACAGGCTGTAGCAGGTCCCACCAGGGGTGAAGTCAGTTCATTTTACCTTATTTCTAAAGGCAAAGATACTTCTGTGTGACTGCAAACGAAATGATATAAAAATGGGAGCTAAGAGCCAAATCCTGCCCCTCCATCTCCTCTAGCAGGTGTTGGTAGGGGATCATCAGCTACCACCCCACTACATGTGGGGTGAGCGGGCAGTGCGTGCAGGAGCTCCCCAGCCAGGCACACACAGCAGCAGGAGCTGAAGCAGTGAAGGGCAGACAGGAGTGAGAGGCTGGCACATCTTCCAAGAAACCACTTTCTATAGGAGAGAAGTGCAGTGGTTGTGCTGGAGCTCAGAACAGTCATATGGTTAAGTGGGACTCCCTAGTGAGGGTCCAAGTAGTAGTGCCAAGTGCTATAGCAGGTTTTCACATTCTTGTAGTGAAATTTTCAAATCTTCATCATATGCTGCCTAAAAAGGCATCTTTGCCTTGCAGTATATCAGTTTCATCGAATTCAGTGGCATTTTGCAATTAAGGCATAGATCAAGCCCATGTGAAGGCTTTTGTAATTGGAAATGGTTCTTGATATTTATTTTTGTTGTTTGCAGACCAACATTAGGAGCTGAAATTAATCTTTTAACACATATAAATAACTTTGCCTTGTTCATCTTTTTCTGCCAATACAAAGCAAAACACTAAAATCCCCTTAATGTTTCATTATTAGTCCCCAGAAATCTTTTTCCTCGTCCTTGTGATTTATATGTGACCTTAAAAAACAAGTGAACTTCTGAGTCAAACTAATCCATTCTTAAATATGTCCTTAATTTTCCTGAATGCTAATCGACCTGCATAAGCCTGAACACACGATTCCTTTAATAGGGAGCTGTTGTTTTTCTGTTAGCAAAATATAGGGTGGCATGATGCTATTTTTCTGCATGCAGAGCTCCTACTTGAAATCTGTAGTTTGCAGAAAAATCAATAGTAGAATGTGTTAACAGCCATTAAGATAGTACAGGCAGAGCAGCTGCAGATATTTTATCACATACTTTGCAATCTTATTTAGAATTTACTAAAGATACTGAATCTGAAAAAGGAATCCCTGCATAAAAAGATGTCAAAACCAGTGACTGACAACCTATCTGTATGGTATCCTAATTTGGCTGCATACCATTATTCAGCTATGCACCATTTTGAACACTTCTAAACTGCTTCTGTGGTTCAGACATTGTGTCCCACTTTCTCTTTTTTTCTCCATACAGTCACATTAAGGAAGGAAATATAGCAGCATTGCTAAAGATTTATATTTATCCCTACAACTAGACTGTGCCTTCAGTCTCAGTCTCCAGCTAGAAGTAGGGCAGCAGTGGTAAGCAAGGGTAAGCAGCAGCACCCTCAGGAATAACCCCCGGGGGCACCAACACATGTACATGCCTGTTGGGAACACAGGAGCCAAGAAGGTTACCTCATGACCCAAAGAAGAGAGCATGTTTGCCACTTGCCTTTTCAAGGATGATTTGTAAAGCTTTCTGTGCCAGCACATCTCTGCTGGGGGATGCACTGAAAGAAACACAACTCCTCCTGCCCTTGTAATTCTCACATGCACTGCAAGAATTTTTTAATATATTTTTCCCAGGGAGGAAGATAGGGGTTCCTTTTTCAGATTCATAAGCAAAGGAAGTTGTTTCTAGAAGCACTCTAAAAAGAGTTGTTAGATTTATGTATACCAAAATACATAGTTTAAAATCAGGAAGGGAGCTACTCTGCATATTAGTACTTTGCTGACCTCCTCAACACCCACCGTCAGACATTAAGAAATGTCTTAAATGGGAGAAATGCCACACAAATCAGAGCTATACCATGCATAAATTATTCTGTTGTGTATTTAAAGCCTCCTTGTCAGTGACAGTATTAATTTTTGGGATCCTTTCTGGCTATTCATCATTGTGAACAGCAGTCCAATCCTTCCAGTGTATTTTTAAACTACATCAGGCATTTAGAAATGCTGCTAAGTGCCACAAAATTTTTACATATACTGTTAATTCCATCTGACATGAAGAAGACAGTATTTTTCATGGTAGTGCTTATGTTCAGATAATCCAGTTTTATCTTCATTTCTATTTAAGGAAATCAAAACCATAGAAGAATCCATTACTGCCTTCTCTATCTAAAGATGAATAAATATAAAGTCTCCATTATTTTAGGTACACTGAAATAACTCTAAAGCACCCTGGGTTTCCTTTATTCACCAACACTAAATATTTGAGAGTGCAAGGATATAGGAAAGATAGAAAAATGAAAAACAAGCCTGTCTTTCTCCAACATGTTTGTTCAAAGTCTCCTTTTAGCCTGTGTAAATTGAGTTGCATCTATCTATTAAGTAACAATGTAATTTAATCCTTATAAACTTCTCTTTTATCAGTGTTTCTACTATCTGTTCCCTTCATAAAACTTGGCTTGATGGTTGAGTGGGTTTAGATCTTACCACCTTCTTTTCTTTAACTTGCATTATGCTACAGAAAATATTTGTTACACTCCGTCAGTGCAAAACTCCTCCTAGATCAGTTTCCCATGTCTGATTCTGAGGCAAATATACTAAAGAGGGCATTTGCAAAATGGTCCTTCCCTTATGTGATCCTTCCAAACCTCTTTTTTTAAGCCATTGGATTGTATCTGTCATGGGGAAAGGCAAGGTCTACAACTAAACTTGCAGACCAGGCCCAGGTTGCTGAGGCCATAGAAGCAGATGAGGATGTATGATAGATGAAGCACCTGTCCCCTTCTGCTTCTGACCTGGCCACTCAGGCTTCCTGCAACAGGAGCCAGGGCAGAAGGGACACAGCCTGAAGCCATGAACCATTATAGCCTGAGGAAAGGAGACAGTCAGGGATAGGTAAGAATCTAGGAGCTGGGACGCAGTTTTTGTTACACATTATTGTTGTAGCCCATCTCCAGTGTGCTGGCAGCTGTGTGACACAACCACCTTCTTCCAGGTCATACAACCTTTCCTAAGGCCTTGTTCTGTTTTATGCCTTGGTCTCTCAATGTTTTACTGCATCTGCAAAGCCTAAAATCCATAACAGTAGGGCTGGTTGGTGTAGGATTTAGCTTCTCCCTTCAGGCAGTCTGAGGCACCAGCGAGCATGCCAGAGAACTCACCTATGCACTACAAAGGTACAGGGATGCCAGAAATGGCCATCCTGTATAACATATACTTGGATTCAGTCACCTTGCTTCCTCATCTTTAGAGAGCTGTCAAATCTTTGGGCGAAGTCCCTGGTTTCCCTTAGAGAGATCTCTCAAATACAGGCATGTAATTTATCCAGGCCTGGTAGTCTGTCTGCTTTTAATAGCTTTAATTGCTCAATTATCTGCTCCAGTGCATTGGGAAAGCCATTTGGTGTGCTACTTCCTTCCATCCCAGGAAATATATCTCACTTTTGTGATGTTATCCTCTGCTTCCTTAGAAAATACAAAAAAGAATTATGCTATACTAGAATCACATTAGGATTTTTCCATAAAACACGTTCCTAGTTCCTGTGTAGCTAAACTTCCCTATGCTTGTGTGTTTCTTCAGAAAACAGAGGTTTGACAATTCTGGTCTTCCTCCTAAACAGTAAGGGGTATTCTAAAGAAGATTTAGTAAACTGTGACTGTCAGCATCCAATCCACACCGAGTGCAAGTGCAACCAATTTGAGTATAGCTGGACAAACAGTGAAAAAAGAAAGTGGCATTTTGCTGTAGCCTGAAATGATTTGAAGGAGCTGACCCAACAGACTGGTGCTGCATTATGTTAAACTTTTTCAGTATTTGAACTGTGAACTTGGTTTTAGAGGTGGGTCCGTGTGAGCACAGAGCCATCAGAACTAACTCATGTTCACATTGATCTCCAACTGCAAATGTCAGATCTCCATCTGCATATATTTTGCTATTGTGTCTATAAATAGTTACCTTTGTAACACTCTGTCCATGAATACTGCATAACTCACAGAAGTGAGTGAAGTTTCTTCACAGTAGTGTTTTCCTTCCTACTTTTTTATTCATCCATATTTAGATAACTAAAAAATGTAACAGCCTCTTATTTCCCACATACAGCCAGCAAAACAAAGGATATTCCTGGACAGTAAATTCCCAACTATATTCCCTACAAATATATTTCTAGGGAGACAAGTTGTGATTCAAAGGGGAAAAAAGCCTCTGTAATACAGATTACAGCTGAATGTAATGACTTGGAAGCAACAGCAAGTACTTAGAACATGCTGTACTGTCTTAAAATAAAGGGCCATGTTATTTCCAAAACACACAGATTTATGCAGTTCTGCTTATTATTTGAAAAAATACTAAACCATATTAGCAGAGCTATAATTCTGCATTACATTTAAAAAGCAAAAATTCATCTTTAATTTATGTGTACAATGCTACTAGACTAGGGCCCTGAGCAATGTGATCTAGTGGATCGCAACCCTGCCCAGGGTGGGGAGAGTGGAACTGGATGACCTTTAAAGTCCCTTACAACCCAAGCCATCCTATGACTTTATGAGGCTGTAAATTCTTCCTTAACTGATCTTTTTTTCTCTTTCAAAAAGAGTCCATTGCTACTGCATTTGCAGGTTTTTTAAAAGGCTTACGTTTGGAATGAGAAGAACCTTGCTTCTGGGAAGAATAAATATTGCTAGTTGAGAAAAAGCAGGAGTACTGTACCCTGTCAAAATGATTGAACGATGCTCTGAAGTCATTCATTTGTTCCTGGGTGATACCCTTGGCATCTCTTGTGAGGATCTGAGTCTCAACCTCATTGATAGTTCGAGCAATGGTGGTAAGTAGGAGCTCCCATCCAACACGGATGTGCTATGAGAGAGAAAATACCGAGTTATTACAGAATCAAATGTATTCTTTTTAGAGTACAAAAAGTACAGTAAGAAAAAAATCAGCTCGAAATATTTATGTGATACTTTTTGCCATACCACTAACTCTGTATCATGACCAAGGATCACTAAAAATACAAATGGCCTTCAGAAAAATACAAAGCTGGTTTCTAAATGGGTACTTCTTCACTAAAAGTGAAAATAAATGAAAATTAAACAAGTCTTATGAGATTATCAGAAAGCTTGCCGAATTCCATCTTCTGTGGCAGTCTCTTTAAATCCAGGAAGGTACTGACACAGCACAAGAGGACAGAATAAACTAATAAATACAAAAGGGAGTAAATGGCTACCTCCATGGTATAGTTGGTGTGCTTATTGTCAAACACCAGGGCTTCTTGTATAAGCTGATGATCTCCTTCCAGTTTGTCAATATTGTGTTTATAATTAATGATATTTTGCTCATATTGCTTCAGCTGATTCATCTGGTCCTCCAAAGGCCCTGTCATTTCAATAGAACTGCGGGCGATTTCCTGTCAAAAGAAACAAAGACACCCCCCAGTCCCACAGAATTTAAGCTTCAGATGTGCTAATTGGACCAATGTTCACATAAATATGTTGTATTTTTATACTAAGAAGCAGTAGTAATAAAACCTTCATACAGTGGAGATGAGAAATTTTACTTTAGAAAACACATTTCAAAAGAAACGTGTCACATTTATATCTGGAATTAGTATTGAAACCCCAGTGAACCTGGTATCTTTTCTACAAAAAGCAGAAGTTAAACAGTAATTGTTTAGTGATTGATTTTTCAAAGCTGAATCTCCTAGTCACCATCAAGGTACCACTTGTACAAGGTCCCACAGTTTCAAGAACAATCTTAACAGGTGCTAAATAGTTTAGGATCAAACAGCTGGTGAACTGTCATTGATTTTGCTGTTGCCCTGTATATAAAGTAGAGATAAAAAAATTATAAATCACTTTGTTCCTCAGCTTCTGCATGAGGAACATGCGCACTCACCTCCATCTTGGTCTGGATCCATGGCCCAATGACATTGGCCTGAGCAGCAAACTGGCGGCGCAGGCGCTCGTTGGCGTGCTGGCGGGCTAATTCCTCCTGCAAGGATTGATCCCTCTGAGGCACCAGCTGCTTCACCTGTTACAGTGGGAAAGCACTAAAGGTGAGTAGGCGCAGCTGAATAGTTTAAAAACAAATGGAACAAATAAGTCTACAGCTGCTAATTTTCATTATTGGTCTGAAGGCCAATATCAGAAGGACAAGCCAGAATGATCACTATTTTAGTTACAACTTCCATGCTAACATAAGAAATTTGTAACATGGCCTTGGGCAGCCTGACCAGAGAGACTGACATGCAGAGAGAAGAAATTCTCACCTCTGTCTGGATTCGAGACAATTATTTCACTTTAACTGCTCTAAGAGCAGTTGCTTTGTTTTCCTTTTGAAAAACAAAGGTGATTTTTCAATCTCTAAGTAATTGTTCTAAGAACAGTCAGTGCAAAACATTTTATTTGAGCACATCCGTACAATAGGATAACATGAGATATGTTCTGCCCATCATGCACATCTGAAGGTCTCTAATTCATTGCAAATGCTTTTGTTTGGCTTACCCTTCTGAATTGGCCAGGGAGATTCTAACCTGAGTCATTACTGCTTGGTTATTATAACCCATTGAGGGTGTGTTCTTGTCCATGTAAGTTTTTCTAATTCTACATTTTACACAATCATTTACCTGTAGCTTTTTATCTGTCTTGGTTCCTAATGAAACGAAGTTGGTGTGATTGCTTTAGGAGCCTCTCTTTAATCCCTTCCCAGTACTTTTCAGCTGCTAATGCCAATTTTAATCTAATTGGAAAGAAATATTAATGGCCCCAAAGATGCTGATTTTATACATTTTTGAAAAGCAGCATCTGGGTAGAAGAAACACAAAAAATTACTCTTTATACTAAGAGAAAGAATACAATCATTTTCTGTTCTTTTAACAGTACCTCTGGCCAGGCACCAGCTCTGCACTAGCCTCAACACATGCTTCTCTTGCCCTGGCAGAAAGCCAAAGAGGACACAGGTAATCTTGCATGACGGGAGCAAAGGATATTTTGAAGCAGGCCTGGCAAACATATGGGAGATCATAAGGTACTGTAGAAATTCATTCTGCCATCTGATGATCTAGAATAATTTAGAGATTTATTGTAAAGTTCTCTGAATATTCTCAGTATTTCTAAACTGGAATACTGTGTTACAGTGTCCTTTTCGTATTTAGCAATTTAGCAATACATTACCTTTTCCCACTTGCTACGAATCTCTTCGACTGTAACAGTGCTGTAAGGATTGGTTGCACTTATTCTCATGCTGTAACTCTGGATGACTTTTTCAACTTCATTCTGGATTGATAGGATGGCCTGTCGTTCACCATCTGCCTCTGGCAAAGTAGCTTTAAATTGATCATGTGCAGAGATTAAACTCTAAAATCAGAAACAGAGAGGGAAAGCATGAAAACTTTAACATTTCATCCAACATCTGGAAGATCTGCTGTAAATAAGCACAGCTCCTCTCTCAGGCTCTCAAACATTCTGGCTACTGGGTATAGATACAGGAAATAGTACATTTAGATACATTCATGTAACAGCCCTCATTGGTTTTATCAGGACCATCACTTTTTCCATAATCTCTGGAATATGCTTTCATACCAACAAAGAAACCTAGTTGCAACAGAATAGACATGGCCTATCACAAAGCAAACATTAAGACAGATATTGGGGGGTTTCTTATATGTATTCTACTTTCCCAGGAGGAAAATCTTCCTTTCTTGTTTTCCCTATGACTTTAATCCAAAAAACCCCCAGATAACCATTTACCTGAATTTCCTCTATGCTATGAACAATAAACATGTCCTGTAGGTCTTCCATAGCACCTTCCATCCAGTTGTTGAAAGGAGCAGCTCTTTTGGCAAACTCCAGGTGAAGCTGATCAATTGTTTCGAGCAATTTCTCTGTCCTCTGTACAGGTTGGGAAAAGTGCATTCTTTTGTTATTAGGGCAAGATCTAGCTCCATGCACATACCCACCTATATACAAAGTCATGCCTCATCTTTTCAAAATCATTTGATTGCACTGATTGATTTCACCACCTGCTTTAAGGATTCTCACTCAAGGCATTTGGTCTAATTGCAGTAAAAGTACTCTCATATCCAACACATTAAAAGGGGTGGGTGTATGCCTTTGAAGTATAACTATTGATATTTTAAGTATTTTTGTTATTAGGACCTAACTGAAAGTGAATTAAAATCTGATAATTTTGATTTAGTAATTTCTTGTAAGTACAAAAAGGAAGAATTACACATATATTTCCCACCTTGGCATTTATGTGTGTGACTTCCTCTTTTCCTAAGGAACAAGGCTTTGCAAAGTATCTCAGTGCTTTGGAATACTCACTACCAAAAATTAACCTACTGCTGGACAGGCAAGTATGCAAGACTGCAAATTCAGGCTAGTATGAAAAGGCAACTAACCAACAGCTTTTTTTAGCCTTGCTGGACATTGGATTCCCACAGAGAGGTGCTACAAACCACATGCCATTTGTTGCTGCTTTAGAACTATCCCTGGGAGCTCAGTACGGTCAAGTCTACTCTGAGCAATTCAGTCTGTTTGCAAAAGTAACCACACCAAAATGAAATGGAGGTCTGAGGAAAGGGTTTATTGCTATTTGGATTCCAAAGTGGATGCTCAGTGGCAACATTTCCAGATCTGAAATAAATGGTTCATTTCCCTCTCCCTGCCTCAGCTGAGCTGCTGATCCTTGTTACATGGTTTACCTCCAGTGCCTCTCTCCTTTTCTGAGTGAGTGTTCCCAGGCTGTCCCATTGGTCACATATCTTTTGACATCTATCATTGACACTTGCAGCATCATGGTAGTCCAGTTCACTAAGAAAGAGCAAAGACAAAAATCTGTGTGACTTTTTGAAAGACAGGAGCAGTTGCACTGTCCACACTTCCACTGGCCCTCAACAATTCTTCCCCTCTTTTTTGCAATATTTCTCCTAAGGTAAGCAAGTGTTGCAGTATGGACATTGTGTTTAGGCATTCAGCAGTTTGAGAAGCACAGCACGGGAACAGCATCAATCTCCTCTGCTCTGAGAAAAATCAACTGACATCCAGGTATTAAAGACAATTAAGGTGTCCAAGTATCTTTGTCTTAGCTATTCCTGTGACACAAGCAATTCGACCCCTGATGGACAGAATGCTTCAGTCTTGGTCTTTATCAGGTTTGCCAAGATTGGTGTTAAATTAATTGGCCTGAAATATCCATTTTGTTTTGAATAATCCAATGATCCTTTCCTTATATGCTTTGAAATTATGTAACTGAGAAAGATACATCAGGTTGGATTCAAAGCATAACCTCTCACAAGCCTGGCAATACTAATAGGGGCTGCCCAGATCTGGGGCTCAGAGAACAATTTTTGTCTTCCTCTCCAGGAGCTCCTCACAGATCTACAACCCAGAACTGGCTGGTTCAGAGAACAGGGATCTCCAGACCCACATATGCCACCAGCATGAATCAGTGCATTCACAAAGGATAGCAGTTACCATTGCCTTTTCACCTGCTTCATAGGCTGATATTATCCTGACAGGAAGCAATTTACTATTCTGCCTGAGACTGGAATAAATTTTTAAGGCTCTGTCCTGAGATTCTGCACGGAGTCTGCTTCAAACTGAACTTTCGATCTCAGTGGCAGATGATAGCCATCCATAGTACCTGTGCTTGACACTTTGGAAACTCACTTTTATTGGTGTATTACCATCCACTGAGTTTAGCTCTTGGCTTCTCCTCGAGAACACTCTGCCCAGTACTAAACGTTGCAGAGACTGTAAATACATGACACGTGGCAATATGAATCTAAGATTTACTTTGAGGCTTGAACAAGACAGTAAGTGCAGATAGAATTTATTCCCCCTTTTTTGAGCATTCTTCTCTAGGCAATTGGCAAGAGGAATGTACAGATCACACTGCCAGTAACACAGAGAATCAGAGAACAAAATGAGAAGAGGCAGCTTTCCTCTGTGAAGCCAGAGGCCGGAAGCCAGAAGCTCTGTAGGCCAGGGGCAGTATTCATGTTTCCTCTTCTAAGCCCAGTCAGAGCAATCTGGTTTGGGATAAACCTGAGAAGTATGAGAAGCATTCTGTTTAAAAGAAGCTTCAGATGTGCTGCAATCAATTGAAAGTGTTGAAAGTGAAGAACGGTAAAACAGGTGAAAAAAAAAATACCATAACAGAATCACAAAATCACAGAATCACAGAGTAGGTCAGGTTGGAAGGGACCACAGGTCATCTGGTCCAACCTCCCTGCTCAAGCAGGGTCATCCTAGAGCACATGGCACAGGATTGAGGCCAGGCAGTTCTTAAATATCTCCAGTGAGAAAGACTCCACAACCTCTCCAGACAATCTGCTCCACTGCTCAGTCACCCTCACAGTAAAGAAGTTCTTCCTCATATTCAGATGGAATTTCCTGTGCATCAGTTTCTGCCCATTGCCTCTTGTCCTATTGCTTGGCCCCACTGAGAAGAGCCTGGCTCCATCCTCTTGGCACCCTCTCTTTAGATACTGATAGACATTGATAAGGTCCCTTCTCAGTCATCTCTTCTTGAGGCTGAACAGGCCCGGCTCCCTCAGCCTTTCCTCATAAGAGAGATGTTCTAGTCCCCTCATCATCTCTGTATCCCTCTGCTGGACCTGCTGCAGGAGTTCCATGTCTCTCTTGTACTGAGGAGCCCAGGACTGCACACAGCACTCCAGATGTGACCTTACCAGGGCTGAGTAGAGGGGCAGGATCAGCTCCCTTGACCTGCTGGGAATGCTCTTCCTAACGCATCCCAGTCCTTCTTGGCCACGAGAGCACTGCTGGCTCTTGGACAGCTTGTTGTCCACCAGGATCCCCAGGTCCTTCTCCACAGAGCTGCTTTCCAGCAGCTCAGCCTGCAGCCTGGGGAGTGCTGGTGCAGGGGTTATTCTTCCCCAGGTGCAGGACCCTGCACATGCCTTTGTTGAATTTCAGCCAGTTCTTCTCTGCCCATCTCTCCAACCTGTCAAGGTCATTCTGAAGGGCTGCACAGCCCCTCTGGGGTATTGGCCCCTCCTCCCTGCTTCGTGTTGTCAGTGAACCTGCTGAGGAGGCATCTACCCCTCCATCTGCGTCATTGATGAGCAAGGTGAGCAACACTGGGCCCAGCACTGAACCTTGGGGGACACCACAAGTGACAGGCCTCCAACTTGACCATGTGCACTGGGTACGATCCTCTGGGATCTGCCATTCAGCCAGTTCTGAATCCACCTCTCTGTCCACTCATCCAGCCCACGCTTCCTGACTTTGCCTATGAGGATACTGGGAGAGACAGTGTCGAAAGCCTAGCTGAAATTGAGGTAGACAATATCCTCTGCTCTTCCCTCATCTATACGGGTAGTTGTTTCACACTAGAAGGCAATTAGGTTGGTCAAGTGTGATTTACCTGACTACTCCTGATCACCTTCTCGTCTTCCCTGTGGCTTGAGATGGCCTCCAGAATCAGACACTCCATCACTTTTCCAGGGATTGAGATGATGCTGGAACTACTGGCTGGTAGTTCCCTGAGTTCTCCTTCTTACACTTTGTGAAGACTGGGGTGACATTTGCTTTTTTCCAGTCCTCAGGCACCTCTCCTGACTGCCTTGGCCTTTCAAAGATGATTGTGAGCAGCCTCACTATGGTATCCTACAGTTCTTTTAGCACTCATGGATGCAGCCCATCAGAGCCCATGGACTTGTAGATGTCAAGTTTGCCTAGGTATTCTCTAATCCAATTCTCCTAACCATTTTTAAAAATAACAAAAACAACCCAAAATTGTGAAAGTAAACTCTTGTATGTAAGGAGAAAGCTGCCAGCAAGTCATACTGTACAAGGGTTCCTTAACTCAAAAGTTAAGGAACTTCTTGGAAGCCCTTTCATTAGCCTTCAAGGGACGCAACAAAAGCCACCTATCTGCTAAGAAATTTTAAGTCAGGAGCATAGAGTCTTGGATGAAACAGGCTGAGATTTATTTTGCTGTTATGAGTTTTTGGCTGAAAATTGGGGTTTTTTTCATTATAGCATATTAAGATTATTAGATTTTGTTCCTGAGTGAGCAAATTTTATTTTTGCTTCAATGGATCACTTATCTCCTTTTGTCAATTAGAGTAAGGGCAGGTGTCCTTCCATGAAAGTGAGGGACTGATTGTACCAGCTGTGGTCAAAGTGCTGGAAGGTGATATGCCACCCTCCTCCACAAGCTCTGCCAGGGAGATTCCATCATTCCCCGTAAGATCTCTACTACCCTGTTCCTTCCAGGTATATATGCTGTGGACAAATACGTAGAAGAATAATATCAAAACAACTTTTTAAAAGGGCACCCGTGGGTCAAAAATCCTAAGTTAGTTTACCAAGTGGCACTAAACAATGTAGCTCCACTACCTTTCTGGGCCTGCTGTTGTTTACTTCAAGTAAGTGTATTGTAGGTATCAAAGAACATTTTTCTGCTCAAAGCAGGAGCAGAAGAAGTAATAACTCATCAAATATTAACTACTTGGAAATAGAGCACAGGCTTACATTCCCTGTCCTATTAATTTTTGTATCTTCCCCAACATTGAAGAGACTAGATTTACATTTTGTTAAAATTTGTGCTTTGCATTGCATGAAATACAGCTTCTCCTGTGTTACAGACCTTCTAAGATAACAGTCTTTCTATTTGTTTGGCCATTTGAAACCTACAGCCTTTGGAATTTAAAATTATTAAGTTATGGCTATTGATCTTACAAGTAATTCAATCTTATCTGTCCAAAATTTAAAATTTACTGACATTTTGACCTGATCCAGAGAAGCACTTAAGTATGAGCTCACTTTAGGAACAGTGATAGTGCCACAAAAATAACCTGCTGAGCAACATGTTTTAGCAGTGCTTCAGAACAAGGTTCATGTTAACCATGCATGTAAGCACAGTTTGAGCCCAGGTCTCCAGAATCAAGATGACTCTCAAATCAGTGTTACAGATAATGGTCTCCTTGGCTGGAAATCAGTACATTAGAAGTGATGGATATACAAGAAATTACATTACAAAAATTTTGCCTTGATGATTGGAAACATTGAAATGAGCACATAAGATCATAAATTAATATGGGTTTTCATAGTACAGCTCACTCAAGTTAGCATTTGTTATGTCATAAATGGCAAATCTGAATTTAGAAATGCCTGTCCCCCTTCAGCTTTGTATAAAGCCCTATCCAAGCCCTGTCATGCCTCTTTGCCAAAGAATATCTAAGTCTATACAGGCTGGGAACGCAACAATCTTAAAGCAGCATCCTGGCTGGAATCACCTGCTTGCATACCAACATAAATCCTCTATCTAAATAGCAACAATCAACAAGCTTGTAGCAACTTTAACCTTAAGCACAAAGTGGACTGAGCTGCTGCAGCAGAAAATACCAGATCAGACAGGAAACTGTAACTAGTAGAGTTCAAGGTCATACAGCAACAGTTCTCTTTTGAAATTTGCAACATTAGGCATCCAAGAGATTGACTAAAACAAAACATGGAGGTGGACTGACTTGGAATGTAGACACAGATGATGATGGTTTCTGTAAGGGCCTGCTCCAGTGATGAGAAAAAAACCAACCAACCCACCAACCAAACAAATAAGCAAAAATCAAGAAAGAAATACCCACATGGACTTCAACAGGTTTTGTATCAGGCGCACATTTCTTAGCATTCAGACATTGATCCTTCTTTAAAAATATGGATTAAGAAAGAAATTAGCATTTTCCTCCATAGTTTTATTGTGCGAGGAATTACATATAATTAAAATCAGTATTTAGACAGAAGGTGTCCATTTGCTTGCAGCCAGTGATAAAACCTGACCTTTATGACCTTTCATTCAGTATTCTCCATGGGCATTAAGCCTAACTGAGCTACAAAGTCACAGTGAAAATCAGGCACTGATAGCCCCATTGTATGGAGAAGCAGAGAAGTCAAATTAGAGCATCTCTAAATGCAATCAGCTTTCAGCACCTTCGCAGCCCAGGCCACAAATAACTTGTTTAACTTCACACAGCAAATTACTGAAACAACTGAGAAGAGACAATCCCAAAATAGACAGGATACCGTGTTCATTGACGTCACCAGAGGTAAAGGACAGAGGGTTCAAAACACTGGTAAGCAGATGCTGTGCTGTGTATACTACATTCCCAAACTTTCACATAATTCATAAAGCTGAATCTGAATTAGCAATGATTAGGTGTTACAGAAACTTTCTTTAGTATAAAGAGAAGCAAATCTCAGGGGCAATCCCAAGCAGAAATACAGGCTGGGTAGAGAATGGATTGAGAGCAGCCCTGGGGGGAAGGACTTGGGGATGTTGGTTGACAAGAAGCTAAATATGACGCAGCAATGTGCACTTGCAGCCCAAAAAGCCAAACGTGTCCTGGGCTGCATCCAAAGCAGCGTGGCCAGCAGGGCCAGGGAGGGGATTCTGCCCCTCTGCTCTGCTCTGGTGATACCCCACCTGGAACCCTGCAGCCAGCTCTGGGGCCTCCACAAAAGACATGGACCTGTTGGAGTGGGTCCAGAGAAGGGACACAAAGATGATCAGAGGGGTGGAGCATCTGTCCCAGGAAGACAGGCTGAGAGACTTGGGGCTGCCCAGCCTATAGAAGAGGAGGTTTTGGGGAGACCTTATAGCAGCCTTCCAGTGCCTAAAGGGGACTTAAAAGAGAGCTGGAGAGGGACTTTTAATGAGGACAAGGGGGAATGGCTTTAAACAGCAAGAGGGCAGGTTTAGACTGGATATTAGGCAGAAATTCTTTACTGTGAGGGTGCTAAGGCACTGGAACAAGTTGCCCAGAGAAGCTGTGGATGCCCCATCCCTGGAGGTGTTCAAGGCGAGGTTGTATGGGGCTTTGAACGCTATCTAGTGGAAGATGTCCTTGTCCATGGTAAGGGTCTTGGAACTAAATGGTCATTAAGGTCCCTTTCAACTCGAGCCATTCTATGAAATAATTCCACAGAGATCAAGGCATGCTAGGAGGTGTTTCATAAGCTCACATATTCAGGGCAGTCTCCATTCTCTGTAATTTTTCAGATTTCTTTCACATTAACCAAAACACAGTACTTACTCTGCCCACTGTGATTTACTTTTCTTTCTTTAAATTATCTTGAAGATGGGCTTTTTCTTTTCAATCCATTTGAATTACACAATTCCTGTAAGTGATGCTACTATCAGGTATGAACTACATTTTTAGACAAGTCTCTGATTTTTAAATCATTAATGAATATGGAGCTGTTCATGAGTCATGGTCCTTCACAAAGTGACAAAAGGGCATGTTTCTAAGACTTGATTTCTGAGCAGTAACTGTTCTGCCTGTTCAAGGTGAGAAACTGAAACTTGGAGAGCTGAAGCCAAGGGCAGGAATCTGAGAATTTTGATCTTGGCTGCTGTTTCAACCACTACTACACATTTGCTCCTGTTGGCTTTACAGATTTATACAGTGAGTGCCAAACTGCCACGACCAGGAGTGGCACCACTGATTTACAGCACAAAGCCTCTGCAACTAACTGCATAAGGTGATAAAATCAAATGTGCTTACCTTGGTGTTAACACCAAGATGGCTTTACCCAAACAGGTACGTAATGCTACAGTCCTATCAGTGCAGGCAGAGCTCACAGAACTGTGCTTCACACAGGTGAATTAACAACCTTCCCACAAACAAAAGCAAGCTCCACCAACAGGGACAGAGTTTAGCCAGACTAACTTGAACAACACTCAGGACTTTGCTGCCATAAGGGGTCAGTCCAGAGCCTTGACTCTTCACATTGCTGACCTATGCAGCTGATGTCAACAACACAGATGTAGCCTAAATGTGTTGCAGAGCAGTTCTCAGCTTTGGCTGTGTTTTCTCTGGGCATAGTATGCTGGCTGAGCAAGCGTCAGTGGCTAAATTGATGGAACTGTGGATGAAAACTCTACCTCTCCTATAGGAGAGCTTTGTGTGTGCTTGATTCCTTGTGCAACCCTGAGCAAGTTACTTAGTTTCCATATGCCCCACTGTCCCTTCTGTAAAATGAAGACAAGGGCACTTCCAAATATAATATCAAGAAGTTGTGAAAATAAGCATATTAGAGACAATTAAATCTGCAGGAAAGTCAGTGCATTACCCACTATTATGGAGATAATATAGGGATGTGAAGCCTTTCAAAAGGACCAATATACTTGTGAAGATACTTGATCTGTAATTTGTGTAAATGAAAATATTTTCTAAGTTAAACAACTCATAGCCAGTACCTCTCAGCAGACCATGAACTGAGAAATAAACACCTCCAGGATTCCCATCAACCCACAATGGGTAGAGTTAATGCTAAAAGATTACTGTGAAGTCAAGTTGAAAATGTTTGTTTTCAAATAATTTTGGTCAGTTGAATATCTATATTTGGTTGGGGGTAAGGGGGGGATGAGGGAAAGGTCTCAGTGACCAGCTCAGATAATATACTTATGAAGCTATGTCTGGAATTCCTACGTTGGTACCTATGACACTATCAAATTCATTGGAAAGAGTTTATCGCAAAGTTAAATGTCAGCAGCTGCAAGCCTTTAAATGGAACATACTTCAGCTCCTGGGCAATGGCAGCGATCTGTTCCACCCTGTCCTGGTGAGCAGCCAAATCGCTCTCAAAAGCTTCATGTTTCCTTAACATGGCACGGACTTCTGTCAGAGAGGCAGACTCATAATCCTTCTGAAGCAAGGTCTGCTCTTTGCCTGAAAGAGGAAATTAAAATATTACTCATTTTTTGCTAATTTATTTGTTAGGAAAAATGCAAATTTAATCAAATTTTTGGTTGAGGCATGGTGAAAATCATATGTCTGGAATTAAATCCCACCCCCACTGAAATCAGCAGCAAATTGTCAGCACATGTTAATTAGAAACATATATTTTTAAAGCTCTCACAGTGATGTCTTGATTTTTGCATAGTCTGCTGATACAGGTCTAAAACAGCGAGTATTACTTTGCTGGAGAAACTGGCATAAAAATGGTATATTAGCAAAAACTGTATTTCTAAACCACTGTGCTAAGTTTTTGTAGAATAGACTTACAAAACCAGAAATCACACTGCTATGCTCAGCTTCACTCTTACTAATGATCTGTTATTCATTCCAGCACTTAACAAAAAACAAACCCTGAGATGTGTGACTGCCTTTTGTATCAAACACTGAATTTTAAGTGGAAAATGCCAACTTATCTACAAAAGGCTAGGGAAGCAAAGATTAAGTAGAAACTGAAATACTACTGCTGAGTAACTCCTATGTTGGACAACTGAGTCCACACAGACAGGCCCTGCAGCTACACTCACCACATGGCATTTACAGCTCTGTGAATCCTAGAGCCAGAAGCAACTATTGTTTCACTTGCTGTGTACCAGCCTATGTGAAGTTTTCCCTACACAACAGCTATAACTTGTCACCATGAGTAGTTTATGCTTAGAAATAGGCTCTCAGGGCTGATAAATGCTGTAGTTTCCCTTCTAGTATCTGCTTGGCAGCCGTTTACAGCCTTGCATGCTTCCAGCAACTGTTAGAGGATGGACTCTGATTCACTTTCACAGTGTCAAAAGAATGTTGCTGGAAAAAGCCAGAAGCATGGCAGAAACAGCAAGACAGTCGTCAGGATGATAGAGCAGACCTATGTTTAATAGTCCCCAACAAAACTGAATGCCACTGTATGGTCCTACGGGTGTCACAACTACAGGTAAGGTTAGGTTACCATTAAAAGCCAGAACTATAAATGGCGTGTAATCGAGGGTTTGGAGCAAAGCAGACACGAGTCTATTGTCATGTAGCTTATCTGGACTATCCAGAACATCATGATGACCAAATAATAATAAACTCAGAATACCTCCATTAATAATTTCACACTCAGCCAGTGGTATCACTGCATTCCTGGTTGGATTGCTGGTGTACAACTACATAGGAATATATCAGCAGTAATGGCCTCTATTCAAATGCAGAATATTCCCATTGAATCACTACCTCAAGTATGATTTTTACAGTTACATCTCATTAGCAACATGCCAACAAGTTAGGATTGTGACTACAGTCAACAAAACCTGACATTTTATCTGTTATTATTTTAGGTTGTCTGAAACTGTCCAAACTACTTATAAGTGAGTTCATGGCTGGCAAATACTCAGCACTGACAGTTCAACTTTGAACATTAAAATACTAAAAATGTTAAAAGGCATCTCTCCTCACCATATGCCCACTGTTCATGAGTGGAAGCCTTCTGCCTAAATTTCTCAGCCAAGTGTTCAAGTCTTTCCAGTCGTCGTATTTCATTCAGCAGCCACTCTTCATAGCCTTTCTCAGCTTGCTCAAGTCTCTGCCAAGCGCCGGCAATATCCTGTGAAGAGAATACACGGGAGAGATGGATGAAACTATAACCTCTTTTTATCTAAATTTACAGATTTTTGATTCCTTCACAATTTGGCTTCAAAAAGAGAAGTTTTTATGTTCAGATTTTGTAAAATCACAGAATCCGAGAAAATGTTGTGAGGCAGTTGTCTTTTAGTGCAGACACCTGCTTCTCATAGTGTGTTGCATTCAGATGGGGTCACAAAATGAGCCCCTATAGAAATGGTTTTTGAGCATGGTTATGTGTCCAATGTCTTCACAATATGTTGCTTTTACCTCCATTTTACAATGTGTGTGTTCTTTTATGATATACCTATCTGTTATCAAAATGAAAGTGCTTTGCTTTCACAAGTTGACAATAGCAAAGTAATTCGTATCAAGAGGATTTGGTGCGTATTTTACCTGGAACACAAATTCATTTCACCTTCTGTAGTACACAAAGTTTTGTGAGCTTCCTTGCAAACTCAGAGACGTGAGTGGGAAGCTGAAGTAACAGGGCCCTTATTTCCTGCATACGGGGAGCGGACAATGGCCCTTTTCAGACGGAGCAATTTTTTTTTGTTTATGAAATCTGAGAAACCAAAACACAATGATAGAGTAGAGTACAGAAACAGGTTTGCTATATTCAATGGGAAATGTTTTGACCCACAGTCAAGTCACAGTACTTATCAGCAGATGAGGATTCTTGGTACTGACTATTCTTATCTTCATAGACATAAGAAAAAAAGCAGAATTGAAAAATGCAGAAACATGTATTGAGCATTGTCTGTTTGTTTAAGTTTGATGACTAAAAGGTCAATGAAACCACTGAGTTTTGCTTAAATAAACAATCATTGGCCTCACTGATACAGGAGTATTGATAACACTGCCAAAGGAAGCTCTGTATCGTCTTGCATCTCCAGATAACTTGCTTTTGTGAAAGCCTTCAAAGAGGCAGGAGCATGCTTATTAGAAAGCAAGATTTAGAATGAAAGGGAATATGTAAAAAGCGTTTGGTGTTGAAAAAGTGCAGCAAACTGATGTTTCTGAAGATGACTTAGAATTGCCCTTCAATCCTTCATGTTGACATTTTTGGAAGATCATTGATGAAGCAAACAGAATATTGATGCCTCCTTTACTTACTGAAACCATTTTCCCCTCTGATGGCATGAAAGCTGGCCGATTGCTGATTCTCAGTTTTGTCTGCAGGGTGTTGAAATTGATCTCCAACTGACATTTCTCTTGGACTTTGGGAGGCTTGTGTTTGCGGCGGTAGTCCCGGAAATCCTCTAATTTCTTCTGCATAGCCTGCATTGTTTTTTCTGGGGTCCTGTTTTCCAGCCAAGGAATTGTCCGGCGAATCCATTCTAAAAGCTTTCAAACCAACATAAACAAGTCAAATCAAGACAATGGAAAAACAATGAAGAAAAGGCTATCTTGAACATACAAATCTTAATTTTGTTCCATTTTAATATTATTCACTTCAGTTGGTACTGATGCCTTAATGGCAAGTAAACACAAGATATTCAAAGTTGAACAATACTTTTATAGCAAATTTGCACAGATATTCTAGGTATTTCTAGAAATACCCTGGTTTTCAGAAAGATTAAGACACATGTAAGGTGTCTCTAATTACTCAAAATCTGAGTTACCCAATATCATCTACCCCTTTCAAAAGTATTGGTCTTGGGTTTTTCAGGTAGTCATAGTTATGGGATCAGGACAGAAACAGCCTCAAGTCATATAAAAATCTTCACTTGGAAGGCCATTAGTGCAAATTTAGATACAGAAAGTAGTGCTGTGACCTCAGTATGTTTTTGCAGGTTATGCATAAAAGATAACAAAGCTCTCACTTGTGCACTGTATATCTGTAGTCCTGCTCAGCAGATTTGCCATTAAACAAGAAAGGACAGGAGGAATACCTTCATCTGTACATTCATCTGCTGTCCGTGCTCACAGATGAATTGTGAACAACCTGACAGACCCTCTCCAGGTGTGCTTTGCAGTACAAAAAGCCAATGGGCTTGCTTGGAGTGACAGGATCTGTATGTTCCGCATGTGGTCAAGGATGGCTGTCTTCCAAGATTAGAGAGACAGGAAGCTTGGTCTTGGGGCAGACAGATGACACTTTTGGGCACGTTAACAAGACTGCCTGACTTGCTGAAGGTCACACAGGAAGTCTGTGGCAAAGGAATCACCTAAAACTTGATATCCTGGGCACCTGGGCTTTGTAACCTGCCACTGTGAGATTTACCCTTCCAGTGTCTCCACTTTCCTGTCTTGAAGAGAGTGCATGAATCTTTCATCTTTCAATATTTCACGGACGTAATTGTCACCACATTACACATAGAGCATCCTTACCTCACTTGCTAGTCTCTCATACTCTTCCATCAACCTCTCATTTTCCTGATTCACAGCAAGCACCTTACAGATCCGGTTAGCTGCAGTCTCAGCCTGTAAGACACAGCAAATAAACAGGACATATTCATAAACACATTCTGAGAAAGGTATAGGCTTGGAGAAAGAGAGAGAATGTGGCTGCTGCAAATAAAAGATCACATTCTTTTATAGTTGTTGATTTATGCTCCTAGATTGCTTAGATACTCATTTTCCCTCCTTCTGCAGCCATAGATTCCAAAGGCCTGAATGAGGCATGGATCAGCACAGAGGTCCCTTTGTTGTACAATGAAGCCTTACTATATAGTTGTCTAATAAATCTTTTCTTTTTAAAGACAACTTAGGCAAGTCTTAAAGATATCCTATTAGGTTATTTTTTAAAATCACATCCAAAAAGTATTAGATTTGTTAGCCACACTGGAAAGACACCACATGTGATGCAGGAGTCTCAGACCACTCTATATCTGCATATCATATGTACATACACCCTTGAGAACAAGTGCAGCTCAACCACTGACAGCAAATCTTCTCATGCCTCCTGACAAATTTATATGCGAAGGCACTGTGTAGCTCTGCCATATTTAAAATTTACTAGTTTGATATCACAGAGCAATACTTTCACACAAATATGACTCTGATGATCTAATCAAATAAATATTCATGTAGACTCCTGTGTTAAAGAGTATTTGGAATTCCCCTTTTGCACAAATAGCAAAACCTTCATACCCAGAAGTGAGAGAGTGCAACAGTGTAGTTGTGCTGTGGTAAGGTATAGGAGACCTAGCCAACAGGAAGGGAAATTCAGTCCTGAGGATGAAGGGAAAATATCAACTACTTTAAAGGTTCTTTATTTTTTTTAACATAAGTTTGGTTATGTCCATTTGTAGGCTAGAAATGTATGAAGCAGAAGAGTGGGAAATGCCACATTTATAAGTGACAATCTCACCGAAAACAGCTCTGCTGCTGTTATTCATGTCTTTTATACTAGCACTTTCATCCACAAATAATTCTGTTGGCTTCAGTGGGAACCAGGCACAAATACTGTGTTGGATGTCTTCTGTGCCCTTCTGTGTCTTTAGGCATCTTTGAAAATCTAGCCCTAAATTACTACTCAGCATAAGTAAGTCTCCATCTCCAAAAGTCAAACGTTCTATTATGCAGTAAAACACATAAGATGTTGTAGCAACAAGCAACAACTCCACTTAACAATATCTTCAAACACATTTTTTCTGAAACAGTCCTTAAAATTTCCAAATAAAGACCCAAAATTAGAAGCAAAATCTCTATTTGAATTAAAGAAGTTAATTTGTTACACATTTAACTAAAACAGGTTTGAGAGTTGGTTAAAAACGAATATTAGTGCTCAAGTAATACTTGCAAATGTTAATTAAAACCACATAGTACTAAATTAGTTGTTTGGGGTTTTTTTAAATAAGCTAGTGGAAATGTGAAACAACCAATCAAAAACACAGCAACCTGAAGGGACAGTTGATTAATACCTGCTCTGCTCCAGCAAAAGCATGGTAGAAGCAGGACACATATGTCATGATAGCTCTCTCATCAGGTTTGGGAGTGTTCACAATATCTACAAGAGGGGGGAGAAGTTAAAATAAAACAGGAAAAAAAGGAATCGAGGAGTAGAAAATAGGAGGAATAAATAAATGCATAACTTCATGTCCTTCTTACTGTTTTCTTATCCATAGCTCTGTATTCTAGAAGCTCTACAAAGCTGTAATAAATTTAATGTTAGATTGAGGGGTGCTGATGGAATATAAAATACATTAAAAATCCAGTATAAGCTCATACAAAGAGGAGGATTTTTTTTAATAAGCTCGATCCTGCAGTATTGCCACAGGGAGAGTAACCTTAACAAGACTGACTGCTTAAGAACTGACACATGTATGTCTGGTGACTTGGATTGTGGGGGTTTTGACTAAGACACAGGAAAGGCAGACTACATTTCGATCTGGGGAGATGTTCACTGGAAGTTGCACCTGGATTAGTTACAACCTTAGCATTATATATCAGTATTCCTTATATTACCAGTACCTGAAGTATGCCCAACTCCAAACCGCCTTGCTTTTTAGAATTTTCCTTCTTTTCTTTATGACATGATTCCAGAGCTTGTCTGAGATGTCTATATATGTTTCTGTGTCTGTTTTGCATAGTAGCATCATGTTGCTGTTTGTACTTACCATTAAGCATTTAACATTTTAAAAACAATCCTGAAAACATAAGAGAAGGGTTTATTTTCTGAGCATGTTATAATGATTTTGACATCTGTAGCAGAAATAATATCCAGCAGAGAGAAGAAAGATGGCATTCTACTATTGAAATTTTTTTTCACTCTGCGTATTTTCACCTTGCATTTTTAATGGTGCTTCAAATGAATTCACACAATATCATTTAAAGGGAATATCATCCTCTATCCCATTCAGTAACCAGCTATCAAAAACCTACTGGATATTATTAGTAAATATGCAGAAAGATGAGACAGGAAGATTTGTTTCTATGGAACAAATGGATGGACTACTACTGGCTCTACTAAAACAGTGGCTCACAGAGAAAAGAGGCGACAGGAAATGAGCTCAGCTCTAAGATGCTGTTCTAGTAACTAGTGAGGAAAAGATCAGAAAAGGAAAAATTGCTGAAAGAAACAAGAGAGAAGGTGAAGGATGAGATCTGATCCATCTACAATCTCACCTTCTGAGCACCAGCAAATGCATGGTAGTAACAGGAAACATAAGTCATAATGGCTCTTTCATCAGGTCTGGCAGTGTTTACTACATCTGTGTGGAGAGAAGAGGGTTAACTGCTCAGAAATTCTCACAAGATACTTTCATCTGATTATGCTAATGGTGTCACCTCAGTGCTGTAAGGATTCCAGATAAATACACCATTACTCAGGTTGCATCTGTTTACTGATATGAGTGCAAAGCCACCTAAGCTTTAGGAATCAGCAAACAAAAAATATACAACTCTTCCTAAAATGGCAAAACATCTAAAGGCTGAGACTGTACAGAAGGGTATTGCTACCTTCTGGTTTGTGGAAACTTCCAAGCAGATGGCATGGCTGGCAGATCTACTGGGTTCAGCTTCGCTGCCACTCCAAAGCAACTTCATCTGAATCACTGCAATTATTGCAGAGCTAAACACAGCCACTGACAGTCACAGACTAGAACTGCACATAGTATCAGCACAGGGTCCCTGTGGCTGACAGGGTACTGGCATATATTGGAAACCTGTACAACTCCTGCAGTCCAGAAATACATTTTGTGCTAAGAAAAGCTTGGATAGTAGCAGTTCTGCAATCCCAGTGCCAGCCCATCTTTTTAGTTAACAGCATATATCACGGGAGGGTTTTGCTTGGCTGGCTAAAAATAGCTTTGTCCCTGCCATGGCAGGAAAGAATGAAAATATAAAGTGGGTGCAATCAAGGTATGCATCCATGGGTAAAAATGGACCTTTTCAATACTTAACAGAGAAAGACAGAAAAAGGTGTTTTTACAGCAGTTGTGGCTGAGTAATGAATGACTATAGTGCAAGCTGCAAGGATTCCTGTCAATGTAGGGAATGAGAAGATACTAACTTGAAAAGACCCAGGAACGAGGGGACAATTTCTAACATTAACAGTGAGATTTCTAGGTTCAGGACCAATATATTTACTGATTTTGCATCTACTTTATGTAGCTGTGAACGAAGCTTTGCAAAGTTTCCATGGAGAGCACAGTGGAAGTAAAGAAAGTAAAAAGTGACCATGAACACTTAGAAGGTATTAGAAGAAATATAATTTCATTATCTCCTCCCCTGCCAAGAGGAGAATAGTAAGATAAGGAATAGAATGTGCAGAAAATCTGGCAAGGAAAATAAAAGGTTTCTTACACTGAGGATGAAGAGAAGAGAAAAAAAAATGTAGAAAGCAGAATGATAGTAAAAGCTGCTCAATGGCAAGGAGACAGCACTTCTCTGTTTATTCCTTGCACAGTATTTCAGAGCAAAGTAATTAAGTGGTGCTTGAAAGGGGAATTGCAGTTCAAAAGATGAAAACAATTAGTTTTAAAGCATGAAAGTGAAACTACTCTTCAATGAAGAGGTTACAACCTGGATTTTCCAAATTATCCTGTCTAACTTTCCGAATGAAGACTTCAAGAGCAGCAGGTGTAGTCAGTTTGAGTGCTCTGGATAATTCTCATGTTATCACTGCTCTACTGACAAGCCACCAGAGCTGAGTCTCCATTCTTGGAGAAGAATGCTTTAAACTGATGTAGGAAAATTCCAATAGTTTTGGTAGCATTTTTTGCCCAGAGTACAAAAATTTGGTTATCTTGAAGAAGTTCAGGAAACGCTCAAGACAACTTGAGACAAAAATTATTTGTTGAAAGTATCACTACAAAGAGTTTAGAACTAAAATAAACAAAAAAAAAATGCTTCCCTCAACCAAGCTCTCTTTCAGAGGAGGCATGTGTTAGTATATTTTGAAAGTTTTGTACTTCTATTTCTATTTTTGACCCCTCACTTAAACATTTAAAAAACTGAATATGCTTTAAGCTGCTAACAGTTATATTTCCCGTATTAAATTTTACTTATTAAAGGCAAGGACTAACTTCCAATTCTTCATTTTACCTCAATTAACACAGTGGGGCCATGTGCTGAGGTTAAGGTCCAAAGTACTATAATAAAGGCAAACATTAACGAACAATAAATAATGAAGCAAAAAGCAAGTGAAAATATCCAATGCATGGGGAAAAGAATGAAAATATTTTTTGAAAATGAAGCAGGTTGCTACATTATGATTTGTATGGAAGGAATACTGAAAATCTTCTAGGAAAAAAAAATGAAATTTTACTGTGTCCTGCTTATGACCAACACAAACTTCAATAAGGTGTAACTCTCACCTTCTGCATCCAGCATCTTCGGGATATCCAAATGCTTTTCAGCAATTTCCATGGCAAGGTTGATGTTCCCTATGGGGTCATCCTGCATTAAAGAAAAAGAATATCATGAGTCAAAGATAGAAGTTTTTCCTTGAAGCAAGACTAGAGGAGGTACACTAAAATTTAGCTTCTGTTTTTCCAGACTGTAAACTGGAGTCATAACTATTGTTCTTCAAAAAACAGAGTCTAGGTAGATTAACTTTTGGTCCATCTGCTGCTATGTTTTCAAAAGAAAACCTTAATAAGCTATTATCTACCACTAGAACTCTGCTGGAAATACATTCTGGAGGTGAACACAAATAACATATGCAGTGTACGCTCAATTCTGAGCTAACTCTGAATGAAGTACAGCAGCAATATAGACACTAAATGCCACTGGACCAGCAGGCTAAACAAGACTGCTTGTTTTATGCCCACTACACAGTATGTCACAGGGATATGACTTCTCCTGAGTTCCCTTCTGGTTAGGTGCATGCATGAGAAGAAGTAAGCACAGACAGAATTGTTCTCCAGAGGGAGCAAAGCTTGCCAGGTTGGGCTTGGAAATAAAAGTCCGTAATGCCTCTATAAGCTGAATTTTAGGGTTACGGAAATTCAAGCACTTCCTCTGGTTTTGAGATTTTGGTTTTTGAAGGAAAGAGAAAGGAAGCAGTGAGAACAGTTCAGACAGAGAGCACACATTTTGTGTCTTACATTACAGGCAGCTGTTTCTGACAATGAAAGAGTGTGTCAGATTAGGGCTGCCATTAAGGCAGCCTTCCCATATCAGCTTGGAGGGAAACCATGCTATGTGAAATGGCAGTTCATGCCATTAATGCTGTTATTATTTTGACATAGTCACAAACTGCTAACTGGTCCTAGCCACTCTGAACAATGCCCATGTCTATAGAGAGAGATTGGGAAAATAAGATGCAGAAAAGCAAAGTAAAAAAGACAGTAAATCTAACTGAGACCTATTGACTAGGTTAAAGCACTTTGCTTATGAATGAGTGATGAGCACCTCCTATTTGTGTGCTTGCTACTAAGTGCAGGAGTAAATAGTGCTCCACTGGTAAAGGATTGCTTTAAAATCATAGCAGCCTCTGAATAATTGGAGATTTCCATCACCCATCCTTTTAAACAAAACTACAAGCCACAGTAACTAAAAATATCTGCTACAGCTAAAGAAATACCTCATCTAACTTGGCATAGTCAAGGAGATCAGGCCTGTGTCTATGGATAAGGGCGTTGAAAGCAAGGCCATCTTTCCAGCTACAAGTTCACACAAAACACATTAGTGAGAAAAGGAAAGGACAGCATGCAGGAGATAAGAAACAAGACACCAAGACAGCTGTTAATGTAACCAAAATGAAGAGTCAATCAAACACAGCCAGAAAAGCAAGATCTATTTTAGGATTTTTTTTCTGCATGTGCTTTACGTGCAACAGCTCAGCCTCAGTTTGAAACCTGACCTGTTGTTATTTTGGAAACCTCTAAGAGGGAAATAGTAACATTGAAGAGACCTGCTTATGTTCTGTTCCCTTTTCTCAGCACTCATCTATGGGATGGTTATACTGTGATGTTCTTTAGTACCACGTACCACTATTCAAAGCACAAATTCAATCAAACTCACTTCTGTTCCCGCCATGCATAATAAGCACATGTGCACAGAGACAGGTAGCTTAGTCATTCCATTACTCTGTTTATCTGTAGGAAAGGTTGTATATAGAATTGAAGAACAAGCTCGTATTGATGGCTAATATTTTGCCCATTGGTTCAGATCTGAAGTTATCTTAACAGCTGCCTAAATTAAAATCTTACATGTTCAATACCAAGTTCACTTAATTTTCATCACTGCACACTTCAGGGACCCTGGCATAAATTGAACATATATATAAAATGCAGACTAAGTTTTAAAATAGTTTCAGTTCATTCATTTATCTTTTCCTTCACCAAGGACTTTCTAATAACAGTTGATTCCACTAGTAAACTAATTTGCAATGAAAGGGCATGGAATGGAAAAATACAGTTGATGTTTTACCAGTCTCTCTCATCAGTGCAAAGTTGCACACAACAGATGAAAACTATGATTAAGATTTCTGTTGCACTGGTGTTTACATGAGATCTCAAGAAGCATTCATTCCAAAGAGGAGAAAACAGCATGTGTGTATTGAGACCTAACATGAAACAACAACATTCTACTTCTTTCTAGATTTTTTTTCTTCAGTAACGATACCAAGAAATTCTGACATTACTGCTCATTCCTCATTCCTCCCTCTCAAACCAAAGTATCATTTAGAAAACATGCATTTTGCCATAAGTAGCACATGGTAATAAAATAGTTTTGTAATCCCCATGAGGTACTACCTAAGGAAGTTAGATTATCGGTTTTGTTTCCACTTGTCTGAAGTATAGATAGAACTATAATCTGAGAATCACAGAATACTTTATGAATAGGTAAGACTAGTAACTTACTGTGTATTCCTAATTAGCAAGGGTAGTGTTTGTTCTAAGGAATTTTAGGATTAATTGTCATGTCATTGTTTACTGGTCTGCAATCTGCAGTCATTTACACCAGATAAAAACAGGATGGACATTACTATCAGCAGAAAATGGCTAATTCCAATGTATTTAACATCCATATTGGGCAGTGTAAAGACTTCATCAACCGCCAGCATCTGAGGACTAGATTATTTGCAATTAAATGCTCAAGTCATTAATGGGAAGGAGAGGACACAGGACAGTCAGAAGGTCCTCTCCCTCGTGTCATTGAGATTTTTTTGGGAAGGACTTTAGAAAGTCAGTCAGAATTAGTATGCACTCCTCAGCCTGTCTTTTAGAAAACATGCTAAGCAAACCAGAAGCCAGCCAAATCACTGCAGGACAGCATGCTGTACCACCCAGACTGATGACCTTATTTAGCTTGGAGTAGTCAATAAGATCAGGTCGGTGTCTGTGGATAAGTGCACATAATCCAAGGCCATCTTTCCAGCTTTACAACAAAAAAATAAAATGGAAAAAAATTAGTTAACAAAGTCATGGCATTTTACAGTTTGATCCTTGCTCAAGGCTTAAAATAAAGCAGGAATTCTGTCAAATGCTGACATTTAGGTCCTGTCAATGCTCTCTGAGCTGTTGTTACTCTACTCCTTTAACTATAGTACATATCTTACTCTACAGTCCATACACAATTAAGGACTCCATATACTTTCTAGGAAATGTACACTTCGTGCAACAGTCCCTGATTTCAACTGCTTAATTCATGCAGTGTTCTAGGACAGCTCAAGTACACATTCATCCATGAAAGTGCATCATCTCCCATTACACTCACAGCGTATTTCAAAAAATCAAAGGAGAGCAAACCTGCAATTACTTGAATTTGATGAAGCAATTGGCTTTTCCTCTGTTATTTCTGAGAATTTTACTGGCACAACCATGTGCTTAGAGAAGTAAGAAATCATAAATCAGCTCAGTTTATTTAAAACACTTCACATATATGACAGCTTTGATCTGAGCTCTTACTCTTCATCCTGACTTCAGTCCTCCTACCTTTTGTGGCCAGAACAGGAAATGAATGGAGCTACAAATAACATATTTTTGGAAAGATTATGAGAGGTTCCTTTCAGCCAGAAGCAGTTATTCTGAAAGATACTATATGTAAACCCTTTAAGCAATCACAGGGACTGAGGGTTTGAGGTCTTGTCCTGGGTAGTAATTGTGTGACCCTAACATGTTAAGACTGTCAAAATCCCTACTACTGAGATGTCTGGGTAGGTCCTTCAAATAACAGAACCATCTCCAAAAAAATGTAACACAACCAAGCGGAATATACCTACACTGCATAATATAAAATCATCTAGAATGTAAAACCGAATCAAACTGAGCACCAAACAAACAATTTATTTTTTTCCCAAAAGGTGTAAACTGAAAAGATCTGGACAGCCCCCAGCAAAGTAGTACTATAAGAGCCAATCCACCCAAACATAAATCAAGGTACTTCCATTCAAGATGTTTTCCCCATATCATGTATCAGACCAGTATATGTACATATATACACTAAGATTCTGACACTGTAACTTACAGTATACCATTGATCCATATAAAGTTCTACTAAATATACCTTTGCACATTCTAGGAAAGTAACACCAAATTTCAGATCTCTGAAAGACAATACAGAAGACTATAAATCAAACAAATTTTTCTTATCTTGGAATGCATATATGACCTGTATCTTCTCTGTCACTAAATGTGCTTTAGGTGCTACCTTAAGAATTAATTCAAAACACTAATATAGAGCTCTTGTTTTAAATACTAGAAGGGTCTCAGGGAAGGGAAGACCACATGGTTAAACAGTGCAAATGGCAAATCATGTAGTTTAATGAGGTAGGCCAGTGGCACAGCTTCAGGAACTAGCCCAGTGAAAGCCCCAAACCAGGCAGTCTGTATATGGCTTGGAATTCCCATTCTAGCTCTTAATGAAAACACAGAAACACAAGGCTGGAGCTTCACTAAATTTTCCAACTTAGGTTATGATCCTGATTCTGTAAACAAATGTGTTTACAGTGCTGCTGTTGTGTATGTACTAAGTGCATTTTATGCTCCTTATAGTAATGTACATTGCAAAATAATAAAGACTGATTCATCATAATGAGATATTCACACGCTCAACATACTGGTCTTTTTGCCAGAAGAGTTTCTCTGTGGCTGTCATTTGAAAACAGTTGTCTGCCACTATGCTGCAGTACTCGGGAATTCCCATATAATACAAAGGACCTCTAAAAATGTAATATGGTCATTCCATATATAGCAGGATCTTTTTCTTTTAAATAGTAACTCTGGAAGTCATAGCAAATAATGCTGAAGGCTAACCAAAATAACGCTCTGAAGACAGAGCAGGAGAATTTGAAAAAAAAAAAGTCTAGTTAACAGTGAAGGGTAAAATTCTGTCAAATGTATACCTACACAACTGTGGGAAAAATTTGGCATAATATTTTTGAGAGTGCTTCTACCTCTTGAAATAATGGAAGTTTACCTAAGATGGAAGTTCTGAATGTTTACATTTCTGTAAGGAGCAGTTTTCCTTTGACACCACAGCAGCAGCCCTTCTTTGGCAGAGGTCTCTGTAAAAGACACAAGGGAGTAAAAAAAAGTAAAAATTCAAAAAGTGCTCAAGTAATTAATTTCTTGTCATTTTAAATGTGGTTGGCCACCTGAAACTGAATGGTATAAACCAAGTAATTAATTTCTTGTCATTTTAAATGTGGTTGGCCACCTGGAACTGAATGGTATAAACCAACATTTAATCCTAAAAGATGGTCATATAAATGGACTACTGGGACTTTATTAAAATACAGAGGTCAGTTAAGATTTGAGTCTCAGCCTGCACAGAAGTTCTGGGATGTTAGAAGTTGAAGGAGTTATATTGGTTGGACAGCAGACTGTATATTGGAGAAAAATACCCAATAAAAATATAATACAAGTAGACATAGAAGATTGTGTTGGTGCCTACATGAAATATGCTTGTAGTCTCAGTTCATTTGCTTATGGGGAAGTTTAAGTGACCAAAAAATACCTTTATTGTCTAAACCCTATGGGCATCTGACTGCATAAGTAAAGGTCAGAAATTATTAAATAAACCATTAGGTCCACATTTAATATCCCACAAATTATGTGGGCAGGACAACATGCAGAGCTTGAAATGATTCTACTTTTGTTGAAAATTGAGATTAGTTTCTAGAATTCTAGAATTTCAAAGTCTGGACTTGATTTAAAAAATATTGTAACAACAAGCTTTTTGGAGGCAGTTACCAAGGGGAAGTTAAGAAAAAAATTCTGAAACAGTGAGGGGAAAAAGTGATAGATAGAAAGAACTGGGATATAATCAGATAATATTTATTTGCAAAGAACATGACAAATGGACAGGACTACAAACATGTTGGAAATAGGACCAAACACAAAGGGTACAGCTCAGAAGCTCAGAAATATAGTCATGTTTCTGTCTCTGTAGCTGAGAGACATGACCAGAACTTCTACACTTAGAAAGCTGGCTCAAGGTCTCTGTCAAGATAAGGAGAGTAAATAATTTTCCCTCCAGAAATTCATTTTGTCACCAGGTGGAGAACTTACAGTATCATTTGCTGTGAAAAAAATTATTTTTAAAACACTCCTCTCACTTGTACACGATTCATATAAAACTGTCTTTAAAGAAATTTCTTAGTTATTTAACATAATTGTATTACTCTTACCTTCCACTGAAATGTCCTGAATAGCAAAACGAAGGATGATAGTCCAGATCATACCCAGCGTCATTTTCACATTGCCGTCCACGATTTCTAAGGTGAAAAATAGATGTAGTAGTAGTATTTAAAACGTTTTTTCAATTTCATCTCATTTTTATCATGTATTTCTATAAATAATACAATGTAACTAGTAAATTAATTATACTTCTACTATAATTCTTTATTCACACAGAGTTCACCTGGGTTCATTTTTCAACAAACTCATGCTTGTGCTACTCTGTCAGAAGGACTGAAAGTTACTGAGGTTAAGGTCACTTCAGTCCTTCCATGCTAAAAGGCTTCTCTCCAGGTAGTTGTAACAGTTTCAAATCTTTACCTTTCAGGATGATGTTTTAGAGAGAGCAGGAAGGGTAATATTGAAAGTTTGAACAGTATCAATATTAACAGTTTTCAAACACAGAACTAAAAAACATACGGTCTTAACCCAACTTTTAAGAAACTACAGGACATTGACAGCTCAGTTTTTTAATAAAATGGTACTCAGAATTTCCTCTACACTATTTAGATATGTTTCAGAATTTACCTATAGTGCCAGCATAGACAAGACATGAAGAACAGCTCAGGAGACACAGCACCTCCTGACACTGAGCTACGCAGCTTCCTGCCAAGCTGTTCAGAGCCACGGCCACGAGGTTGTAATGCCTCACAGCTCTGAAGCATGCACACATTTGTGTATCTTTAATATAAATGGGGTTTTTTTACCTCTGGGGTTTCAATTTGTTCCAAGACTGCTTGAGACTACCTGTAACATAGTGAACATGGGAATCCCTGCCACAAGCCGGGTCAGAATCCACTGCTCCCACATTGTAATTAAGTGATACCACTTAAATTTCTCAACACCAAAAAATATACAGCCAGATCACTTAAATGTGGTGGTAATGTTAAATCATTCTGAAAAGTAAATGAAGAGGCTCAGAAAAACATACTGAGACTATAAGGAGGGTACAGCATTGGGAAGGGAGGAGATGGGACAGTCAGAGATGGGAACTACAGACTGACTTTCCAGTCACCTCACACCAGAAGAGCAGTGGAGCAGGGAAGGCACCAGCTGCTCCCCTACTTAAAAGTCACCTCCAGCCTTTCTCAAAAAGTGGAGCAGCTGTGTCTGCCTGGGGGCCCACTGGTGTTCTGGGCAAACAGCAGGAAGAACTTGCAGCAGGAGGAATTTCCTCAATTTAACATCAAATGCCAACAGAAGTGCCAGCAGAAAATACAGTCACTCTGCTACTTAAAATTGCCTGAATCCAGGGGCAACTTTCACAGAACAAAGCAGCTGCTGTCTCTGAGACTTGAGACACATGTTAAATTGCAGTAGGACATGACACAAGCTGTCATTTGAACCTATGGAATTAACAAATGTGATAGGAAATATGTAACCCATCACGATCCTATACTTATTTTGTTAGCGTGATAATTCAAGTTTATATATATGGCTAATTTTCCGCTTTCCCCTTTGGATCCTGCACTAATTTTCCAGATTTCTTATACCACTCTTCCTACCTTCCATGCATCCTACATTATTGGCCCTGAAAGACCTCAAATCTCAAAACGAAACCCTTACAGACAAAAAAAGACCAAATGGAAATGAGAGCATGTAGTTTTTCTCTTTCTTCCCTCCTCCTGGGTCAAGAACTTCACTATTTTGATCAGACGTCTGATATGTACATACAGTAAAGACAAATTTCTTCAAACATAAAATAAATGTATTTAAATACTCAGGAGGTATTCCTGATTGCCAGGCAATCAATTCATAGATTTGCATAATCACTACATCGTTGTTTTGATTTACATATCCATATGTACACACATACAGAATGAAAGAGCAAGAGAGGGAAATTTCTGTGTTGTGCCTCAGGAGGATTTTCAAGTGATTTGCCAGCTTTGGTTTCTCATTATCTACTGCTAGCATAAAACAACAACAACAAAAAAGACTCCTATAAAGGACAAGGAAGAAAAACAAAGTTGCTAAAATATTGAAAAGTATCAGTGACAAAAAGGTATTGATTCATTCCTATAATTTTCCTCTACAGGTCAATAGAAGACTTCATTAATTTTTTCACACTGCCTGTTTGCTCTGGCAGGAATACAGCTCCTACCCCTCACATACACAAAGCTACAGCTTTCTGGGGATGAGGGCAGAAAAGGAGAGAAGAGAAAATGAAGGGGAAACAATAAAAACTGTCTAGGGAAAAAGTTAAGCAAAGCAAGTCCTCAAAGGTTTTAGTCCCATTTTTTAAATTCTGCTTTGGTTTTTTTTTTTTTGTTTTTTTTTTGTTTGTTTTTTTTTTTTTTTTTTGTTTGTTTTTTTTTTAAATTCTAACCTTCTTGTAGCAGATTCACAGATCATTTGGTCTTTAACATTTTCCCCACTACCCAGAAAAGCAATACAGAAGTGTTTCCAATTAACAGGATACTTGTCCTTTGTGGTTCTCGATATCTAGTTGATTTCATTCAAGATGCAAGTACCTTGCAAATGGAGTTACTGCACTTTTTTAAAACTTAAGGGAAAATGTCTAAGTCCTGGACTGTGAATGGCTCATAAGGACTACTTTCACGGTTTTTTTCTTTTAGCTTCTTGACTCTCTAGTCTCATTTCATGACCAGTGGAGAGATTCTTCAACAAGACAGATCAGAGTAGGTAAATTTGTCTCCTGCTCAGCGTCACAATTAAAAGTGATCAGCTCTCTCCACTCCACAGACAGCCCAGAGAAGTCAGGCTCAGAACAATAATGATGACTTTAAAGAATATCCCTGGACCCTTAAAAATACTAATTTTATTTTTGTACTGATGTCCCACAGGAATCACCATTTTGAGCCCCCATTTTAAATGTCAGTTGTTCCCCTTGGGCCTACGTGCTGTTCACCATTCAGTATGTCAGATAATGGAACATGATCCTCTGCAGATTTAGATACAAAACTTATATGCTTTGGAAATTAAAAAGTATTCTAAGCATCCATGTAACTCAGAGAATGCCCAAACAGATGGGTGCAGGCAAGCCCACACGCCCCGTGCTCACACACAGGGGCAGAGTTAAGGGGCTGTGGGCTTTGATAACAAAACAAACTTAAGGAGACTGTGCTCTGCCTCCTTGCTGGCATTCACTCCAACCTACTATAATGACTGCCCAGTCAACAACACTGAAAAATGCAACAAAAGAAAACAAAAGTGGAGCGTGTTTTAAAAACAGATCAGATTGCTGATCCAGTCTCCAGCAGAGCTACAGCAACAGTTGTCAGCCCCAGTGAGAGGGCAGGGCTGTGAAGTGTGGGAGCAAGAATGCAGTTCCAGGGGGCACGGAGACTCTGTAAACACACACTGGTGCCAAAGGTCCCACACTGTGAAACCATACCCAGTCAGATGCAATACTGCACTGCTGCATCAGCACCACCCTGTGCCTTAGATAACAAATTTAGAAGAGGGGATGCAGTAAACTTAACAGGGCACTAAGCACATCTGTGCCAGAGCTGGCTTTGTGCTCAGCCTGTTTAGAGTGGGAGGGGAAGGCACATGAATCTATCTGCTCCTGCCCACATGGATGTAATCTGATGTGGGCATCAGGCCATACTCAACATAGTGTAATGGCTTACAATGACAGGTTCCTCTCTGCACCTAAGCTATGACAGGAGCTGTGAATTTTTCTCCCATGCTTCCATCCAAGAATTTAATTTTTTTTAAATGATAATTAATTCATTTTTGCTTTTAATACATCAATTTTACAGATTGAGAATTCCAGAAACAGGGAATAATAGCTAAAACTATCACCTTCATCTCTTGGCTTACTAGGTATGGCCTGCTGCTACATGCAAGAATAAATACTGGATGCATGGACAGTCAACTTGCAGCAAGTGTCTGAAAAGATGGAAGATATTACTGCCCTTTTTTCGTGACACCTTCCCAAAGGGAATTATCACTGAGCACCTAAATCACAGAGCATCTGAACCCATACCAGCTGCTGCCACGGGGAACAGCAGGGTTAGTTTAAATGTTTTCAGTTAATCAGGCTATTCCAGATGCTTTGCCTTCAGGTGCTACAGAAAGTGCTCGAGTGGTGTTCCCCAGCCTGAGTGCCCTGCCAGTAGTGACCAGCAATAAATGGGGTAAAATAAGGGAGGTGGGGGTGAGAGGGCTGGCTTGCTCCTTTCAGGAGCAGATATGAGCTGATGTATCTTGGTTTAAATACTCCAGCCTTGTGCAAACTGGGATCAGAGAGAATGACCACTCTGTCCCTCAAGATACTCCTTTTGCTACACTGTGTTTTTGGTTAGGAAGCCTCAGAATCTCCTGCACAACACGTCAGGAACTACCTTTCATTCACTCCATGCTTTGTAATTTCTTCAACATTTCTTCACCAACAGGCATCTGTATTCTTAATTTTCATTCCCACATATAAATTGTCTCTTCAGTACCCTCTGCTGTCCATTCAATGCCATGTCACTCTCAGAAGAACCTTAACTGCAGAGGTTTAAGGTAGCAGAATATTTTTCCATCTCACTTCATTTAATTGAGCAAAGGGCCCAGGTGCCCCAGCAGCCTGCACAACTGATGGAGGGAGCCAGGCACCTCTGAAATGCAGTAGAGCTCGTACGAAATCTGAAGTGCCTGTGGGAATTACCCATTTCTCCCCACTGACGATATATTCCCCAAAAAAGTCTCTGTTATGTGCCTAAAGACCCATAACATGCTATGTATTTGGACTCAGGTGATCCACCCAATTCAGTCTCAAATAAATAAAGAGTGAGTTCAAACAAACGCTTTGCCCATGGAGCACATGTCTTGGGAATTTTGAGTTCTAGATCTAGAAACTGAACACATTTGGTGAACAATATTTGAGGAACCAAGTGGACTAGGCCAAACTATAGTAAAACCAAATCTCCATTATCTCCACAGAATCTCCTGTTCCACCCACAATTACAGTAAGCTCCCTGGGATCAAGGCTTGGAAGCCAGAATAAGGATACATATAAGCCTGTAGAAATCTGGAAACAGGAAGAAGAGGATCATAAATCAATCTAAAAAGGCCTAAAAATGGCAGTGGAATGTAGGAGTGCTTATTACCATCATAGTAAGGTTACAGCCAAAATTTTGCTCTAAGGACACGTTAGAGTAGGGAAAAAGAAGCACATCATTGAGGCTATGGAATCAAAAATAGTTGGATATCATGCTAGCCACATCATTGTTGGTATGATAATGGCTATGCAAACCATTATGCAAATATCTTTAAGGAGCAACAAGTTCTAAACATACCTTTGTCGTTTTTAAACAATTAATTGAATCTCCTAGGGAGGCATAGGTTCACTTGCAGTGAGACCCTGCCTTCTTTAGCTCAGCTTACATCTATCAGAATGTAGCTAGACAACCACATGTTTGTACTTAGCAACTCTCCCCAGCTACCACAGTTTCTTTTGATCACTCCCTTAAATCTACATCTGAATTTTAGAAACACAGCTGCAGAAAATCTCATAATAAAATAGGAATAGGTTCCAGCCATTCCATAGTGATGTCAGCCTTTGTCTTGTCTGAATAATATCTCCTAAAGATGCCAGACTGTATGAAGCACACCTTAGAATCCAACTCGGTTTCTAAAGGAGCTCCTTATTTTTAATATTGTGTAGGAAAAACACAATGTTCTGTAAGAAAAAAAATCATTATCTGAACACCCACTGAAACAGGCAATTCAATTTAACCTTGGAGATAGACTAAGCTTAGTGCTTATTTATACCCCTATCCTTCTCCAGGTGTCCAGAAATTTCCACCTCTTGTCCTTTCACAGATACAGTCCAGCAATCAACATTAAGGGATTTTTGAGGCACCCATAAGGAGAGAACAATGCAAATAACGTGGCCAAGGGTCTCCATCAGACTGCTCTGTAATGTGACCTCAGTAAAGGGGACTGAAGCTCTGTCACATACCTTCTGCGCCAATTGACACAAGTTTCACTCCTTTGCTGGCGATATAATCCAGAGCTTTGTTGACATTAGCAATCTTATGGAAGCGCATCTTCCCTCTGTCTGGTTTTGGTAGCCTTTCCCCTGCAGAAGAACAAATTTAATGTGTTTATTGTTACATACACCTTGCTACAGACATACAAGTGATTAGAAATCAAGAGTGGATGTGGCCTAATGCTACCTAAATGTTAGCAATTATTTTAATTGGTATTTTTCTGAAAGAATGCCAAAGGGGTCTGAACAAAATCCTGTAAAGAAAATTCAAATGTTGAAGCATCTGACTTTGATCTTTCTGATATAGAAGTAAAACCAGAGTAACATTTTTGTTTGTCCTAAACATCTGGAAGATATGTGTACTTCCTGCTACTCCACTTGTGGTTCATTGCTACTGTCTGTTACAATAGCTGAATATTAAGAAGGCAGAATGTTCTCAGAGCTCATCATCCTTATCTGCCCGACTGTAAAGAGAGGCTGGATTCTATCCAGCTGATCAGCCACAGTATCCTTGTACACCTGACCAAGAAGAATGGCTTTTAACAGCCTCATCCAGCACACCAGAGCAGCTCATTTCAGAGCATGGGGCTGATGTGTTTGAACAAACTTATCTTTTCAAATGATCACAAAGAACAGTCTTTTCTACAAAGATTCTCCATTTCATGAGGAATGATCATTTGAAGAATTTCTTACCACACTGAAATCTCCAGCAAAAATCTAAACTGTCTTGTATGTTTGTAGGAATGGCTTGAGCTATTCCCTTCCCATTAAGGGGCATTCTGATCTTACCTCGAGACTGCCCTCTGAATAATGCATAACAAAAGTGACACAGTGAGTTTACAACAGTTAGCAAAAGAAGTTTTTGGATGTTCCACTCTTTTGAAAAATGAGACCTTTTATTTGTGACTAAATATTGATGTAGGTTCACTTTAGGCACTCGCTTTTGAAAGTGTTGGTCCATCCAATAAGGTCATTAAAAGCAAAGCAAAACATTTATGCTAAAAGCAGAACAAAATGAATTTGTAACCTCAGTGTAAAGATGTTTTAATTGTTAGGGCCTAAGACAAGGTCCTTGATGTTTTTTGGTTTACCCAACAACACTGTGATGTCAGTGATGCCCTGATACACTGTGATATCCTGGAACACTAGCACAAACCAGAAAATTTTGGAGACAAGGAAAAAGCAGAGCTTCTTTTCCCCTCCTTTTTGCTTTACAGTGTGTTTCATCTCTCAGTTTTCAGTCTACTTTGAATTTGTGTTCACTGTTTTGAATCATTAACAATTTTTTTTCCTTTAAGAATGTTTCAGTTACTGTGCTGTAAATACCTAGAAAATTTTATTTTAGCTAACCTGAGATAACTTCCAAGAGGAGCATCAGTTTGAGGCCATTTCTGAAGTCCTCCTCGATGTTCTCAATCTGTGTGCCTGCTTTCCTGAGGTGGGAATTGCACCAGGCTGTAAATGTCTGTAATAGCATTTAAAAAAAGAAATTATCAACAACATCAAGGGCGTTTTCCAAACAACTGCTCAGCCATCTGAGTAAACACTGCATCTGAGATTTGGATGTCCAGCTCCCATTTATTCTATACATGTTGACAAGTACAAAATTCTTATCCCAGATGCTCATGAAGATGAAAAGAATTTCTTGAAGTGAAGCAATTTTGTGCTAGATTCTGCTTGCAAATGCATCTCCAGACAAGAATTCTACACATAAAGGCAAAACTTGGACACAAATGCATATCCTTAGGTTTGCGGGGAAAAAATTATCACAAAAGCAACCATGAATATTTTCCTGTCCATAGAGAATAACCAAGTCTGCTTTTACTTGCAGAGGTGAAAAGCAGAACTAATTCCATTGCAGAGGTCATATACATGTTACCTTCCGTATGAATGAAGTCAAAACATGGGCTATTATAAAACATAGCAGTTAAATTGGTCTGGTTTTAAATATTCATTACTTCCCTCAGCCTTCTGACAAATTGTCCTTGCTTTTCAGCATCTGTTAAGATATATAAAGCAAGATTGTATTTACTAGGTATTTTAGCAGGTGTTTAGTTATAAAAAAAACCCATTGTTACTGAACAAAGTAAGTTAGACTTCAGCTACTTGAAATTGTCAGATATTTGGAATTCTCCTTCTTTTACTAGATCAAATTTCCAAATTTCCAAATTAAAAACATTTAATTCAAATAGTTTAAAAAAAACAATATATCCCATTTGTAAATAAGAAATTCCCTTTGGCCTTCTTTCTTCTTGCCTGTTTCTTTAGACTATTTCATTTCTGATCTCTCAGAAACAGAATAATGAAGGCCAGTAGATTAAGACAAAAATCTTCCCTGGAACTGAATTCTGTAAATTCTAGACAGATTTGATACCTTAAGAAAACATGGACTGAATTTTCCCAAATGGTCTAATCTTCAAAAAAGCAACTTTTTGTTAAAGAATAACATTTTGACTACTGTTTAGTTTGACTCAGTTTATGTCAAGAATTGATGGGCACCTTACTGGGCTCTTTTCTCAGTGCTCCTACACTGACAAGGAGCAGCTTCCTAAATTTTAGTTTTATCATCTTCTCCTATGGAATTGAAAGGAAGCAAGAAGTGCTATGGATATGGCAGACCTGTGCAGTGAAATCCCTGATTCGAGGCAGCCAGAAAAAGGAGCAGAGAGAAGAAAATACTGAAAGTGTTTCTAGGCAGGAGTCCTGCTGACCTGCAGAGGATGAATTGCAGGTAGAGACCTAACTTCTGTGTGCAGATGGGGATACGCTGAAGCATATCTGCAAATGCATCTATTTTAGATGTATTCGAGGGATCTTAGCTTGAAAAGCAGTCATTCAGGAAGGTAAAATGTTTCTCCTTTTAAGGTAACTAGCTTTTCTGAGTTCATGAAACCAGACCATGCCTATCCTCACAGCACAGACTCTAGGCACCTCCACCCTCAGGGCATGACATGATGGAGTGTTAGGATGGCATTTGGTTTGGATCACCATAAGGTTAGGATCTAGTTTATAAGAATAATTTGTCTGCCTCAAGCAGTGTCTTGTTCTGGTAGTATGTATCTAAAAAGGCTTAGCACCACATTAAGTCATTTGCAAACACTAAAAATTATTACAAGCATCTTGGAAGGAATAATACTATGCCAAAACAGGAAAAAAAGCTGAAAGCACTCAAGGGTAAATGCACAAGAACCTTGGATGGCAATTTGGCAATAAATATTAGAAATCTGAACCTGTAAATAAATGAGCCTTTCATTAATTAAGCTTAAGTGATGGACATGTGCTTATTTGCAGATGCTATTGCAGTTTATAGAACTGTTCCAAGCACACCATACTAAACTCAGAGATGAAGTTGGAAAAAAACCTCAGCCATTTCCATCTCTTCTTTTAAATATTTATGGTAAATGGTCACCTTGTACCACTCAAGTAAATGAGTTTTCCTCATTTTTCATTTAATTAAGTTTTCACCAGTTGAGAAGTCTTAAAATACAAATCTGATGCCTACTGTGAAGAAGGCTACTCCTCAGTTTCTTAAGAAGTTTTCTTAAGAAGAAATGGATCCTGGCACTTCTTAGCTCATATAAATATATATATATATATATATATATATATATATATATATATATATAAATTAACTTACTTGTTGCTGCACTTATAAACACAAAATGTAAGTTTTATCCAAAGATCACAAAGTTGTCAAATAATTTAAATAGTTTCTCTTGAAAATTTATGTTTTTATGGCACTGAATTTGCTTGAGACATTCAAGCAAATGGTTTTCTCATCTCATTCATTTTGCAGACACTAAGCAGCCAATGTCCCTGTGATATATACAAGGAAAAGATGCTGCTACTGCTGAGTCAAGCTGCTTTCAATACATAGTTTGATGACAGACAGTGTTTTTATTATCTGCTTTTTTGTATTTGTAGGTTATTTAAGATTCTTTCCAGTTGTATGACATTTGTAGCATTCTGAAGGATAAACTTGGACTACCACAGGGGCCTCCATTCATGAAATAACAAGTTCTGCTGAAGCACTCTAATGTGATTGGAGACTTTATTTAGATTATCTGTACCTAGATAGTTTCAATTATCCTCTATATCTAGAATAACAGAGTTACATCTTTTATTTAAACTCCAGTTGCTCAGAGTTTTCTGTTTTATCAGTGCCCCAGGCCATGCCATGGTGCTATCTGTCCCCTTCCAACAGTTGTCCTGTGCCTCATGCAAATGCCACTGCAGTACTTTGCAGCATGCAGCCCCATAGCCTGGTGCCTTCCAAACTAGCTTCCTTTTCCTAGGACTAAACACGGTTATACAAATGATACTTGGGGAAGTGTTAACTATGTTTCAGTGATGCAATTCATTAGTGACTGCACGAAGGCTACTGCACAACTTAAATTGCAAATTTTAACAGTTTCCTCAATCCACATTTAATTTAGCCCTCATCCCTCTACTCTTATTGTGATACCACTTGTTCTCGCTGCTTTGGCTTTAACTAACAATTCTATTCATAGTTATTGAGAAACAATTCAAAGCATGTTCAAGTCCTGGAGATCAAGATACAGCCAGCATATAGTACCCTGGAAATTTGTAATCCATTGGGATTTAAAAGCTATTAAATGACTTAGACAAAGCAAATTCCTTTTTCTGCTGAGCTGTACAGAACATTTCAGAGTATCAGATTGCCCAGAGAAACAAGGCAGGACTGAAGGCATCAAGCTGAATACTAGGAAGGATACAAAAAAGTGTCTACAAAGCTAGACATTTCTTTTTAGAATTTATTTACCCTAAGTAACTCTACAAATTGAAAAGATAAATAAATAAAAATTCCTCCTTTCCAAGTTTGTTATTACAAAATAAAGTTTGCTAACATGCTTAGATGAGAGACCCCAGAAGAGGGGATGCAGGGCAGGAAGTCAAAGAATTTGCAGTGCCACAGGTGAATGTTCTCTTAATGCACCATTAATTGTCTATTGCTGTCACAGGTCTATTTTGGAAACACTAACTCCAGGAAAGAGAATGCAGTTTATGTGCTATGCCCACTTAGCCTCCTTGTGAAGACTGCCAAAAGCATCTTCATAATTCCCAGATCTGTGATGGCAAAGTGTATATCTATGGGGAAAAAAATTCTTACCTGATAATTTACTCAGGCCACTTAATTTTACAAGCCTCTGACAAGTAGAATTGCAACCAAGGGGCAGAAAAAGGAGATACCCCTAATTAATTATCAGTCAACTGCAGAAAATGCCAAAAAAAGAATAGGGTATGCCCACTTTGTACAAATATTTTTGACACAGGCACAATGAAGGACATGCTTTGTGGGAAAAATGGTGTCTTTGAGATCTGAGTTGTCCTACACTTCCAAGAAAGCCCACATGTCCTTTTTATGTGAGTGTAATGATAACTTACTTTTGATAGTGGTTCAAAGCCAGAAAACAAGATGCTATGATAACAAGTTTCACATGTGCATGTGATAATATGGATAAAGACAATTGAGGAAGTACCAGTCACCACACTCTTGAATACTGGTGAGTTAAGGCAACTTGTTCCACCTCCAGAAAATGCAAAGTAAATCTCTAGTTTGGCACTGACAGTGAGTCCATAATGAACATCACTAAAGCAGTAGCATAACTTTTGCAGGGTGCAAAAGGGGATACACTCCACAAGTTCAGAAGGATTTATTTGCTTACACTCAGTATTGAAATTGAGAAGTGGATCCAGCCTAATGAAGCACTGGGGACCTGTATCCTATTTCATACACATATCTCATATCAAGGTTAACTCTGCCTTTCACTCCCTCCAACTCAAATCAATTTCTGTCTGCTATAGTATCTCTATAGTATCTATAAGTGTTCAAAACTAATATTTATGTCAAAAGCCATGTCTGCTTGTCTGTGCCCCTAACAGTAGCCCAAGAAAGGCTACTTGCTCACAGGAGTAATTTGGTTTTACTTGAATTGGAAATTTAATCCATTCTGTGCCTGCTAAGGAAAACAGAAGCACAACTTGTTTTTCATGGACCTTAAATTCTAATAACTAGAGCAGGAGAACACACCTGACTAAAATTAGCTTCAAATACACACATTCAACACATTTGTTTACATACATATGTATTATCCTGAATTATTTCAGTCTGATAGAGTTGTTTCTTGGAACTGCTTTACAGCCCTTCTTCTAAAGGGCTTTTCCTCTCTGTGTTAGCTGAGGGTCTTCATTACTTCTAGGCTAAATGGGATGCAGTGATTCACTCTGTAATTATACAGAACATTACTGGGCTCTGAGTGCATGGCAAGGGTGTTACAGAAGGAGCTCTGCCAGAACATTCCCAGTAGGCCAGACTGAGGTTTCCCCTTGAAGAATTTCCCATCTGACTGTTATCCATGTTTTAAAATATAAGTTGTGAACCTGCAACATGATCTCCTAGCTCCTGTGTCCACAGTGTGTTCTGATGGCTGTGGAATCAGGGGTTTTCTCTGGGCTTAGGATGCAGTCTGTGTTGGCCCTCGTTCTTTTAACTGTTTATTCTGTTCCCAAAAGAAGAGGCTGGAAGGTGAAACACAGCAGAAAATTGCATAGCATTTTTAAACCAGCTTGATATAAACCAATGACTACACATGGTATCTTTCAGCTGTTCCTAGAGCATCTAGAACAGCTATACTTGTATACATGCAGGAATATATTTTTATTAATTGAAAATAAATAAAATATTACATTTTAGTTGTTGGCTTGAATTATTATTAACTGTTCCCTTGCTCTTCTTTTCCCTTGCAGTGGAAACCTATATGCATTGGCACAAGTTAGTAAAATAACTAGAATAACTACAACAGGAGAGGTGCTTCACCAGTACAACTGGATCACACCAGAACACCAGGAAGCAAAGTGGGATTTTAACACCAAATGTGCCAGAGCATAGCAACAACTCAAGTGAAGCAGAGGGAAAGACAGTAAATGATGACATGAAGGTTAAGGTAGCGGAAAGGTTTAGCATATTCTAAAAGGTTATTAAAAGGAAACCCTCAAATCACAAGCACTATGTCAAAGCCAGACTCCTGGGAACAACAGAAAGGATAAGCACAGAACCATCTCACAATGGAAGTGAGTAGAAGCTCCATCACAAGAACCCCAAATCCAAAACTGGGGAAAGCCCTTCCTGCTCCAGCACATTTGTCTATATATCTTAACAGATGGTGTCAGAGATTATATACTGGCATATTCTGCACTGTCAGCAGATCTGCTCTACTAACTAAGGGAACTTCCTCCCATCCCTTAGTTTTATCACTCACAGGAGAAGACACCAAAGGGATGCATTCATCACACAGGACTTTGCACATGTCTTACTGGCACTCTGCATTTTGCTTGCATGGAAGAGCCTGGGGAGACCTCAGTCCTTGCAAAGCAGGTGGCCTAATCCCGTGTGAGTGTAGGGTTTCCTGTAAAACATGCAACTCCCTCCAGTACTGAATGACTGCACGTCTGTTTTACAGTGCTCACTATAACCAAAAAAACACCCAGAGCATGTAAATATCCCTTGAAGAATAATTTGGCAAGGCTGAACCCCAAGAAATTTTAGATTATTAAGCCTTCTGTTACAATGTGAGTGACCTTAGTTCGTTCTTTCAGAGAAGACAACAGAGAAAGTTTATGTTGTCCCAGCGATCTCAACTGGAAAAAAACCTCAGGAGGTAGCAAGTTGCATGGAAAATTTAGTATGGGTCACTGCCTGCACTATCCTCACCTCAGCCTTTTTTTCTTAAGGAAAGAACAGGAAGGAAAGGAAGGAAGCAGAGAGGTTTCACAAGGTCTTTGAAGAGGCTAAAACAGTTAAAGTATTGCAAAATTTATTAGGAGCAGGCAGATATCTTTATGGGATCACCTGAGATAGCTGAAAAAGACAGAGAAGTTTTAGGCACACAAGCCCATCCTTACATGCAAGAGAGAAGCCTCAAGCTTAAGTGTGAAAATTTAGGTAAGTGTTCAGACAACTCAGGGCTTTGATGGACCATCGATATAATGCCCCAACAGCTCTATTCCCTGAAGGAAGCCCCTTCCTTTTTCAGTACTGTTGATGACACCCATTTAAGAAAGATTTACAAGTATCTGTACAACACAACTATGTGACTTCTCAAAATACATGCAGTACCATAGGGTTGTCTGTTCCAGTATCTTTTCAATTTAAAAGAATTCTGCCTATTCAAAATGTACTTTCAAACAAAACATTGATATTTTAGAACTAGGAACACGTGCAATATTAAAAATCCCATTTCAAACGAAAAGGTTCTCAGGATCTGTAGGAAAATACTGGTCTAAATCTACTTTTAACTTTTGGAATTTCAAGCGTCATGCAAATAAGAGAAACCTGCTCAGAAAAATAACACAGAAATAAAAGAGGTAGGGATCCTATGAAAACCTGTAGTAAAAGCATGGGTATGGGTTTTATCTTGCATTATAAAAATAGTAAGATATCTCTACCCATTCTTATCTATACAACAACTGCAACCTACCTAATTTGTTAAGGTGAAGGAATTAGAAAGACAAAGGAACTGCCAGGGAAAAAAACCCTCTCCTGCCTGCTTCTGATGTGTTCTCTGAATTCTGAATGTTTTTTAACACACTCCTATCACTAAGCAGACCAGAACGGTCTGTGCCAAATTTACATGTGGCAATTTTAATAAAAAAGGGAAAAACACAGTCTTAGAGGCAATAAAAGGTTTGGCATATTTTGTTTACATGAAAGTGGGAAACGAGGTAAGTAAGCATCAACTTTTGCTAAATCCAATCTTATATTAGAAGTTAAACTTCCAAGGACAAGCAGGCAAAACCTAAGTTGTACTACAGTTCTAAGCCTGCACTTAGATACACGCATGTCCTCTGCTCATGATTCTGTCTATCTAAACTCTAGCCATTCGTCCTAGTTCCGCTGGTTAAGCCAAAGTATTTTAAAGGTCCCCCATCCAGACTCTACAGAAGCAAGCTCTTTTATGTCATGTACCTAAGTTGATTGCAATAGCAGCCTATTTATCAGAGAAAAACTAAACACAAAACCATAGGGAAAAAAATGTGTATTTAGGAAGTCAGAGAGTTTATTCCTACTAATGGTGACTACTGGCCCACTCTAAGTGGAAGGGCTTATTAAGCAGACTTCTGTAGGAATCTGCCCTGAAGCATTTCCTATACTACCCTTTACTTACACACTTAGATGACAGAACAGGGTGCATGCTTATCACATTTGAATAAGACAAAACGATGGGTCTGTAAGCATGTTTCATGACAGAACTACAATTCAAACTAATCTTAACGAATCAGTGAAATAACTTGAAGAAAGCCAGATTCAGATTAGCAAGAAGTCTCGATTCTCCCAATCATACTTTCTGTGATCTTCATGGAAGATTCCTATCCTAACTGACATCTACACTGCAGCCTTGAAAAGGGAGAATAGCAAGAAGACTGTTTTTCCTGCCAGATTGTGTCTGAGAAGCCTTAAAATTTAGGTGTATAAGTGATTCAAAGACTACAAAATAAGAAGTCACTCAGCAGAAAACAACTCCCTGGTTGGAATCCAAGCACTTGGCAAGCAATGGATGGCTGTAAATTTTGTTTCTGTCAGGGTGCTCTTTCAGTGGTGATCCCCATTTCCCTCTTCTATTTTCATATGATCCTCTAATTTCCCTTAGCAAAAAGAAATCTAATATTGGAGATTTGTCAGCGATATTGGAGAAAAAGAAAGAAGATGGTGAAGACAGAATAATAATGAAACAAAGCTGAAGAAACAGAGGATAGAGGGAGAGTCAAAGTCAATAGGCAGAAGAGTGTTCATGGAAAGCTAAATAAACCAAAATAAAAAGAAGTGGATTCCATGATGTGTTCCATGGGTATGCACATTTCCTGAGGTCTGTATTATCATCCTTGAGAAGAGACCCCAACACTTGTGTTTTCTCCCCAGCTTTGCAACAGCCTTTAAGGCACTTAAGACAGGAATTTTAAAGATGTTTTTACTGTCCTAAATGCTAAGCAAATTATGACCCCTGATTCCTCACAAGGGACTATAATCCTTTTAACAATGATAGGAGCAAATGTTAGCCATAGCTGAGTGCTTTTCAGCATCCCACTTCTGTATTCAAGGATAATAATAAACCCTCCATATTCCACAGCACTATTTTGCGGGGAAATTAACCATTGTTTTTGAGATGCTCATACACTACCCTGAAAAAAAGCCCAATAAAGAAACAGTAGCAAGAGAGATTAGAAAGTTGACAAAACTATAAATGTCTTGTAAATATAGAACTGTGAAAAAATGAATCAAAACCAGAACCTACTGTGAACAGATGGAAAACAACACATAACAACTACCAACATCTTCAGAATCTGTTCACTGTCATCCAATGTTAATTCTGCATTTAAAAACCAAATCAAGCTTTTTAGTATAAACCAGTTACCTACCACTGTAAATCTAGTTACATGCTAGTTATCCTTCCCTCCTTAAACTCTTAGTGAATGTGCCAGCCCCTTCAGTATGGAGAAAGAAGTGGCTCATGGAACTGTTAAGAATAACAATGACTGTGAGTAACCCCACAGATGCAATCTGAGAAAGCATTTTCACATACAGAAATCTTTTTAGCTTTCACCTCTAGGATGAAAAGTCACTGTCCCTACCTCTCACTAATAAGGTCAGTTTTGGGCACCTCCAATGAAGCTGCCATTTCTGGTGGTTTAAGTGATGGGGACACCTGTCCTGCCGAGAGCTAAACTGAGCATACAAGTCACCTCACAGATATTACCAAACAGTCTGCATGTGTTAGCAACCCTGTCACTTACTCACCTGGCCTGGGTTCAAAACACTGACCTAAAAGTGAAAGGTTCCCGTCAGCCACACATTCCCAACCAATAAATTAAAAGTCCATCTTCAGCACAAGGTTATCTTTCATCATGAGCTGGGGTGTGGGAGCTATCAGAATATTCCACTCAGAAGGCTTTGCAATACTGAGACTTTTAATTAATAATGTCACTGCCTTGCTAAGCAGTGCAAGTCAGCTTTCTCTTGTATGTGAATGACTATTTTTGCAGTACAGTTTGTTCATGCACATCCTATGCATGAATTCTTGGAAAAAGATGGTTCCTAACAGCATCCAGGCAATATTGTATGAGAATCCTTTGTCCAGATGCATAAGTAAAGCTATATTATGGCAGCCCTGGATAATTCATACTAGCTAGATGGAGTAATGGGGAGCAACCCCTTGTTGTTTGTAATGATCTTAACTCTTCATTTTCCCTTCTACTTCAGTAACAATATGCATGACATCATTTACAGTTACACAAGAGTCTGCTCTCTTTGCCTTTTATGTAAAACAACAGGTATGTTAATACCTTGTCATAACAGAACTAATACCTCTGGATTTTGGATTACATACCATTATTCAATGCACATTCTCAACGTAGACAATTAGCACTAGAGAATAGTAAACAATGGTATAGTCTCTGAAGTAAACAAAGTTCTCAAGTTACTAACAAATTTCTAAGTTATAGTAGCCCCCATATTAAATTGCATTCTCCAATGAGAGTGAAAAGACAGACTGTGAGTAATGACTCAGTGTTGGAGTTCTTGCTCTTCCACAGCTTTCTGTATGACTTCTTCCACGTTATAAAACTTCTTTACATGCCCAAAACCTTTATCCCACAGTAGACGCGAAATATAAATACATTCCATGGACTGAGACCTTTAAATGCAGAATTAGACAGGCTCTACTAATCTTTACAATGGAATGTATTTCACAGTCTCATGTACATTTTGAAAATTTAAAATGCTGTAGCAAGTGAAAGAACTTGTATTTCATAATCCTCAAGAAACAAATATTGGTGAAAAAGTTATCTGTGAATCAAATATATTCAGAACACAGTTCTTAAATGGCAGTAAAGTTTTAAAAACAAACCAAACACAAACAAACAACAAAAAAAAAGGAATCACTGGAACAACACAAATGCAAAGTTTTGAATAACCTATTTTTGGTCAATTGCTTTTGTTCTCTTTTCTTTTCAGATGTTGATTTTGTATTTCCCTCAAAGGAAAATTTTATGAACATGCTGATCTCTTTAAATTGGTAATATTGTTTCTAGCATTTAATAATTCAACAATTAACAGATCATGGGAGACTTGTTCTTTGTTACATGCAGCACTGCTGAATTTTGCCCTTCAAAGTGCCTCTTACTGAAATCTGCAGAAATAGAGATCATCACCCACAAGGACCAGCACCTTTCTGACGGAACCAGGGTACTCTTACACGGCATGGCAGGGAGTTCACAGCATCCAGCCCAAACCTCTGAGGACTGCCAGCTATTTGCACGGCACAACAGTATTTTCCTCTAACAGGGTAAGCTAACTCTAGAGCATCCTAGGCAAATATTCTCTGCTCCGATACACTGCACTTTGCAGAGCTTGCATGTACACTCTATAAACAAGTAAGCCTGACATTACAACCTGAGGTAGTATGGCTACACCTTACACAGCATTCCCGATCACTTTACGCCCCAGAACCTTACAGTGCATGCCTAGAAATAAATTAGTTCTTGCCCAGTTGTCAGGGCATTAAAATAGATTTGCCACTACACTGCACAAAGTTGAGTGCAGCAAAGAAATGTACACATTTTTATAAGAGTTTTAATGGACTCTGTCACCCATGTAATAAAGACTGCATCTTTGCATTTATACAGAGGTACATATTCATATCTCATAAAGTGCTGTCCAAATACCCCTCCCCAGCCAGGCAGGCTGGGCACTATGGACCTAAGCTAAGAGCTTGCAGAGCATGAAGTGCATAGGTTCTGTTAGAAATTCCAAAGTACTGATGCACACTCCCAAATATCTCTTTTCCATGCACCGTCTCTCTTGCTCTCTACAAGACTTTTAGATACAGATCTTGGGTCAACAAAATTAAGACAACTCCTGATACTTTTGAAGGCATGCTCAATTAATGGAACAGAGACCTATTTGCATTCTGGTGCTTTCTGCACCATTTTTGAGCAAAGAGACATTTGGGAGGTCTCACTCTAAGTGCTAGTTAGACAGAGGATCTAAGTATTGAAAAACCAAGGAAAAAAAGGATAGGGAAAGGTATTTCATATGTCATGGGACCAAAATATACAACAAAAAGTTAAAATGTGATAGGGTCAAAAGAAATTCGCCATTTCTAAGTGTCTTGGAATGAGTTAATTCTGGAGCACCACCTTTCCTGTGTTTCTGCTTCAGAAGAGTATCAACAACCTAGAAGGCCTCTTCAGAAAAAGACTTGCATTAAAAATGCCAACAGTTTTGGAGGGAACTGTTTCAGCAATGATAAAATATCTGAGACCAACCATTTTACTGTTTTCTCTCTCCCTCTATATGCTTTTCCAATTTTCTACTTCTTCACTGTTACAGAAGAAAAGACTAATCTCTGTTTCATTTGCCTCTCCCAGTGGGAAGTTGAAAATGAAGTATAGGTAATCCCAAAGGGGATACTATGGTGGATCTGCAAGGGAGAAATCTGCAGGTGTGTTTTAAACAGAAAGTCAGTGCACCTCATTCTGCCTGGGGCTTTCTCTCAAGTATATTAAACAAAGAACATGCATTACCACTACCCTGTCAGTGCCAAAAGAACCTTCTTAATAAAGAGATAGGATCTCCTATTATTTCCAGTCTCGGGTCCTTCTTCCATCAGCTGTACCCTACAGTGTTCTTCCTAGTTTCCCAAGAGCTCATGAACTAGCACAGATGCTGTTGGCTAACAGTTTTGTTTGAGCAGATATATATTTACATGGCCAAACACTATTTAGGATGAGATGAAAGAAGCATTCACACATTACAGTATGGAAGGAACTAAAGGTATGCCCTCTGGAAATAGAAGGATTAATTAAAGTAGGCTAATCCAGGATTTAGTTGACTGGCTTTCCAAATGTCTTTCCCTTGTTTTCTCTGTTGATTTTCTTCACCTTGCTATCTTTATCCAGTAATTATATACTACACTGCCAGGTGAGTAAGTAAATCCATTATAAAATGGTCAATACAGAGTGGGATAAAACTGTGTTTCTATCCAATTTAGCAACATTCTTTAAAGCACTTCCATAATCATAAAAGCAGGTCTTCTGACAGATATTGAAAGGTTTTTCAATTTTAGCCTCACCAAAACACACAGTCTTAAGTCCCTGACACCAATAAATGATGGGAAAATATGTCAATAGTCAGATCCCAAAAATCAAATTTACACAGTAAATGTTGTCTTTGCACTCTGTTATGTAGTACATTTGGAGATAACCAAATCAAGTTTCGCTTGTAATCTAAACTAAGGTTTTTCAGTTGAGACTCTTATAGAGAACGGAAAACCTCATACACTAATTCCCAATTATGCAACAAAAGGGTTTTTGTGGCATATATGTGTGGCATATATGCCGTGTTACTCAGTGTAGTATATCTCAATACACAAAGCATATAATCTGTCCATGTGAACTACTTCACTATTGTAACTGATGACTAAAAAAAAAATCAATTTTTATTTCATGCTTGTTTTGAGAAACTGATTTTTAAAGAATTATTTCTGTGATTAAAGATACCACTTAAACATACCTAGTTAATTTGTTTAAGCTTCAATTTTTTTTAATGAGGTATTATCTATAGAATAACATTTTCTAAAACATTTAAAATATCCTGTAAGCCAGCAGACTTTCAGAAAAATTTAGGAGTTTCTAACTAATATTTAGTGAGGCTCAGGTTCCTAAATTACTTATCTTTTCTTTGAACCAGAATAAATAGCAAAACATTACTCAGGATCTTTGGATGACTTGATTATATATGAATAAGAAATTTAACTAAGTAACCTGTTCTCAAGACTAAGAATAACTAAGAATAGATAGGTAAATAAACAATGATGACTGTAACTGTTGAAGGCATAAACAACAGTTTTAGACAGTAGAGAGTTTGTGATAAGCAAACTGCTTCATCAATTAAATAACCAGTTCTTTGTTTATAGCATATCTCTTCTCAACAGGAGCCATGCTGGGACCTGTGCTTGGTCATGGAAATGAAGGCCTTAGACAAAAGGGAAGAAAACCAACTTCAGCCTCATGTATGGTGTTTTGCTTGTCTTTTAATATTAATGCCAGATGGATGATAAGTGCATTATACATAATATGTGCATGCACAGATACAGCTGCTTGTGGGGCTGCACTGCAAACTCCATTACTGAAATTATTTAGGATTAAGAAGTATTAAGAAGAGGGACAGTTGCCTCAGATTTCTTCCATGATCTGGTATATAGCAGATGATCATTGTCCCAGGAAATAAAGGGGACTGGAAGACTACGGATAGTAGTAGAGTCAAAGATGGTCAGCTACTCTGCCAAAGAAAACGTGGTGGAACTGCTCTCCAGAACAGAGCTGGAGATGAGCTAGGGCTACAGAGGTTTTCATAGCCCAAAGGAACTCCTCTAGGTAAAATAATACCCCAGAGCTACACAATAATTTACAGTTGGGTGTTTAGAGTTTTTTGCTTTTTTAAAATTTGAATTTAAGGCAGCTGGGTACCAGTTTTCTTCGCATTAAAGAGTGCAATGTCTTAAGTCTTGCAGCAGTGAAAAGCTACACTGATGCCAAGATTAAATATAAAATGGAGTTTAAAAAAAAAATCACTTAATGCTAGATAGTTAAGCCTTTCTATGACTGCTGAAATAGCAGGGTGATTTTCAAAGGTGCAAAATAGACAGAAGTTCCTCCTGACGTCAGTGGAAATGCCTGGGTGTTCAACACCTATAAAAAATATGAGTGTTTCCTTACATGCTTAAGGAATAATCACAGATGCTAATTTTAGCCTGGGGTAGTCACTTTCCACAGACTCCTGCTATGGTAGTGGGGGTGAGCAAGGCTTTTCAGGGGGGCAGTTAAGATTAGAATCTGTCTGCTCTAAATTAGGTTCTGCAAGTTATCAAAGTAATGGATGGGTGGTCCTCTTTAATTTACAAGTTTTTTGAAGAGAAACAAAAACAAACATCAGATTTCAAGTTGAAGGAATTCTGGCAGTTAAGAGCAGTTGGGAGGAAGCATTTGAAGCAAATGGAAAATCTTAGTCATATCAAGTACAGTAAACACATAGCACTGCCATCTGCAAAGCCAGTACATAGGTATTACAGCCACTGTTTTGGAGATGTAGACATGGACAAAGCAATGTGTCCTTATAATTCAAAAGTGGGGAAAACCAGGACCAGACATAGGAGCAGCGGTGCCCCGTCTTGCACTTAGGACGTAAGTTTAGGATTTATTTTCTCTCCTCTGTGCACACTCAGAAATTTTAGGTCCAATTATAGAAACTAACTAAAAATCAGCCAGACAGCTGTCACCTTCTGTTTCCCTCTGGACAGGCTTTCAAAAGTATGAAGTGTATTTCTACAAGCTACCATTTCAAGTAGGAGACACTTTCATAAAAGGAGATCATTGCATTTCAAAGTCTTCTGCCTCTGTCTCTTCCTGCAAAGCAGTAACATGTGCCCTGTAAGCTTTCCACACCATTAGTTTGAGGATTACTGAGACCACGTTGTCTTGATCTGTACTGAAGTGTTCCTTGTACTGCCAGCAGGAAGAGGTACTACAGGTTCTGTACAGAAACAGGCACAGAAGGTGATCATAACACTGTGTCTGCTGGTTAAACAGTGTGAAAAGAGGAACCTTCTATCTTTAAATACATGCCCAATTTTATCATGTAGAAATAGAGCATTGTATAGGACCTGCATAGTTATGATAACCTTTATGCATCAAGTCTCTCAACCTGAGGCACATTTCAAACCAACAAATCCAGTGATCTAAGAAAAAATGTCACACACTCTTATCACAGCATTTCATTAAATGGTGTTCCCAAACCACTGAAGATGTGAAAATCCCCCCAAACTACTAGGAATGAAATTTAATTTAGGAAGAAATGGAGTGCTCAGTGTGAATACACTCTTCTTCTGGAATCAGCTGACAGTAAAGAATGCATGGTCGTAAAATAGATACTCACTCAGAGTCAGCAACTTCTCAGTGCTCACAGTGGAGGAATACCACATCAGATACACATTGTTTATCCCAACAATTATGGCTCAGAAGAAATTATGCTTGGCAGGAAAGACATTCAAATCAACTCAACTTTGCCAACTGTGTAAGCACTTTTATATTTGTTTATTTGTAAGGCTATAAAATAACACATAGGAGGGACATTTTTTGACTTGGGACAAAGCAAAGGAGCACAAATCCCCATCTAATTCTGTTTCATTGAAATGTTTCTTCCTAGATCATGTCTACCTGAATTCCAGCTACAAATCCAATGCATTATTCTGTAAGCAGGTTCTGCAGTACAATTTCTAAAATAATATTAATATCTACATATCAATCACCATTTGCAATTAAAGAAAATCTTAATGCTCAGTCTTTTTGAAATGAATCAGTAGAACGGCACAGTGCAATTCAGAAATTACTACCTAAACTGAAAATCATTAAAGAGATCAGAATTTATGCAACAGTGATCAATTCATGTGAGGCATTTGCTGGCATCTGATTTTTCCATCATAATGATGTATTTTGTCTTGTGAGAGGACAGAAGGGTTTTAATGAAAGATTTGACCTGGCCCCATTGGCCAAAAGCAGTCAAAATTCATTTTGCAAAGCTGTTTTAGCTTTATTTGGAAATAGTTGATGGAATCATGATATTTTCTTACTGATATTCATTAGCTTACAGAATTTACCCCAGCCCTGCTTTTGCTTGCACAGGGCGAGAAATTGTATAAGCATGGATTCCTTTTTACTGCAGTCTCAGGGCTGAAAACCCTAAGAGGTCTTCCAAGCAAACACCTTCCATGCCCCTCTCTTCAGCTCTCCAGTGACCCAAACAGAGATTCAGGCAAGATGCAGACATCCCAGCCCCAAGAGATTACTACAAAGTCCATTGCTTAGCACACAGCTTTTCTCCAGCTCTTAAGCACATTGGTTGCACCTTATGGAAACCCACTTAGATCTATACTTTCTTCCAATCCTTATTGTCTTATTAATTGGATCAGCATATCTACAGACAGACATTTTACTATACAAATTTCAGGGAAGGCCATGGTGTGTATCTATGAGTAAAGGAAGCAGGTAGCCTTTGCTTCCCATTATAAAATGGTTCTTACAATTTATTTTCATAATCATACAGTTCTGTTGCTGGCAGATATTTGGGGGTGAATGGCATTTAACAGCTAAACTGAGACTGTGGGAATTATCAATTTGACAACACTCAAAAGCATACAGAGCCTGGAATGGGTCAACATTGAGAGGTTGATTTGAGTTTAAACAGAATACATAATATTGAGTAATGTATTGATTTCTCTCACTTAGTAGTGGTAAAGAAAACCTTCCCATTCAAACAAAGTACCTACATAATAATTTCTAGTAAAGTGAATATCATAATAGTTTTCTTTGATTTTTCCTTTATATACCAGTACCACAGTATTCCGGGCTGCACACCTTATTGACAGCTTCCAAGACAAAATATGATCGTTCCACTATCCTTTCAGCATGCTCCTCTCAAGCACCATTCCATGCAAGTAACATCAGCAAGAGGAATTTAACATGTTACTATTTTAACAAGCACTAATCTCTAAGAGGCCAATAGTACAGAACAAGCCATAAACATATCCCATATTTCTACAGAGACTCCTTCTGCCCTCAAGGCAACTCTTCACAGGATGAGAGAAATTGCCACTCCATGGCCTTCTGTTGCATCAGTGTCTAATACCTGGGACAGTTACAGTATATGCTGAAAAAATCAAGACATGCTGTTGTAGAAAAAAAAATATTACGTTTCTCCATTGACTACCAAGTTCTCAGGCAGACCTTCTATGGGGCCATCTCCCACTGAGATTTAACACACATAGGATTTAAAAGAAAACAAGAGATGTTCTTTGTGTGTCCTTAATACTAGAGCTTTTGGCATCCATTGTTTGAGAATAAAATTCTTGATGCACCTGGGGGAGGAACATTTGGCCTTGGAATGCTGAAACTTATGTTTCATAAGGTGCACTCTGCCTCTACAGTAACACATTATCATTTGGCAAGACAATGCTATTCTATACAAGGCAGCTAAATACTTGATGAATACTAGAAAAAAAGTCTAAAAAAGGTGAAATTTTTGGTACTTTTCAACTATTAATACTAACAGAAAATCCTGCATTTCAACCAACATAATTCCCAAGACACCTACATCATCCTAATTATCTGCATAAAAGGTAAAGGAGGGAGAGAACTGCAGTGTAGGACTCAGCATATGAAATAGCATATGCTACCATGGCACATGGTTTTTCCATTATCATTCTGCTTTTGATTCTGGATGATTTTCCTCCTGGCATATTAAATCCCCTCCTGAAACTAGTTCTAAAGCTACTCAACTCAGGACTCTCCTCTTTATGAGAAATGCGCAACTGTTAACAGGTTTGTACTAGTACTAAGTAATGAGAAGGTTCATACTCTCTCCGAAAGGAGAGGACCTTTTGTTTCTCTCACACCTCCTACATTCATGTCCAGACCCTGCTCATGTTGCTCACTCGCAGAGGGGAATCCGTGCCTTCTCAACAATCCCACTGGTATTCCAAGTGGGTAAGAAGTGTTACTTCACTAAAAACCCTCTAGTGGTGGTTCTGTGTGTGCCATGGGAGCCTAACCCCAAGGCTCATTATTCAAGGAAAGAATTTTACATGATTTAAAACAAACAAACAAACAAACAAACCAAAACCCAAACCAATTGTATTTCCAGCTAACCCCAGTGAAAGAGGAAGACCTAGGCTGGAATGCCCTCTACACATTGCAGATGCTGTTGTATTCTCCACAACAATTGTTTCAATCTGGAGCCTGTAAATCCATGAGAAGTGGCTCTGCAGTACTGAATTTTGCTGGTGGCATCCAGCCTCTCCTGCCAAAAGTTTTCTACCTTACATTTATTTTTCATTCATTCAGCCTTGCTTATTTTTCTCCTCCAGTGAAGAATGAAGCTGTTTCCTTCCACTACATCTGTCTTCTCACTCCCTAGTAGAATTCTTACAGGAAGAGGTTTCTGATAAGAAATCAACTTAGATTCCATCCATAGAAGACCAGGCAAACTTCAGAGTAAATCCGGGACACTGACTGTAACTTTATTTATAGACAGTGAAGTCAGACTGAACACAAGGTCAATTTCTCTTTCAGGCTGCAATGAACCTCTCAAATCTGCTGAACTTAATGAAGCTGCAGCAATGTAAGAAAAATAAGAATATTGTCCATAATCCATAGTTCATAATCATAGCTCCTTCCAAATAATTTGCCATACATGTGACTTCCAAATGCTTTTTTTTTTTTTTTGCTTGCAAGCACAACAGGAGTTATATTACCAGCCAAAGGAGGTAATGCAGATAAATCCTTATAGGTCACACTGGAAATGTAATCTGATATGCACTGCTGAAGACTGAAAAGACACAGCTTCTTTCCTTAAGAATCTTTTCCAAAGTCCTCACTCATGTACAACGTTCAATGTCTTCAAGATTTGCATTCAGAAAGAGGGCAATATTAAGGTAAATAATATCTTAACTCTTCTTGTTTATTTTATACCAGTACAAAAAACCCAACCAAAAGGCCATAATTTACATTGACACCTACATTAAAACCCTTCTGCATTAACAAAGAGGTGCTACCAGGGTTATACAGCAAGCTAGAATATGATCATTCATCTCTAACAATATCAGTAAGGCAAGGAACATGTTCCCAGTTCCTTCCTTATGTGTGTTAGAGCAATAGTGTCAGACATGTCTGAATGACTGCAAAAGGCACATGTTAAATATGTGAGCTCCGTTGATGCCTTACAATACAACTGTCCACACTTGTAGAAGTGTGGAAGGGACAACAATTGCTTCACAACCTTCCTTGGAAATCTAACAAACCACATTTCATGTCAAAGTTTTTAAAAAGCACGCTCACTCTTATAATTATTCATAGCAAAGTTGCAAATAGGCAAGAGGGCTGTTTAACTCATGGCTCACCAAGCTGTGTTGGCAGATCAAAAACATTGCAAAAATACAGTGTGTGTGCATTTCGAGTAGCATTGCTGTGCTAGGTTTCCTAAGCTAAGGGACACTGCATTTCCTTGCGTTCCTTTTAGTTATATTGAGACACAGGGTAGTGAAAACTAAAAGGTTTGTGGAGTCTGTTGAACTTTTCTTGAAAATTTAAGAAATAAATTTATTATGAAGAAAAGAGGAATTGTGTTTTAAGTCTTCCATTAGAAGCTAGTATGAATTCCACTTCCACTCCAGTCCAGCAGGGTAGGGACTGAAAGACAGCTCATCTCTAGTCTGACAGACCATAGAACAAACCACTTATACCAGTTCTTACAAATATAACTGCTGTCCTCTTTCTACCGGTGGGAAAACCAAGGTCAGAGGTGAGCTGACCTTGTCTAGGATTACAGAGCAGAATGAAGAAAATAATCCCACCCTCTCTGGCCAGACTTTCTAACTTCCAATACTTTTTTATTTCTGTGTAGTACTGAAGGAACAAGGGGCCACTTCCATAGATCTTTCAGCTGCTGCTTTAGTGCACGTGGGCAGTGGAAGTGTAGTGGGTCAAGGAGCAGACTTCAGAAGTCTCCCATCTCATGGTACACATCTATATATTCAAAAGACACTAAGGCCATAGTTCTCTAATTACTTTCTACTGTAGACAGCATGTCCATCCAAAATACAATTTTTTCTTTCACGTTGCTGTCTAAAATGCCCAACCGTATGACCCTGTTTAAGTTTTTGCCAATAGTGTCTAACGCAGAAATGGTCAAATTGCTGCATTTTCTCGATATGCTGAGTTGACACAGGCTAAATGTTACCTCAATTAATTCATTTAAATTGTTGTTCACATTCAGAGAGACAGTGCTAAACTACAGCTCATCTTTCTTTCCTACAGTGTTCTTCATATATTTTTGGACATCTGCAACCACCAAAGAGCCTGGATTACAGCAGACCATAATACTCTACGAAGCACAGTTATAATTAGGCGTCACCTCCATTGTAATCCTACGGACGTCATCATGTGTTACCAGCATCTGTTGACAGATTTCATACCAGGCATATCACTGAAATGGCAAGTCTGGAGAGGGCAGCCCACAATAGAAACAATGGTGTTTATTTTTGGTTTGTTCCAAGACTGTCTAATAGAAAATATATGCTGCCAACTGCCAGGGCTCCAGCAAGATCACTTCTGAATATTGTATTACCAGTTAGAACAAAGATCTGCGCCCATGTACTTGCAATCTTCTCCTAATGAATAACAAACCTAAGAAAGCACTTTCTGCAACTGTCTTAGCACAAATTAGGAGAAGATAGAAGCCTTGACATTCTACAAAGTTTATCAGGCCCTTTATCATGCAAGTACTTACTTTTCATGTAATAATAAATTCAGACTTCTTTCCAAGATGAGGAATAAGGATCTCCTCTTATAAATTTTATTTGAATACAGTATCACATTAATACTAAAACTAAACCCTGGGAACTGGCAACATAAAGTAGCAAAACCACGCTCTCTACTCTCTGGAAGCAAAGCAGAGCCTGCTTTAATTTGTCAGTGTGGAAATCTGACTTTCTGCTGAAGTACTGCTTGTTCAGAGGAATGGAAACATAAAATTTTCAATGCAGTATAATTGCTCCCTGCTTTCCTGTAAAAGACAAGAGACTTACTGTAAACATAAGAATGTCTACCTATTCCAAATTCTCCTTCCTTTTTAACATTTATCTGCATTGAAGGAAAACTGCAATAGAGTGCATAACTATCTAGTAACCTGTCCATTTTATTTTGAAAACAGCATTCTCTGAAATACTGGACAATTGAATCCTAGTTAGATGTAACACAACCTCTTACAGATGAGCAGTTTCAAATCACTAAAGTACTTTAGCACTGTCATACTTGTTATAAAACATAAAAGTATAGTTCACCATCTGAAGAGTGCCAAATGAAAACAAATGCCAGCGTTGATGAGTACAACTTAATTATTGGTCAGGAGCTGCAGCAGCTGCTAGATCAAGAAAAGTGAACTTCAGCTTAGAACAGAACTTCCCCTATCCTCACACAGGAGGATCTGAATAGGTATGAATGTAAGAAAATGAACAAAACCAGATAAAAGTCACAGAATGAGGGAGGCTATAAGATCAATCTGAGAGGAAAATATTGGTTCTACAAATTTTAATGGAAAAGCAAGCCCACTGGCCCCAAAAATTCTAACAGCTCTTACTTTTATAATTATACTTTTATAGTACAGCTTTTATAGAAGCTGTAACAGTGGGACAGACTGTCATAAGATCTAAATTTGCACCTTCTACTTAAGTTGCTCACCAATGCAAAATGCATATTCAAACTCATTGTCCAGACCACTGTCTCTCTCTCCCTCTCTTTTTTTCGTTCTTGTAACCAGCCGATAACCTTTTAATCCCAGATCTGTCAGCTGTGACTTCAACATCACCTTTTAAATTAGGAAGCAATAAATCCTTTGCATTATTTCATCTTTCCTTTCCGTATGCTACTTAAAATTTAATGTTATGAAATTAGATATTGCAAATATTACTAAAGTACCAAAGCACTGACATGACTGCTGTTGGGACCATAATTTCTGCCTATGTTCAGAAAAAGAACATGGACAGTACTTGGTAGCACAATAGTTCTCTTACACCTACAAGGCAAGAAGGATTTCTTCTAAAACTGTATCCTGAGGAGTTTACAGACCTCTTTTTTTTTTTCCAGACAGTGAACTGGCATATAGGAACATAATAATGACATAGGGTTTTCCAAATATAGCGTGGAAATATTTCTAGGCAATATTTTCCTTGTCAAGTCATTCAGTCAGAATGGAGATAAATTCTAGAAAGAGCTGACTTGCAAGATTACAATTTCAAAAGTGATTTTTCAGTCTGCTCTCAGAAATACTGCAACCTTTTTTGCACACTAATTTTGAACCATCTCGTTCATCTCTGTTTGTAATTGCAATTTACTCTTTTTGAAAATCAATAAGGTGCGTACATAAATTCAGAGTCTGCTTTCTGAAAGGAAGACCCAGGAACTGAAGTTGAAAGTTACTGAAATACTTATACATAAATTTAGAAGTACTGACAGAATATTTGCTGTGCAATATAAAAATAAACTCCCGACTCATAAATCATTTTCATCTGACATAGGTTTCACTTAAGAATCAAAAAAGTGAATGCTTTATCCTCAAAATATGGCAAAGCTACTATACATTATATAAATGGTTTATACAATGTAAAGTATATTTTATTAGAACCCCTTGCTGTACAACCCCAACAGTTCCGGACACAGCACGGCAATAAGACAGGGCATCATTCCACACAGAAGCGCACACACAGATACACATTATTTCCAGACCTTCCTTTGCTGTTTCTCCCATGCTGGGTCCAGGAGCAGGTCCCTGTCCCATTCTTCTTCTTGGGTCATGTACTCATCTTCTTCATAGTTGTAGGTGTACTGCATGTTTGTTTCTATCTGATTCATGCTATTCATGCTACCCAGGGATCAGCTTCAGCTGCTGCAGCTTCTACTACGATTTAAGTTTAGTTTACTTGCTGAGGGGTTGTAAGTAGCAGTGTCTTTTTCTTTCTTTCTTTCTTTCTTTTTTTTTCTTTTTCCAAGGTGACAGGGAATGAATAGTGACGAATCTCTTTGAGAGCAGAGGCTGAAACTGCCAGGTAGGTGCTGACCTGTGGTGACCTTCCTTCCCTGTATCCCCTGTGCCTCTGCCCCTCGCTGCTGCTGCTGCTGCTGCTGCTGCTGCTGCTGCTGCTGCTGCTGCTGCTGCTGCTGCTGCTGCTGCTGCTGCTGCCGGTCCCTGTGGCTGACCCTGCGGAGGAGCCCGGGGCGGCTCTTTGCCGCGGGTTATTATCCCCGCCGGGCCGTCACGTGGCTCGGGCGGCGGCCCCGGCCCCGCCGCGGGCACCCGGGCGGGCAGGGCTGCCGAGGTCAGCGAGGAGCGGCGGCTGCTCCCCTCAGCGCTCCGGCCCAAAACGACTGACCGTCGTGCCTGCCGGTCTGCTCTTCCAATCTGATACATACCCGTCCTTTTGTTTTGGTTCTTTCTCTCTTACTGACATGTAATCCCACTCCCCAAAACCCGCCTGCGAGCTGCTAATGCAGTTCGACATTGCTCATCGTTAGTCTGAAGCCCGTGTCCCGCCTTGAGTCACTTGGCGTTTTCAGATTAAGGATTACACGAGCCAGCGCAGACAAGGACACCCAAGAGATGAAACGTTTTCCAGTGAAAATAGGTCTGGAGTTAACCATACAGCATGGAAGCACAATTAAAAGGCAACACGTATCTTTTTGTCCAGGAAACACACTCAGTAAATCCAAAAGCAGGCACCAAGAAGCACATACAAAGCTCTGTGGAACCCAGTAACTTTACACGTGTGACAGGAACCATTTGCCGGTGCTTTCCACAGGGCAAAATCTCAAAGGATAGCGCTGAGATCAAGCATCCTGGCAAGCATGTCCGGTATCTCCCGTGCCGTATCATTTCAGTTGCTTTGGCAACAATGTTTCTTCTGGGAACTGGCAAGTTGACTACGTTCTTCATGTAGCTTGTCATTAATGCCTGCACCTATCATCAGCCAAGGTCATCTTCTCTAGCGGTGTTCACACTGGATACAATTCGAACCTCACTTAGAAAATGCTCACCAAAGCTGTGCTTTTGGAAGCCCTAAGTTACAAAACCAGGTGTAAGGGAAAACTATGTTCAGTAAAGGCTCAGTAGATCTCTAAACCATTGGGAATGAATAACCAGAATAATTTACACCTAGACAGCATATGCCCTCCATTTCATATTGCTAACTAAAGCTCTGCTTTCTTCCAAGTCACCTTCTATCCCATAACTCCAAGCAATATAGAAGAACATGCACACATGCACAGAAAATACCTACTCCTCAGTTCAAAAAAACTTCGTAAATGCAGCACTAAGGTTGCAAATTGGAATTCAGAAGAGGATTGCAACAACTTATGCAATAAAAGCAAGCTCAACTTTTGAAAGACTGATGTGCATATTGTGAGAGAAACAGTCTAAAAATGAAATTCCAAATCTAAGCAGCCAGACAGAACCACATGCTTTTCCCCTGCTCAGTGCAAATATTCTCAAGGTTGCTACACTTCCACCTATGTAACAAAGTAAATGCTATGCTTAGACTTTTTTGTTCAAACACAAGTGAGCATTCCCTTTAGGATCCTCTGAGACAATATCAAATAGCAATTACAAAACAACATAACTCATGTACATATACATTATATGTGTGCTGGTGTAATTTGTGTGGTTTATTTTTATAGCCTGGTAGTCACTTCCGTTTGCAATACAAGTCTACCTGCAATCACGTAAATGATAATTCAAGCCTTCGAAGTCAGTAAAACCTTTTCTTCTTTTTCGCTATATAGAGCACAGGAAAGTATCTTAAGGAAATGCAGGAAGAAGTCAGAGGAGTCCCAGAAGTACACACATAAATTGTAATACTGTGACCCAGAGCTGTTCCCCATGCGAAGAGCTCTCCTGCACTGATGAAACCTGTGACCTTCCATGCACTCCCTCATTAGAGGTGAGCCACTGCAACCAGCTTTGTGCCTTTCCTTGGCACTGCCTTGTCTGGGGATCTACATGGACGAAAATGGTTCTGCACCAGTCCCCACTGTGCACTACAGGTGAACCTTAAAGGTACTGATGGCTTCATACAGGGAGGTATTAGCTACAACCCATATTTCATTTGTTGGTCCTCACCCTCTAACACGGGCCAGGGTGCCTGTGTCATGAAATAAAAACTGAGGTGCTGTGGCAAAGAATTTATTTGACAAAGAATATCCAATCACACTGTGGATTAGGACTGGAATCAGACCCAGGCCTAGATTTCTAGAAGTCAAAGGACATTCTACCCAAATTTTCCAGAATTCTGAAAGAAGGCTATTAAGTTTTTTCATAAAATAACTGAATATTCTCAAAACATAGCTAGCCACTGCAGCAAAGGTACTGTTCATTTTCCCATGTTTACTTGGTACATAGGTAAACAGTACTTGATAACAAAGCAAATAAAACCAAAATGTCTTCATTGTTCCAAGGAACCTACAGCCAGAACCATAGCATCTCTCAGCTAGTCTGAGAGATTAAAAAAATCGAGTATTTCAAGACCCACTTTGGCTATATTAGCCAGGTTAGGTTGTATTAGTCCATTTTGGATCAAAAAATATTTCAGAATGAAAAATCTTTTTCATTCTGAAAATGTCAAAATAGGAGACTTCAACATTGTCAGAGTGCATTTGGAGAACATTGGGGATTTTACCCATGAAACAGGAAGCTAAATGGAATAGCCTCATTAAAAAAAAAAAAACTCCTGCCTATCTTGATGGAATCTGACCTGCTTTAGGTTCTCTAACTAACTGCTTACTGCCTCTTAATCAGACAGCATGAGTAGGCAGCAGAGATATTTATAGATGGAGCTTTAGAAGGAGTATCTGGTATTTTGTTTACTACTTTAATTTAATTTTATAAACTAACTGTGTGGATGGTAATGAGAAACATATGAATGGAGGTCCATAGTGGAAAGAGCCAAACTTGAAGTGGAAAGAGAGCTGCCTCTTTCAGCTCAACAAGAGAATAGGAAAGCTGTGCCCAGCACAGCAGTATGAATAAGTTTGCTTCACTAAGGATCTTCTCACATCAGAGGTAGGTTAGGACTATCCCAAATAAAGCTGTCAAATAGCCATGAACTATGTGTGCCTAAGGAGAAAGAAAATAAAACCAAAACAGAAATTAGCAACCTGAGCAGGAAAGAAAGGACAAAAGCCTCAAATAGAGAAAGAAACACAATGAACCATGTGAATAGGGAATTTTAAGTTGACACGGCAAGACACCTGAGAGCCAGCAAGTATATTTAAGGCAGAAATGACACGGGTTATTTAAAATGTGACAAGATGAAAGAATACTCATGACTGCCAAACAGATTAGAAGAAGTAAGGTGGCAGGGGGAGATCAGAAATGGAGATGGCAGAGCTGAATTATCAATTATTTCTGTCTTTTATTTGGCAAAAGGTGTGCAGTTGTAGTTTATGCTAACATACACACTAGTAAAGGCCAATCCAGGAGAATGATGCCTTGAACCCAGGAGAACACTGTGGCAACCAGGCATCACTTCCCATGCATGAGGAGCACCAAAAAGGCCAGACCTTTCCTAGCATGAGAAGGTGGTTTGTGAGTTCACACAAGTGAATATCACCCAAGTGAAAGCCTTCTGGTACACTTTGCATGAAGTTCCTTGAGAATCAAAGGGCTTTTCTGGCTAAAGGACATCAATCTTCATCATTCTTCTTAATGAAATTGAAAGTTTTTCACAGAGTTTATATTTAACATTCATTTACTTGTTAAAAGCCATCATATCATTCTTTCAAGAATTCTCTCCTTTGCATTTTTACTGTTTGTCAGACTTTCAATCCTTCAACATGTTTCTTATGCTTCCCTCTCACAAAATTGTAGAATAAAGTGACAACTTCTATTAAAACTTAAAAAATGCTGAACACTACAAACAATGTTTCACCAGATCATTCTTCTATTTGAACTTAATGAGATCTAGAATAAGAAATGAGCCAGATTTCTCTACTTAAATAATAGCCTGTGAAACAATCAACTGACATGGAAATGGTCACCATTAGTTTTCAGCTGTAACCCTTCTGTGTAGGAACACAATAGTTTGTATCTGCCAAAACTGTCTCAGAAAGGCCACAGGAAGATAAAGAACCTTATGAGAACTCAATCAGTCATTAAGTCTTTAAGTAATCATCTTGTCATAGTCACAGCCTGTTTCTTTGTGAAAAAGAACAGTAGGATGCTTTCTCAAGAAAGAAGTCAATGAAAGGTAAAAAAAAATAAATTCAAAGTGACTATTTTTTTGTGTAAACTGTTAATAGAATCTTAAAAGAGGGATCAAAAAGCCCTTTTCTTTTCAAAGCACGCCATAACTGTCACTGTACATAAAATATACTTTTGCTTGTAGCAAATATCCACTAGTTTAAAGCTTAACCAACAAAAATCTGAATTATTTAAGAAAATGATAATTTAGATTGGGCCAAAATGTTGGATTCTGTTAAAAAATTATGCATAAATTTCCCTAACAAAGCTAACCAGAAAGGTAAGGCATGTTATAAAACGTATTCATCATTTATTAGAGGTTTTGGGGTTTGTTTTTTTTGCAATACAATAAATATAACCTGCCTTCTTCAATGTAAGAAACACAATACATTGTAAGTTCACTAAAAGAAGAAAACCAAGGATCTAAATTCATTATGTAAAGGTAGCATGAATAAACTTTAAACTCACTTCCTATTTCTGAAATTAACACATACATAAGGAAAATAGAGAGCAGAGAACAGGGCCATACATCCAGGAACCAAAACCATGATTTTGTCTGAGCTAAGGAAAAGCACTGTGGGCACTGAGCATATTTAGCCCTCCCACATTTAGCACCAAGAGGCACAAACTTTGACTCTGAAAAATCTCCATGCTACTTATACATGGTGATATTATCTATGCAGTAGTTAAATCCTTTTTAAAAAGTATATTATTTCAAGTGATAGGTTTGGAAATAAAAATTAAGAAAGAACAGAAAAAATTCACTTGCTGGCTTCATAGTAACAACTGTCATTGTCAGAAGATCCCAAAGTGTTTCATCAGCTATATATAGAGACGACTTACTCTGTCCCTGGAATTCAGCCATGGATGAAGTGTAGCAAGAAACATTTATGGGACCAACAAATACTACCAAAGCATAGCTTGGGCTTCAGGGGTATGGAGAAAATGCTGACTGCACTGACATCACTGGATTTTGCCAACCCTTTGTGCGGAAGGAAAATCACGGGGCTGAGACGTGGTGTGATAATGCCAGCTTAAGATGCCCTTATGTGACCTTGAGCAAGTCATGTCAGATAAAATTTTCCCAAAAATCTGCGTGTTAGCTCATCAGACTACTCTCACTGAGAGAAACAAGCTTATCATGCTGCACTCTGCCATCTCTGAAACAGTGTCAGCAATGCTTCCTTTGGTCCTTAATGTCCACCTAGAAAAGAATTCTCAGGAGCAGAGGCTTTGTCTGTTTAAAAGCCCCAAGGAATCGACACCAAAATGATGATTACGGTGTGCTTTACCTATCATACACCCTTCACCTCCATGTTCGCCGCTCCAGACTGGGTGTGGCCTGCACCCAAACACACCTAGCATTATTCTAGGACATCAGGCTTGCTCAGGCATTTAGGGTCCCTTACACCCTGGAGGCAGTGTTCCTACTGTTTGTAGGGCCCTGCTTAGAGCTCTGCATCCTGCACAGCAGACGGTCCTGGTTCTCAGCGAGGGTTCAGGGCAGGTAGCAGTAGGAATCAATCAACATCTGGTCTCTGCCACAAAGTCACTCGGCAGTACTGTGATACGTACTAACAATCACAAACTGCAACGTGAGTGCTGAAAGATGGAACATAGCTAGGCAAAGCCTCTGGCAATGGCACTGCCAGGCAGCACAGCACAAGACCATACCTTTCATGAATGAGAAGAGCCCTCAAACTTCACGTACTGACACATTTGTATTCATAAGGAACCACGATATCTGAAGCCCCTTATCCCTTGAGCTAGCCTCTTTGAGGATGTCTTTTTGGTTTAAGCGTTCTTGTCAGGGTAGGTGCAACTCACAAAGACCGATCATGAACTAAATAATATCAGAAGCTTTGATAGATGCTTTGCACAAATTAGAAGTGGGTAAAGGAAAAACTGGGAAAAGTATATTGTAACTTATATACCACACTGCAGTCAGTCTGTTGGCACACTGAAGTCGTGGAGCAACATGCAGTCAGCTACAACGCAATACACACAGTAACAGGTGGGGAAACTACAAATAGGCCTGGCGTAAGAGTGGAAAAAATGGTGAGACAGATCCAGGATTTTAAAAATGGTTCAGTGACGAGAATGCAAGGGGCAGGACTAGGGGTATAGCATGGCCTATTACAAACCTTTTGAAGAAACCTTTTCACATAGTGTGTTCCCAGAACCCTGTCTGTGTTCCTATTTTATGTTGGCTTAGCCTTACCACACAGAGATACTAAGCAAGGAAGAAACTGTGTGACTAGGGCAATATGAAAGCTGCAACTGATGATACAATTTGTACTTCATTAATAGAATCAGTTAAAAAAACCCCTTTGTAGGCCAGCCTGTGACCGTTAATGATTTACCTGAGATTATCATCTAAAATGGCACCACATCGTTCAGCAATAGTTTCGGTCACAATGAGAGAGGAGAGCGTGTGAGAGACAAGGAATGCAAAGACAATATGCCTCTACTTATCTAGAAACAAACACCGTCAACTAAGAGTTTCCAGACAACAGTTATCTGAGGGGCACAGGTTTTAAATCACTGAGGTATGAGGTAGAGATTATGGGCACAGGATATCACACTGCTGTGTTCTAAACTCAGCATTTGTACAGATTGACTGACTGACCTTTGACAAGCTGCAGTCTCAATGCCCTCATTTCTCTTTCCAGATACACAAGTGTAATATCACTGACATCAATGATATTCAAGTTACACACTCAAGAAGGCAACGTGATTGAACAAATTGCCAGTTTGTAAAAATGAATACTATCTACTTATTATTCATTCCACAGTAGAGATACAAAGATCAATAAAAGCAGCAAATTCATCCCTATACACAGCAGCGTTAGGCAGAACCTGAATTACTGCCAAACAGGGATAACATGTTCTTTACGTATAGCACAAATTTCCCTTTTCAGGAGCTGTTGTCTTTGCATGCTGTCCAACAAAGCTTTACTCTGACACTCATAAAGAACTGGCACTGAGAAAATGAGCAATGTTCCTGCCATGCCTGATGTGAAAAACAGCAAGGCCTGAATTTTCCAATTCCAATTCTAAAGGCAATTGTTTCCTCCCAGCTATGATCCCTCTCACCAACTTCAGACATATTCTTATGTCAGGAGAAATGAGTACCAGTTTTGCACACTTTCCAGTATCAGACTGGTTGCTCTTGAGATCTACCAGCAATAACCCACTCATGGTGAAGGCTCTTGTCTGTTCTCAACCCCTCTGAATGTGGAGAAGTCCTTTGTTTCTTAACTAGATCACCTCTCTCTCTGCCTAAGTTCAGTTAAGCATAAGCAAAGGAGGACAGGAAAGCATTTAAATGTTTCTTCACTTTGAAACTAGTTAGTCTATAGGATAAATGCAGTGGACCTGTGCTAAAGGGCAGTCTAGATTTCTGTTGTGTCTCATAGTTAAATTTGGAATAGCTGTAATCTTCCAGAATTTCACAACTGAACCAAATTCAACATGTGTGGGGTTTTTTTTCTAAGCCAGAAGCTGTTCTAGGTAATTTTCCAGTTCATATAAACAGTTACTGGAGGTGGAGTCAGCAACAAAGGTGAAATTACCCCTATAGCCTGTAAGGTTCCACATATATTTCTACAAACCCCCACATTAATTTTTCAGTAGATACAATCTGAACACATCTTCCCTGATAAAAATATTCTGCAGAAAGCTCATTGTGCAGTTCCAATTAATGGACTCAAATATATTTTAGATTTCTCTAGGGGAATTAATTTTGTCATGAATGTGCTTCTAGAACAGCATGACACTTTTTCATTTGTTCCCCACAGATCAGTAATCCCTCTTGTAACCTTTCATATGTAACCTCAGCACAGAGATGATCTATTGAAGATCAGGCTGTTCAGGCCCTAAATTTGTAGGGCCTGATTTTTTACTGTGAACGTACCACTGGTGGGAGTCAGGAGAGTCACTGCACTTCCAATCACAGGAGAGAATGTTTAAAGCAATGCATGATGGAAATACCAAGAAAACAGAGGATTCTGCTGGGCCTAAAGGTTCAAACCATCAGGCTTACTCAGTGGGGAAAAGTGCAGTATGTAACTGTACTCAAGGGAAAAGACAAATTCCACACTAACAGCATTCATTACCCTAAAACTATCCAGTGTATGGGGAAATTGAAGTATATACAATTTGGAGCATGTGCCTCAGTTTTCTTTCTATAGACCAGGAATAACACTAATACTATGAAGTACAAGGAAGTGTGTGAAAATCAAATACCGGATAAATTTTGAATACTTGAAGACGAGTACAAATAACATGATGACCAGAGCGGAAAACCATAAATTATGTATTTAGGAACATGCTTCAACTGAGTGCAACAGACGTTCACCGAATAAAGAAGAGGAATCACAATGCTGTTGAGCACTGCTTATGCAGTACACAGAACAAAGCACAATTTCTGGGAAGAAAGGTTTGTGACTATGCAAATAAAGTCTGCATTCTGACACATACAAAACAGCTTTGGCATAGTCCACTATGAATTAAATTGTGACCTTGATGTTTTTTTAAGATAACTGCCCTACAACTAATTATAAATAAATTATAAATTAAGTAATTATAAATAGGTTCTGAATAGGAAGACAATTCATACACAGTGTTAAGAAAAGCACTAAAGGCTTCCAATGCAACCCAGCAGTTGCATAACCCCTACAGCTTCTGCTCAAGAAATAGCATCGTGTTTTGCATTTCAGATCTGTCTGTTGCAGTTCGCACACAAGAGTCATTAAATGTGTTACAGTGACACAGACTAGACACATTTTTTGGACTGAATTAGTCCTAAATTGTTCAAAGTGTTTTGTTGCCCCCCTGCAAATTAAAACGAGGCACATACATCACCATACTGTTAAGAATCAGCAGGTAATACAAACCAAAGGGATCACACCATAAGTAAAGTGAGAAAGGTTCTGAAGTGTAACCTCTCCCATGCAGTACTTGAGAGTATGACAGCAGGAGTGTTTTGCCACCAGGCTTATTTAAAAGAAATGTATCAGCATACTGATGCCAGAAGAACCTGATTCTTAGTGCTCCACTCTCCTGTTCCCTACATGTTCAAGTCCAGGCTGCCTTCCTAGCCCTATACTAGGTGCCTGTCAAGCCTTTCTGTCAAGCACAGAAATAGTACCCTTGTCTCTGTGTATCCAAGGAATTGCCTCTGATGTCACGGGGTCTCTAAGTCTCTCGCAAATAGTTTCTCTGTAGAGAACTCCCTTAAGTCCCCAGTATGGACAGTGCAGGCAGAGTGTCAGAGAGTAAGAAACACAGTGGAGAAACCACTGACATACACTTGTCAGTAAGAGCTGTTAGCAGTTATCTAGAACATTTCCAGTTGTCAAGACTACTTTATGCAAGGCTGCAAGGCACAGAGACAGCAGGGCCACTATTTTAAGTCTGAAAACACGACGCTTCTAGTAATCAGCAAATCTGGAGATGTAGGCTTATTAGTAAAACCCAGATGCATACCCTCATCTAACACAATATTTCTTCTAATAACAGGGATATTTTTCCCCCAAGAATCCCCACAATACATAAGAGCATGAACAGTTTCCAGTTCACAATGAAAACAAACACAAAAGCCGAACATTTTTTTAAATGGCACTGAAGCGCAGAGAAGATTGGGGGATTTATGTGACTGCAGATACTGTGTGACTCACTACCATGAAAATGAACTTTCTGACTCTTTAATACTTTTAAAATATAACAGTATTAATATCTCTCATATATGTATGCGCATATATCTATATACACACATTAAAAAATGTCCAGTTTTTCGCAGTGTTTACAGTGTCACTGTGCTAGGCATTACATAACTCATTCCTACACAAAAAAATATGCAAAATAATTAAACTTTAGAAAGCGTATAAACAAAATACATAACTGAATATAACTGAACAGCAAAACTGGCAGATAAATATTCTCCTCTCTGCTACGGAATGTGGATCATACCTGTTTTCAGGGATTATCACATAAAGTTTTGAGTTTATTGTCGTTCAAATCATGTATTCATCAGTTATAGAAAAGGCCCATGGACTAGAAGTGACTGGGACAAATGAAGAAATGTAAGCAGCACAGGCTTCAGTGGCCAGCCTGGGAAAAAGGCTGAAATTTGTATTTAGTGCATTCAGATAGGAACGACACCATTTCTTCTTCAGGGAAAGAGCTGTGATTCAGCCTAACTTTTTTTTTTAAAAAGACCCAGAAAGTGGCTGGCTGACAAGCAAATAGAGGTTTGAACAGCTGCATGTCAGGAACAGGTGAGTGAGCTCTGCTGCTGTTCCAACACCTGCCAATTGCTTGATTAACAGGCAATTGAAGGAGGTGATAGCAAGACTGTACATGCAGTAAGAAAAGTGTGTTAAGCATGTTCCCTATTGATCACTTTTTCCTCCTTCCCATCCTTCAGTTTATTGTCTCTTTTACTGTTTACAGCCCTGCTATGAGCGATGAGACATGTCTAGTACACAACATTTTCCTTATTGTTTATTACATCCAAGTCCCCAATGGCCACATTGCTACACTCCAATGCATTAAACAGTGTGACTCACAACTACCCCACAGTAGATCTATGACAGCTACTCTCTCAGTAGATTGTCTGGCACAGGTACCTTTTCATAATAATAAACAGTTAATTTATAGATGCAATATTGTATTCCCCAGCCTAAGAAATAGCAAAGCATGACAAAGGACTATACATTCACGGCAATCATGAGAGACATTTTCCTACTTTTCATTGCAACTGTTATGCAGTCTCTATAATCCAACTTTCTAGCTGACTTTTTACACAAACAAAAAAGTCACAATCCATCAAGCAGCTCAGCACTGAAAGGACAGCTTTTTTTTCCCATTGTTTACCATCTCCATTTGTCTTCCTTCCTCTCCCTGATGCTCCTAGGATAAACTAGACCTACCTCAAATGGATACAAATGGATTTACAAAGATGACTATTGCCTACCTTTTTCAAGACAATGCTCTCTCTGCATGTGTCTAGCTGAAGCTAGTTGGCTTATTTTGGGTTTATTTCTCCTTATGTAGAATATATATTTAAAAGCTTCCTTTACAGCAATTTTGATTCAAAAGCCTTTAGTCTCTTACCATATCAGAAAGCCTTTAATACAGTGAAATCCCCAAAACAGCTTTCCACCACCACATCTAGAGGGTTTCTATTCATTATTAGATCTGGAATGCAGCTAAACATGAGAATTTATGGCTGGGGGAAGCTACAAAAGATTTTCAAGGACATCCAGGAAAACATGACGCTGCCTGCCAGAGTGGTCAGTTAGTCAATGATGTTCTGGATGCACGGCCTAGCAGGGAAGCTTCTTCCAGACCTTCAGTTCAATTCAAGTATTTTTCTCCCTTCAGACCTAATCCAGCAGTGAGAAGTGCAATTCTCTGTAATTTCAACCACCACTGAGTGGTGATGGTGTAGAAAAAACTCAACACAACCCAGCAATGTGTCCTCACAGCCCAGACAGCCAACCATGTCCTGGGCTGCATCCAAAGCAGCACGGCCAGCAGGGCAAAGAAGGGGATTCTACCCCTCGACTCTGCACTTGTGAGACCCCCACCAGGAGTGTAGCATCCAGCTCTGGTGTTCCCAACATAAGAAGGACGTGGAACTGTTGGAGCAAATCCAGAGGAGACCACAAAGCTGATAACAGGACAGGAGCACCTCTCCTATGAACACAGGCTGTTCAGCCTGGAGAAGGTTGTGTGAAGACCTAACAGCAACCTTCCGGTATCTGAAGGAGGATACAGGGAATCCGGAGAGGGACTCTTTGTCAAGAACTGTAGTGATAGAACACAGGGAATGGCTTCAAACTGAAAGAAAGTAGGTTTATATTGGATGTTAGGAAGAAATTCTTTAATGTGAGGGTGGTAAGGCACTGGAACAGGTTCCCCAGAGAAGTGGTGGATGTCTCAACCTTGACAGTGTTCAAGGTGAGGGTGGATGGGGCTCTGAGTAACCTGGTCTAGTGAAAGGTGTCCTTGCCCATGGTGGGGAGGTTGGAACTAAATGATCTATAAGGTCCCTTCCAACTCAAACCATTCTGTGATTCTATGAATTATGCTTGATTGTGCTTGCCTCCAGTTACATCAGCTGTGCACTCATACAGCTTCACTGACCTCATCAGAATTACTCCTGAGTTTCACTGATGCAAGCATAAAAAGATCAAGCCCTTATGGGAGAAAGAGCAGACAGGAAAAACAAATCTTACCTCCCTCATTTTAGATAGGTGCATTACTATACGACAAAACAGCTCCCATCTCCTTGCTTCTAGCAAAAGCTTAGCCAAGGAAATAGGAGCCTCAAGGCCTTATCAATGTGTACCCTGCAGAAAGGTACTGCCTCATCATTTCACAATGCCCACTGGTGAACAGTGACAGCTGCAGCGTCACAGGGTACAGAAAGAACTGAAAAGAGAGAAAAATAGATTAATGCAGCCTAAAGAACACAATAAAGCACTGTTCTTCCTGATAACTACAGTAACTCTATAAATTCAGAGACCACAGGTGCATTCTTATAAATTATAATCTTCTAATAGGGAGCAGATATGTACATGAATTAAGAACAAAGGACATGGATTGGCTCAGAGTAGCAGATTAAACTGCACAGCCTCCCAAACTATAAAACTTCAGCATGCCTCCTAAAACCAACAGCAAAACACAATATATATTCCTTGACAATGAGATTACTTTGGGTGAACAAGATGTTTAAGCCACTGCTCTGAAACACAGATTGATTTACAGTTTAGTTAGCAGCCACATACCCACATTAAACACATGGATCTGTTAACACCTACTTTTGCTTAAAACATTAAAGAACATCATACACTCCAAGAAAGTGACAATCTCCTTTGCATATCCTAGAAAGGTTTTACTATTACTTCATCATGCTGCAATCACATTATATTTTAGATGCCAGGCACTGTCACATTTCCAATTAGAAATGGCATGGGGAAATGTCAGGGAACACACCAAGATTATTAGCAAGTGATGGGGAAGCACAGGGAAGGTGGCTTTCTTCTGTCTCCTTCAGAACTGTTTATCATGGTGGTTCACTAGATTACAGAAGGTAGTGCAAGAAGGAAAAAAGAAGCACCATACTAGTAAATAAATTAATAACAATTTGAGAATGCTTAAGAGGATTTAATACAAACACTGTAACTTGGTATGTAAACAGTAAATTGCATAGGTAGTACTCAGTTCCTTCACATTCATTCTGATGTATTACAATCAAATGCTACTGAACACTCCCTTTTTTTTTTCTACCAGAAAGGGATTCCCTTTTCCTCTCTAAATGAAATTCCTCCCCATCTCTTGCTTACAAATGAAACCAAACCAGAAAGATGCATTCCAGGAACACAACACACAGGAGTTTGATCAGAAAGAACAAGATCTGGTCTCCATAAAACCTCTGAAGTGCACACAGTATCATGAGGGTTTCTCAGCACCACTTCATTCTACAAATCTTTTCCTGCTGTATTACATCACTTACCAAGGCAGATGAAGCTCTGCTCAATGCACAGCTGGTGAGGTGAGTTGGAAGAAAAGGAAAATAAACACTAGACCTCTAGCTATATAAAGATATTCATTGTATTTGCTCCAGCAGTACCACAAACTCACCCAAATACAAAGAACATTAAAAGTTTAATGTGTGTTGCCTTTCTCAACCAAACCATTTCAAACACACCAATGCTTACAAGTGAATAACCTACAGAAAATGCTTGAAACAGATCACCTTTTTCCCAATTAAAAGTTAGCACATGACAATTTATATTCTAAGACTCTATGAATTTTAACAGACAATATATTCGTTCAAGTGCAGTTTCATAGTAGCCATCAGCAGAGGTGATCTCAGCTGCAGTGTGGCTATGAGAATTTCACCTACACAGACCATCTGTGTGATGAGAAAATAAAGGGACTCCTTGAAACAGCTTTGGATTTCAGTTCCAAAGAGCACCTCTTTGGAGTCCAACATGGACCAAATCTCCACGAGGCTCAAGTTCAACACTGGATAATTACAAAGCCAGCTAAGCATATTTCCTAATAGACTTTCTGAGCTTATACTTTTCCACAAAATATTTCTTTATAATCAAATCAAGAAAAAATATTTTTCCCTCTGCATAAGGTGTCTCTTCCACCAATTAACTTCCAAAGGGATCCAGCTTTACTTTGGAACCAAACAAGGATGGAATAGAAAGCACAAAGGCATAAAACCTTTGTTTTGCAGCTCTCCATGGGAAAGAATAGAGTGGGATAGGAGTACTGGAAAACCTGAATACATTTCAGCATTTACAGCTTCCAGTTTATCTTTCTGGCTAGAGCATTTAAATAATGAACCACCCTGCTAAAAAAAAGCAAGCAAACAAACAAACAAGACTGGTTTTCTTGTTTTAGAACCAACTTTCTGCCCCTTGCATATTTTCTAGATATTTTAATGTTTGGTATTTTTAGGCATGGAAACATGCATATTTCTGCAGGTTTTAAATTATGCTAGCAGTAAGGTCACATGAAAGTTTCATGGAAGAAAAGAATGCACAGAAGTCACAGGGAACGTGAAAAAGTGCAATAAAACTGGCCTTTTGGTTTGCACCACCTCCAGCCAGCTCCTTTGCTAGATGATCAGTATCTCAAGTGTTAGAACAATCAGAAAAATAGTATCAATCCCTGTTAAATCAGTTATATCCTCCAAACACTTTAACACTGTTATAACTGCAGTGGTAGCAACTCTTACCAGCTCAGCAACTGCTGATATTACATCCAGATCATACCATGTCAGAGGGAACGTGACACAGAGTTAACACACACACTCTAACAAGTCACTGGTAAATATCATCAGGCACAGAGTCGGACATCCAGCTGCATTTCTTCCCTCTGCTCCCACTCCTACAATGGTTTAACCTAACACAAGCAAAATAAATCAGAGAGAAATAACAAAATATTGAAATCAGTGGACACTCCCAATGGATAAAATTAAGCATTTAAATAATTATCTGCAGTACCAAACTTCTATCAGCATTTTGTATTTGTACTGCATGTTAAATGATTGCCAAATACAGCAGCCTTACAAACAAATCTGTTACTTCTGTCATAGCTATGAAGCTATGCATATATTGCATATATTGTTGAGAACAACAATATATGGAAATAGTTTTACAGAACTGGTGCTGGAATTGTTATCTTTGGTATCATTTTGTCCATCTGCTGACATCAGTTGGAATACGTTTTATTTCTGATTTTTTGCCAGGCTTCTCCTGGTTTGTCACAAGCCATGTTCCCTTTCTGGTTTTGTGCACCCTCTTCCAGGTGCAGAACCCTACAACGTTGAATGCAAACGGATGGGAGATACCACGGGTTTTAACATTAGAAATTTCTTTTTAATCTGAGGGTGAGCAAATCTCGGATGAGAGGCTCAGTGAAGCCATGGAATTTCCACCCTTGGAGATATTCCAAACACAACCAGGCAAAACTGTGAGCAAACTGCTCTAAGCTGGCCCTGCTCTGGGGCTGGATCAGATGGCTTTTAGAGGACTCTTCCAGTCTAGATCATTCTGTGGTTCTGCAGCTGGGATCTAGCCCACACACATTACTGCAGCTTTCAATACCTTCTGCTCATGGGAATCCTGCACTTTCCCTAACATCACTCACTCCAGATATGGAAAAAACCCAAGGTGGAACAACTCTAGTTGTTCCATCTCTTCTCTGAAGAGATGTTTTGTGGATCCCCACTCCCAGCCTGGGCTGTTGCCTTGCTGAGCTCAGCACAAAGCCTGCAGCAGCTCCGCCACAGACACCTCACTGAGGTTTGTCCATCTCTCCACTGCTGCTGCCTTCACACTCTGGCTGGTGCCTGGACTGGTTGCTGCCTCAGTGCAGGCAGGCTGCCCCACACCTGCATGATGCCTCCACAGGGACACTGCCCTCCAAGGCATCTGCCTGGATGGATGAAACAATCCACAATGGCCACAACAGCTGCTTCCCTCACGGAGACCAGCTACATGCCAGCATGGCCATTCCTGGATGTGGCACATACTTAGCTGAATCATAGAATCATTTGGGCTGGAAAAGACCTCTAAGATCATTGTGTCCAACCACTAACCCAGCACTGCCAAGTCCACCCCTAAACCATGTCCCTAAATGGCACATATCTAAAAGTACATGTCTTCTAACTACCTCCAGGGATGGTGACTCCTTTACTTCCCTAGGCCTGACCATCCTTACAGTGAAACAATTTTTCTTAATATCCTATCTAAACTGGCACAACTTGAGGCCGTTTCCTTTTGTCCTGTCCCTTGCTGCCCGGAGGAAGGACCAACTCCCACCTGGCTACAATCTCCTTCCAGGCAGTTGTAAAGAGTGAGAAGGTCCCCCTGAGCCTCCTTTTCCCCAGGCTAAACACCTCCAGCTCTCTCAGCTGCTCCTCACAGGACTTGTGCTCCAGACCCTTCACCAGCTTTGTTGCCCTTCTCTAGATTCACTCCAGCACCTCAGTGTCTTCCTTGTACTTAAGGGCACAGAAGCGGACACAGGACCTGGAGATCCCTTCCCTGGTCCTTCTGGCCACACCATTCTGCCACAGGCCAGGGTGCCCTGGCTCCGGGACACGCCGCTGGCGCTCTCCCCCAGCACCTCCAGCTCCTTTCCCGCTCCCCGGGGCGGAGCGAGGGCAGGGCCGGGCCCGGCTCCCGCCGGCGGGGCGGGAACTTCCCGAGCCTCCGGAGCAGCCGCTTCCGGGTGAGCGGCGCGCGCAGCCCACGTGGGGCCCGGCGGGCAGCGGCGGGAGCCAGGTCGGTGGCGGGGACCGGGACCGGGACCGGGACCGGGACAGGAACCGGGACAGGCGTCACCGCCGGGCGCTGTCCCCCCTCCGGCCCGGCTGGGCTCGGCCTGGCCGCACGTGCGCGCCCCGCAGCGCGGCCGGGAAGGGGCCGGGAGAGGCGGCTGCTCTGCGTGCGGCTGCTTCATCCGCGGGCCTGCTGTGCTTTTCTGTCCCCAGTTTTCTCCGGAGGCTCCTATCCCCGAAGCGCGAAGCCATGACGTCCCTGGCGGAGCAGCTGAAGCGGCTGGCGCTTCCCCAGAACGATCCCAGCCTCCTGGACCGCAGCGAGGTGGCATCGCTGCTGTTCAACTGCAAGGAAGCCGCGACTATTGACAGGGACACTTTTTTTGCCATCGGTGAGTTTGGCTGCTTAGATGCCACTGGTTTTAAAAACAATCTCTGCAAAAAAAAAATCTGGAGCAAGATAAATAGGAAAGGCAAACCCGTATTCAAAAAAGGCCAAAAGAATAATTCAAAAAGCTGCAGGCTAGTCAGCATCACTCCAGTCCTTGAGAAAACCATGGAGCAGTCGCTCTAGGAGCACTTTTCTGGGCACGTAAGGATAAGGTGATGGAGAAGAGCCAGGGATCCCCAAGATGCTCAAGGACTAGAGAATTTGCCGAATAAGAGAATGTTCGTGGGAGGAATGTCTCTGGTTTCATTCAGTCTGGAGAAGAGAAGGCTTTGGATGGGTCTCATAGGAGCTTGCCACTGCCTTTGAGGACCTTCCCAGGAGATGCACCAGGCTGTCCACAGGAATGTATGGCTGGAGGACAGGAGACAGTGGGCATACATTGAAAGAACAGGAGTTCAAACTGGATAGAAGGAAAGGATTTTTCAGTGTGAGGACAGTCAAGCAGTTAACAAGATTGTCCAGGGAGATTGTGCCTGGAAAAAAAAAACCCTGGCAGGATAATGCCCTGAGCAACCTGGTCCAATTTTGGGGACCCTTTTGACCCTGCTTTGAGCAGAGCCTGGGACTGGAAATCTCCCAAGGTCCCTTCTGACCTGAATTCTGTGTTTCATGAAAACATGCTGATGCCCTGCTCTTGGGTAACATTATGGTCACAAATAACGTGAAGTGGCAGTAGCCTTTCAAGTTGAAGTGTTGGCACACTTCAAATTCTTCATGCTTTATCCCCTTCCATTTTTGTATAAAATTTTATCCAGGAATGTGATACTCTTGAATAAGAAAGCTGTTTTGTTATTGATAGGCAGATTGATATCATGTACTGATTTTAAGTAACGGGACTGTAGATATATATTTGATGCAGCACAGAGTATATTTTTAGTTTCTTAAATAGTTCCTCTAGAACTGTGTGGCTGAGTTTGAGGATGGAGTTTCTATGGTCCCTGATCCAATATTGGACCTCTGATCCAATGTTTGATCACTCCACTGTTAGAAAAAGTAGAACCTATACATTGGCTTTGAATTTCCTACGTTCCAGCTTGCAACTGTTGCCCTCTCATCCTTCCACTGTGCATCTGTGAGAAGAGTCTGGCTCCATCTTCTTGGTAACCCACACTATATCCTGCTAAGTAGTTGCAGACAGCAAGAAGATTTCCTTTTGACTCTCTCTTCTCCACGCTGAACAAACCCAGTTACTTCTTTTCCTTGTATGTTGTTTTCCAGTTCCCAGACCATCTCAGCATTCCTCTGCTGAACTCACATCCATATGGAAATGTTTTTCTTCCACTGATGATCTCAAAATTGCACACACTGCTCCAGCTGCAGCTCACAAATGGAAAGGGCAGTTCCCCCCTCCTCAGCCTGCTGGCTGTGCTCTCAGGGACAGCACAACCCAGGATGCTGCTGGCCTTCAGTGCTGCGAGAGCACTCTGCTGATAGTTGCTAATGTTGTTTTTCTTTGTTGGTTAAGAAATACTTCAAGTATATTAAGTTTTGGTCTTAGGTGTCTTTACTGTTTGTTTTGGTTTGCTTAGTGAGGATGACATATACCAGTATAGCAAAAAAGTTGGATATGCCAGTGAGGAGGTTGGAAGGTAGGACTGGGGAACCAAACTGTTGGGTTTTAAGCATCCCTCCCATTTTTATTTTTTTCCCCACAGGATGCACTGGCTTAGAAGAGCTGATGGGGATTGATCCTTCATTTGAAGAGTTCCAGTCCAGTTTGTTTAGTTCCACATCCAAAGGCCTTGAACGCAGTGTTCAGACTAAAGCAGTAAATCAGCAGCTGAATAAGAATATTTCATTGTTCCTCATTCATCTGTCCCCTTACTTTATGCTTAAGCCAGCCCAGAAGTGCCTTGAATGGCTGATTCACAGGTAATCCACTGAATATCCTACCTGTCAATAGAGAAGGCTAGAAATGCAAGATTTATTTTTCTCCAATGACAAAAACTTCAAATAATTTTACTTTAGCTGTCTGAAAATACAGGTCAAAATGTTAATAATGTGCATTTGGGCTTAGTATTTATGGGGCCAGGTGCTCTTCTTTGCCAATTAGATTTTTGTCTTTTGGTGAATTTCTGTGAAAATTTTAACCTGTCGTGGTACTCTGTATAAAAGCAATTACTTCCTTGCCTAGCTTTCACCAAAGTTGCCCAGCCCTAGGCATCTTACAGAAGACATAGAGAGGCAGTTAGGGTATTGTGCTTTTAGAAGTGGACTTCGTAAAATAGCAAGTTTTCAATATTAACTGTGAACCATAAGCCCTAACTATTCTTATTTCAAGATTTTGTTAGAAGGTGTGAAGAAAAAAGCAGCCAAGTATTTTGTGAAGTGATGTTGTATTTATTTATATAAATTCACCGATCCAAATCCAGAAAGTGTAGTACTTACCATGAAAGAATGGGTGATTTTCTTGATACAGCCTTTGAATCACAATTTTTTAAACATCTGTTATACTGAGATTCATACTAGATTATTGTAACATCTGGTTTAATATTGAAATCTATGCAGAAGAAATTAAGGTAGTTTTTAGTCATACAGGGACCTAAAATGGTTGACAGTGAGGGAAAAGAAGGACTTAGCACTGTTCCTTTCTTCTAGCACGTACAAGCTGGTGGCCACCTTGAGTTTCTGGACTGTAGGTGGACCATATTTCTGAGTCAGTATGACAACCATGTCAGGTCTTGCTTAAAAGCAAGTAAACAAGGTATTTGGAGAAGAATGTGGATGGGGTTTTTTTTCCTTTTTGACTTCCAGATACTTTTTAACTCCATATGTATGTTCTTTTCCTTAGATTTCACATTCATCTCTACAATCAAGACAGTTTGATTGGTTGTGTTCTGCCATATCATGAAACTAATCTATTTGTGAGAGTTATTCAACTTTTAGATATAAAAAGCCCAACTCATAAGTGGCATTGGATGGATCCAATAAGGGTAAAGTATTTAACAGATGCAAAATGGGAGGAGCTTGAGGGATTTTATTTAATAATATCTTGACTCTTACTCTGCTTATGAATATGGTCCACCAACTTATGTGGTTAGTTGTGGAACTGTACTGAAAGATCTAACTACAGGAATGGAGCCTGGATGCCCACGTGTTGTTTCTGTTATCTTTCTTTAGAGATGAAGTTGATATTAAAAAGCTTTGACTTTTTACTCTCTGTTTTGTCTAAGTTAAAGCATGCTTTTAAGGTGTAAGTATTTGCTACTGCTGGGAAGATACATCAATTACTAAGATGTATGTTTATTTGCATGTAGATTAAATGTGATTCTCTTCATCATCTGTCTTAATTTAGACGCAAAACATTGTAGAGCCATGTGTGGATATCCAGTACTTATTTCAATTTAAATGGTGTCAACTGATCAGTAGGATTAATCTAGAGATAATAGTAATTTTTACTTTCTGTGCTTTGCTTTACTCTGAGTGTTCTAATTTTACTTTTTTTCACTGTGTAAAGAAACCTGGAGTCCCACTGGCAAGGGGTACTGTCATTACACACTGCTACAAAGACCTGGATTTCATGGATTTCATCTGCAGGCTGGTGGCAAAATCTGTGAAGGTTGTTCATTTGTTCTAGAATGTTGTTCTTTGTCACTTTGTCTTCCCCATGTTTGTATAGTAGTGTGCTATTTCTTAGTATTTTGAACTACATATCAAAGAGTAAAATGACTCATTTATCAGTAAACAATATGAAGATTTCTTTTATTATAATTTGTGAAGATGACCGTCTGTCAGAACTTCGTATAAGGAAACAGCTGAGTACCAATCAGCCATGACAAAAGAATTTGGCAATACTCTATTATGTACTGTGTTGCCTCAGAGTACTTAATTGTCTTAATTTCTTTCATAAACTCATGGTATTAGTTTGTAACTGTGCTCTGAATTTCCATGTCTCTCCTGCGGGTTCTCATGGGTGTTTTAAATATACGTCTTCAAATATAATTGAGAACTTAAAATTGAGAATGTTAGAAGGTGGGCAAATTTATTTGGTTTTTTTCAGCTGATGTCAAATAGAGGGCTAGTTCTATAGTCTCAGAAGGGTAAGATGTATGACAGTTCCAGTTATTTAGAGAACTGGGATGCATCTGCTGTCAAACTAAGCAAAGCACACACAATAACAGAATTTATTCATAGGTGTAGAAGGAGGTGTTAAACATACCAGTTTGCTTCTTGGCTGTCCAGCTCTGAGTCTTGAGCAGTACACCAAGATCACGAGGGATTTTGGCTGCTTTATTCTGATTAACTACACTGACACCCATTTCCATATGCTGTATCTGTGAGGAGGAGCAGTAACCTCTGGTGAGGGTTACTGCTGCAAGAGGTGATGACTTAAGTTGTGCCAGCAGGAGCTGGTGGAGCTTACAGGCTGGAATTCTAAGATTCTGATGATTGGAGAGAAGCCATATATGCATTTCCACTTGCCCTGACGTCTGAACAACTGATACTTTTCTGTGATCCAGGTCTTTTCAGAGTGTCCCAGCAATTCAGCTCAACTGAGAGTTCTCCTTGTATTTTATGCTTCCACCATTGTGTCAGCTCTTGGAGCTGCAGAGAAGATAACAGACACTATGGTCTCTCTGCTGCTCCCTTACATCCAAAAGGTAGGTGAAGCTCTATTTCCTTCCTGTGTGATGAAGTGTACAGTGTTCTGCAGGCGTGCATCTGCAGGTATCTGAGAGAGACATCCTGTATGATACATATTGCACCACTCAGCCTGATTTGAAACCTCAGGCAGGTGAGGGTCCATGGGAAATAACGTTTCTTCACACCTCAGATGAGCACTTTAAGAACTGTTTTCTACTCTGCATGAGGAATGGAGCTGTGAGAAATGGATACACAGTTTGAAGAATGTCTTTGCTGTGCGATTTATCATGCTAAATCATGAGGAAATGGAGTCAGGGTAGACAGGCTGCTTTAATGTCCTCTCTCCTCCAGGACTGTTGGCTTTGTTAACAAACAGAGCAGTAGTTAATAAATGTGTCTTCTTTATCTGAGCACCCTGCATGACAGCTTTTTCTTCTTGGAAGTGGAATTTATAAATACCTTGAACATTAACACATGGAAAAGAACGTAGTGTGATTCTGTGGATGTCAGAATAAAAATTGTTTTTATGTTAATGTACTCTTTCGTGTTATTCTGTGTTAAAAATTCACCTTTATCTCCTTTTCTAGGGCTTGAAATCCTCTGTACAGGATTACAGAGCTGCAACATATATGATAATCTGTCAGATGACAGTAAAAGTGACAGTGGAGACTTCCTTGGTGCATTCCTTGATGGTCCAGATAAGCAAGACATTATTTAAAGTGCCCTCATTAATCAGGGATGGGCTGGCTTGCTTGAACCTACTTCTACAAACTCAGAAAGGAGATAAGCTTGGGAAAAAGTAAGTCTACATGAATCAAATTTTCCCACTTTGTAAAATTCCAAACTGCACTTGGATAATTTGAAATTTTTATATCCTCATCATTAATGGGATACTTCCCTGTCAGAAGTTTTGGTAGTTGACATTTCAAAGGGCTCGGAAGTTCCTTTGGCTTACTTTGAAAATTTACTTTGAAAATTTGTATGTTCGCTATAGCAAAGGAGTCTCAGTGGTGCGAGTTGGTCATCTCTTGGTCCTTCTCCTGCTACTTCTCTTAGTAAGGTTATTGATGTCAATATGCAAAACTGAACCCTGTCAAGTAAGAGGTTTTCTGGAAAGTGCAAAAAAGTTCTGCCCCTTTAGTGGAAGGGCTTTGAGTTTGTGTAGTTTATTGCCTGAAGCATAAGTGCTTCTATACCACCACTTCTTTGGTCTCACTTCAGGTGAGGTGTTCTCCTGGAGGAACATGTGGTAGGTGCATTCCCATCTGTCTGCCCTGCCTTGGAACAGTTGGCTTGTGCTGTTAACATGCATTTGAACATAGTCCCACATGCTACATGGAATTTGCTTGCTGGCAGAGAGCCAATATTCCAATAGGAAAAATCTTATGAGGGATATATAGAGTGATTACCTTCCAGATACTTGAACACTGTCATAGGTTAAAAAGCACAGGTGTGAGGACCTAAGGAGAGGCATGCTTGATGCATGTAGCATCCAGCCAGGTGGGTGTAAAAGGAGACAAGATGAAGCTTTGTGTTAGCAGAAAGGGAAATGGCTTCTACTCAGAGGATCTGTCATTGCACAATTACTTCCCGTCCCTTTTGCTACCACCAGGGGCTGGATACGCTCCTTGCAGTGTGAGGATATCTCTTCCTGCAATTCATAGAAGTATTTTTTCTTGTACTACCAACTTTGCAAAAAGCTTAGGTAAGTTCACTGTGCCATTGCAGCAGCTGTGTTCAACATGACTGGCAGTACTCTCTTTTCTTCTTGGATATTAAAAAACCTCTGGCATTAAGGAAGTGGAGCCCCTTGAATCATTGCAGTGTTTGCTTACAGTGGGGCTGTTACCTGATGCTGAAAATTGAATCCTCATGAAGTCTGCGTGGTTTTGAAAGTGTTTGTAACCCGGATGAGTATACATACTTTTCTTTTTTCCCCCTTTCCATTGTGCAGGCCATTTAATTATCTGTGCAAAACTCCAGAACTAGTAACACTTTTGCAAGGCCTGTCAGCAGGTTATGATGTCTCTCCTCTTCTCCGCTACCTGTTGCCTCACCTTGTTCACACCATTGTGAAAAGTGATACTGGTAAGTTAACACAGGTTCTTTTTAAAACTTGGGCTAGCCTTAAGGACAGATATCTGTGGTAAATGTCACAGCTGTGTAATTGCTTCTTCCATTGAAACTGCACCAATACATGTGAGGACCTGATTGAGCTTTTGTGTGTTTGCTTTTTGTTTTTCCAGTTGGTTTTTTTGGTTTTTTTCTCTTTTCTGACTCTTAGAGGTTTATTGTAGTACTGTGAAATCATTCTTGGGTAGATTGCATGTACTCCATATGTGGTTTAATTAGGGGACAACTGTGCTTACCCAGTGAATCAAATGTGCCTGGGAACAGTTTGGGGCAGCGAGGCTGACTGGCATGCAGTTGCAGCCTGTGTCTTCACTAGTGAGTCTGTTTGCACTGTGGCCTTGTTGCTGAATCGCGTCTGGGAAAGCTCTTTTGTTAAAAAGGTCCAGATTCACACCAAGGAATGCTGTAGGGAAGTTGCTGGCACAGCTTTTAGCAGCAGGTCTGGAACATTCCAAAGCGTGCTTGAATTTATTGGCAGCAGTCCAGGCTTTGGCATTTTAACGACATTGGTATAAAGCATTGCTAATGGATCACAGAGAGTTAGTGCTAGTAATCAAGGAGCACTGTGGTCTTCAAGCTGTGTGCTTGGTTCACCAGAGGATGATGCCTGTACAAGCTGTTTGCTTTAATCAGTATGCAGGGGCTGTTCTCTTAACTATTGTTCCTCTTTCATGATTGTCCTTAGAGGAGCAAGAAGAATCCGGGGAGACAGAAAATGACATTTACATCAAGCATCTTCAAGTTATTCTTGAGAGTATACCACTGGAAAAGGATTTAGATTGCCTGTTGGCTTCGTGAGTTGATTCAGTTCTTTTTCTTACACAGTGCTGCAGTCACTTCTGGTTTAATAATAAATAATTCCTGACAATGGCATTAGGATTATATGAGCATGTTTTTCTGAGTTCATAAGTTAAATCCGCTTGTGGATTTTGAAATTTAAACATTCAGTAACCCAGAAGAGCTATTCTTTTAGCATTTGTGGGAGTAATTGTGGGACAGAGTGAAACTTCAGGCCAGGAGCAAATCTGTACTTGCAGTAAATAATGTATATTAATTCCAACCTGTTAAGCACTGTGCTTTATAATAGTAATGAGAACAGTACCATGCAAAACATAGTGGCTTTTCCTTCTGTTTGTAATTTTAGCAAGTTCCTTGAAGAGTTTATCTCCCATGGTACAGAGATTGAATCCAATCCCACCAAAATGGCTGCACTCAATCAAAAGATCCTTCCTCTCATCAGACTTCTTGAGAGAAAGTAAGTTCCGTTTCTCTATGACAGACCCACAGTCTGTAGAGTTTTGTTTTACTGATCTGTCCTTACATATTTTGTTATCACTGTAATACATGGACACAGACCTACTGGCTTTGTACAGCTCTTTACTTTGTAGCATGACCTCTGCTTGTTATGTATCCTAGTGGTCTGCATCTCGTTCATCTGTGTTAAGACAAAATGGTTGATTGCTTAAAATTGAGCCACTTAAAATATCTGGTTCAGATGAATGCATGTGCATTCAGTTTCCTTGGTTTTCCCTGCATTTCTCTTGTAAATACACGTTTTTCTATAAGCCTCTGCAGAAAATATTGATGGTTTTGTCTTTTGGCAGGTATCCTAAAGCCTTAGACTCTGTGTTGGAGAAGCACCTGGAAGATTGCACAGATGAGACTGACCAAAATCTTTTTCATCAATTTATTTCACTTTCATTAAGCTGTGGCAAGTACGAGGTAGGTAGGATTGTGGTCCCAGCTCTTACATGGTTATACTGTCAGAAGGCTGATTTTTGACAGAGTTCTGCTCTCTATTCCTTCTTATAAATAAAATGTCTACCATTCTCACAAAAAAATAAAAAAAAACCCAAATAAAAAAAAAATAACCCAACTTGATTAAATATTTTGGGGAGGAACTTGGTCAAAACTGTGGTAAAATAAAAGCTGTCAGATCTTTTAAGTTTTTGTTTATCATAAGGACTTGTGAGTGTGAGCTTTTTTCACTGGTTTAAATTTATACATTTTCACCAGCTCCAATTGCTGCCAATAGTTTTTTTTTCCTTAGAAACATGGCCACTGCATATACCGTAGTGGTCAATAGTGACAACACAGTGGTGCCCGGCAAGGCCTCATCTTACTTAAGGATGCTGTCAGTGTCAAAAGTGTCTGTTTTGGGAAAGCTGACAAACAACTTTATCACTGTTGAGAGAAGATGGCTTGGTCCTTTTTCTTGAACTGATTTTATGAATGTTTACAGTCGGTAACATGGAAGAATAGAGTGACCACAGAGTTCTTCCTGTGCCATTATCTGAAGAGCAATTGAAACTCAGCCTAACACAGAATAACCATTACTGCAACAGATCTGGCCAAGGAATTTATTATAAGAGATGGTTAGTATTATGGCTGTTGTTTGCAATGATTGAAAGACTGAAAGCACTTAGGAAAATATGACAAACTACATAAAGAAGCGCTTCCTGTATTTTTGTACTGATTTAACAAAGGTGCAGATTCTGTGTCTGAGTAACAAGTGGATTAACGTAAAAACAAAGCATGCAGAACAAAGGCATATGATTCTCTTCCAGCTTTTAAGGTTCCTGAGATAAGTGCACGCAATTGGACTAGCAGGGATGCCTTTTTAACAGTTTCTATCTGTGCTCTGTCACACTGACATTGTCACTAGAGCTTTCTCAGAATCCTTAGATAAGTGTAATGCTTTTCTAGGACATAATGGTGTCCGTGGCTTACTGTACTTTTCAAGCTATCTTCCAAAAACTGTCTGCATTAGTGAAGAAGACAAATTTAAAACAGTTATACAACATCATTGTACCGTAGTTTAACTTTCTAGGTCGAGATTATGCAGGTTTTCTTCTGGTACAAAAAATTGCTATAACAGTGTCTCCCATTATCCTTGTGTGTATTTAAAGTATTTTTAACATGCAATGGGGGGTCACTGTGAAATCTGTATTTCAGTTTCTAGAAGACTCTGATACCTCTCTTCTGCTGAGTTTGAATCATCCTCAGCCTGCTGTGCGGGTCTTGGCTCTTCAGCATTTGAAAGATGTTATTGAAACTTCAAAGGTTTGTGTCTGAATCTCTCACTTACAAAACTGACTTAACGTAAAATGTCTTCAAAAAGCTGCTTTACCAGACTTACCAGTTGAAGATGAGTGGTATGTGAAACTGTGCTTTTGTCATCCTTACTGCTTTTCATGGTGTTTTCAGTAGGCTTCTGTCACCATTTTCCCATGTTCTGGAGTCTGAATAGAGTTCTTGTTTATTAAGCTGCTTGCATGCTAAGATAAAATCCAAGCTAATGAATATTTCTAGTTTTCTTTCTTTTGAAAGAAAGTTGAAAAGTTGTTGAAAGTTAGTCTGCCTGTGAGGTTTCATTTAGATGATATTACCACTTCTCTTCCACTAGAATTCAGATACTTCATTAAAAGCCTGTTAGCTGTTCTACCTACAAATGATTTTTTTTTTCCCTTTGACTCTGTTTTCCTTTATTTTTTCAGGAAGGCTTTGATCAGGCTTTCATAGAAGAAGCAATTTTTGGTCGGCTCAAGGATGACAACAGAGATGTTGTGATGTCTGCTCTCAGTTCTTTGGAGGTAGGTGTGTGTCTTTTGGCATGCGAGATTTTACCTGGTCTTGAATGTGTGACTGGAATGTATTCTGTGTACTTGTCCTTCTTGTCCTTGTGTCATTAGCATATGACTTTTATCCTTTAACAGGATAAAGCAGCACAAATTTAGGAGACTTGTGTTGTTTGCTATCTCACAATTACCCCCCAAATCTCTGCTACCTGATCCTTCCCAAAGTGTTGGCAATTAAACTGAATTTATCAATTTTGCTTTTCTTTTTCTTTCAGTGGCTCCTGAAGCATACTTAAATCTTTGATTATTATTTGAGGTGTTCTTTCTGCTTATTCTGTACATTTTTCTATAAAAAGGCAAGCCACACTATCTGTCTTTTGGATGGAAAGCGGTGCAGTCACAAGACGTTACTCTAGTGAGAGGTGCTCAGTTGAGTTTTTCCATGTGCGAGTCATTTGGTCAGTTGATAGTGGCAAAGTCCTGAGCTCCAGCTCAGGTTTACTGGATAGGACTCTGGTATGCATTGTACTGATTGTTTCCAGCTAGAGTAACTGTCTTTATGGCTTCTGCTAGTAGTAGTGGAGAATATTATTAGCAGTAGTGGAATTGGTCTTGTGTGTTCATTCATTCTCAATCGCTAATAAATAGGAATAGAAGCACGTGAGTGCTCCTTTAAACTTTAGTATCTTTTGTTAATGTGCCTTCTATTATTGGGATCCAGATGGAATGTAAAGTAAAAGCAATTCTTATTTAATTATAAAGTGGTTTGCATATCGTTTATCAATTTTACCGAACATTTCCACAATCAGTGAATTCTCCATACTTTAGCATATCAACAGGGCATACTGGGCAGCCTATTACTTCTTTCTACCTGATAATATTTTCATTACATGAACATCAGTAGGAATGCAGTTAGTGATGTTTGATCTCTGCTTTCACTTGGTATAGCAGATGCATTTTCCATTATGATGTGGTAAATTGTTTTGTATATTATTGTACTTTCATTCATTTTTCTTGATTATGGTTCAGTCTTTCAGGAAACAAGTCAATCCAGAAGTAATAGTATCAAGTCTTTTGAACATTTTCCAGAAAGCTGATCTTTCAAAGGATGGAAAGTGGTATGTTTGTGATTTTTTTTCAGTCTACATTCTTTCTATATAAATTAATTCTTTTAAAAGTAACTATAAAGAATACTTAAAAAGCTGTGTTTCTCTGCAAATGCTTTTTGTTACACTATTTTTATGCTGAGTTACAGGAGAGATGTTCAATTATTTGCATACCATTTCCCATTAATTCCTTATTTGTTCTTGGTCTTATTTAGATACAGAAAATCAGCATGGAGAATAGAGAACAGATCAAAGAAATGTTGCCGGCATGTTTGAATAATGTATTTTCAACATGATTTGTGCTCTTTTAGGTACAAGGTTTTGGAGCAAGCAGTAAAAATTTTAGTCAAAGAGGAGATTTTAAAAGAGAAGAAAGAACTGCTAGATGAAGCAGTAATGCAGTTGTTACCTTTTATGATAATCACTAATGCAAATTCAAAATCTTCAGATTGGAAAATGGCTGTTTGTCTGTCAGAGTCTGATCTCTGCTCCTTACACCCTTTACTGAAAGGCTGGCCAGAAGGTAAAGCATTTCTTGTAACTAATTTGATAAGAGAAAAATTGTGGCAAGTTAGGACCTCATCCTTATTGAACCTAAGCAAATTTAAGGATACTGGCTGTCATTAACAGGCTGTCATGCTGTAACTGTGAACGCATTTCATAAAAATACTCTTTGAAAAGAGGTAGAAATTGTTTAGTGTGTTTCTGACTAAATATTATTGAGCCACCAGTGTGTTAATATGTGATTTTTTTTTACCTAGATTATCTGACTTTTCTTTTTTCCCTTGGAGTAGCTCTTGAAGAGGCAGTTAAATCTACCAAGTCTGCAGAGTTGGTTGGAGTGGCCAATGAGAAAATGATTCTTCTACTTTCTGGAAACTTGACTTCAGGGGACCCTTCCCTACTATTGCAAATGGTACGTGTGCCATAGTACCCTGACCTTAAGAAGTTTTACTTTTCAGGTGGTGACTGTAATCGAACAAATGTGATATAGAAGAACTTTTCATGGCTGCTCTAGGCACTAGTATGCAATCATCAAGCTGCTAGGCAAACATATGTATATATGTGTGTGTGTGTGTGTATATTAATTTTTTTATATAGATATGTATGTAAGTATTTATATACAATTTTTGTACATATATATAAAATAGTAAACCACAATACCATCCAGATAAAACCAATTTCTTCCTTAACATAAGGAAAAGAAATGAAGTTATTACCTTTTTAGACAAATGATTAGTGTATCTAAATTCAAGGAATTTTTAGTTTCCTGAAAAAAAATTCTCTAGAGAATAAGCAAGTATACCTGTGGGTTGTTCATAGAAACTGATGGTTGTGCATTGCCAGGTTTCAAAGAGTACCATTACAGCAGACAGTAACTTGTTACCTATGATAGAAGGTAAACATTATTACACCATTTTTCATTTACATGTTCAGTTTAAAGTCATAATGAAGTGCCACCGTTGTACTGATTTTTGTTGTCCTCCACTCCTTTTTGTAAGGTTGATGACCTGATACTCGTTGCTGAAACAGAATCTGACAGTGTGAGACAGAAAGTAACTACTCATATAATTGGTTCAGTGCTTGTTCAGTGCTGCTGCAATACACAGATGAAGGAAAATTATTTTCCAGTGGCTATCAGAGTCTTCCGCTTCTTGGATAAAAAAATTAAAAATCTCAGAACTTGTGAACCTGCAGAGGTAAGATGTAAACAGTGTGGAGAGGACATTTTCTTGGTATTGGAAAACAATACAAAGAAGTATTTTTGAATTTTATTTTTTAATTGCTTTATTGAAGGCCAGGTTCAGAAGCTTTGAGAAGGAGTGAAAAATCTCACTTTCATTTCTTCTCAGAGCAAAAACACACACTTGGCAATAGTGCCATTAAGAATTACTCTAATGTTTTACCACTCCTGTGAGTCTACATTAACAAATTAAGAACTCCAGAGCTTTAGGCTAGCATCCCACCAACTGATTCATTGTTTTGGTGCTGTGGGCTTGGCACAAGGTTTGTTGTGTTTCCGCCAGTTGCCCTGTGGTGTCATATGATGTCATTGTTAGCCTTAGGAATATTGGGGGGTTTAGTCCTTGAGTCAAGGTTTGCTGGTTCATTCAGTAGGGGAAAGAAGGAAATACTAAGATATGTTCTAGAGGAGGGCCATGAAAATGGTCTGAGAGCTGAAACTGTGAATTGCAATCTCAGGCACGTCCTTACAGCAATATTAAAAGGGTTGTTCCTGAATTTGCTGGGTTTTGATTTATTGTCCAGCTCCATGAGTAGATGTACTGGCACTTGTTGTGGGGTAACATGGAGACCCAAGGAGGAGCCATCACAGGGCTAGGAACAATGTTCAGAAAGAGCACTTTTGTATCTTTCTCTGCTACCTTTTTTTCTTAATTTTATGTGTGTTTCCATTGGAATTTTCTTGACTTATTTTGTTGAGAAACAGTGCTAGGTTTTTTCTGTGTGCAAGAAACCCACGTGAGCAGGGCTGTGTTTCTGTGTGTATATCCCCTTACACACACACACACACACACACACACACACACACATAGTGACACATGGTAATTATTTATTCTGATCTGAGGTTAATCCATTAATGATTTTCTGTATATGCAATATATATATATATCTGAAAGATATGGATTATTTTTCTGGAACAGAGCTAGATTAAAGCGTTAAGCTGAATGTTGAAAAATGCTGCAATTCCCAATCTCTTTGAAGAGGTAGTTTAGAGAGATTGATATTTTACTCTTCTGTTACCTCATTCATGTACACTGTAATTATGGTAGAAAGAGCTGGCATAGGTTTTAAAACTGCAGATGCAAGTTTCAATGTAAAATCAGAAATGTAATTCATTCCATAAGGATACCTCTTTGGAGGTTGGAAATTAAATGTTGCTGAATTTTAGTGCTAAATTTCTGTTTTCTGTTGCAGAAATTGTGACAGAATACATTAAAATCAAATTTCATTCACAGGAAACACCCCTGAATTGGTCTGTTGAAACAATAGAGGAAACTTTGGTGCCTAAGGGCTTGTTAAGTGCATATATAGAAAAGCTCAATAGTGATGAGACTGCTCAGGCGGAGGAGTCAGCTATGGTCCTGTTCTTATTGAAAGACTTCATTAATGGCCTAAAACCTCCCCTGTCCTTTTCAAAAGGTAGGTGTTAAGATTTTGCCTGTCCCTTACATCAGTGAAGAAGGAAAGTTAATTTTTTTTTCCTTCAGAAGTTGTTGGAATCAAGGAAATGTTACTTCCCTAACCTTCTCCTTTGTTATTGACATCTGTAAAGATTACTTACTTGTGAACATGAAATCAACCAAATGTCTTCTTTTAACTAGAGATGTCTGTTTTCTCCTGGTTTCTGAGGGTGTTCCTGTGGACCCACTGTGTCTTAACTGTAACCTGTATTTTTTAGAGGAATCGTGGTGGAATCCCGAATCTCTGAATCAAGATAGCCAAGACTACCTGCACCTCCTTTTGGGGCTGTTTGACCTGCTTGTCAGTGGAGCTAGTGAGGGAAGCAATGCTCTTCAGTACAGAGCATTGATGAATCTCTTATTCAAGGTATTATTTTTGCATTTGTTACTCTGAATTATGAGCTATCAACTATTACACAGTTACATTAATTTTGAGGAAAACTGAGAAAAATATTCAACAGGTCATGCAATACTGCTTGTGGCATTCAAGTACTGTGACGAGCTGGAAGTGTAAGCTTCAGCTGGGTTACTTAACCCTAATTAAATGTAATAACGGAAAACTAAAGCTACAAAAATCCCCCCCAAAACACAAATGTACCAGTTGAGGCAAAGGTGAAAACATAATGCTGATTTGCAGGACAAAATCGAGAGCCTAAATTTTGAACCAAAAGTTTTGGTTCTGTCTGGTAGCAAGACAAAGGGTTGCTTTGTAAAATTTGTTAGTGTTTAAATACAGAAACTGAAAGGAAAACTTCTAGGAGAAATTTTGTGTTTCCTTATTACGTCATCTCATGGTTTTTCATATGCATATTTAAGTTACGTCTGGACTTGCACGTACATGCAACATTTACTCAATGACTTTTTCTTCCCTAAAGACAATGTTTCTCTGTTTTTCTGAGACAAAGTTCTCTTTCAAGTGTACTCCTTTGAAGTGGGTGGGGTGGTTTATCAGATGTTTTCAGTAGTAGTTTGCCAAATAAATAAAACAAGTGCTTCTCTCTTTTTTCTGTTTTTTTTCATTGTGTTAAATTTAAGGTACATCTAAAAGATTCAGAGGTTCTCTTCAAATTCCTTTCCATTTTATGGACTTACAGTTACAACCTTTCAAATCATCTGAACTATGAAGTCAGTGCAATGCTACAGACTCAGGCTCTGTATATTGGCTATGCACTGCTTGAATCACAAACAAATCAGAAAAAAAAACAACTCCTATCACCATCATCTCCAGGTAAAGTAAAACAATATCTATCTGTCTTTCTATCTGTCTGTATGTCTGTCTATCTATCTCTCATCTTAGAATTCAATCACAGTACTTTATATTTTTGTGCAATTTTACTATATTTTATACCATGAAAGGTATCTGTAGTTATTTATGTTTGGCTGCACTGGGCCGAGACAGCTCTCTCGCTGATTCACTGCTGCAGTTATCAGTCCAAGCTTGAAGTAAGTGAAGCCACTTTTTTTTTTTAATTTTGAAAGTGTTAAAGGAGCACAGTGCTGTGCTAAAGAAGTTTTTGTTACAGGACGTTACTGTCTGGGCAGTGTCAGGGTGTGACTGGCAGTAGCAATAAATGAGCTGTGAGCTTAGACATGAATATAAGGACTGTGATGAAGTTCAGAGTCATGGATCTGTGAGACTCATGTTGGTTTTGTGTACCCTAGAGGTTTACAGTGAAAAGAGAAGACTTCTTAATTCCAAAGTAATGTTGATGCCTCTTCAGGGACAGCTACAGTAAAATTTTCACCACTCATTTTACTCTGTTCTTTTCCTCCTTCCTTCCTTCATTCTTTTTGCAGTGATGATATCTTTGCTAATTAACTTGGGTAGTCCTGTGAGTGAAGTTCGAAGGGCTGCTCTCAACTGCCTCCATTCCTTGAGAGGAATAAAGGAGTCTCTATTTCATCCTGTCCTTCAGCATTTGGAGCAAAAGACAGAAGAGATTATATCTGACCCTACATATGTAGCACAGGTATTTTTCTTATTAAGGTGTACATTAATGCAAGTTTTGTCTGCTGCTGTGAGCTTCTAACTTACAGAAAAGAAATCAAGTTAAGCAGGAAAGTTAATTGTCTTTATATTCTATAGCAGACTGATGTATAATTATTTTAGGAACTATAAAAACATTCAAGTGATTTATTACATGCAGAGGGCTAAGAACCAAAGGGGCATTAACGGTGGTTTATCTCCAGATGAAGAGCTCTGCTTATATCTAGATTGCATTGTTATGAAAGCATCAAATAAATGTTGTTTTAAGGCATTTTTATTGCAGGAAAAAACTTAATTTTCACTTTGTTAATGAACTAGATTATGGAAACTCTATTTGAGGAGCTTGAGACACAACCAAAACAGAAATCCCAGAAAAAAAAATTGTTGGAAGCTTTGGAAAACATACTTGATTGTGTACAGAACCCTGTTTTCCCATCATATATTGCAAGAAACTTAATGAAAATTCTTCATGAAATCCATGGTGAAGTAAGTGCTGCCTTTTGAGTTGTTTTATGGGTTCTGCACTTGAGTGAAATGCTGAAATCAAATTTCATTTAGTAATAATGCTGTTAAGTAACTCCATAATGTATTAGATTATTAGGTATTAAGTTGACACCTCCAGTAATAAGCAGTAAAACTGCAAAGTACAATTTAATGAAACACAAAACATTTGCATGCTCCTTCCAGGAGTGTAATGGCTGCAGAATTTTGCATTGGAATTTTTAAGGAAACTCCCTTTATATTACTAAAAAAGATCTGTTTCAGAAGAGATTGTTACAGAAGAAAAATATTACCTTGATGAGGTGTCAGTGAACATAAGAGTTCTGTAAAGAATTGCAAGGTATTAAGTAGTACTGTGAATTTCTTTTGTATATATTAACCTACTCTCATCTAGCATATTCAGAATTCTCCAAGTGCTGGAAAATATATGGCTTCAAAGTTCAAAAAATGAATTAAATTAGAATTTTTATGCTCTGTTCAGTTGTATGTGTCTTGAAAAGGTTGTGAACTGCATAGAGGGGGTAAGTGGTTTTGCCTCACATTTGAGTTTTGTGGAAAACAGCAGTCATAAATTGGTGGGAAAATTACCTTGTTTCTGTACTTTGAAAATATGAAATACTGCTCTGCAAAGGAGAATAGCTGAGGAGCAGATGAGCAAGTACTTGGGGTAATCTCACATTATGTCTTGTATTTTTCCAGTTGAACAGCTGTTGCCTAAAATACTGTATGCAGTGTGTTATGAGAGAGGGGATGCTGCAGTAAAATGAAGCTGTGCTACTGGAAAGGTCTTAAATTGAGAATGGATAAAAACTTCTGTTACACATTTTCTCTGTTTGCAGATGGTTCTCTCTCACCTCTTGCCTGCACTAGACCGTTTGCTAGAGAAGGTCTTTAACAAACCCGAAGCAATGTTGAAAGATGAAGTTATTCTCCTGCATCTAATCCTTGGAAAGTTTAATGAATATTCAGCAACGCTCCTGTGCAAGAATCAGCAGAGTCTGGATTTGTTTATCAAAAGTCTGCATGCTGCCAAGAAAATATATGAAGAAATTCCACCATTTCAGATCACAGCACTTGGGCAGGTATGGCTTTATGAAAGACTTTTCATTTATTTTTATCCTTAAAGCAGCTAGCAGTGTTTAGGATTGGATTTACAAGGGCTCTTTCTATGTGAAGGAGTCCATAGCTTTCAACCTTTCTTTTAGTACAAGTTTTCAGTGTCTCCATAGTGTCTTTGAAACATCTAAACAGCCTGCAAAACTTGAACTCTTAAAGCTATCATGAGGAGGAATTGCTGCTTGCTCTAATTTTTGCATTTTGACAAGCACAGAATAGAAATACTGTATTTACACACAGATGAATTCCTGTATCATTACAGATACTACTGTTATACAGGTTTTAGGTTTTTGTCAGTCAGGCAAGAGCTTTACCTAATGTTTTTCTTCTGAGGAAAAATTGTCAACAAAATACAGTAGGTGAGAAATAGTTTCATTTGAAGGAGGCTACAAATTCAGGCCTGTATTAGCCAGATGTGGCATATATTTCCCAAAGGCTGGCAGCAGCAAGTCTGTTCCACACACCAGTCGTGTGAAAAATTTCAGGAATCAGTTTGTCTGTTGGATATTTCACATGTATGTGATTTACATCTCTTAAGATTCCTGGATATATACAAATACATAGTTGATGTGCAAATTGATGGGGTGTGCCATACAGAATCCAGTGTGTATTAATCCCACACTTCGTGATTTTGTTACCTTCTTAAAGTAAACCTCTCTGCATCCTTTTTTTCCCCTTTTGTAGATTACTAAGCCATTCTTTGCAGCTGTGTCGGATGGGATGGTGCAACAGAAGCTGCTAAATGTATTGTTTGACTTACTCTTAGACTGTAAGAACCCGCTTTGTGCCCAGACAATCAGCAGTGTGTTCAAAGGGGTAAGTGGCAACCTCCAGAGCACAGAAATACGTTCAAACCTACTGCAGTGTGATTTTGTGTCACCTACATTCAGTAATACTCATTGTTTGTATCATTTATAGCAGGAAAGGAATGGGAAGCTTTTTGTCAAATAATAGAATAGCATTAATGGCACGAAAAGTTTGTTAAATGACTGCTTTTAGAAGGTGTTTTTTTTAAAGCCACCTATCTGTCATTTACAACACTAAGTGAATGACTTCACCAGAAGTCACTTCTTTCTGCTGCGCTGATTTTCATTTTCTGGGTATGAAAGGACTATGTGGATTATATACCCATATGTGCAGGAAAGGGACGTGTTTTTAAAAAAAGGCAGGGCACAGGTATATGATGTGACAAATTGTTCACTGGTGCTTGCATTGTTACTATTCTGTTTCAGATTACAGTGTGTGCTGAGCAGATTGTCAGAGAACTGGAACTTCCTGAGAAAACCAAAAGTCTGGCCACTGTTCAACAAACTAGAAGGCAGAAAATGCAGCAACAGAGGTAAAATAACTAGAAACCCACAAGTATTATCCGTGCAGTTTGAAAACACCACTTGTCTTAAAACATCGCATCGTTTGTATTGAAAGCACAAGCAACTGTTTCTTCTTTTCCTCTGCACAGTAAAGATAACTGCAAGTTACTTCTAGCATGAGAAAACCAACTCATGTTGCTATTTGAGAACCGATGGAAGTACAGTCAGAATTAAAAAAAAAAAAAATCTAGCATTTTTAATGGTGACATTTGATTTTGTAGAATCTGGCTTGATGCAGTTGTCCAAGATCCATTTTTGTTAATAATAAGTTAGTTTTAAGTATAGATGTATGGACAAATTACATAAACTTGGCTGAAAGCTACAGAGGTACATCAAAATATTTCTGTTAGTTGACTGAAAGACAGTATTTTGTTTCCATCAAGATGGTAATATAATCACTAATTTTTAGATCTTTGTCCTGTTTCTTCTCTCCATTCTCATAAGGAACTGTTTTGTTCACTGTATTTAAACATTCTTTCAGCCATATTGAAACAGGATATTGAGTTAATTTTCCTGGTTTGACCTAGAATAGCTTTTCTAGTTTTCCTTCACTTGACCGTTTTGAATAATCATCACCTATTAGATTGATCCATCTGTAAACTGTACCTGTCACAGTTTACAAACACACAGGCTCACACACACCCCCATTGCCTGCATAGTCAGTGTGTTAACCACTAGTAGTTCCAGAGAAGCAAGTTTCCTGGATGGCAAGCAGATCATCATGTGGACAGTTACCTGGTAACAGATTTTTTTTTCCCCACTTCCAGAAGTGTTTCCAAGAAACACTTGTTTTTTCAAGTTTGGTCTGATTTTTTTTGTTGTTGTTGTTGTTTGTTTAAAATGTGTTGCTGCTTCAGTCAAAAGCCCACACATTGCCACCTCTCCAGGGAGCAGCAGTAAAGGACATACATTACTATGTGAAAGAAAAATGGTCTTTTTTCACTTGAGGGGGTGTGTGTGTTTCCTGAAGCACTGTAGCATTTCCTTTGCAAATCCCTGATTGTTTGTCTTGTCTTTTTAGAAAGCCTCAAGATGCAGAATTGGCACCAGAAACCAGCCACTTCAGCTGGCAGAGGGTGATGCTTATTCTGGAGTTACTGCAGCATAAGAAGAAGCTTCGGCGCCCACAGGCGTTGGTACCTGCACTTTTCAACCTTCTGAGCAGGTAACTGCACCCACAGCAGAGCCCTGGAGCCTTCTCTTCTGCAGCCAGCGCCCTAAAGCGTGGACATATGGGCTACTGTGTCTCTGCTTTGTTGCCATGTCTTGTAGCTTAGCTTGCCTCTTTCAACTGAACTTCTTTTAGGCAAATCAGAGGGGAGGAATGGGAAGTTATTATGATTCTTTTCCCTTTGAAACAAAAAGGTTTTTACCTAATGCATAGCTTCTCTTGTGTGAAAACTTTATCGGGCAGAGGGCTTGGGATTGCCAACAAGGACAACACCTGTCCTCAAACTAGAATAATTGGCAGGACTCGTGTCTTCAGCAGAGCTATTATAATTCTCTAAGCTTTGAAATTCCTCCCAACACATTATGGAACAGTCTTAGTCCAGTGCAACCTAAGGAAACAATTGTTTTTCCTGCCAGCCCTATCTCCAAGCATTTAAGAAAGTTTACATGTAGATTGGGTGTTTGTCTTCCTTTCCATATGACTTGCTTGTATGTAGACTGACAAATACAGTTCAGGTTAGACTTATGTTTTTGACAGTGCTTTGTGATAAATGCCTTTTATTAGACCAGTTGATGCATTTGAAAACACAAAGAGGCACTTTTTTGGCAAAGACTTTTTGGAAGCTTCAATTTAGAATGTATGTGGAATTAAAATCACAGTTTCTTATTTGTATCTTAATATGCAGTTTGGTCACTTATTTTTCCATCTCTGTTTTTTTTCCTGAATGTATAGATGTCTGGAACCCATGGCATCAGAAGAAGAAAATATGGAATATACAAAGCAGCTGATCCTCAGCTGCCTGCTGAACATTTGTCAGAAATTGTCATCAGATGGTAGCAAGGTCCCAGCAGGTAAAAATCACCAGACTCATTTCTTGGTAATTCTCTCACCAGGACAGCACAAAAACAATTGTATCTATCTTTTTTCTTCCTCAATCTACACTGTATTGTTGAGGAGAGAGAGATTCCTCTATAAGGGTGTACAGGTTTGCCTTCCTAATAATTTTTTGTAGATCCATTAGGTATGCTTTGCAAATTGAAACCTGCTTGAGTGTACTGTTTATTCCTACAGTGTTAATCAGTGAATATTTTTACCTGCAGATATCCTGGACAAAGAAAAATTCAACGTGGAACTGATAGTTCAGTGCATCAGGATTTCTAAAATGCCCCAGACACACCACCATGCTCTGCTGCTCCTTGGTGCTGTTGCTGGAATGTTTCCTGTAAGTAACACCTGGAATTTATGCTTCGGCTCTTCTCTTTGGTTTCCAAATATTGGGTAGGGTGAAGAACATACAGATCTGTTCTGTGGGGAGAAACTTCCTGAAAGGAGCAGAGGCAAAATGGGCAGGTTCCCTGCTCCTTTAGGGCTTTCTATTCCATTTTAGTTGAAAACAAACCTCTGTCTTGATGCTTTGGTCACCAGCCATTTATGGCTTGCAGTGGAGCGCAGTAGAAATGGAAGCAGCTTTCTGACACCAGCCCTGCCTCACCCTCCCACTGCTCTCATGCTTGTCACAGCTCTCATGCCTTGTTTCTTCTTTCTCCTGCTTTTTTATATAAAGAGGGAAAGCACCTGGCCTGGTAGCACATGCATTCTTACACGTTTCTATCTTGTACAACACTGAGAAATGTGGTTGTAGTTGATGATAAAACTGGGTTGTTCTGATTTTAATTGGCCAAGAAACAGGCCTTTTCTTGTATGCATTGAAATTTGACTGTACACTAAGTAAGGTTCTTTTGCTTTGAAACTCTAAGCCAGCAAAATGTATCCAGGTGTATCAAACTCAGTTTGCATCTTTATATTCACCTCAATATTTTCTCCACACATTTGGAAAGGTAGCATTCTTTCCAAAAGATAAAATGGTAATGTTTTTGGTAAATTTTTGGAGGATTTTGTGGTTAAATTGTATGGGGTTTTTTGCCTCTTATTTTACTGCCATCACCTGCTATAGAACTAGGTGTTTATTTTACATTAATATTGGCTCTTACAAGATTTTCGAGGTCAGAATACAAGGAAACATTTTGTATCCATCTCATCTCATCTCATCTCATCTCATCTCATCTCATCTCATCTCATCTCATCTCATTTTTAATATCTAATACTTCTTCCAGTCACTAAACTAAGTGAAAAATGTGCCCATAATTTATTGCTCTAAGTTCTGGCAAAATCTAGGAAATCAGCTTTTGAGCTAGGTGACACCTCTAATTCAGCCTTCTTAGAATTGGTTACTGTGATTACAGTCTAGGCCACCAAAAAGCCAAAAATTAAATTAAGCATGGTTGGTTTACACTGTATGATTGTGGATATTGCAGATGTTTTACAGATACAAAAAGGGTGGGTGGGAAAATCACTGGAATCCGTGGCACAATCACATTTGTGCTTCTGCAAGTCTCCTCATAGCTGGTTTTACTTGTTGTATTCACATGGCGCTGAGTGGAAGGATACAAGGTGTCTCATCACACTAAACTCTCGATTTCCACTCTTTAATTACTTGCTTAGGTGTGTGTCTTGGTTTCTAAGTCATATTTAGAACTCTATCAATCACACAGTGAGTAACATTAAGGGACAACATACATTCAAAATTCATTTAGGGAGATTTTGAAAGATACTCAAGATTATCTTTCGGTTCTTTGGGCTTTTTAATAGGAATCTAGTGTCATTTGTGGGAATGAGAAATGCCTTAAGGTATAGTAGGCACAGCAGCATGAACTAATTGGATCTGTTCCTTTCCAGGATAAAGTTCTTCACAACATTATGCCCATTTTTACATTCATGGGAGCAAATGTCTTGCGTCTGGATGATACCTACACTTTCCAAGTAATTAACAAGACAGTGCAGATGGTTATTCCTGCTCTTATACAGGTAAATTTGTCTACTTAATGAAAGATTATTAATTAAGTAAATTATTTAGAATATTGGTGGTAGAATAAGTTGTCACCTACTCTAGGATTATTTTTGGATAGACATTAAATTATGTGTAGCACAGTGTAATTCAGATGCCTCTGTCTCTGACCGACTGAGTTCATCAGGCTGCTGCTTCTTTGCAGTCTTTTGGGTTCCTGCACTTTATAAATGGTTTAGCCAAAATTATCACAACTATACATTGAGAGGACCTGAAACATACTTCAAGTTCAAGTTTTTGTCATAAAAAAACCAGACAAGTTCAGTAGAGGAACCGTGGGAAGTAACCAGGTGGTTATTAGTCCTATCATATGTCATGGTCATAGGCATAGTAGACATGGTCTGAAGGAAGTGGAAAGGTATAATATTTGACAGATGCTTTTATTCTTCCAGCTGGTGTTTGTGGGGCTTTTCTTGGTTTTGCCTGGACCTTTTAGATAAATGGCTATAAACCAAAACAAAAATAGATGCTTGTTTTTTAAAGCAACATTTTCTTCATTCAGATTTCACTTGCGCCTAAGAAATCTTAATTCTTGATCATTACTAGATTTAAACATGAAAAATGTTGTATAAATGTCATGTAAATATGAATTAGGGAAAAAAAGTTGTCTTCAATAATGGGCTGAGGATTCCCTGGACTATTTTTAATTACACGTGTACACATTTTTCATCCTCTTGCAGTTCTCTGTTATATAAAAAGAGAGACAACTTGATTTCTTAAGTTTTTTTATGGAAAGCCTTTCATAGCAGCCCACATGAGTTTCTGTGACAAATTATTTGTGGCACACGATTATTATGTGGGAAGAGCCTACTGTTATTTACTTGACACCATGTAGCCCATGTTTATTATTTTTCCTGAGCCCTTGAATCCAAGTCCCTAACTCAGGCAAAGTTTTCTGAAGGATGTGGCTTTGCTTTCTCTTGAAAATGTCCTCTTTGTTTCAGCTGATGCCAAGTAGCAGTTTTTCTCCTTTTTCTTTTTTTTTTTCTTTCTTTTTCTTTTTTTTTCTTTTATTTTAAACATCTTCCTTTAAAACTGACAACGAGCTGTATGATTGAAAACTTCAGAACACTTGCATTACCCTTGAGGTTATACATTTGGCAGTGCCGTTATCTGGCATGTAGTCCTTTCTCCTGTTTTCTGAGATTACCAGAAAGACCTTGTACCCATCTGCAGTAACCTGTCTGAACTGCTGTACCCGTGTTTGTGCACAGGCTGAAGACAGTGACTTGTCAGAGTCCTCAGGAAGTGTGGAAGAGGTGGTGATCAAGATCATCCGTGTGTTTGTTGATGCCCTGCCCCATGTGCCCGAGCACCGGCGCCTGCCTATCCTGTCCCAGCTGATCACCACAGTGGGAGGAGACAAATTCCTCTGGGTTCTCCTGGTGCTGCTCTTTGAGCAGTATGTGACCAAAACTGTGACGGCGACATCAAGCACAGACAAGGTTAGCAGGCTGAGGGGGTCAGCTTTTTCCTTGACAGCCTGATCTCTCTCTTCTGTTCATGGTCTTGCCTTTAAGAAGGTTCTCAGTAAGCCCCAGATGATCCTGGAAAAGGTAGTGAGCTCTGGGTTTGTGCTACAGCAGAACTTGATGGTGATGTTGGCTATGACTTGTATTGCACATTCAATAGTGTTAGGTCCTGGAGCCTGAACAATAAATCAGATCATATTGTACAGCAATCCGTGATCTGAAGAGCTGATAATCTAATTAGGTAGTGCTTCAGTATTAATGAAGTTGGGGTTTTTTCTTCAATTGTGTTTGTGAAACATGATACTGGTCTTTCCCTACAGACTAAGATGAAAAGCCTGTTATGTTTTTGTGTGGTCAGGCCCTGAGATCAGGTGAAAGCGTAATTTATGGGGAAAACTGAAAGAATTGTTAAAGGAACATTGGTGAGAAGAAAGTCTTTGCTGCAGTAGTTTAAGCTCTCTCTACACCCTCTGGAGCTATGTTCTCTCCAAGAGCTTGCTGCTTTTACCACTAGTGTTAATCCTGGCGGTGTCCAGCTCAATATGGCATTTTCACAAGCTCACTGAGGAGTTTTTGAGTATTTTTATTATTATGATGATGCCATGATGATTTTTGCCTTTTCTTTTATACCCCTTTTATATACCTTTTTATAGCTTTTTGTATTAGTGTTTTTTAGCTCACATTCTTAGACTTATTTTGTTAAGCTAGGAGACTAAACATCTTAGAAGCCTCTTAGTTAGGGGTTAGTGTGCCCCAGACCCCAAAGTCCTCTCCAGAACACATTCTGTAAACTAAGATAGAACCATCCAGGGGAAGGCTCCTTGGGGAGGGAGGGCTCACTCAAGCCTCTCATTGGGGAATCTTTGATAGATATGGTAATTAGTAAGACCTATACAGTTATACCCCGTTGATTGTGTGTGGGCATTGCAGTGGGCATTTCGGCCCATTCCACCTGGACGTGGTGCACCTAAGGATCCTTGAAACAAATGCTGAGGTAAAACCCCTTCTTCCCTTCCAATTGTGTTTGATTCTTGATTTTAAGACCAGGAAAAGGCATCAATTATTAGAAATACTCTTTCTTAATCCTTGAAATATTTCTTTTTTTTTTTCTGAACTGTTAACAGGATGCTGTTCTGGAAGCAGACACTGAATTTTGGATTTCCATCTGCTGCGAATTTAATGTACGTTCACAGTTCCAGAGTGTGATGAAAATAATCCAGTACCTGACAGAGCTGCCAGAGAACAAAGAAGGTAACCACAAAACAGAGCCAGCAAATGCATGTTTATTTTCCTGTTATAAGAGGCAAGGGGTAATGGTTTTAAACTAAAAGAGGATAGATTCAGACTGGATATAAGGGAGAAACTAAACTGTGGGAGTGGTGAAGCACTGGAACAGGTGTCCCAGAGAGGTGGTGGATGCCCCATCCCTGGCAGTGTTCAAGGCCAGGCTGGATGGGGGTTTGAACAACTGTAATTTTGTTTCTGTGATCAGAAGTGAAGTAACATTTTCTCTTGGATGCAAATTTTTCTTGTCAACGTCTTCAACAGATGATCCTGGGACAAAAAAGCCAAGAACGTGTAAGACGAAGCTGAAAAATGAGGATGGGCAGCTCTTTAATGTGGAGTCTCACTCCGACAAACAACTCCGGCACTTCAAATTCTTGTCCGTCTCCTTCATGTCACAACTTCTGTCCTCTCAGAGTTTTGTGAAAAAGGTAATAATGGCAGATTGCTTCTAAACTGGTCACAGTAAGTGACTGTGCCATACAGTAACAGATGAGGTGTAATTTACCTTTTAGTATGACTTCATTTTTCAAAGGGGCGGCACTGTCCGGTGTATCTTGCTGACACCTTGTGGTGGTTTTAGCAGTTTAGAAACGCAGTTTTGTATTGACACAGTTTTGAAACCTCTCAATAATGTTATTTATTTTTTAATAATGCTTTTCCAGACAGACTCCACTTACATGACTGATGAATAGGTAACCAAGTGAAATTCTGGTCCCAGTGTATTCCCACTGGCTTCATGGAGGTTGGGATTTCACTCACAGCCTGTGTAACTCCAAGTTCAGTGTGGGATTCATGCTGTAAACTGAAAAGACAAAATCTTACAAATTTCAGGCTCTGGCTCTAGCTGGTAGTCCCAGTTTTTCAGCTGAATCATCCACCAGCACGAAATGTATTTGCTAATGTGACTGCATTGCCCAGGGTTCTCAGATTTCCTTCTAGAATGATGGCTTAAGTACAAATGTAGGGACTCATAATTACCACGTTAGTGGACGTTTGATTCAAAACAAACAAATTTGTGTATTCTGGCATTTCAGTTTAATGAGGGGAGGTAAGTTTCATATTTTCATTCTTGCTTTTTAAACCAGATAGTTGAATATGAAGAAACAGAAGAGCTGCAGGAGATGGAACAGAGGTATGCTTTAAATCTGCCCTATTCCTATTTTCAGCTTTTACTGCAGCCCAGGAATACCTTTAAGTGTAGTGCCATTAGAATATCTTTTACACTAATGATACTTTTTTAACGTCCTCTGCAACAAGCAGTATTTATTATGTGCAAGTTACTTGTGTTTGGTTTTGGTTTGGTTTGGTTTTTTCTTTTAATAGAATGTAGAGCTTTCTATTTCTGAAAGATTGCTCTACCTAATATACACTCTTCTTCTGTATTTTTGAAAGAGGTTATTTACGTTATTTACGTGCTTGGCCATAACTGTCATGCTATTCATGTCTGAATCACTGAAAGAATTCCACATTTTAGCAAAATATATTGCTTAATTAGTAGGAAAAAAAGAACTAACCATTGTTCACAGGTGCCTCTGTATTGGTGTAAGTACCAGTAATCAAAGATAACAGTTGTAGCCATTGCGCTGTAAAAGCCAGTGATACAAAATTGAGGGTTTCTTTTGCAGAGGCCTAACTTGTATGTTTGTTCCAAGAGATTGTAAAAGGGTGTAAGAATTATTTTAAATGCTGTGTTCCACGAATGCTCACTTTAAAATTTTTCTGATTCATTTTCTTGTATTTTTGTTGTCTTGTGAAATTTTATGCTTTCTCGTAATAAAAATGGACTTCTTTAGTCTCCCTGTTGCTTACTAAAAGTTACTTCCTTTTTCTCTAGGCTGTTAGAAGAAGTTCTTCACTATATAAACACTGTGGCATCTTCTGTGGAAGGAAATGTGGACAAGCCAACGGCCAAATTTTGGAGGGTTCTGCTTAGCAAGTGCTATGATATGCTGGATAAAGTATGTCTCACTAGCCCCATGTTAGCACTGAGACATTGCTGCTTTTGCTCATTAATATGATTATAAACTTTGTAGGATTTCTTGTTGCATTAGTACTGTATTTCATTGGATGGTCTGCTGCCTGGTGCATCAATGTTTAAACTCAGCTAACAGCTACACTAACAGCTAACTACAGCTAACAGCTTCTTAGAACAAGCAGAACAAAAATCACCAATGCTTGTTTCCTTTAGTTTAGTATTCTGCTGGCTGTAAACAGTCATTTCACTATGTCTGGTCGAGAAGAATGGCTCTTGGCAGCATTTTTCACTGTTAACTCATAAAATGACTTAACTAATGCTGTTGCGTATTTCTACATGAAGTTAAATCTTTACACTTTTCACCTCACTATTTTTTCTGATTAGAAGTATATTTGTAGAATTTGAGTGGCTGTCTTTTTGCATAAGTCAGAACATACATCTTTTTACAGCTTGGAATTTGTTTTTTTCACCGGTAAAGCATATTCCAGTTTTCATGATGTACATGCAGAGGGCATTGGCAGAATTATTTTGGGTAAAGAGGGATAGCTCACCAGAGCAGACAAAAGGACTTGCTGAGGAGATGTCAGAGCTAGTGGATAATGGCTGGTTAGCAGCCAGTGAACACAGACTAGCTGGAACCTGTTTTGATTTTTTGCTTGCCTCAGATACAGCATTGCTGGCTTGTCCTCTCTCCTCTGATCCTGAAACCCATAAGGGAAGTTGAAGAGTGTCGTATCAGGAGGCTGCCATGTCACAGTGCATGCAAAAGGATTTATGGTATTGTTTTGTAGGTCAATGCCTTACTACCAACAGAAACCTTCATCCCTGTAATTGGGGGACTGATGATGAATGAGCTGCCATCGGTGAGACGCAAGGCCATGGACCTTCTGAACAACAAGGTGCAGCAGCGCACCAAGTGGCAGAAGAGCCAGGTGAGACAAAGGGGTTAAACCCAGTTCCTTTAGCAGAAGTACCCAGAGAGAGACTGATGTGCAAGTGCTTGACCCAGTGTAAAGGTGCCCAGTACCAGTGCCAAGCCTGGCAAGGACTCCTGAGCAGTGACACGTAGGCTACCTGCCCTGAGTTGCCCTTGCAGGCCCTGAGTTTGTAACTACGTCTGATGTGGGTGTTTTCTTGTCCTCTCAGATCCTGCAGCTCTTAGAGCTGGTTCCTGAGCTCATTGCCATTGTCAAGTGTAGAAGAAAGGAGGAAGAGGAGGAGCAAGCCATCAACAGGCAGACTGCTTTGTTCAGCCTCAAGCTGCTCTGCAAAGGTTTTGGCACAGAAAATCCGGCGCCATTTGTGCCTGTTCTGAAAACTGCCATTGATCTCATTTCTTCAGAGAAGGAGGAAAAAAATGTGATGGGAAGTGCTTTGCTCTGTATAGCTGAGGTCACCTGTACCCTGAAAGCCCAAGCCATACCTCAGCTTCCAAGGTACTGTTGGGTTCTTTTAAACAGAACCAACTGCAGCAGGAGTTAGTTATACTAAAATGCATTAGTGAAGGAATGCTGATGAAAGCCAAATGGCAGTCTGCCCCCTCGTGTGTTTTGTGTAGACAAGATTTAAAGTATTTCTAGTGCTTGAAGGTGCTTTGTCATCATAGAACTGAGAAACTAGTGGGGAAAATGGCAAGACTTTTATAATGCACAGTAGAGTTCCTTATGGAATCTGCTGCTGTCATTAGAGAGGCAACCTTTATGGCTTTAGAAAAATCAGACCATAGTCTGTGTTTTTTCTGTAGAACAGATTGCATTTAAAAACATGAGAACAAGTACATTTGAAAACCCTTCAAGCTGCATTATTTTATTCTCCCTATTCAAGAAGAATCCAAGCATCTAACTTGTTGCTTGTAAGACTATTTTATCTCTTTACAAATATAAGTCTCTTATTGTCGTTAAATCTTTAAACTAAAGACAGGGTTTTGAGTAACCTGATAGAGTGAAAGGTGTTGATCTAGATGATCTTTAAAGATTTCTTCTGACCAAACCATTTTGTGATTCTAAATCTAATATCCTTCATTAGCTCGAAAATACGGCAGTGAGCCCAGAATACTGAGTTGTCTCAAATATGCATGTAAAAACTCATGTGAAAATTGTCCCTGCAGGCTTAACAGATGTATTTATTTGATTGGAAATGTACCTCCAAATGGTCAGTTATTTCACCTTTCTCTGTTTGTGTTTGGTTATTCACAGGCTGATGCCAGCACTCTTGAAGACTTTAAAAAGTAAGAAGGAGCTGGTCTCAAATGAGATTTACCTGCTGAGTGCTGTCACTGCTCTGCTAAAGGTTGCAGAAACACTACCACACTTCCTTAGTCCTTACCTTTTGGAGTGCTTGTTGCAGGTGAGCTGTGTGACTCCCCCAGGTGTGTAAAGGGGGGAGGGGATGTGCCCAGATCCCAGCAGAAGCTGTAGAGATTACTTCTTTTCTCTGAAACTGAAGTAGGAGTGTGTGCCAACTATGTGAAAGTTCGTAACATACGGCTCTTGTACTCAGTTTCTTGTGCAGGTAACTCAGATACAGAACCTAAGAGCATCTCCTTCTCCTCCCTCACATAGGTTGTATTTTGCCTCTTTGGAAAGGGAGATGTATCCCGAAAGATCATTCTGTAATATCCACAGTCTCCTCAAATGTGTATCTAACACTCTTGTTAGAGTCATTCTGGCCCTCTGCTGTTGGCATGGGCGTTTTTTCAGTGTCTTCTGAAGAGAGTGAAGCTTTGTACAGACAGCTTAATCTAAGGTGCTTCAAGTGGTGCAAACAGCAAAATTCCTGTCTGACATTTGCAGCAGCTAGCTACTGTAGAATAAGTTCTTTAGTTGCTAAGTAGGCCTAACTCTTGTTGGAATTCCTCATAGGTTGTTCGCTTGGAAAAGATTGTGGCCGAGTTTGGTCCTTCTTCCCAGATAAGCGTACATGTAGCATCACTAAAAACCATCCTAGCAACAAGGCTGGCTCCCCGAATACTCCTGCCTGCAGTTACCAAGTGTTACAGTGAGGTGGTGCATACCCGCAAGGTAAGGGGTTTTTTCATCCTTTAGCACTGAGATAAAGAAGGACAAGAAAAAAAAAGAAACAAGCAGTGAAAAATTTGGTTCAGCCTCGGCCACCACCAGCCTGCTCACTGTGGCAGCAGAATGAGAAACAAAGAAAGTCTTACAAGCACTGTTCAGCAACAGCTAAAACACCGCTGTGTAATCAGAGTTGTTTTGGTCACAGATCAAATACACAGCACCATGTGAGCTGCTATGAAGGAAATTAACTCCATCCCAGCCAAACCTACCATAGTCTCTATATTATAATCTCTGGGGTTTTTTGTACTGCTGTGGTGATTCGGGAAAGGTAGATCTGGGAGAGATCCAGCACTTCAATGTCCTTTGCATCTTAGATGATGAATGCTTGGGAGATCATCCCATTCATAAGGGACTTCATTTATGTGCTAGGAACACGTCAGAATTCTCTCCAGTATGGCAGAGGGTAGACAAAATACTTTTCAGGAATTCTACTAACTTAAGCTCCCAAAAGTACAGGGAAGAAGCTTATTTATTTTATCAACAGTATTTTAATGAGCAAACGCATGAAGTGCCTAAATCCAATTTCCTAGTTACGTTTCTCCGTTACTGTCAATATCACAGTTGCCTTTGCATTGTTTTGCTTTTGTTTTGGTAGAACTGCCTGGGTCCCCTTATGAATATTTTGAAGGAGCACATTGCTGGTATGGAGAAGGAGCACCTGATCTCCCATCAGCCTGAACTGACAGCATTTTTCATGAAAGTCCTGGACTTCCGAACAGAGCATGCCGAGGTAGCTTGATTGGGAGGATGAGCAGCAGCTGCACCTCTCTACGTGCTAATTCTCTCACTTGTTTAAAAAAAGAGTAGTAGATTGTATATGTGCTGTTACGGATTGTATGTGTGCTCTGAAATTCTGGGTATGAAACACTCTGTTCCGAATTGTTCTTACAGTAGAAAACATGATAGTTAAGTATTTAATCTGAAATAGACAAAATTAAAATGTGCTTTGAAAGCTCAAATTCTTACATTTCGAACACAGAATTATGTTTTCTGATTTTTCTAGGATGATTTAGAGGAAGTTGGTAAGATAGAGGCTTATATTATTGACTGTCTAATCAGTATGGTTATGAAACTTTCCGAGGCTTCTTTCAGGCCCCTCTTCTTCAAGGTAAGAAGTCTAAATGTGATTCATCTGCATCAGCATGTTTGTGCTTTCCAGTGCACAGACACAGGGAACAGCTAATCTGCCTTTCACTTTCAGCTCTTTGATTGGTCCAAAACAGAGGCTACCCTAAAAGACAGGCTGCTGACATTCCACCGAATAGCAGACTGCATTGCAGACAAGCTCAAGGGTCTCTTCACCCTCTTTGCTGGTCATTTAGTGAAGCCATTTGCTGAGACATTGAACCAGGTCAACATTTCTAAAACTGGTAAGTTGTCAGTTACTGGCTACAGAGCAGCTTAGTCTTGATTGCTGAGAAGTTAATTTTAATTGCTGAAATTTTAGTCTTACAGGATTTATTTCACAGCACACATAATTCTTTACTCTTTTCTTCTTTCTCTGGTAAATGAGAAATCTTCCTCTGATGGAACCAAAGGACATTTTTTTATCCTTGGGCACTATGCTTTCAAAGTTGAGACCACATGAAAATTTTCAGTGTCAGTCCCAGGGAGTTTCCTGAGTATGAAATTGTGTAGAAAGAGGGAGACTTGTTTCTCTTTTTGCTTTTTTCTTTTTCATTCACTGACTTCTCTTACACGCTACCTGGTGTATTCAGAGTCCTCTGCTTTCTGGGCAAAAACAGGTGTTACTGTTTTCTATGGGAAACTATTTGCCCATCCCAGTTGTAGTGACCTGAAAAAACTCTCCATATCCAGAGGTATGGCCAAGCACTTTTCCTGTAGCCTGTGGCTGTTCTCTTTTATTTCCCTCAGTAGCAGACCTGCTGGGGCAGTAGCTTAAAGCCAGATACCCTATCACATCCATTCTGTTGTCCTGAGTGATGAGTACATAATTGCTATGTAATCCATCCCTTAGCTACATTCACAGACTACCAATGTTTCTGTCCTGCAGGGGGAACTTTTGTGTTTTCATTCTGTTGATGATTTTTTTATTCTTCTCCTTGGCTGGTGTGTAGATGAAGCTTTCTTTGACTCTGACAATAACACAGAAAAGAGCTGTCTACTGTTGCAGTTCACCATGGACTGTCTGCACAAGCTCTTCCTGTTTGACACCCAGAAGTTCCTGAGTAAAGAAAGAGCAGAAACCTTGATGCAGCCTCTGGTCGATCAGGTATTGACAAACCCCTAAAAACAATTCATAGCTGGCTTTTTTTTCCCTTTGATAGTTAAAAAAAAGAGATCAGGTGTCAGTCCTCCCCCTTAACAAAAAGGGAGGGATTAGGTCATTGTCTTTGAGCTACAGACAATATTGACTGTTTTGCCTAAGACTCTGGATTACTGATTAATTTTTTATCCTTTTCTAAATGTCTTTGTTCTGTAAGGTCCATGCATGCTGTTGAGCTCTTGCAGACCAGTGCACTCCCACTGATGACCTTTGGCTCTAATTCTTGAGTACCTGAAAGCCAAAGCTAGAAGTGTTTTTGGCTGGGTTTATCTGAGTCTGGATCTGTTTTACTTCCACAGCTAGAAAATGTGCTTGGAGGAGATGAGAAGTTCCGGGAAAGAGTGACAGCACACCTGATACCCTGCATAGCTCAGTTTTCAGTGGCAACGGCAGACGATTCTCTTTGGAAACCTCTGAACTACCAGATCCTGCTGAAGACAAGGCACAATTCTCCTAAGGTTGGGAGCTGTCAGAATTTGAACTGGTTTTCTTTGTTATGCTAGAAAATGGGAACAGTGGCCCCAAAATCAGAAGTGAGTTAACCAAGTCACTGCTGAAATACTAGACTAAATTAAAATACTGGTGCTGTACCACAATACTCCCAAGTTGTAGAGATGGGTGCAACATGCTCTTCTGCTCTCACTGTAAGCAATATCACTGTCAATATTCCACATGCCTTTTATACTGTGTGGTTTGGGTTTTTTGAAGATTGAGTATCTGTTGGAATAAAGAGAGAATTATTTGTCTATGAAGACAGGGGCACTTTAGAGGGGTACCTGGAAGACAGTTACCAGCTTTCAGACCTGTTTATTATATAGACTTTTGTCAAGACTCTTCTATTGACAGGTTATAGACATTAAGGGAGTGTACTTGGTTTTTCATAGTGCTGAGCTAAGCCCTGATACAGTGGGAGTGGCATTGTGACAGGAAGTTAAAGTCCATTATATCAAGTAACTTGCAGCAACATTACCTGCTTCTTCCAACCTGTTTTTTTATTTGCCATTATGTTAACCCAGATCTTAATATTTAAATTAGCATAAAACTAGTTCCCTTCAGTAATGGAAGATTTTAACCTTATAATGAATGGAAAGAAGGCAGGGGTGGGGGAGAACAGGGAACTATATTGTAATGTTTGTTTCCATACATAATTGTTTTGGTTTAGGTCCGGTTTGCTGCCCTGCTTGCTTTGATAGAAGTTGCACAAAAACTGAAGGAGAACTACCTGGTCCTGCTACCAGAATCTATTCCTTTCTTAGCTGAGCTTATGGAAGGTAATGTTCTAAACTGGAATTAGTGAAGGGTCACTTACTTCAAAGATTCAGACAGGCTCATTGTTATAACTGTTGTAAATCTTACAAATTGGTATATGGTAGCTTATACTGTGAAAAATGCAAACTGAAATGGATTATATCAAACACACTCATGAAGTTCAGTTAAATTACAGTAATTTCTTCAGTGTTGTAGCCTGTACACATCTCCCCATTTGCAAATTTTAGATCAGTGTCACAGTAGTTTACCTAGTTCAGTGACAAAGTATTTCTGAATAATGATTTCATACATTGTGTTTGAGGATGGTTCTAGCCTTAATGAGTGATGAAGCCTTCTTAGGGTAGCCTTGTAATCACTGCTCTACTTAATTCCTGCTTAATTTCTTTTTCTAGATGAATGTGAAGAAGTTGAACAGCAGTGTCAGAAGACAATTCAACAACTGGAAGTCATTTTGGGAGAACCACTCCAAAGCTACTTCTAAGTTGTTTTCAAATTTTGTCTGAATTGTGTAAGCTTTACACATTCAGGTGTTACAGGCAAACTGTCATAACTGTTTTTATCAGAGACAAGATTTTAACTTTTTAATAAAATATTTTAAGAATCTGGCTTTATCATTTCTGGATGGACTGGGTACTTTTCTTATGACTTTTCCTTAACTGCTCTTAACAGTGGGAAACTGGAGCAGGCTATAAAGAAATCCTGAGTGACAACATGTGAGACTCACTGAATTCCACTGTGCTTGGGGTATACAGTTACTGTGGAGGGGCTGTCGTGCTCCAAGCATGGTACTCACTGGACCAATGCACTGCAATCCTGAGAATCTGGGTTTTTCCTGTCATCTATAGGGAAGTAAAAAGTATACCCACATAAGATACTGAAAAAGAAGTTCCAAGAAACTATGATTCATGTAGGAACTAAATCTGTTTTACAGTCTTTAAAGACTGCTACTGATTAGCTGAAGTTCAAGAATAAATTGCTTGCTATGATAATGAATTTGCCCAAAAACTTACTACTTGTTTTGCACCACGAGGTGCTGGTTCATTCCACTGGTACTAAGAAAAGCAGACTCTGTAAAATAGGGTTTAAAATGCAACTGGGTAGAACTGACACTATACAGTGTCTTACATCCCATTGGGTGCTGGGAAGAAGCCTCTGTCGAGGGTGCATCATGCCATGTAGATCCCATATGTGGAAAGATTACCACATCAAGCTCTTACAGGATTTTCTTAAAACTGTTAATTGTGTCTGCTGTCAAAGCAAAAAGGACATTCCCATGAGAATGTCTGCTGAACTCTTAGATAAAGGCAAGGACACACAAGTGGCATTAGTGCCATGAGGAGCTGCCTACCAGCTCCTCTGTTCCAGTGAGTTTATCCTGCAGCCAAGGGGTACATACAGCACAGCACTGCACTGTCTTGAAGGCCACCCCAGCACGGCCATGGCCCAGCCTCAATGCCTGCTCAGGTTAACTGGTCTGTGGATCAATTCCTTGATGGGGAAATGGTTCTCCAGTCAGGGTTGCTTTGCCAACTTGGAGATACTAGTAAGACAATAAGCAAAACAAGATAATAGACCAAAAAGGGATCATAGCTACTTAACTACACTTGGAGAAAAGCAGAGTTCACATATGTTTTTATTGGTACTTTTTATACATTAAATCTGGTCATTTAAAGTCTTTCAGTGTACATCTTATTCTTGAAATTGCTTCAGTTTAGCAGTCTTAAGATATACAGGGACATCTTTCAGGCGTGTATTGATAAACAGTAGTAACTTATTTTTAAAAAGAATATAAAAAGACTATTTGTATGGAAAACTGAATAGGAACAGCTTATTTCACATATACAGTATTTTAATACAAGACTGAAAAAGGATTCATTCTCTAGTCCACTGCTGAGTAGTCAAGTGCCCTCTCAGCTGAAACCCTACCTGGACTATCTGGATTCACACATATTTTAAAAATGAAACCCACAAACATCTACTTCAGACCCTAAGGATTCTTAACCCAGTCAGGTGCCACTTCAGATCAAACAAGCTTTCAAAAGTTCACATAATTGAAACCAGCTAAATCACTTTCCCGTGTTTCACTTTGGAAAACTAAAAGGTAGAAATCTTGGGCCCTTGTAAGCAGGAGGTGACACAACCATAGGTGTCAGAGAATGTGCTATTGCAGCAGCAGGCTAAGAAATAAGATCAAACTCCTTGCCTTTTGCCAGAAGTTACAGGTCAACTGTTTGCCTAATCCAGCCTCACTGTAAAGGTTATAGGTGCTAACTTAAATTAGGACATAGAAAATTACAATCCATAGCTCTATCTTAAATAAATAATGAACATCCCTTTTGAGGTGGGTAACTGTATCTTTGGATCCTATTTCAGTCTCATTTCTACTTCACAAGATCGAATGTATGGTATTGAGGAATGCCAAAAAGTAGTTTAACTTAAACATACAGAGTGCAATTGTTACACACAGTATGATGCAGCATTTTCATATTGCTAGGTTCAATAATACAGGAGATTTACCTGAGCAAAACTTACTTAGCTTGCCAGGAAACCATAAACTAGAGAAGGATTTAATCTTGCAGTTAGTATTTCTGGTACTTGCCTAACTCAGAGAGGCAAATGCAAAAGCCTAGATAGATTAAAGGCAGGCTCAGCACAAGTCAGCACCTGTTTGTACTTGACAAGGAGGCACTGTCATTAGAAGAGGTTAATTTCTTTTAGTACTCATTGAAAAGAACTACCAGCTCCTCACATCTAACAAATGAACATCTCCCGTGACTTCCACTATGTTGATCTTTTCAAGTTGTTTAAAACGATGCTTGTACTCCAGAGTGTGAACACCATTAACAGCAACTTTGAACTGGTAGGCATCACAGAAAATAATTAGCTGGAAAGCAAGAAGAGAAATAGTTAACATTTAAGCTCAGGTAAGATGTGAAAAACAATCTGATGACCTAGCCTAGACTTGGGTAAGACCTGTTTCTGTTACAGAGAATGTTTCATGCAAAAGCAACATTTAAAAACAAAAATGGAGCATCAAGAAAATTCATAGAAGCATACAATAACTTAAGTTGCAAGGGACCTGTAAGAATCATCAGGTCCAACTCAATTTAATTTAAATTTCCTCTGAGCACAGGTTGAATTTTTGCAACTACTTCAAAAGAAAACTGTTATTAAATAAAGACAAATCTCTGCTCTCTACAGTCCCATTTAATCCTGAGTATTTTCAAGACATGAAATGCAGGAATAGCAGTTTTATTTAAATCTGTATTAGTAATAGGACATTTAAGCACCAATGCTAATCCGTTTGGCAGATTTTCCCGTTTGATGCTATGCTTCAGTTAATCTTACCTCAAAGTACATCCCCCGACTGAAAGGGAAGTCAGCAATTTCCTTTTCTTCTTCTCCCCAGCTGTCATGAAGGTAGGAGTTTCTTACAAAAACTTTATTTTTCATTCGGGGATTCAGATGTAAAGCAATGTCCTTTGAGTCACTTGGTCTCAGATTTATTGCAAAGCTGGAAGATATTTTTTTAAAGTTTACTGCACCAAGGGTTTACAGACATGACACAGCAGTCCATGCCATTTACCAAGTCCTTAGCCAATACTCGGGCTGCTTGGGAGCCAGGGCTGTGATTCACCTGAAGAACCAAGCAAGCAGCCAGCCAGCATGCACTGGTCTCCTTTGCACAGAAACCTTTGCTGGAGGCAACAAATGTAGGATATGACCCTGCTAGATCCACTTCATCACTCACAGCTTTCTGTTCCTGACTCTGCAACAAGCTGTGGAGCCAAGAGCTGCTCCCCTACTGCACTAGGAAGCAGCATTCTCACAGGAACATACGGAGCTGCCTGCTCCCACATCTCCTTCACTCAGGGAATGGAGAGTGAGAGGCTTTGTTTTACCTAAAGACATTGTATTCCTTCTGCCAACAAACTGGTTGAACTCTAAAGAAAAGTTCAAGGATTCTCTTCATATATTTAAGACTGGTGGGACACCATGCATACAAAATGCTATTCTGTAGGCAGCAAAGCTCTGCCCAGGCTGAGTGAATACTCTGCCATCTCAGACATGTCCACAAAACAGGGCTCCTAAAGGGGAGGGAGTGTTGCAGTGGGGATCCTGCAACAAGGGAGCTCTGCAGAAGGGTGATCAAAGGGAACAGTCATTCAAATTCAAATGAATGCTTCAACCTGTCACAAAAACCTTACTTCATTTGAAGAAAAAAATATTCCCTCCCCACTCAAATTAGCTCCAGCTGTCAGACTGTCGCCCTCTTTTGAGAATTGTTCAGTCCAGATAGGAAATATAGCAACACTTCCAAACTGTGAAGTTCTTTTTTTCACCAAGAAAAAGAAACATCTACAACTGTGTGAGCTGAGTGAAATACATGAAATAACTTATAAACTCTATATAAATACTTAGGTTTAAAAGCACAAACATAAAAAGCAGACAATCTGCAGTCCTTTAACAGCCAAAAGCCTCTTCATGCTTATAAGCATTTGAGCACATTCAGCACTTGAGCACATTCAGCACTTGAAAAGTGCTAATAAACTTTTCAAGCCAAAAGAAGGAAAAGAAATGCTACTCTCTAAGTATTTATTATCCTATTAAATCTAAAGTCCATCCAAACTTTGTGGATAAGGATTCCAGACCGTGGATTCCAGTATGAACTCCAAATGCTGTTCAGGGAAGAAATGTGCCCTGAGGAAGTATGAGTGCAATACACACACACGCACAATGTGAAAAGTATGCTTCTCATTTGCTTCATTTTAAGGCATGTTTTTGCAGAGCTAAAACCACCCTCCAAGTAAAGGGCATGCTGAAGCACAGACACTTGCTCAGCTCCATTTTGACTGTGTTATGCTCCCCTCCTCCCTGACCTTTATTTCATGCTTGGAAAATGTCTTCTTTGCAAGCCATTGTTGTCAATTTGCTATCAAAATTATTGCTCATATTTCCCTATCAGCTTTCATGGAATCACAGAATGGCCTGGGTTGGCAGGGACCTTAAAGATCATTTTGTTCCAACCCTCTGCTGTGAGCAGGGACACCTTTCACCAGACCTGGTTGCTCAGGGCCCTATCCAACCTGGCCCTAAACATGGCCACAGATGGGGCATCCACAATTTCTTTGGCACCCTGTTCCAATGTTGCACCACCCTCACAGTGGATTTCTTCTTCATATCTAACCTAAACCTACACCTATTCTCTTATAGGTGGAAGCCATTCCCCCTTGTCTGTCACTACATGCTCTTGCAAATAGTCTCTCTCCATTTTTCTTATAGGCTCCCTTCACGTACTGGAAAGCCACAATTAGGTCTCCTCGAAGTACTTTTTTTCCCAGGCTGAAAAATCCCAATTTTCTTAGCTTTTTTTCTTAGGAGAGGTACTCCATCCTTCTAATCACTCAGTTCATCACTCAGTTATTTTTAGTTAGGCACCATCATGCTTATACCAAGGAGGATTTTCAGAGAAATATTGTAACACACAGCATTTGAGCACACCAGCAACTCACCTCACTTCTGTATCACCTATTTGTGCCAGTTCCCTTACTCTTGGGTCTCTTTAGAATAAAAGCTGTCTCTGTACAGTACATTTGCTCACACTTCCTGCACAATAGAAAGCCCTGAACAAACACACAAATTTGTGAATGACACAGATTTAGTAGGTAAGACACTCAGGTTTTACCTTCACTTTTCACAATGGAGCTGCTCTTTTAAGTCCTCTCTAAAGCGGTATCCTGCTGGTTCCTGAGGAAACTGCATTGAAGTTTCAGATGATACCAGATGCAAAGTTGCAAGTGAGTAAGGATATATAGAGGCAATGGAAAAGCCTACTCATTCTCAAGAATACCTCAGTTAAATAACAGAAAAAACCCATCAGTAACACATACCTCTTTGGGTTTTTATCAACTTCTCCTTTGATGGCAATTGTGCATCCTGGACGAAGTGCAGTATCAAGCTTCCCAACATAAGGAACACCCTGGAAGTACATCCCCAGTAAAAATTTTGACTGTGACTTACTTTTTTCAACATACAAGCTGGGCTTTACTACGGCAGGACGAAATCTGGCATACAATTGCAAATCTGCACTTACAGCTGAATTTATTCCTACCAGCATATTGAGGGATCCTAACACTATAGTGGAAAACTTACACTGAGATAAATACATCAGTGTTTTGAGCTTTAATTTAGACTACCACCTTGGGTTCAAAACATTATTTACAACTACTTCTGACACCATTAACAGTGGAAGGAGGGGAAGAAGGGGAAAGAAAAAAAAGAAAAAAAGTAAGCATGAAACTCCCTGTAATAGTTTAAATTCCTATCACATAATTATTCGGATTATACCTGACTTCTCATCTCTAAAAGTATCAGTTTTGCTTTCAAGAGTAAGGCTCATGCTAAGGTGTGTTGTTGTCCCATGGTTGCATAAGTACTAGAAGTAGGGTCACTAAGTGTTCTGTCCTGGCAGCAGTTCATAATGATAGTACAAGTATTTTATTCATCTTATTTTTTCATTGTATTAGAAGTTATTTTTATCAGGGAAAAGAAGGGAATAGAGAAGCACTTCACTTTCATGTTTTTGCTGAAATCCACCACTTACAATACTGCATGTTATTTGGTTTTGAAAAAAAGACTGAAGAAGGCAGGCTGTCAAGTGACAAAGCATCTAAAATTATGGCACTCACTGCAACTTCACCTTCTCCACAAATTCTATTTGTATATATTCCTGGATTTCAACCCCTTCTCAGTTTGAGTGTGGTCCTTACTCCAGTGTGGATACAGTCCACCTGCACACATTTTTGCAAAAAGATGAGCACTCACTCCACCTATACCACATTATATGCTATATGCATGTTAGCTGGGTGCAAGTTTCCACCCCTAAGGTTAAGGTTAATCCAGCTACCTAAAGTGTACACAAGGATCTGTTAGCAAGAAGAAGATGTAGCACACAGGTTCCAAGACACACGTTACCATAATATGACTGCAGAATACTTTTGCTTTGCAGGTACTCCCTAAGGCAGAGGAGACAAAGCATGCTTATCTGAAAAAAAAGTTTTGAATGTGACTTGGTCCTTTAAAACTTCAGGTGCTTCACTCTTTATTTCTTTATGGTTGTGGATGCTGTGTTTATCTTTTGGGTTTTCTAAATGATTTAACACTCTCATTTGTACTACCAGCAGAGAAGAGGATTACCCTTTACAAAATCTCACTGATGATCTTTCTCCAGTTGACTCTCAATTCCTTTTTTCTTGTCTTCTGTGCATGTCTTTTTATGAATAACTGAGGTATTTTTTATTTTTTTTACTCCACATTTGCCACAAATCTACAGGAGACACTTACCAATTGCGAACCATTTGGCATTTCCCCCTACAAAAGAAGAACATTATCTAGCTTATCAGACAACAGGGAGATTCATTCAACCTTTTACAAACATACGTACATTTTCTGTGCTTATCTTTGTTACTCCTAGAGATGATGGCTGAGAGCCTTGTAAAGACTGCAGAGAGAGAGATATTTAGGTGTCATTACTAACATCATCTTTAACATATTGGTTTAGAACAATGTAAGGATCATCATGTTGAATTGTGAACTGTTAAGATGATAATCTAGGGCTATGTTAATGAAAAAGATAGCCTACAAACCCCTACAAACTACAGAAAAGTTCTGAAGATCAATTGCTGAAGCCAAATCTCTGGAGATTTCTGAAGATCACCTCATTACAGTTTGAACCTTTATTTAACAGTTCAGACTACTGTCAAGCCCTCAGCATCTGAGGGTACCCACAGAGTTTTCCTTGCTGGGATAGAAATACCAGTATGGCAGGTCCACACAGGGATTCTTGGGATTCTAAGCAGCCCCCTACATCCTTGTCCCTTTCTATGGGAAGGACAGATGAGCAACATGGCCATGCAGAGACAGTTCCAGCTAGCCTACCAGACTGTGTCCTCAGGTTGTTTATTTCAATATAAACCTCAAATCTCCTCCTCAGAAAAGTGTATCGAAGCAAAGACTAAGAGGAAAGAATCACCTTTCTCCATTCCTTTCTTCCACAAAGGATAGAGCATCAGCAGCCACATATTAAACCAAGTGTACATTTTGTGCCTGGGTCAGAAACCAACCTAGAGCACCTGCTTGCCCTCAAGCACTTCTTGGAGTCAGTCCTCCAAGATCAGGATGCAGACAGCTTTTGCAGGAATATTATTCTGGCAACATGCTCAAGGCCAAGTGATGGGACCCATGAAAGTCTGTTTACAGGCTTTGCAGATGATCTTTAAACATAGTAGACCTATGTTTAAAGCTTAGACTTCATTATGTTCAGCTTTGCCTCCTACCAAAACAATTATTAGTCTGCTGACCTGAGTTAGACCTGATATTTGGCAGCAAGAGCCAAAAGCTTTGCCCACAATGTAGTGAAGATGGAGCAGAACAGACATAGAATATTCAACAGGAGTAGATAGGCTACCTTAGTGAGAGGCAGAAAAGAGAAAAGGCATTCACGTTCTGTATCTCCCTGGAATTTATCACCTCCAGTTTCTGGTCTAGAAGTCTAATTCTTCAGAACAAAAGGATCTCTCCTTCTGCCCAGGGAAAAACTCCCTGCTGGTTTACTATCAGTAGCAGAGCTGGCAGCTGAGAGGAGGCACAGCACAGACTTCACTTCAAATTCACTGCAGTTTGGTCCATGTACAAGTCAAGCTACAAAGTCTGAGAAAGAATACCTCTTCTTATCCCCATAAATGTACACTTCTGACTTCAATCAACAAACCAGTCGGTTTAGCAGGAAAAACAGGTCTATGTGCACAAGGAGTTCCAGCTGTCACTGATCTTGGCATTTCAATGCCAAGCAACAAGCTACAGCCATGGCTAAACTTGTCACTTAGAAGCACTGAATACCCAAGAGTTCATTCTGGAGCCTCTGCAATATTTGAAAAGTCTAATCCACTCCTAGACTAAGTATCCAATCAATTCTTATACCATCTGTTCTGTTAACTTTGTAAGCTGTAAACTTTAGTCACTTTCCTGCCCCTAGCTGCAAGACTGAAACAGGAAGACAGAAATCCTCATGAGACTCACATGCTGAAATGTGGGGAAACCAAAATCTCCTTACTAAAATTAGACTGTTTTGCTGCTTCTTCTTCCTTCCTTTTCACCACAAATCCTACTATGCAGTTTAGCAGGACAGAGAAAAGGAATCAAACAAGTCAGCTCTCCATACAACTTACCTTAGAAACAAACTCTATGGTTTTGATCTGCACCTTGCCATATATTCCAAGAGTATCTATTTTTTCAAGGCTAATTCTGTGGTTGTAGAGCACCAAGTGCTTTTTGTTTACCATCACCTAAAGAGACAAGAAACAAAACAGAAAAACTGTATTAAACATACACTACACCAGCCAGGTATCAAACTGGATGCACACGTCTCGGGTTTACACTGGTTTGGTACAGAAGCAACCCCATGAGTGTCCTAGAAATATCAGATCAACTAAGTTCAGCTCATCCGTGATTCAGTCTCTCTCTCCATCACTGTGAGGGAGATTTATTTGCCTACACTAAAATTTTCGTTTCACACCTTTGTTTCTAGCACCTGGTCATTTACCAGTGTGGTATTACCAATGTAATAGAATCCGTTATTGCAGTCTAAGAGCAAGACAAATACACCTCACATGTCCCCTCCAAGAGGACTGTCCTACACTAGTCACAGAAGAGGTTTATCCCAAGATTAGCCCTTTGCACCTACAGAGGGAAGGGTGGAGCAGCCATTAGTCATGGCAGGAAGCTACTTGCCTACTCATCCAATTTAGAGGGAAGCAATACAAAATTAAAGGTCTGATTTAATTACCACCTCTTTAAAGAAAAGCTCTAAACTTTTCTGTAGTGAGACTATACCTAGGTAACAGAGACACCTAGACCTCCCATATTTATTTCAATTATACAAAATACCTTTATTTTATTGGCCTGATAACCGGATGTAGATGAAGAACCGACCCACCTGGAATTTATCCTTTAAAATCATGATGACAATCTCAAATGACTTTCCTTTTTCAAAGGGCATCTCATAAGTGATCTCCTCCCAGCCCCACTTCTCCCTCTCCAGTGTGTTGCAAACAACGCAGCCAGACCTTTTGAAGCGGGGGTTGAAATGGAATGCCACGTCAGCTCGAGGCTTTATGCTGCTGCCACACTGTAAATCCACCTGGAACCTAATCATAAAAATCAGAGAAACCACATTCAGCTCAGTCTCTCAAGAACTCACCTAAAAGCTCGGTACATTTGTGTTTTACTGTGGAGCCTCAGAACAGGCAGATACAGTGAATGTCATTGGATAAGAAAAAATCCCCAAACAAACATTTGTCCTCCTCTCTTCCTACCTATTTGTGAAAGGTTCTCCCATGATTTAGTGCAGTGAATATAAATGTTTAAGTATTTATTTAATGGTCATCATTCATATCATGTAAACTCTTCACTGTGTTCACTACCTTCCCTCCCATCACCTTCAGCAGAATATATCAAATGAACCTCAGATAAAGTCAGGGAACAGAAACCCCTCACTGGATACAAGCACTAGTCCATACCTCCTTAGCCCAGTTTAAGTTAATTCCTACACACTACACATTCAGTTATCAATTTTTTTAGTCTCAGATAACCCTTTAAGCCTGCATTCAATCTGATGCTATCACAAGGCTTTAGATCAAGCCTTTGTGCACCATCCTAAGTAGAACCCCTGGAAACATTTTATCCATTACATTCTTGCTCACATGGTGACACTGCTAAACATGACACCATAGCCACTACCTGTCTGCATCATCAGGAACAGTCCCATGTATCACAATCAGCTCTCCAGGAACAAGGCCACCATGTATTGTCCCAACATATGGAATGGCCTAGAAAAGGGAAGAACAAAAAAAGAAGAAAAAATTATTCCAATACCATTTTGCGATGGAGGCGAAAAAACCCAAATTAGTTTAAAAATTAGTATTCTAATCCTTAATTATACGATAATCTAGAACATTAAAAGAAACACAACCAGCTTTTAATATAAAAGAAACCACAACAGGAAGGGGAAATCTGGCCTATGTTCCCCTATGAAAACCAAGCTTTTCAGATCAAATTAAAATTTCCATTCTCCATTCCCAGCTCTCAAATGAAGAGTCGTAATATGTTATTGCCTCACTATTCACAGAGCATAAGGCGGATTCACATCAAATTAGGTCATTCTCAAGGGCTGGCTATTATCAGCCCCTTCCTGGTACCAGGAGGCAACTTCCACAACCCTCCTGACCCCAGACTACAGGAGCTGCCTTTTTGCTTGTTCTTGCTCCATTATGGAAAACAGTAATAGGAAGACTATGTCACAGAATGTCTTCTTAGTAAAACTTACACAAACACAACAAAATACCTCATCCTGATCAGCTAAGAACTGCAAAGTGCACTGAAATAGCCCCGTTCAGGAGTCTGGGACTGTATGTTGTCTACAGTATGCAGTCTGGCTCAAAGCCTCACTATCTTTTCTTCCTTATCAATAGCTAGAGAAGGTAGCATATGGATGTTACACTGAACTGAAATGGCAGCATGGTGAGAGTTGTTAAGCCATTGGGAGGGATATGCCAGTTAAGACCCTGGCACAGCTCACTGGCAAAGACTCAGACATGCTGACAGAAGCCCTACTCTGGTCATCCAGCATTTCAGGAAATGGAAAGGGATGGGAAGCATTTTAACATTAAACTGTGGAAGTTCCCAGGTGTCTAGCCCAAAAGCAAAGCAGTAAGTCTGCATCTCATCACATGTGCTTCAGATTGAAAAAGGAAGTAAATGGTAGAAAATGTTGCATTTGCTCTGGTTAACAGACAGGAAATTTTGCCAAGGTTGGTTTTGGTAGTTTGTAAGATTTTAGGATACCTTTGAAATGAAACAGCAATTGCAAACAAGAGTTCCAGTAATTTAACAACAAAAACAATGAACACATTGGAAATACTACTCTTGAATGGAATACTGGACTATAAAATGACAAGTTGAGATTATTTTAAAAATATATAGATCATTGCATGAAACAGGCAGATATGAAAAGGATATGTGTTTGCTGACACATACTCTTGGTAATCTGTGAGGAAAAGGGAAAGACAGCAAAAATTGTCTAAATCCAGAGTGTTGATCATTTCTGCCAGTAGATACACATCCTTTTCTGCCCGCTCTCCACTTCCCTTCTCAGCTACCCACCCACTGCATAAAACCTAATTCAGAGTCATCTTCTACATCAGGAAAAAAAAATAGAACTTGCTTCTCAAGAAAATTGTCAGGTTGTTTTAATTCTCATCATTTTTATTGGCTTTAGCAGGTGCAGTAGAAGAGGACCAAAATGTGAAATTGAGTGTTAAATGTGAAAGAAAAATTAAATCCCTTTGCTTACTGGTAGTGGTTTGGTTCCTTAAAACACAAGCTGCACACCCAGAAGATATTTTTTATTCAACTAAGAACAATAATAATAAAAAAGAAAAAGTGTATCTTGATTGTTCTCATTTTTACACTCTGCTCCTGAGGGGCAGTAGCTCTATTGCAATAAAGTAGTAAGTTACTGATTCAGTCTCCAAAGACAAATCAAAGAAACACACACAGGTCAGGGATACTGGGACTCAACCACTTTAGTGAAGCAAAGTTCTTTCTATATTCCTGAAAAGGAACTGTGGCAAAAGCACTTCTTTATATTCAAAAGGATGCATTTATTTAAAAGAAAAGGTGGCACATCAACTCTTCAGAAGCTCAGATGTGGAATCCAGAAGACCATATTAGAGCATTTTCTGGGTGCAATACTATAGACTTAATGAGACTTTGTCATCACAGAATGTGCCTGTAATTTCCTCATGTCTCAAGATGCTCTTCTACTTTTTCCTCCGTTATTAAGAATAATGCTTGTCACATGACATGATCTACTATCATCCTGTCTTTCTTCCAGATCGCCAAAACTTAGCTCTAAAGCCAACTGGTCAATGTCAACTGAGTTTGAGAGGTCTCAAAAATTATGTTCTTCCTAAAAGAAAATGCCAATTTTCATAAAACAAGAGGGCAGTTTATAGTCTTACAGAGGAAAGGACTGTGATAACAGCTTTTATCCAGCATGCTGGGCATCAGACAGCTACCCCAGACATTACATCATTTCTTGTCAGATGGGTGACATAAAGGGCATAAAGAGGAAAGCAGATTTTCTGGATGCTTGAGAACAGTAGAGTAATGAAGAAATACATCTCAGTCTCAAACCTGTAATAAAGCTCTGAAGTTTTGCTGCTAATGGAACAATGTACTGAAACAATGACATTTTCATAGCCTCCCCTGCTACAGAAGGGCTGAGGTTCTGGTCTCTCTAGCCCAATGCCTTGCTCAGAGCAAAGTCAGATAGAGCAGGTTGCTCACTGCCTTGTCTGGAGACTGCCCTGAGGTCATCAGCACAATGCCTCCATATTACAATCCCAAATACTCATTCTTTTTCCCCACAACAGGCTCTTGATCCCTAAGCTCTAGTTGAATTCTCCTGCTAAGTCTTTTAACTCATCATACTCATCAATCCCCTTGCAGCCACTCAATTTTGCTGGACTCTTAGTCTCTCTCTTTCACTACTCATTTGTCCTAAACATCTCCTAATCCTTCTTTTCACATCTCCTCTCCCACCAAGATCTCCATCTACCAACTTCCATCCTCTCTTTCCTTTCACACGTCTGTCCTTCCACCTTCTGGTTAATCATACAGCCTTCCTTCCTCTTCCAGCTGGGTTCTTGTGAAGGAGGTTGAAACTATTCCCCATCATCCCTAACTCTATCCACTTTGCAAGCAGTGACCATATACTGGGAATAAACAATCAGATTCACTGAGGGCCCAAGAGTGTGACAGTGCAAAGCTGCAACAGACAAGAAGTCCTGTGCATGTCTGTGTTACTGTACATTCCCCACGAATACTTTACAGATTTTAGTATTTTTAAAGGGGTCTAGCACAGAATGATAAAAATGCTACTTCCTGCAGGTTCAAATGAACTACTTTTTTTAAGACACAACAAAAAACACAGCTCCAGGTCACCCCTTTAGGGTAAGCCAAAGTCAGGCTGCTGTCACAGATCATGAGAATGATAGACCTTTTCAGAGAAAGTTTCCAGACTCTGAGCTAGGCAAACAACATTCTGTCAAATGAAGTCTTTGCAATTGCTGAACCATGTCAGCTCAAGTCTTCCATAGAAAACAGAATTTATTAAAAATTAAGATGTGAACTATGAAAAAAGATTCCAAGCTTAGTTGTTCAGACTGAAGTTACAGGCACCACAAAATAAACACTTCGTGAGACGTACCAGGCACCCATGTTTACAGAGAATTAGGAGTGAAAACACTTCTTATCATACTTTCACTTTCCAGCACATCTATGTAAGCTGCACATGAAAGAGGATTATCCTCCAAGGCTGACAGAACGTCTGTCCTTTTTTGGAAGTCCTGTCCATTTGCTTATAGCACAACTTCTAAACACCATCAGCTCTTCGTGTCACCTGTGACATTCTCCCTCAAACACCTGAGCGATGAAGAGCTCTCAGTAGCATCCCTCACTGTGCAAAACAGTACTATTGACATAAAAGAGCAAAGTCCCATTTCCCAAGGGAGGCATTGTTAACAGGACAGAGGAGTTACCGGGTTACTGATTGTCTTCTGTGATGTATCCAAAGGCAGTTTACAGATTTCTTTCTGTGGTGTATCCAAGGTCAGTTTACGCATTTCCTGCTGTGCTGCACCCAAGGATGTCATCTTCCCTCCTCCAGCTGAAGTCTGTCAGTTCTGTGTGGCCACTGCTGGAGTGTATTTAAAGAACTCACGGATCAGGCAACACCAAAGGAGGGATCCCTTCGAAAAAAACCCAAAAATTTTAATTAAAGAGAAACATGGTGACACAACATGAAGTGAAACCCTCCAAGGTACAACTATAAATACCACAAGAAATGATGCAAACATCTTTCCAGTAAATCTGCTGGAGTTTTGAAATATGAAATTAAAAGGCTTGCTTAAAGCACTAAGATGCCACACTGGTAAACAATGTAATCAGCAGCATGCTATCCCCAGATTTCCCATGGCAGACAAGCCTCAGTGGCTGACCTTGCCTTTTCCAGCTTTGTCTTACATAAAGTTAAGAAATACTAGGCAACGAGAAACAGAGGGTGTTTTATATTTCTTCTTCCAACACATAAAATCCCTGAACACCACAAGTAATTACAGGAGTTTGTAAAACTTGAATTAAATGCACAACATTAATAAGAAATAAAGCTTGTGAGTATACTCAGCTATACTGCAACTTTTTTAGCAAATCCTTTAACAAAGTGACCAAAATTCAGGGCCCAATAGAAACTACTAAGTATAATTTCTGGCTTATTCTGGAGAAACAAGGTAGCATGTAAGCTGTGTGGTGATGACAGGCAAACAGGGAAAAAGTCAAAGGTGAGGGCTCTAGCAGCATTACTGTGTGACAACAGCAGGCAATGTCAGAAAGAAGAAAAAAAACCAGAAAAAACTCTGAAACAACACAAAACCAAAACCCCAAAGGTCTGTGGCCTGTTCCACAGGGGTTAATCTTCTGCAGTGATTAAACAACAGTGGTCCATTTTGCAATATCTGGCTTATCTTGTTGGAGATTTGGACCAGATGGGTATTAACTCACCCACTTAAGACCAGTATCTAGAATACAATTCAGAGAACATAAGGTGCCAACACTTTACAACTATTTTGTCCTTTGATCTTCTCATGGGACATTACCATTAATTCACTTTTGCCTGTGCACGCAAATTTTATTGATTTCATTTTTTTAAGGAGAAAATAAAGACCAAAGCAAACAATAATTTTGCCTTTACACTGTGAAGTCCAACAGCAGACGCCACGAAAATGAAACCTACAACCCAGCAGCCTGCTATCTGAACTTTCTGGGTGCGCAACAGCAATCTAGATCCTGCTAGGAGAGGATCCTGGCACAGGATCTTGGCAAGCCAGGTGGCACTGTGACAAAGTGATGAGTTAAGGGTTTTCTTGTTTGCCTATTAGTATTTTATTGACAAGGTCACAATAATGAAGGAAAGCTGCAAGTCAGGCTCTGTTTGTCAAAAGCAGGACAGGGAACTCCTGTATTCTTCTGTCAGAGGAACCACTATCAGTGTAGGTGTTACACCAAATCTGCAACACGGCAAGTTAAGGTTCCCTGAGTGTGCTTTGAGAACTGAGATACGTAGGCTGCCCTGTTATCTCACACATTGCAGGGGCTGGAAATATCTTCCACAGACACACAGGAAACTGTGGAGGCCAAAAAGCAGCTATTATGCTTCCCACTGGGACACAGAGAAAATGTGTCCTTCATGAGCTACCTCCATGAGGGTAACTCCGGCCAGTCCTTACAATCAAAGCGAGATTTTGCACCAACGCGAACAAGGCTTCTGCGAAGAGAATTACCGAGATGCCTTCTGGATATCTGCAAGCAATTAAAGTACAAAACACCGGCGGTGTCCCCCCATCCCCCGCTATAACCCCAACACTCCCAAACACTGGAAGGACACAGGATCACTTTCACCAAGCAACCTCGGCCACTTCAGTTTTACAACGACCCGAGGCATTCTCGGCTCCCCAGAGCCCCGTCGGGAGCAGCTCCTCTCCCCGACACGCACCGGGGCGGGAAGGGGCGCGTCCCTGCATTCTCCGCTCCCTCTCTTACCTGCAGGAAGCACCGCAGCGATCAGCAGCGCCCGCACAGCCGCGGGACGCACCCGCCCGGCGCCGCCATCGCCTCCGCTCCTGGCCCGGCCCCGGCCCGTCCCTCACGGCGGCTTCCGGCCCACGGTGACCTCCCCGCGGCCCCGCCCGCGCGGGGGCGGTCCCGGCGCCTCCTCCTGCAGCGGGCGGGGTGGGACTGACTCGGGAGGGCCCGGGCGCCGCGTGCCCTTGGGGCTGGGATTACGCCTTGGGAAGTAAATGCAGCTCTTTCCCCTGCGAGCCCTTCCCTTCCTCTGTGTCGTGCTTCCTTTGAAGGTCCGTTGTTGCAAGCCCAACCCCATCTCGTGACAACACACAACTCACACAGAATCACAGAATTGTTACGTTCTTTCCAACCCTCTGGTGATCATCAAGTCCAACCCCTCTGCCAAGGCAGGGTCACCTCGAGCAGGTGACACAGGAATGCATCCAGGTGGGTTTTGAATGTCTCCAGACAGGGCATGACCTCCCTGGACAGCCTGTTCCAATGCTGTGCCACCCTCAACATAAAGAAGCTCTCCCTCATGTTCTTGTGTTTCAGTTTATGGCCATTGCTCCATGCCCTGTCACTGGGCATCACTGAAGGGAGTCTGGCACCATCCTCTTGAAACCCACCTTGAGATATTTATGTGCATTAATGAGCTTCCCTCTCAGCCTCCTCCAGACTAAACAGGCCCAGCTCCCACAGTCTCTCCCCGTAAGAGACACTCCAGACCCCAAATCATCTTTGTGACCTCTGCTGGACCTTCTCCAGGAGCTCCTTGTCTTTGTTGTACTGAGGCGCCCAGAACTGCACCCAGCACTCCAAATGTGGCCTCTCTAGGCTGGAGTAGAGGGGCAGGATCACCTCCCTCGACCTGCTGGCCAGTCTTCCCAATGCACCCCTCTGCAAGCTGCTCCCTAGTAGGTCACCCGTCAGCCTGTGCTGGTACTTGAGATTATTCCTCCCCAGGAATAATGCCAAGGCACTTGCCCTGGTTGTACATCCTTAGGTTTCTCTCCACTCAATTCTCCAGGCTCTCCAGTGACCTGTGATGACCATGGTCATTTCCGTGACCAGACCCAAACACAGTTTCAAAGTTCACACTGAGTAATGTGCTGCCCCAGGACCTTTGTGTTTCTGAAACCTGGAAATCTTACACCCAACTCAATCTTAAAATCACCACCACAAGGCTGTGCTTCCATCCTTCTCTTCCCTCGTGGGCCCCACTAAGAGTGATTTTGGCAGTTTTGGTCCAGTAAGCAGGAAGGGCAATGAAGTCCCTTGAGGTTTTAGAGGTCATTATGTATAGCGACAGTCTACTTCAAATTCCCCCTGTTAATATGCTGGATGGGGAAAACATGAGCACAAAAATAAAGAATGCAATATAAAAGGCTCACAAGCTTAAATCACCATGTCCTATTCGATTAAAGGCATTCAGTATTTCTTTGCCATGCAAAAAGCAGTGTAGGTGGCTATAACCAAGTTAGAATGGCATTCAGCCCCTTGTCACAAAGACCACTACAGTATCTTAGCTAGATAATATCCAGTCTTCTATTCTACAATTAAACAACACAAAAGCCCCATCTTAAATCATATCTACTTGCTCGAGTTCTGCTGATAGTTGTAGGATTGCTGCTTTAAAGGGTACATCAGCTTAGCTTATGAGATGTGAAGGATTAATTCACAGAAAGGTATGATAACACTTCTTTTGAGGAGAACTGCGGAAATGAGGTACTCAGATAAAAGAGCAGCAAAGCAGATTGCCTGGGGAAAGATACCGTAGAATCATGCATGGTTGTGAGGACTGACAATTCTTGTGTGTAGTCAGGTGCTAGCAAAAAACCTGCTATTCAACTGTTCTGCATAATTCCACAGCACTACTTAAAAAGAGAACAGATAAAAGATCCTGAGCCTGAACTACCACTTAATTTTTCTTTGAAGCTATTTTTCCAGGCACTCTAGTTGAAAGAGTAGAACACTTTGATAAAACCAGACTGACAAAAGTAAATGAAATACACTCAATTGTCAGTATTAGGCTGCAACCTCAAAGCAGGTTTGAAAGTTCAGTTCAAACAGCAAAGACAGAAAAGATGCTGAAAGCTTGGAATAAAAAATATGATGCTGAAAGGAGGAATAATAAGTGGAAGTGTTTCTAGAACCACAGAAAATAAAGTTTTACTACTTTACTAATTCTTGGCTCAGGGCTCTTTTACTTTTGGGAAGAAATAATCCAAAGGAAACACTGTGATTTGAATTATGCACCAGTTCTTTACTGAAGCAGAACAGCTGTTTTATTAACATGATTTTAGGCTGAGTCATAGGCAGTTTACGAAATTTGCAGGAAAGTCCCTATTTCAGCTCCCAGACCTGATGCAGCATTGACAATGAGTCGGTTGGGTTACAGCTTCTGCAGCTTTGCACCACACTGCTGTTGCTTTGTTCACAGACTGTCACTCACCTGCTGATTTCTTGTAACTGCTATTTTAGCACCATTTACTAATGGCAGTCCTGACAGCAAATAGCAAAGTCTTCCCTTATTTCCACAGTCCAAGTCCTAATTCAGGCTTTTTCTTTTAAAGCTACAATTTAATGTGCACTCAACCGTTGCTGGGACTACGTGTAATCCTGTCAGCAGAGACTTCTCATGTTCCAGCAGAATTTTGCTTGCTGGAAAAATAGAAATGCTTTGTCAAGACAGATGCAGCCAATTTCAGCTGAAGCAAATATAGTAGCTATTCTTGGCCATAAGGTAGCATTTCAGCGAGGACCCTGTTACCACTAAGAAATTTTACCTGCCTCTCCTGCCCCCACTACAAGAATTGGTAGAGGAATATAATCACAAAACACCAGCAGTGCAGGAGCTGCTACTGCACATCAGCTGCTGCCATACTCAACCACTACTCAACCTGAAGTACAGCTTTTATTAACTTCCTGCTTATTTTCAGCAATAATAAGTGATGTCCAAATCTTAAATATTCCCTTTTTGTACCAAGAATTGTTTTGATTCATTTCATTGAAAACTGAACTGTGGTCTTTTACAGATTTAGCTTTCCATTCTCTCTTTCCACTTTGGAGAAGAGAAAAACTGGTCCCCTGACACAGCAGTATCAGACCACAACCCAATAAATAGGACATACTGAAAGTGTCTAGCACCATTTTACACTCATAGCTGTTGGAGCTATGTTGCTGAGTCTAATAGTAACAGTGAATTTAGTTTAGATAAATATAGTGCTTGCTGAGTGTTGTCAACACAACTGTATTTGATATAGTTTGTAATAATCACTTCTATAATTGTACCATGCCTCAGTGCAAGCTTCTAACAGCAACATAGGCCATGCTAATAACATGGTCGCTCAGAAATCTGGGAAAATTGAACTAAACTGATGCCCAGGCACTTTTTAAACTCTTTTCCACATACTCAGCGAGGTAGCTTAACAAATACCACTTCATTGGATAAAAACAAAGGGTACAAACACAGACTATTTTAAGTCCCCCTGTAACTTCTTGGTAAAGGAGCTGCTACGTTTGCTCCTTTTTATTGCCATAAACATCTCATCTCACATCTGCACTTCTCCAAAGCAGAGGGCCACAGGGTTGCATCCAACCTGCAACAGACACAGCAGCATTACAAGCTGCTCTGTGCTTTGCGACTCACTCACCCCAGCAGTGCTCTGGCTCTTCTAGATGCCTTAGCTCTGCTCCTGCTCTCCTGTCCCTCTCACTTTTCAGCACAGTGCCATAAAGTATATGGCTACATGCTATCCTACTTCTTCAAAGGGGACTTCTCAAGCAGATCTCCTGTCCTTGATGCCAAGCCTGTAACCTGTGCCTCTCAGGGTAGCAAGCCTTGGTCCAAGGTCAAGGAGAAAACATACATAGTCACACTTACTTAGCCCGGTATTTTACGTGCACAGTTCCAATTATAAAATTTCCATCAATAATGGAATTCCCTAGACTTGACACAAATAAACACTAGTCTCCATTAAGAAACCTGCCCAGGGGAGTTACTCTCAGCTAATTTTTTTATGTTGTTGTGTGGTACCAGAATAACTGTAATTTTTCCCTAGTGAATACAGTACTACAGGCCACAGGGGTAAAGCCTCTAGCACACTGGACTGTTCAGCAGTGCTTTTGTGCTTAAGGACTACATATGATCTCAAAAGACTGACATTGTTGTGTCTTCCATAGTTTTAGTGGAGCTGTTTGTGCATTACTGATGGAAATTATTGCCCTGGCTTCTTTGAAAGGCTTTAGATTCAAAGAGGACATGAGTCACCACCTCTTGGTACACCAACATTAACACTTCAGTTGACAGCCCAGCTGGCTCAGCTTTTACTTAGCTACAAGTTAAACAGTGGCCTTCCATAACTCTTCCTTGATATGTCACTATTTAGTTCCAGTGATCATTCAGATCTTCCAGTTTTCAGTTTAAAGCTTACAAATCACAGGGAACAAAACAAAAAGTCGTGGTTTTTTTAATGGGCTTATGGATTCAAAAGTTTAAAATGCTACTGCTACTGCAGGAACTAACAAGTATTCTATTTTTTTTGTTGCAATGCCTGATTTTTAAAGGAAAATGTGGAAGAGAAGCGTAAGAGCAAACAAGATACAGAATAGACATGAGGGCCAAAGGACAAACAAGATACCAAGAAGTCACTAGACTGTTTGAAAACCAATTATAGGCCATATAAGCCTTAAAACATACTCACCCCTTCGTTTTTAGATTGGTGACACAACTCTAGGTTTCTTGAAGTAGTCAGGATCACTCCTTCATTTGCACTGCAATAGATAAGAGAGCAAACCTGTGCCTGTGGTTGCCCTGTCTGCACACCCTGCCATACCTCCACCCCCAGGTGCCTGTGCCACAATCTGCACAATGATTCAGTCCCTGCCTAACTAGGGAGATAAAAACCAGGAAACATCATGCATCTGTGCAAAAGGAAAAACTGTGATGTTCTCCAAACTGGGGACTGTGACCAAACTCAAGATCCCTAGAACTCCACCTTCATCATCCTCATGCAGTTGCCCTAGGATCTCCCTGGTGGGTCTCTGAATTTACAGATGAGCTCACCTGCCCTCAGCTCTCCTGCATTTTCAAGGGAGATGTGCGAGGGCTGTACTATCACCTCTCACCACGAGATGGTAGGTGTTTCCTGATACTAGAGAGGATCAGGCTTTTAATAGACCTTTGAGCTAGTGAACTTTTCAGCTTCAGAGAAAGCAGAGGCAAAAATAAATTAGGACAAAATGAAATCTCTTAATGGGACTGTGAATGAACTGAAGTAAGGAAACCTTTTATATATACATATATATAGAGAGAGAGAGAGAGAGAGATAGTGCAAAGACAAAAATAAATAAAGTTTAGGCTCAAGATATTTTTACTACTGTAATGATTTGGGTGCCCCTTTCTTATCCTGGCTCTTTCTGTTAAGGAACTTTTCATCAACAACATGAAACTTCAGTTATTTTTGGAGACAAAAAACATTCCCAAATTAAATATTGGGTAATCTTGAAGCAAGCTCATAAAAAAAAGAAAAAAGCACTTTCATGTGGACATATAAAGTTGTGTATCCATCCCATGCTGTACACAGATACAAAAAGTAGAAAGATGTAATTAACTAAGATTTTCTTGCAAGGAAACTACTCTATATACATCAGAAGGAAGAGTAAGTTAACACCATAGACAATTATTTCTCGCCAATTATTTCTAACAGAAAGAAGCTACTTCCTCATCTCTTCTATAATCCACTTAAGGCCAACTGACCATAGCCATGGAATCAAGACTAGATGAATGCAGGGACTAAGAAAAGCACTTTTCTGTCAAAATAGGCAACAATCTCAAGTCCTCTGCCCTTCTGTCCAAAACCAAGCCAAAATTTAAAATTTACAAGATATATTGAAAGCAGTTTTGAATAACTAATTCCTTGGCCTTCATGGACGGAAGAATATGATCTGCTGCAAAAATTACACAAGTAGTCTGCTCTTTAATTTATTATAAATGCCATGCACTTTCTTTGACCTTGTTTAAATACTTCTGCTATCTGACAAACAATTTCCAACTATGTCTGGCCACAGGTCAATGGTGTTACCCTAGCTTAAAGAACCATAAGGCAGAATTTACATTTCTTTCCTCTTGCTAACAGCTTGACTTGGAACTGTGGGACGCCTTTTGAGACAGTGAAAAATATGCAGTCTCTTTCACAAAGCACTGTCCAGGCCAAGCTGCAGCTCTCCAGTTTTCAGTAGTGGTTCAGGAAGAACCTTTGGTTTACAGTTTCTGTACAAGTTATTTCGAAGCAAGCATCTGGGACCATGCTGACTACCCCTATCCATTACATTAGGTTCCAAAGGACAGTCCCAAATCTATCCTGCATTCCTCTCCACAAATCCAAGGGAAGTGTATTCAGAGAGTAAGGCAACTGGGCCCTGTCACCATTTTACTGGGGATACGCCATAGTTGTCCTCCCAGGAAAACTAGGTTCTCCTGGAGCACAGCACCGTAACTTTGCCATTGAAGAACAGTTATTAAGCGCCTTATGTCTTAGATAAGGTTGCAGAAATGAAATAATACAGTGGTTTGGGCAGCTTCATAGAAGCTAAAATGGGTGGCAAAGGCCACTGATCATCCTGCAGGCAGAGAGACAGCAGGCAAAAACCTGGAAATTCCTGAAGGGAGAGCAGGTATTATACAGGAATAGGAGAAAGATATAATGGAACAAAAGTGATAGCCTAGTAGAGGTTTTTAGTGTCCAGTATCAGATCGGTTATTAATTCAGGAAAAGTTCACCCCTACAGGTTTCATACCTCTCTTAATCAGTAACTCAGCTACAAGTTTCTAAATTAACATCTTTGTTCATCATCTTATCAAAATCAACTCATTTTTCATATGGAAAAGATTTAAAAATGCATCTTCCTTTCTTGAACAGCAGTATCTGTTGCAAACATAAGTGCTTTAAGGTGCCATGAATTTCATCTAGAAGGTATTTTTTATACAGCACAACTAATTGATAGTTCAGTAATTTCAAGGTGACTGGTGAGAAGGAAAACAGCTGTTTTCCTAGCTGTAATAAAAACAAATACAATAAAGTCAAACACTGACAATCTATATTTCTTCTAAAAATAGTACACATTATAACAGAAAATATAAGAATAAATTGAACACTCAGAACCAATATCTTGTAAACAGATATAAAACTAAAAAAAGAGTGTGTACCTCTCCATTTCTGCCACACAAAGAGGGAAAAAAAGTATTTCAAGTATAGTAATGAGTAATCCAGTGTGTGGTGAAGTTTAAGGCTAACATTTTCAACCTTCAGAGCTGAATTTATACAGAATCCACCTATGAACTCTCAGAAGCAGCTTTATTTCCATCAGATGTGAACTCTTGCAGCTGACATTGACTTTTGAAGAGCTTCAGGGGATCAAACTCATCTTCACAAGACAACAGAGTTTCTTCAAAATTTTACAAGTTTTAGCCAGAAGTCAGGAAAAGGAGTCGATTTCAGTTGATCCAGGAATGCTACTGCATCATTTCATATTCCCATTCTGATTCTTATGTGATTCTTCTCCTAGCTGGTCTGGATCTACCAAAGCAGAGCATATTATAATACCACACAGATATACCTGTGGTATGTTACGGGAGAGAAAAGCTGTGGGCATATATGCCAGCACTCATCACTCAGAAGAACAAGTTAACATACAGACATATGATCCTAAATCATGCATGCAGTCAGCCCAAGGTATGGGAATTATGTTGGACAAGCTGCAATATGAGCTCTTTGCACGTAGGCAGTGGATGCCTCTGCAGGAACTGAAAATAGCAGGAAGTCCAGCCACAGCAGTAGTCCCCAAAGCTGAATCTAGAGCATCTAACTCAATACAGAAGATTATTTGCAAAAGTAACAAGCTGACAGACATCTATTGGGAAACCCCAGTTCCTAGGAGAGAATCATGAAACACTTGAGCTGCAGCCCCAACAAGACAGAGCAGTAAAATTTCCTCCTTAAAATACAGCTAGAAAACAAGAGTTCTAAAGAGTAGCAGCTTTTTTTGAGGAATGGTTAAAAAAATTCATTACAAATTTCAGTCTTTTATAAAAAAATTTAAAATTCAAACCTCAAATTTAGGTCAATCTCTTTACCCTGAAACAAGACTTTCAGCTTCTTGAAGTCACTAAAATAATTTTATGTCAGCCCAGAACAAGTGCCTGACAGTGAACAAGTGCCTGCCAGTGAAAATGTTAGTCTTTACTTCTAGCTCCTCTGTAACCATATCTCTCAGTATCTTCAGTAAAGTGTTACTAGAGGTTCCTTTTCAATCTCTTACAGTAAGAAACTCAGCATACAGCATTAGAGTTCCCTCAGCTTTGCTACTAATTCTTACTATTTCTACTCGAGAAAAGTAAACAGTGTATCAACCTGCACCCCATTCTAGTTTTGCCCCACATCTTGACCACTGCTTTGGTATATACACCTATGTACATACTACATTGTCTGACACGTCAGAAGAATGGTAGGAAAAAGGACAATTTCTGAAACATTTAAAATGTAAACAGTGTAATTCAGAGCATCAAAATCCTTTTAAAAAAATCAGTCTAAATCACTGTAAGTGCTTTAATAACCATCCACCTGGGCTGTAGGTGAATTCAGCTGTTAATTTTTCATCAGAGTGGCTTTAATCAAAATATAGTGCTAGTTTCACACAAGAGTGCAACTACCTTGGTGTGGGACAGAATGTAGGCCAATCCACAGGACTGTAAAGAAAACCACAGCCAGTGAAAAGGGAAATTACAGTCAATAATAACGATACCCTGTGGTGCCATCACCTCGCACTGCAAAGTGAGAGGCATTTGATACGTGCACTCAAGAGCGTACACTGTCTTTAAACCTTTGGAAAGTAATTTCAAGCATAGAGCCTTTAAATTGGTTCTTTTGGCCCCTAAATGTTATGGGCTGAAAAGTCTCTCTGAATTGCATGATTTCTTCTTAGGGTAAAGATATGTCCTATTATGTAGTAGCATATGAGTAATTATTTTGTTTAACATCTGTTATTGTTTAATGCCTACTCTTGTTCATAAAAGAGACTTAATTTGCTCAAATGTGATGTTGAATATTCAGTTAATTGTAACATGCAGATCCCAATTACTGCCTGGAACATTGAGGTGTTCCTGTGCCAAAAACAGTGTCACAAAGCTTAAAAAACAACAAAAAAGGAAGAAAAAGATTCCACCTCATCTTGTACTAGGTAGAACATACAAAATTGTGGAACGGCTACCAATAAGGCCAAGAGACTTGCCTTCTAACAGTGGCTTTCCCCAAAAGCAACAGCACACAACTGATACGGTTCACAACTGCTGCAGTAAAAACACTGGTCTGGCCTTTTGATTCCTTTTCGGTTCAGGAAGGTTGTGAACAGCAGCAAAGAAACTGATGGTATGTGCAGACTCAAGAACACAATCTGGATGATTCCATCCACTTCTGGAAGGTTATCTTTGCAACCCTGAGGGCATAAAACATACATTTGTGTATACAGTAGATAAAGCTTACACAGTATACAAACCCTCAGTACAGGCTTTCTCTCTCTTGCAAGGGAAACTTCCAATGTATTAGTGGTAGCTAGTCCCAGCATTTAACACATACAGACTAACAACTTTCTTTGACCTAGAAGTCATTCTGGTAAGTTCTGTTCCCTCTCTTGGGCCATTCCTCCTCCACCCATTTCAGCAGCACTTTCACAACATCAATTCTCTTATAAAATTTACAGAGATCAATCAGCTGCTCCACAGTCCGGTCACTATTCCGTAGCAAGAACTCCAAGGTGGGACTTTGGGGCTTTTGTTCAAGGAAACACAATTCATCATAAGTCATCCCCCACTTGCTTGCTAAATTTCTCCAGTTTTTCACTGTTGGATGGCAGGGATCCAGCTTTAGCCTCACTGTGTACAACAAGTCCTCATCATTGAGCATGTCACTGATGGTCGGTGCACGGAATAAGCACAGGGAGCAGGTGACATTTTCCTTGCAGGTTTTCTTGAGATCTGCAGTGAAAACCATTACATGGGAAGAAATTAGGATGTATTGCTGTGGCATCATCAGGAACAAAAAGTTAAAAGCATAAAGGATTGAGGAGTATTATGTTGCTTTGAATTGCTTCTGAAAAAGTCAGAATAGTGATATGCAATGCCCTTCCTTATGAAGAACTCATGAAATTAACTTTCTAAAACTTCTCTCTTCATTACGTTCAGTGGCTTCAATCAAAAGGACAGTAATCTTGAAAGTACCATATTTATACTTTTATAGAAAAGACATAAGATTCAATGCAGTGTGTGAGCTAGGATAGTCCCCTTTTTTGTTTTTGGAACCATGTAGCTTCCTTGAATCTGCCATACCCCCACTTAAATCACCAACAGGATTATGTGTACATTCTATGCATCTTGTATTTGTGTGTTGTAGAATGAAGGAAACATTTCTGAGCTGCTGCCTTCGTAACAACGTGAAATATGTGCACCAGGAGAATCTCTTCTGACAGATCCAAACATAACTAACATCTAGTACTTTAACACAATGAAAAAGTAGAAATGTTCCTCTGCTTTGTAAGGGCTCTTACAATAAAAACTATCCCTGTTTAACCAACAAAGCCTATTTTAAATGTATATCATGAAAAGGAATACAGTGCATACTCCTCCATGTGTGAGAAAAATAAAAATACCAGGTTGCTGGAAAGTGGTGGTGATGCGTTCTTAAATCTGCATCAGATACTGAAAATTGCCATTTAGAAATCTCCTATACACCATAGTCAGTATGTCCCCAAAACTGGGAACAATGTGGTGCTATCAGACTATATTATATAAAAATAAGCCATAAAGGCATGCAGAAACCAGTTCAAGTCATACCTCTAGTGAAACTCTAATACCAAGACCTTTAACATTGCAGCAGTGTAGGACACAGTCTGAGCATTTGACTGCAGACCTTAACTCTCCCTGCTCCTTTTTGAAAGCAGGGAGAATCTGGTATTTCCAAATAGTAGATAATGGACACAGCCTAGAAGCATTTTCTAAAGTTTTTGTGCTCCAGCCTCATTGTACAGCTTGAAATAGGGAAGTAGCTAGTCCTATTTCAGACAAAACTCTGAAAAATGGGCTGATAATAATCCAAAGATTGATTAAAAACAACAGAAAACAGTGACACAGAATTTACAAGTGCTGGATCAGAGGCCTGAACTGTATCTCTGGCAAAGAGCAAATCTTAGAGCCACCTACTCATAAGGACCACAGCATCTGTTAAGCCTGTTTGTTTGTGGGGTTTTGTGGCTTTTTTTTTTTTTAAACATGAATTTATTTTCAGTAATTATTGTCAGATTGTGTGAAAATTCCAGAATATAATGCCTGCATGCACTTTGTATTCTATTTTTAAAGAAAGGACAGGCTATTGTTATTTTTGTAACATTGTTCATAAGATTGCTTTTTTAGCAGGCCAAGAACAACTTCTGAAGTTTTCAACGAGTTAGGACGTGCAGCAACAACAGTGCTGCAGACACATAACTCCATACAAACGCTTAGATTCCCTGTTAAAGGGAAACATGTTCTGGTGACATCTTGCTCACCGGTATTCCACAGGCCTTGCAGCTGTTCTCTACAGGAATATGTACGTTAACTCTTCTGTTCTTCTTGTGCACCCTAAACTCTTGACAAAGTGAGACAAAACTTGCTTGCTTCATTCATACCAGCTTTACTTACACAAACAAGGCAAAATGAATATAATCCAATCAAATTTCTGACTGAGCTTAGAGGGCAGGAGAGCACCCTATCTGAATTTCATCTTATTTACTCTGGCAGGGTTGCCAGCGTGAGTTTCATCCTCCAATAGAAACAGCGAAGAGAAAGGGTAAAGAAAACACCCGTCTAAAAGGGTGCAGATAGAAGTAAACAAAACTAAACCAACCTGCTTCTTGTGCTATATCATCTGCAAGACTATCAAAAGCATCATAAAGAATCCTGCTTTTCTAAGATGCCCCTGTGTTAGACACTGACAAGCAAATGATGACCTACCCAACTAATTGCATGATCCTAATGCTACCTGATAGGCAAGCTTCTTTACTAATAAGAAACTCTCCATTTCTTACTGTTAGACTAAGATAACTGTATCTCATACACACACACCCCCCCTCCCCCCAGCAGCAGAACTCACACAATTATGGGATAAACCCTCACAGCCTACTGCCAGCTTCTCCTCCCTCCTGACAGCTATGTACACATCACTTCTGAAGGCAGATGTACTAAACGTATTTAGAAAGCCCAACTTACATATTTTGTATGGTCTGCATTATTGACCACCATCCTCTTAGAACAAAGGGGAAGCTGTAAATGACACTGGTAATGAAATGAGCTCCATAAGCAGTAATTATCCAGGTAGTAATTTGTTATGACAAACAGCAGTTTTTAGAAGAGCACTTTCAAATAAAACCTAGGAATAAAATATGTAGCACAATAAAGCTGACATATTACCTGAAAGTGATTCGTCAGTATGGTTTTGTGTGTCTTTGTCTTCTGGCTACAAAGCAGAAAACAAATATAAAGTCAAAGTAAAACAATATAATTGAACACCAGAATAAGTATTTGACTAATTTACAACCGGCAGGAGATTACTTAAAAACTACCAAGCTACTTGTAAAGTCAGACAGGGAATATACATACAGTTTGAGGAATTACTAACAATCTGCAGTCTTTGCAGTCTTTTCAGGCAGCATTTCCATGCTGCAGCTCATAAAACTGCCCTGTTGGTTGTATGCACTGAACAATAGCATTTTTATTAATGATATGCTATAGCATTGCATCTTTTGACTAACTCTCTCTTGAGCCCTCAAAAGCTATTTAACAATTCATATGGTTTGATTAAAAAGATTTTTAAATGTTTTGCAGTATAAAACCCAGTAATTTTGCACGTAACAAGCAGCAGTAAGGGATTGTTTCATTGATCTAGGCAAAGTGGAGAATATTTTTTACAGACTTCTTTACATACATAGGAAGCTTTTATAGACAACAGGTGGACATGAACATTCCTGCGGCTCATATCTAACCCTCCTCCTGTTTGAAGTTAACATTCCCTCAATGGTGTTTTGTCTGCTAATTAAACATACTGAAATTACTTAGCAGCCTGAGACTGTAATACACATTATAACATTTCAATTCTACTACTTAGCAACATCAAAAAGCTGGAAGGATAGCCCCTTGATTGTAGAACTGTGGGGAAACTGCAGCTGCCCTTACTTTAACTATGCAGGTGTGGAGCCAGGTGAAATAGCTTTCTTCTGCTGAGGATTTAAAGATGAAAGTAGAAGGGGATTTTCCCCTTAGATAGCTGCAATGAGGTATTGTTGATCTTTTTGTATTGCGTCAATTCTTCCGAAACTATAACAGCAGGCTTCTTAATTTTGCAGGTTGTGCATACAAACACAAGCCAACATATGGGTAACAATACAGTGTAATAAGATACTCTAGTCCTACCTGCTACACCTTCTTTACTAAGAAATCCACTAAAAATAGAATACAGGCAGTTTCAGTTGCTGTGCTGAACTTGCATACATTCACAATCTAATTATAAAGAAGGTGAACTCTCTCCAAAATATTTACAGACTTTGTTAAGAAAGGAAAAATTTGCATACTGTTTTCAGCATTTCTTTACTCCCTGAAAACTGCAAGACCACACATGCAATATCAAAATGCCTGGTCTCTGCTCAAGAGAGATCTAACACTGCGCATGCCAATTGCAACTGAATAAGCCCTGCCATTATCTTCTTACTTTTCTACCATGGCAGCTTTATCTGGATAGTGCTTTTTAAACACAAACTTGGCCTTCATGGCAACATGTGAGCACCTGAAGTTTAAGAAAAATTAAATCTGAAGTGCCTGATTACAGTAATTGTCTCCACTCCCACAAATTCCTTAAAAAGGCAGAATGTTATTACTGAGCCTCAAGGAGCAAATTCCCAGAAGGGTAACTCTTTGGGGAGAATGAGGAACTACCCAGCACAGTTCAGCCTCCCCAAAGATCTACTTCAAAAGAAACAAACAAGCAAATTTTAAAAAAAAAAAAAAAAAAAGATACTGTTCACTTAACTGCCATCCTGACCTTCATTTCCCAGACTTTATCAAATCACCGAAGTTCAAACCTTATTGTGAAAGCTAATGCCTTAGTGTCCTTATGTCATTATACATGCCTTGTGAGGCATAAAAAATAAGAAAGGGTAGTACTGCAAAAAGTACAAAGAAAAGCAGCAATACTTACCTGTGCCATACATCTGTTTTCAAAATTCATATTTTCACTGATCAGTCATTATCCACTTTTATCAAGTCAGATGTACTCAGGTTTATTCAAGATAATTTTCTTGTAATGTAATTGCAATAAGACATTGTAGTGTTACTGCCCAGGAAATGAAGGCATTAAGCAAGAATATTTTTTGCCCACGATGAAGATCCAATCATCCTCCACAGGTCTAATCAAAGCCATAAACTTATGCACAGTCTGAAGGTAAGCAGAAAGTTTTCCAGCTCTGTGGAACCATTAACACCCTAATACACCGAATTATCTTTACAGTGATTCTAAGCTGCCAGGAAATGCTCTCTCCTTGATGATGGGAATGAACAGTTACCTCCATCATCTGTGAAATGCATACCAAACCCATGTTTGTTTCTAAAGGAATTCAGCTGGGACTCTGGCATTAGGAACTCCTTTTAATTCTTCATCTTGCTGGAAAATGCTCATTCATTTCTCTTCTCCAAGTTTTCTGCTCAACCCAAAGAGAATCAATTTGAAATTCAGCAAATAACATTCACTTGAAAGATGGTAACCATGGAGCATGGGAGTCACTCAGCATTGCCCTTCCTATGGCAATGCAAGATTTCACAAAAAGTGGACAGTGTTTCAACTATGGGAAGAGCAGCGTCCCAAAATCAAAGCAAAACAGTCAAATGCCTCCCTAAGGGCAAAATCTAGGATTCCTTGCTTCTTCACTTCTTCTGTGCCTGGCTTTATTTTCACTGGAAGGAGGGACAGCATGTATGACAAAGCCTTAACTGTTTGCCAGCTCTTCTTCGGAACATCTATACATTGATCAAAACCTATTTAAACTAAAATGTACAGGTTAATGAAAAAAATAATCTTTTTTTTGCCCTTCTCCACAAAAGCTCCCTTCATTAAACTCTTGAAAAGAAAGCAAATTTCTGGTCTGTTTTACTGAATAATTTTGTGCTCTCCAGATATCGTCTGAAAATACATTTATTTGTTAACATACTTACTTCATTAACAGCAGTAACTTAGTTCACATTCAAATATCATTTTTCTTACCTGTTGGATTAGGCCAGAATCTGATGTAAGGGTCTTGATGTTCACAGATGCAATTTCCAAAGTAACTTGATCTGTTAGGTATTCCTCATCTAAGGCAAAGAGTGTGAAACACTGGTCTTCCACTCAAACACAAATTTAAATAGTAAGACTATCAAACATAAATTATAGTATAGGTGTCTAACATACAAAATTCAACTCCATATCATGATCAAACACTGGGAATTGCTAGATTAAAAGCCCAAAATATTAAATCAGCAGAGCCTGTAACAATCATGCAGAGCATGACTGTGAGAAGAAATATAATCCTTGCAGAGATTAGATATTAGAGTAGCAGTTGTTTCCTAAACAAACACCACACTATTTTTAAAGCAAGAGTCATGTTCTTCTTTCAGAAAGCTGACTACAGAATATTAACTGAACCAATACATCCAAGTAGGCTGAAGATGACTGTCAAAGTCACTCTAATTTTTGTTTTGCTTTTCTCATCACACTTAAAAAGACAGTTAAAACATGTACTGCATAAATATTTTCCTTTTATTATGCCCCTTGGTGAACTGGACTCATCCTACTGATTTCTACTACACAGGAATTTGCTGAAGCACTGAAATAATCCATTTCAAAGCATGTTTATCAACTGCCCTGGGAGTCCACTGAAAAGCACAGCATTCCCTAGTACAGCACAAACTCTGTTAACCTTTCAAGCATCACTTCAGCCCTCAAAATGGGATACAAAAGATACATAAACCCTTTGTGAACCTTGTGCAAAAATGGACAAATTTCACTCTGCATGATTAGTAAGGTCCTCCTCTTTAAACCATTTGCATAATTCCCCTAAGTCAGGTGCTGACCAACCATTAACACAGGCTTAAAAAAGGTTATATTCTACATGTTTTCACATACAAGAACGCTCCATGGGGGTGACTACATTTGTAGTGCTGGTATGTTTCCATTTGCTGTCTGTTTAATGGTAAGATCTCATTGAAGAACTTCTATTATCTTCATGATTCATCACAAAACAGAAAGAAGAAATATTTTCTTATCTCACTCAAGAAATTGATCTGAATCAAAGAATTTATCCTTACACTTGAAAGAAAAAGAAAATCAAAAATCATGATTTTCCTCTTTTTCTGGTTTTATAAGACTGTTGAAAGATATTTCATCCCCAGTAATGTCAACGTTTAGTAGAGGATCATCATTATTCTTTATGACAGTACGTCAGAGACAACAACAAAAAAGCCCAAAACAAAACAAAGTCTATCTAAAAATGCAGAGCATGAGAACCAAAATTGTGGAAATAATATGTGTGAAATTTGTTCTGTATTTGAGTGGAAGTAGAATTATCAAATCATGATAAACACTAAGGCAACCCCTACAAGACAAAAAGTTCCCTCAACTCCATTTTATTTCATATTCAGTAAAGGGTGCCAAGAACTGTAATAAGTTATGGCTCCAAAACGGCCCATTAATTAATTGGCCAATAAAAGCAACAGACAGCCACTCTCACCAGTGTACTGTCTGTTCAATCATTAACTCTGAATCAAACATAATTGCGTGTTACACAGAATCAGACCTGCACTTCTGTTACAATTTTTAGTTCACAGACTCATACTTCTAAGTTTCTATTTTTAATAGAAATAGCTATGAAAAGCCATTCTCAGGGAAAAAATTAAATTCACAGAAATGAACAGAATACTAAGAGGTATTTGTATCACATTCAACTTCAAAGGGGAAATGTCAAGCTATATTAGTAGTTACATCTTCTTACACTTAGTAAGAGGAAGCAAAAACGAAAATTAAATATAAACCAAGTGCACTTCCTTTTTACAGGAAGTGCTGACCTTTCTACTTATGTCTTAGCTTTCCTTTTTAAAATAGATGCATTTAGAATATGCAATTTTGGATTTCAAACAACCTTGACAAATTTGAAATTTAGGAATTTATCTAATTAATTTTGAGGAGGATGTAATGTCACAGGTGAAATAAAAAACAGGACATGGAAAAGAATGTTCCAGTGTAATTGCTGTAGTGCTAATAAACAATTTTGAAGGACCAAACCACCTGACCGCAAATAAACAGAAACTAGTTTATGATTTCGTACAGTCTTCAT